>NC_053144.1:1059642-1706785 GCF_016808335.1 Panicum virgatum
AGGAATTGCTCCTGGTACTCGTCGCTGTCATCATACTTTGGGAATCGTAGCTTGTGGCCCGGAGGCGCCGACGGGCCGGACGACGATGCGTCATAGGTGTCAAAACGGCCCTGCTTGTCGAGGATCTGGGTTTGCACGTTCTTCACCGACGCGGAGATGAGGCTCGTCTCTTGGCGAACTGCAGAGATCTCCGAGTCCATGCGCTTGCCAAGGTCGCCGACCATCTTGACGAGCTTGTCGAACATGGACTCCATGGAGGCTTGGGTGGCCGGCGTCTGATCGCCGTTGTCGGACATGGCGGTGGAGCTATGGGTTTAGCGGCGCGAAGGGGAGAGGGGGTTGTGGGCAGGCGGTAGATGGAACAGGCGGAGGAAAGACCCAGCTGATACCAAATGATGTGGACTGCTATATTATCAACTCGAAATCACAGATAACAGGTTCGGTAGATAGATCAAACCCTAACTCGCCCTCATGCAGGAGGCTCTGAGTTCTAAAAGGCTAATCTTCTTCCTTGCCAAGACTCCTCTCTTGCTGAATATAAAGACTCTATCTTAACAAACCTCCTAGATTTAAGCCTAACAAATCGGAAATAACCAAACTAGGCGCCTAATCTGTTGTGGACGCACACGCCTTGCTCCTGCGTTGGTACTTCTTGCCAAATATGGTGTCCACAACAATCTGTCTGGACGCACTTGTGAAAATGTGTCCATCAGTATATTAAAAAATATGAATGTTTGGCATACAAAAAACATATCTCTTTATGAGATTATTAAAATTATTAATCCATAGAACAAAAAAGTAATGGTCCATTTTTTTCTCGAATACGCAGGAGAGCTGCACATCATTACATTAAGAATAGAGGAGGGGTTCTTTTCAACAAAAAAAAAAGAATAGAGGAAGGGCTAAAATCACACACACACACGCACGTGCCCGTTCATAGCATAAGGCGACCACACCTACCCAAACCACTGCTAACCACCAAGTCGAGCAGAGACCAGACCACTTAGGCCTTTGGCGCCTGCAAGCATCCAGGGATCGTCTTCTTCCTGTGCCAGGAGGAGAGCCTGATCAGTCCTAGGCGAGGCACTATTGAGAAGTATGTCATCTTGGAAGGAAGAGTGAAAATTCACTAGCGTCAATAAAATAGAATGACGGGAGTGTAAAAAATGCTTATGTAGAATATTCTACTGGAAATAATTGGTCATTAGTAGGGATATTCAGTTCATTAATGCAGTGGTGCCCACAATGTTGCTATACGGAGGTAGCAGTTTAGGGCAAGCACATTTCTTCTTTTAGGTTTGAACGGTTGTAAATCCTTTGCCTATTTCCTAATTTTCCTTTTCACTTTGTACAGTTCCATTCATAGGCAGATTTCTTCCACTTCAGCTGCTCGAAAAATCATTGCTCTTTCACTTATCAAGATAAGCTTACTATATATGGAGGCCAAGAGGATTTATGAGGTCTGGATACCAAGTTGGCATATGCCACTTCATTTACTTAGCTGCAAGGAAGTTGCTTTCAAGATGTTATTTTTTGTTTATCTCATTCTTTAGTAATGATATGATCAAGAAGTCCCATTCTCATTAATTTCTGTCTGTGGCCTCTTTCCCCGCCTGACCCTATTTCTCCTATTTCTTCACCCACTGGAAAGGGAACAGTTTTATCAAACAATCCTGTTCAACCATCGTTCATTGTCTATATGGTCAAGTGGATATGGGCAAGATTTATTGCCACATTTTTGTGGCCTTTGCATAATCTGGCAAAAATACTAGTCTACAAGAAAATTCATTCAGCAATCGGGATTTCAAAGGTACATTATTTTTTAATCATTCCTCTTTCTATGTTACCTTGATGATCCTTGTGGTTTTGAGTGCAATTTAGCTTCCTTAATTCCTATCTTAAAACTACTGGGTTTCTGTTATAACTTGCAGGCTGGTATTAGTGGTGGTGGAAGTCTTCCGATGCATGTCGATAAGTTTTTTGAGGTAGAGAATTGTCACTAAACTTCTTACTTAAATGTTAAAATGTTGATACCTGTATTGATGTTTTGCTCTTTCAGGCCATTGGCATTAAAGTACAAAACGGCTATGGCCTAACCGAGACTTCTCCTGTTGTAGCTGCTAGAAGACCATTCTGCAATGTAAGACAAGGAAAACACTTATTTTTATTCATGAAATGGACACAGTCATACATATTGTTTCCTATTTATCAATTACTAACATGAGTAATTTATGCCACTTGAAGGTTCTCGGCACGGTTGGCCCCCCAGTAAAACACACTGATATCAAGGTTTTTGACATAGAGACTGGTGATGTGCTTCCATATGGTTCAAAGGGGATTGTGAAAATTAAAGGACCACAAGTCATGAAGGGATACTATAAGGTTTTGTTTCCTTTCTTTACTGATAAAAATCAATTCCCAAAATATAAATCAGATTGATACAGATTTGTTGGGCCAAAGTAGCACTTCCTTTAGGCGTTTAGGTAGAAATGAACCGATCATTTCTTTCATAAAAATTAATTGGCTATTCGTGGAGCAATCTAATATCTAATATCTTTGATCGATATTTGACAGAAAGAAGGAGTTGCAATATTCCTATAGGGTCATCTGTTGTACTTAGTATATTAATAATCATTCTGTATAGTGTCGCTGGATATAGCTGTTAGACAGATTCTGTATATACTTGTGTGTGGGTCCTGCGCTAGGCATGTATAAGCCGGCAGGCCCTGTGTTTGGTTAGGGAGATATGGTTAGTTAGAGTCCTGAGTAGATTTTGTTTCGGGGTTTCCTTTAGCCCCAAGCTATTCTCAGTCCTATATGTGTAACCTGTGTATCTCCCAATTAATCAAGCAATTATTCCACACAAATTACATCTCTTTCATGGTATCACGAGACTAGGTTTTCTCTTTCCGCTGCTGGCACCGTTGTACGCGCGCCCCACCTCACCGGCGCTGCTCCTAGCGCGCCTCTGCGCTGCCCGCCGGCGCTGCACTTTGCGCGCCCGCCCGGCCTAGCGCCATGACTTCTGGCGACGATGATGCCGCCAAGGCTGCTGCCGACGCTGACGCTGCACGCGACGAGAAAGCACGCGCAGCCGAGGCAGCCTGAGCTGCTGCTCTGGCCCGCGCCGAGGAAGCTGAGCAGGAGGCCACCTCCGCTCAGGCCGATCTCGACGCCGCCGCCGCTCGTCTCCGTGCCGCGCAGGAGCGCGCTGCTGCCGAGCGTGCCGCGGCCGCGCCCTCCAAGGAAGATGACGCCGACGCCTTCCACCATGGCGAAGACGACATCGACCTCCAGGCCGCTCTTCTCCAACAGGAGGCCGCCGTCCTCCTCAATCTCCATGCGCAAGCTGTCTCTGTCCAGAACATCTGGACTCTCGTCCCGCTGCTCCTGGATGTCAACTCCACCTTCTACGCCCGCTGGAAGGAGTCCTTCCTTGACGTCCTCGGAAAGTACTCGCTGGAACGCCATGTTCTCTCTAACGCCGTCGCCCCTGCTTCTCCTTCCTAGGTGCGGATGAATTGTGTCGTCCGCACCTGGCTGCTCGGCGCCATCTCCGACGATCTCGCCGACTCTGTCTCCGAGCGCGGCGCCTCCGCTCGTGCGATCTGGCTCGCCATCGAGTCCCAATTCCTTGGGAACCGTACCACCCGAGCTCTCTACGCCGACCAAGAGTTCCGGGCCTTTTCCCAAGGCGATCTCTCTGTCGACTACTGCCGCCGCTTCAAACGCATGGCGGAAGATCTTCGGGACCTCGGCCAACCGATCTCCGAGGAGACGCTCGTCCTCAACATCATCCGTGGGCTCAATGAGCGCTTCAGCGCCCATGGTCTTCATCTTCGCCGCAGCACCCCTCTCCCTTCCTTCCTCTAAGTGCGCGACGACCTTCGTCTCGAGGAGCTAACCATGGCCAAAGCTCCCGCCGCCGCTGCCCTCACCGCCCTCTCCGGCTCCAGCACCGGCGGCTCTGGCGGATCCAAGCCACCCACCCCGGCGCCACCTCGACCACCCCAGCAGCAGGACTCCGCCCCGAAGACGCCACAGCAGTCGGCGTCCAACTCCGGGGGCGGCGGCTTCCAGCGCGGCAAGCGCTTCAACAAAGGCGGCGGCGGCAGGGGTTCCTCCGCTGGCGGCGCCTCCGGCAACGCATATGGCGGCGGCTTCTCCTCCCCTGCGACGGCTCCATCGACCGGCACCAACTTCTACAACCCGTGGACCGGCGCGATCTACATGTGGTCGGGTCCACGGGCCCCGATGCCTCCACGGGCCGCTCCTCCAGCTCAACACCAGACCTACATCGCCGGCCCACCTGGCCAATGGGCTGGCCAGTGGGGTGTTCCCTCCCATGCTGCGCCTCTGTCTCCGGGCTGGGATCAGCAAGCCCTAGCGGCCCAATTCTAGACCATGTCGCTCCAACAGCCGCCGCAACAAGATTGGTATTTTGATACCGGTGCTACCACTCATATGGCTTCCGATGCTGGTATACTCTCGACCTCCATTGTTCCTTCTGGTCACTCTCCTTCATCTATCATTGTTGGCAATGAGAATCTCCTTCCTGTGGTCTCCATCGGCAGTACTGCCCTTCCACATAACCTCCATCTTAATAAAGTTTTGGTTTCTCCTAACCTTATTAAGAATCTTATTTCCGTTCGTCAATTCACTATCGACAATAACTGCACTGTGGAATTTGACCCCTTTGGTTGCTCTGTGAAGGATCTTCCCACTCAGAACGAGATCGTCAGATGTAACAGCTCCGGACCTCTCTATCCGTTGCAGCTTCTGGCATCCGCCCTCCTAGCATCCAGCACCTCCTCGCTTTGGCATCAGCGTCTCGGGCACCCTGGTCATGAAGTTTTGTCTAGATTAGCACACTCTTCCGCCATTCGTTGTAATAAAAGTGCTAGCAACTCTATTTGTCATGCGTGTCAACTTGGTCGTCATGTTCGTCTTCCCTTTCATACGTCATCATCCCGCGCCTCGCGCCTCTTTGAGTTAATACATTGTGATCTCTGGACCTCGCCAGTTACTAGCATCTCGGGTCATAAATATTACCTCGTTATTCTTGATGATTTTTCTCACTATTTATGGACCTTCCCTCTCCGCCTTAAGACACATTCTCCACCTTGTCTGATTTATTTTCCTATGTGCGCACACAACTTAACACCAGTGTGCAGGGCCTTCAGTGTGACAATGGCAGGGAGTTTGATAACTCCAGCTCGCGCATCTTCTTTCTCGCCAATGGCGTTCGTCTGCGCATGTCCTGCCCCCAGGGTTTACCTTCCCGACCGGTCCGGCCAAACCGGAGGCATCCGATTCCGGTATACCAGTCCGGTTTGGCCGGTTACTGGTTGGAATCGGTCAAATTCAAATTTGAATTCAAACTTCGCCGTTCAACCGGTTCGTACCGGTATACCGGTCGACCGGTATACCGGCCGGTTTGGCCGGTAACCGGTCGGTTTGACTGGTAACCGGTCAAATTCAATTTTTTTTCTTTTTTGGTTTAAATTCAAAAGCCCACAAAGTATACTAAATAAATGTTTGTATAATATATTTTAGTCTAAATGAACCCTCCAACCCTCTTTTATACTACTTTTACATTGTATTTGTATACTTTTGTATGACTTTTTTTTTTACTTCAAATCCCCGCAAACTATACTAAATGAACGAATTTTTGAGAAAATTTGACACCATTAGATTTATCGCACCTTGAAGTATTTTTAGTAATTTTTTGGGAATTTTTCATTTATTTAAATTTAAAATTAAATTTTGAATTTGGGCTGGTTTGGTACCAGCCCAAACCGGAACCAGGCCGGACCAGTTTGACCGGTAACCGGTCAAACCAGACCGGTTCCCATCGGTTAGGTGAACCCTGCCTGCCGCCATACTTCACCACAGAATGGTAAGGCTGAACGCATTATTCATTCCATTAATAATGTCGTTTGCTCCCTTCTGTTTCAGGCTAGCATCCCCCCCAGGTTTTGGGCTGCCGCACTTAACACTGCTACATATCTCCTGAATATTCTACCCACCAAGACGCTCGATTTTTCTACTCCACATCTCTCCCTCTTTGGGACACCACCGTCATATGACCACCTGCGCGTCTTTGGGTGTAAGTGCTACCCTAACCTTTCTGCCACCGCCACAAATGAACTCAGCTCCTCGTTCCGCCTTGTGTGTATTCCTTGGCTATTCTCCTCACCACAAGGGCTATCTCTGTCTTGACCGTCATACTAATCGGATCATCATCTCTCGCCATGTGATTTTTTAGGAGACTTCCTTTCCCTTTGCGGAAACATCTCCCTCTCCCTCACGTGCGGATTTCGATTTTTTGGACGAGTTCACTAATCCGGTGGTTGTTCATTTTCCACCATCACCGCATTTGTTGCCTGCAGGTACTACCGTAAGCAACATGCAGCCCCGCATGGTTGCTAACCTTCCCGGCGATGTACCTCCTACGCCACCTGCGGTCCCTGCACCAGCTGTGCCACGCGCGGCCCCGACGTCTCCCGCTGCGCCACGCGCGGCCTCGACGCCCTTTGCCGCGCCACGCGCGGCCTCGACGCCCTCTGCTGCGCCATGCGCGGCACCGTCGCCACCCACGGCTTCATCCTCCCCCAGTGGTCCTGATGCTGCACAGCCACTGGGACACTTTTGCTTGGTGTACTCCCGGCGCTCCGCGGTTCAGCCTGCTGCTCCAGCGCCCGTCACGGCTACACCTGCTGCTCCCCTCCCTCGTGGCGCCGTCCGAGTCAACCCTGTGACCAACCAGCATGGCATGGTCGCTAGGGCCAAGCGTGGTATTCGCCTGCCGGCTCTGTATCATGCGGCGCCCTTATCGCCGATTCCTCGGACGTATCGAGCCGCCCTCGCTGATCCCAATTGGCGTGCTGCAATGGAAGCTGAGTACTCTGCCCTCCTGTCTAATAATACATGGGATCTTCTTCCTCGACCATCTCAGTGTAATGTTGTCACCGGCAAGTGGATTTTCAAGCATAAATTCAAGACTGATGGATCTTTTGAGCGCTATAAAGCTCGTTGGGTACTTCGTGGATTCACTCAGCGTCCTGGAATTGATTTTGCTGAAACCTTCAGTCCGGTGGTCAAGCCTGCTACAGTTCGGACGGTTCTATCTCTGGCTCTGTCACGCTCCTGGCCTGTTCATCAGCTTGATGTCAACAATTCTTTCTTGCAAGGCAATCTGTCTGAGACGGTCTATTGCGCTCAGCCTTCTGGATTCGAGGACTCCGCACATCCAGATTATGTGTGCCGGCTTAATCGCTCACTTTGTGGTCTTAAGCAGGCGCCTCGTGCATGGTACAGCCGGTTTGCTTCACATCTTCTGCAGCTTGGTTTTGTCGAAGCTAAGCCAGACACTTCTTTGTTCATCTACCATCGTGGCAAGGATGTGGTCTATCTTTTGCTGTATGTTGATGATATTGTCTTGACGGCTTCCTCCGCTGATCTTCTGAGGCACACCATCACCTCTCCAACAGGAATTCTCACTGAAGGATCTTGGCGCCCTTCATCAGTTCCTTGGCATGCAGGTTCAACAAGTGGGTTCAGATCTCTTTCTATCTCAACGGCAGTACATGATTGACATCCTTGAGCGGGCTGGCATGGCAGATTGCAAGCCCTGCGCGACTCCTGTAGACCTGAATCCCAAGTTGTCAGCTGATGGTGCTCCTGTTTCAGATCTCACGGATTTTCGCAGTCTTGCTGGTGCCCTCCAGTATCTTACTTTCACCAGGCCAGATATCTCTTATGCAGTTCAGCAAGTCTGTCTTCACATGCATGATCCCCGGGAGCCTCATCTCACTGCTCTGAAGCGCATTCTGTGTTACGTCCGTGGCACATTACATATGGGTTTGTTCCTGCGCCCCTCTACTCAGTCAGATTTGGTGGTCTATTCTGATGCTGATTGGGCTGGCTGTCCAGATACACGCAAGTTTACCTCAGGCTATGCGGTTTTCCTTGGTGATAATCTGATCTCCTGGTCGTCCAAGCGTTAGAACACTGTTTCTCGCTCCAGTGCAGAGGCTGAGTATCGAGCTGTCGCTAATGCAGTTGCTGAAGCCACCTGGTTACGCCAACTCCTGTCTGAGCTCCACACTCCTTTGCGCAAGACAACCTTGGTGTACTGCGACAACATCAGTGCTGTCTATATGTCCTCCAATCCCGTTCAGCATCAGCGCACCAAACATGTGGAGATCGATCTTCATTTCGTTCGAGAGCGTGTTGCACTTGGTGATGTGCGTGTTCTTCATGTCCCGACGACATCTCAGTTCGCCGACATCTTCACCAAGGGGTTGCCTTCATCCGTCTTCACGGAGTTTATGTCCAGTCTTAATGTTCGGTCACCCGACTATTTGACTGCGGGGGCGTGTTAGACAGATTCTGTATATACTTGTGTGTGGGTCCTGCGCTAGGCATGTATAAGCCGGCCGGCCCTGTGTTTGGTTAGGGAGATATGGTTAGTTAGAGTCCTGAGTAGATTTGGTTTCGGGGTTTCCTTTAGCCCCAAGCTATTCTCAGCCCTATATATATAACCTGTGTATCTCCCAATTAATCAAGCAATTATTCCACACAAATTTCTTCTCTTTCAATAGCCAAAAGAGAAATAGACATTCAGAAGCAAGCTAACTAAATCTTACAATCCATTTAAGGCCCCATGTGAAAAGTAATATATTCAAAATTTAACTTTTTTTTTTGAATTCGTTTCTCTCATAATTTTTTGTTTGTTGTAGAACCCATCTACTACGAATGAAGCTCTGGATCAAGAGGGTTGGTTCAACACTGGAGATATAGGTTGGATTGCACCTCGCCATGCCATAGGGCCGAGTCGGAAGTGTGGAGGGATGCTTGTTCTCGAAGGGCGTGCAAAGGATACAATAGTTCTCTCTACAGGTTCAGATTATAATATGCTTCCTTTTTTTTATTTCAGCGTGTAAACCAAGTATTGCACGCATGTAATTTGGTCATTCTTATTTATGATTTAGTACGAAAATACTTGTACCTCATCAATGTTGCACACTTGAGCATCTATCATGATTTCTTGTCATTGGCGACCAAGTAACTTTTGCCCGCAACTTTACCATTACATGTGCAGGTGAAAATGTTGAACCTGCTGAGATTGAGGAAGCAGCTAGCAGGAGTAACTTGATTAATCAGATAGTTGTGATCGGCCAGGTAAGGAATGTACCCTGTGACTACGAACATTTTGCGATGCAACTAGGGTACATATTCTTATTAAAAAAACAATGTCATTATCAGAAACTGTGCAATGTTACTGCTATTGTATTGCACTTGTACTTAATAAAATTATCTCTCAAACTTTTGTTGTGACAAGATTATATTTGGATACTATGGGAAATAGATTAGTGACCTTTGTAGTTATGAAATTCATTCGTTTGTTCTCTGCATAGGATCAACGGCGTCTTGGTGCCATAGTTGTTCCCAATAATGATGAAGTTCTGGCAGAAGCAAAAAGGAAGTCCCTAATTGATGAGAATGGCGAAGTAGCGAAAGATGAGGTCATGAACATGCTATATGATGAGCTGAGAACCTGGTAAGAGTTGCCTGATCTGTTGCTGTTTCTCATTGTGCTGCCTTCTTCTTACTGTTGGGAATCTAAAAACATGGGTGAACAGAATTAAAAAAGTGGTACACGCAATTCTGTTGGTTTGATCGGGAGATAGTTATAGACATCATGGGTTTTGGGGACGCTGCCATTCTTTGTGTGCACGTAACACTATTTCATCATAATAATTTGATGTATGTTTTGAGTTAAATCAGAGGAGGCATTGAATTATTTTGCCAATAAATTTCAGGACCGCACAGTGCTCTTTCCGCATCGGCCCTATCATGATTGTCGATGAACCATTTACAGTAAGTTTTCACTCGTATTTATACTCAAGAAGTTATCTTGCCTGCGAGCTTGACATTATTTTCTGTTCAGATTGACAACGGACTGATGACACCCACCATGAAAATAAGACGGGACAAAGTGACCGCAAAATACCAAACAGAGATCGAAGCGTTGTTCAAGTGAGATATGGAGTGCTGGTGCGTGTGAGTGCAGACAGCAACTGCGATAAGAAATTGAGAGGATATATAGAGAACGATGCGTCCATCTGATGTTGCATTTGATAAATAAATATACTCCTACATGTTACCGTTCCGACCTTTCAGCAATCAAACATGTGGTATTAGTAAGACATCTAAAGAAACAATTGTGTGCACTTTGCTAACGTTCCGTCCATCTGATGTTGCATTTAATAAATAAATCAAACATGTACGATGTTCAGATGTTGCAGCAGCAACGTCGTTTACAGTAGCGTATCGATCGATAGGGCTGAGCCGAACACGTCACAGGCAGCCACACCAGCCTTGGCTAACAGCAAGGACACTTTGCTCCGATCCTCTGACGGAAGCAAAACGGGTAGCACACGAACCGGGACTCTAAACCCGACTCGGTCGAGGCAATCCAATCAAAGCGGGCCAAGGATTCGACGCGGATCCGGCGCTCTCTCCCCGAGCCGGACGCGATCCCGTTCCCGTCCCGGCCAAATAAAAAGCGGCGCCCCCACGCCGTCCCTCTGAACGAACAAGTCAACCCACCGATCCATCAGAAGGTGCGGCGCCGCGCCGCATCGACGGTTTAGCAGCGATGGTCAATTACAATTTTGATCTGCTGGAGCTCGCGGACGGGGAGTCCGGGGAGGCCGCGGTCTCCCGTCGTCGCCGCCAAGAAGAAGTCCGAGGCCGCCTGAAAGTATTATTTATGCTATTTCGAGTGATTTTGGTGATCGAATAACAACACAACACTTAGACTAATATGATTGTTAAGGTGATCATTCTCAGGCTTTTAGGTTCAAGTAATGACAAAGATAAAGAGAAGATAGGCGTAGCAAGGCCCGACGCTATGATGTTCGGTGCAGGAGGGAATCGAAGCCAAGTCAGACTATAGGCACCGGTTGAACCGACGGTCCAAAAAAGGGCATAGGTGCATTGGGCGTACTGTGTACCAGAGACGATGTCAAGTGCCCAGGAGAATTTTCTTCAGCACCGGTTCAACCGACGGTGCATCGGAGTATTGCGTCGGTGCATTGACGTCAGCAGAAGAGAAGAAGGCTGTGAGTGACCGGTTTAACCGATGGGCAAGCATCGGTTCAATCGGTGGTCACTGTGTCAGCAGTCAGAAGTTCAACGGCTATTTCGTGTCTTAGAGTGACCAGATGAACCGACGCTACCCCTGCCAGAGGCATCGGTTCATCCGATGATACGCGGATTTTCTACTGACCGTTGGAGCAACAGCTACAAGACTTGGTGGCCTATATATACGCCTCATCCCGGCCATTTGATGATTGCTGGAGTTGCTGGACATCCCACACGCACCCAAGAACATCTCCAAGCTATAGAAAAGCATCAAGATCATATCCTTAGCCCTTAGCACACTTTGAGAGTGTTGTGTAAAGGATTAGCTCTTAGTGAGTGAGATTGCAAGGCTTCAAGTCTTTGTGCTGTGGTTCATTAGCGAACCAAAATAAGAGCTTGGTGCGCCGGCACCTTGGAGCGTGAAGCTCTCCAGTAACGTCATCGACCCTCCGACTTGGTGTGGAGCGACGACGACATCTTTGTGCGGGGGACGTGGAGACCCCCATCCTTTGTGGAGAAGCTCCTTAGTGGAACCCGGGGCCAAGGTGACCGTGATTGTGTTCACGTAAGAGACTTTGTGGCCGAGTAGCAATACTCTTAGTGAGTGCTACAACAACATGGATGTAGGTGTGCCTTTGTGGCTAACCAAACCACGGGATAAACACCCGCGTCAAGAGTTTGCTATCTCATATTCCGCTCTTTTAAGCTTCCGCATTTCATACTAGCAATTTGTGTGCCTTTACTTTTATAGAATAGTTTCTTGATAGGAAAGATTATAGGTTGCTAAACTCTTTTGGGATAGGGGTTTCACACTAGAACAACCTAGTTGCACATCTAGATAGCATGTTTTAGTTTAATTTTTGTGCAAACTAGTTGGAGCCATATGTCTAAATTTTTTAGAGTGGCTAATTCACTCTTCCTCTTCTTAGGCTAGAACACCCGATCACTTTCACCGCCGCCACCAAGCTCATCGAGGCCGCCGACCCCGCCGAGCCGGCCGCCCACGACAAGCCCAAGTACTCCTACTTCACCAAACTGCAGCACGACAACGGTATGCATCGACCCCTCTCCCCATCGTTCGTTCTATCCCTTCAATCTTATATATCTAGACTAGATTAGAATTAGATGATCTCTCGCGCTGGCTGGCTTGTTGATTGATGCGATCTTGCATATCCTGATATCCTGATTGGGTTGTTCTAATGTGGTTAGAGATCAGTGTAGATCGTTTTTATAAATTGGTCGTTCAATTTCTTATATGTTCGATCCGTTTGTCAACATGTGCGTGGTGTCATGTCATCTGACGGTCTGATTCTTTATGATTTACTAGCTAGTTACAGTTATATGATTCCTGATTTCGATCTTGTTATGTTAAATCTTCTCCTACTATAGTATTTATTCGCGTGATGCATTCTTCCGTTTGTGTCGAATGTCGTGCTCAGTTTATGCCACTATATTACTGATCGGCATAGTTTTATGTGCGTTTTGGTTCGCGTCTCTCATCGCCATGCTCTTGTTGGATGCCAGGTGTAAGAAAGTGTCAGCAAGAGCTCAAAAGGTTGAGAGAGGTTCTAATCAAACTGAGGGAGGAGGAAACAAAATTAAAGGAGAAGCAAGGGAACGAAGGCCGTATCAAGGAGCTGTTCGAGGAGCAAAGGAGACTGAGGCAGGAACAGAGGAAACTGAGGATCGAGGAACCCAAATTGGCGCTTCAAAGGAAAGCTTTCTATCAGGAGCATAGCATTCCTTTGGAGGAGGATGAGAGGAAGAGACCCAACAATTCTGATTTTACCGATGCAGATTCTGGCAGCAATTATGACGGGGTTAGCGGTAATGTCTGCAACCATAATGACGCTGGCAGCTGTGGGAGCAACGACCAGGTCTGTGATGGTGGTGCATATGGACATGACGAGAGGCAGGTTGAGAGAAGTCACGACAACTACAGCAATGGTGAGAGGCAGGGGAACCGTCAGGGCCAGCCTAGGATGAGGGTGTACGTGCGCAAGGTGAAGGCGTCCTCTGATGCTGGAACAGAGGCTGAGGAAAAGCCTGAAGAAAATATGGTGAGTGCTAGTGTGAGAGAAGAGAAGGAGGCCAATACGGATAATGCAGTCACTGCGCCTGCTTCTGAATCGGACAAGTCTGCTAGGTACGTTCTAATATTCTGTTGTTCAATTCTCTAGATATCTTCTTACGTAGATGTAATATTTTTTATCTTAAACTTATCATTGCTGTGCTTTATTACCAGTGGTGCTACCCAAGATGGTCGTAGCAACGAACAAGGTGCTAGCACAAGAGAGAATTTTTTTCCGTAAGGAAAAGCTTAACGGCTCTGAGAAGAGGAAAAAGAAAAATGCTAAGAAAACTAGCAGCAGCGAGCCGGAGAAGGCGAAGGAGCAAGATTCTGAGGTAGATGCTTCGAAGAAACAGGCTGACAAGCAACCACTGGAAGAAGAGAAGAAGGTAATGCCTCGCTGAATGGCCATGCAATTTCATTCAGTTATTGCTTGTCGAGTGTTTGCTGACCTTCATAATTTGATCAGACCCTTGCTGAGTATGAGAGGATGCGTGCGGAGAAAAAGAAGTCTGTGGAGGTCTCAAAACCTGAGATGAGAAAGGTCACTGCTGCAGAATTTAATAACTTGCAGATGTTGGAGAAAAAGAGGCTGGATGATGTGGAAACTGTCATGAAGGCAGAAAAGGCTCAGCCCAAGGTTATGGAGGCTAGCAAGAAGGAAAAAGCCGTTGAGGTAGAGGGAAAGGAGGCTGCCGCAAAGGATGCCAAACCTAAGTATTGATACCCTGTAGTAAGGATACTCATTCTTACTGTAGTAAGGTAGTACTTGCATAGTTATCCGTAACTGCGTGGAAGAGACAGAGTAGCCAGGCCCCACGGGCCAGGCTCTTCCCTCACCAGGCCAACGGCCCCGGACCCGCTTCCCGCCTAGGGATGGGTCCGGAGACGTCACGTGCCTCTAAGCAAGGGAAGACCCGAGCTGACGGCCGGGACCTCGGACCCCCATAGGGGTCCGAGACCTCCTGCGCCCGCCCGGACCCCCCTTTTCCCGCATAGGGGTCCGGGGCTGCCACGTGGCCTGAAGGCACGGGCTCGGGCGCAAGCCTTCCGCTGGAAGACTCGCGCGCCCACTGCATTTAATGCAGGTGGACAAAGCGTGCTCTGCCGCCGCGGTATGCGAGACAGCTTTTGTCAGGCCTCGCTGTGCACCGCGTATTACCAAGGTGCACAGTGCAGCCGCCTGTGCCGCGCCCGCGCAGAGCCCGTCTGTCGCATTAAATGGATACGACGGCACGGCACTTTTCCATCATGCCGCCTACGCCGCAAGCTACACAGCCCGCTTAAGCTACGTGGCAGGCGACGCCACTAGCTACGCCAGGTTCCGTCCCGACAAGACAGCGCCAGGACATGATGGACGAAGGGCTCCGGGAGCAGGCAAGGGAACCTAGAGAGAGATCTTCTTTGCCTGCGACGCCATAATGTATGAATAGTACGTTATTTTATACCACATCGTTGGACCCACCTGTCGGGGACCCAACAGCTGTGTACGCGCCCCCTTGAGATATAAGAGGGAGGCGCTCGATGTGCACAAGACATCTCCAGACAGACACAAGCTCTGGCAACTCTCACACTCTCGTGGGAAGGCAATACAACACACAGTGGATGTAGGGTATTATGCTCCGGCGGCCCGAACCACTCTAAATCTTGCTGTGTTCATCGTGTTCTTGAGCGAGATCGATCTAAGACTAGCTAACCCCCGAGTACACACCCTCTGGGCTAGGGCGGGTGCCTTCCGCCACCCGGCTGTGGTTTGCAGCACCACGACATTTGGCGCGCCAAGTAGGGCGCGCAGCTGGTCCCAGTTCATCTCTTCTTCGTCCCCATGGTTCGCGTGGACGACGTGGAGATGACGGAGGGTGTGGCATCCTCCACGCCACATGCCTCTCGCGTTCCTGCTCCAAGGGCAACTGTGCCTGTGGAGCAGCCACCGTTGGTGGCGGCGCGCGCCGCTCGCCGGCAAGAGTCAGGGCGCCCATCAAGGGCCCCTTCACAGGCTGCGAGCGGCGGAGCGCTGGCAGCGGCTAGGGAGTTGCTTCGCAACCCCCCGGCTGAGGCAACTTCGCTAGACGCCCTGAAGCAGTGGCGGGACGACGTTGATCGTCTCCTCCACCTGGCTCAGGCCTCCCCCAGTTCTGCAAGGACTGGGTAACGACCTCCGCCCGGCAACGTGGTGGTACCTTACCACCAGCGTCAAGGCGGTGCATCGGCGTCCGTGCGCTCCCCTACTGTGAGGGGTGCACGAACAGAAGACCTGCGGGCAGAGCTCAACCGCCGGCGCGCGGGAGAGGATGCCCGCATCTCCGTCGAGAGGGCGCGAGAGCGCCGTCTCAACATTGAGGGTCGCAACCTCAATGCCGATCTGGACGCGATGGCACCCAGGCCTCCGGTGAACGCCCGGATACAGTCGGGCGCACCAGTGGCTGGGGTGGGCTGTGATGCACTTGCGGAGCACCTCCGCGCCGTGGCATGGCCGCCCAAGTTCCGCCCCCACCTGCCGGAAAAGTACGACGGTACTACTAACCCGTCGGAATTCCTGCAGGTGTACGTTACCGCCATCACAGCGGCTGGTGGAAACGGCGCCGTCATGGCAAACTACTTTCATGTAGCCTTGTCTGGGCCAGCTCGGACCTGGCTCATGAACCTCACACCTGGGACGATCCAGTCCTGGGAAGAGCTCTGTGCAACGTTCACAGCGAACTTCGCCAGTGCATACCAGCAGCATGGTGTGGAGGCACACCTTCATGCCGTGAGGCAAAAACCCGGGGAAACGCTCCGGGCCTTCATCTCGCGCTTCACCAAGGTACGGGGTACCATTCCACGTATCTTAGATGCGTCTATTATCACTGCTTTCCGCCAGGGGGTACGTGATGAGAAGATGCTCGAGAAGCTGGTGACGCACGAGGTGGAGAGCGTCACTACGCTTTTCTCCCTGGCAGACAAGTGTGCCAGGGCCGCTGAGGGCCGTGCATGGCACTCAGCCCACCAAGACGGAGACGCCAAGGCTGGTGGCTCCAGTGCTACCGCTCAGGGCGGTGGCAAGAAGAAGAAGAACAAGAACCGGGGTCGCGGGGAACCGCATTCTAGCGGACCAGTCGTAGCAGCCGCAGCGCCAGTGGCGGCACCGGCCGCGGCGGCAGCAGCTGGGGGCCAGAATGCACACGGCAAACGCCCTCGCCCGCAAGGTGGAAGCGGAGGTTCATGCCCAGTGCATCCCACCGCTCGCCACAGCGCCGCTGACTGCCACGAGATCCAGAAGCTCGCGAAGCGGGTCAGTGGGCGGCGTGGGCAGTCCTCCATCGACGGTTCACCCCCTCCTCGCTAGCGGGCCGGCAAGGAGAAGGCCTCCGACAGCGGGGCCGCAGCCGGGGAGAAGGAGCTGGGGTACCAATCCCCTGCTCGAGAGCTGAAGGGCGTCTACCACGACGACGACTCTGATTCCGACAACGGCGACCGCCGCAAGAAGCTGTACGTAATGTATGGCGGAAGCTGGGAGCTTGTCTCCCGGCGGGACGTGAAGACCCTTCGCCGGGAAGTCCTTTCGGTGAAACCGGGGGTCCCGAAGGCGGCGCCGCACCAGAGGTGGATGAACACCACCATCTCTTTCGGGCCATCCGACTGCCCGGAGAATATGGCCGGAGCTGGTGTACTACCTCTAGTCACCGCTCCTGTCATATCCAACGTGAGGCTCTATCACGTGCTGATTGACGGTGGGGCTGGCCTCAATGTCATCAGCTATGCAGCGTTCAAGCAGCTGCAGATTCCGGAGTCCAAGCTGACTCCCTCTCGCCCATTCTCAGGAGTGGGCCCACACCCGGTGTTCCCTCTGGGGAGCACCACATTGCCGGTCACGTTCGGGACCGAGGAGAACTTCCGCACAGAGAGCGTTCTGTTCGATGTTGCGGAGGTGAACCTTCCGTTCAACGCCATCATTGGCCGACCAGCACTCTACCGCTTCATGGCCATTGCTCATTACGGGTATTTGGTCTTGAAGATGTCATCCCCTGCCGGAGTCCTCACCGTGCAGGGCGACCGCACCGCTGCCGTCGCAGCAGTCGAGAGACTGCATGCTCTGGTGGTAGAGGCTGCACGTTCCGAGGAGGATCCGTCCACCTCGCAACCCAAGGCGCCTGCAAAGGCTCCCAAGGTCCAACCGTCCGATCCGGACCATGTTCCCGTGAAGACGGTGCAGATTGGAGCAGACTCCACCAGGACCACCCGCATCGCGGGGAACCTGGAGGAGAAATAGGAAGACACGCTCATCGCTTTGCTCCGAGCAAATGTCGACGTGTTCGCCTGGGAACCGTCACAGATGCCCGGGATCCCCAGGGAAGTGATCGAGCACAATCTGAGGATCTACCCCGATGCCACGCCGGTGCGCCAAAAGCCTCGGAAGCAGTCTGTGGAGCGGCAGAACTTCATCCGCGAAGAAGTCCACAAGCTCCTACACGCCGGCTTCATCGAGGAGGTCCACCACCCCGAGTGGTTGGCCAATCCAGTCGTCGTCCCAAAGGCCAACGGGAAGCTTCGGATGTGCATCGACTACACCAGCCTCAACAAGGCATGTCCAAGAGACCCCTATCCTCTTCCGCGTATCGATCAGATCGTGGACTCCACCTCCGGGTGTGACCTTTTGTCTTTCCTAGATGCATACTCTGGTTTCCACCAGATTCAAATGTCTAGAGAGGATAGGAAGCATACTGCCTTTGTAACAGTAGATGGGCTTTATTGCTACATTGTCATGCCGTATGGTCTAAGAAATGCCTTACCCACGTTTGTACGAGCTATGAATAAAACATTCTGTAATCTAATTAGAGATATTGTTGAGGTTTATGTCGATGACATTGTGGTCAAGACTAAGGTAGGGTCAACACTAGTGGAGGACCTGTCCCTTGTCTTCGACCGACTCCGCGCCACGCGCACGAAGCTGAACCCAGAGAAGTGCATCTTCGGCGTCTCAGCAGGGAAGCTGCTGGGTTTCCTGGTCTCA
This sequence comes from Panicum virgatum, assembly GCF_016808335.1. Classification (NCBI taxonomy): domain Eukaryota; kingdom Viridiplantae; phylum Streptophyta; class Magnoliopsida; order Poales; family Poaceae; genus Panicum; species Panicum virgatum. Next base: position 1,077,858 of record NC_053144.1, read on the forward strand.
CATCGAGGCATCGAGGTAAACCCAGCCAAGATCAAGGCCATCGAGGCAATGAGGCCTCCTGCCCGCATCAAGGATGTCCAGAAGCTTACTGGATCTCTCGCTGCTCTTAGCCGCTTCATATCGAGGCTGGCCGAGAGGGCCCTTCCCTTCTTCAAGCTATTGAGGAGGTCCGGTCCATTTTCTTGGACCGAAGAGGCTGAACAAGCCTTCCAGGAGCTGAAGCAGCACCTCACCTCGCTGCCAGTATTGGTGGCTCCAGAACCCGGTGAGCCGTTGTTTCTGTATCTTGCTGCGTCTACGGAGGTAGTCAGCATGGTGTTGGTCGCCGAAAGGACGGAGCAAGCTCGCCAGGGGAATACCAAGGTCCCCCTGGCCAAGGATGGTGAGCCGGACCCCAGACACGGGGGCCCGTCAGACTCACCCCAGCTTGAAGGTCCAGACCCCGCACGAGCGGGTCCGGAGGAGCCTCGTCCCAGTGGGAACCAAGAACCGTTGGGGCCCAAGGACCTGATGTGGTGGACAAGGGCGAGCCGGACCCGGAAACTAGGGTCCGGACCGTCCAAAAGCCAGTCTACTACATCAGCGAAGTCCTCCACGAGGCAAAGGCCAGGTATCTTGAGACACATAAGCTTATCTATGCAATACTTATTGCGTCCAGGAAACTGCGCCACTACTTTCAAGCACACCGAGTTGTTGTAGTGACCTCTTACCCGTTAAGAGCGATCCTGCACAACTCCAACGCCACAGGCAATATCGCCAAGTGGGCAGCAGAGCTGGCAGAGTTCCAACTGGACTTCCAGCCACGCCATGCAATCAAGAGCCAGATCCTAGCTGATTTCATAGCGGAGTGGACTCCTTCCCCAAGCAATCCTGGTGGTCCTGTCGTCAACGCTGGACCCCCGGAGCCGGAAATCAGGACACCAGTCTTCACCGAGCCTCACTGGACACTCTTCTTTGACGGGTCCGCCCGCGAGAAGTGGGCCGGGGCTGGTGTGGTCCTCATCGACCCAAACGGAGATCAGCTGAAGTACATGGTGCACCTTGAGTTCAAGGCCACCAACAACATGGCGGAGTACGAAGCTCTGATCTTTGGCCTGACGCAAGCCCTATCATTGGGGGTCTGGCAGCTTCTGGTGAAGGGGGACTCCCAGCTAATCATCAAGCAGGTCCGAGGGGATTGCAACTGCAACAATCCCCAGCTCGCGGCATACCTCATACACGTGAGGAAGCTCGAGAAGGACTTCGACGCTTTGGAACTGCAACACGTTCCCCGCGAGCACAACTCAGCAGCGGATGATCTCTCTGCGAGAGCATCTACCTGGGCATCCGTGCCCGGGGGTGTCTTTGAAAGACGGCTGCTGAGACCTACTGTAACATCCCAGAGTTTTAAAATGCTAAGCAAGAAATATTAAATATGATATCATGCATAATCAACCAAGAAAATGGAATCGAATACATTTATGTGTGCATGCATGTGCATGTGTATAGATGCATAGATCAGAAACCGTAAATAATTTTTAAACTAATGTAAGTATACATATAAAAATGAATAGGCGTCTCTCTAAAATCATGTTAAATCAAAGTCTTGTTGAGGTCAAAGAGAGAAAATAAAAATTTGAACATAAAATGACAGGTCCTTTGAACCGTAGTGTTCAAAGATTTAATTTATCTGTCAAATTTCAAACTAATCTGCTTTGAAAATAATTTCTAAAATATAGCTCAAATGAATTTTTGCCCAAAACCAAAGTTGTAGGTTTTCAAAAGACGAACAACTTTTGTGTTCAAAGTTTTTCCGAGTTATCACACAAAAATGGGAGAAAATTTTGAATTTCAAAGCATGTGGTAACTTTTCAAATGTACTCAAGTTACAAATTTTATCTTTCCAACGAAGTCTCAAATGAACTTTTGCCTGAAACGAAACTTGTAGATCTCGAAATTTTGAACAACTTTGGTATTCAAAAGTTTTTCATTTGAGGCCTTGTAGAAGGAGAAAAACTGAAATTACAAACTGGAGTTTTGAATTTCGCTCTATTTACGCATTTGCCCTCACTCCATCTTCCTCTCTGTTCCTCGCCGTGAAGACGCCGTTCGCCGCCGGCGCGGTCACTGGCCGCCGACGCGTCGCGCCTCCGGCCGAAACCGCCTTCCCCGTCCCCGGTTTTGCCCCCATACCAGCTTCCCTGGCGCCTTGCACGCTCGCCACGCGCCCCCGTCGTCCTTCCGCTCGACACGCCGTGGACGCCGTCGCCGTTCTCGACGTCAGTGCTACACGCGTCGCCGCGCCGTTCAACCACCGTCGCCGTTCAAGCCGTCCTCACCCTTTCACGATGCCAAACTCAAGTTCGCCTCTTCCTCTTCTCGCGCTAGAGCCAGAGCTCGAGCTCCCTGCGCCAGAGGCGCCACCCGCCATCGCCATGGCCGCGGAGCTCGGCTCGTCGTGGCATCGCCCCCTTCGATTCCTTTTTCCCCAAATTAAACCCCCAGCAGCCTTCCTCGCCTCCCCACGAGCCTCCCAGGGCCGGCCGCCCCTCCTAATCGCCGCCGGCGAGCTGCCGCCACGGCACCCCATGGCCGCCGTCGCACTGCTCCCGTGGAGCTCCCCTGTCCGACCCTCCTACACCACAACCGAGCCCCCAGACCGCTTCAACTCGCCCCCAGGAAGCTCCCCGACCCCTCCACCACCGCCCCAAGCCACCGGAACACCGCCGCCGTTGCACAGAACCGCCGCCGCCCCTTGCTTCACGCCGGCGAGCCCCGTCCGGCCATCCCCGCGAGCCCCGAGACCACCCACAGGTGCGCCTCGACGTCCTCTCCCTTTTCCCCCACATCTCCCTCGCCGCCGGCGAGCAAGCACTCCGGAAACCCGGCCGTTTTGCCCTCCTCTGTTTCTGGTCCGACCAGGGACCCCAGGTTAAAAGAAGCAAAGTTTCCAGGGGGCTAAACGCAAAAATGTAAAGGAACTTCAAAACAGCAAACTTTGAAAATTTGTATAAAATCGTAGAAAATTCAGAAAAATACAAATCCAAATGTTTTGGAATCCTTGCAATAAGACCCACAACTTTTGTTACATCCAGTTTTGCATTTGACCAATAGTTTTATCTCTATATTAACTATTAGTTTTATACACCTTTGTATGTATCTCCTGTTGTAGTCCTGAACTAAGGCTAGTTTTTGGATAGTGTGCTATACCCTAGATGAGTAGCTTACTGTAAAAATTTGATGACATTTTGACAAATCTAGCTATATGTTTCATTAGATCTTGGTTTATGCCTTTGTTAAATAAAATTTAATCCACAGGGTTCTGTTTTAATTTTCCTGAGCTGAAATTTTTACAGAAGCCTGACGTTAGTTCCTAGATGCTAGAGAAAAATTTTGGGAATTTTTAGTAAGGTATCACTAGTCCTTTTTATTTATTCATGAATAAACTTTGTAAATCAAAAACCCTAGTTTCCTTCATTAGAAAAATCTCATACTTTTACTAGAGCTCTCCCTTGAGTACATAATCATGGCAGTAAAGTTTGAGCCCCTGAAACTCAGTATAATTGCTTGTATGACTTAAACTTGATTAATGTAGCGATCACGTGTTTTATTTTTTTATGCCTTGTGTACTGACCTTTTAAATCTGAAAAATTTATAGTAATCTCATCTTAGGTTAGTCAACGTTCAGTTAAGCTTTCACTGCCATTAATTGCACTATTTGACCTATACGATTTAGCCTTTAGCTAGGAGGAACTTTATTGATGGACTATACACTAGTGATTTAGTCTTTGTTAAAGTGCTGGTGTTACATGAGTTAGTAAGATTTTGAAACCACCCCGTTCTTTTATGAACTAAGTTGTATTAAATAACCAATTTATAAATGACTGCCCAGGAAATGTTAATTAAGAAGTTTCACATCCAAACTCACCTCATGTTGGACTGCAACTTTATCGTGAAGGAAAACTATTAACACCTAAATCACTAAGCCACTCGGAACTTTGCATTCATACGTATACATTGTTGCATTTCATTTAGGTACGATAGATGAACCACGTGAAGGATGTGATGTTGGAGTTGAGCCAGAAGACGGTGAATGGTGGACACATCCAGAAGATGGACGGATGGATCCCGATGTACACGACCGAAGGAAGATGTTCGCCGAGCAGTTGTTCTTTAACTAACACTGACCTAGTGTTAATTCCAGGCAAGCCCCGGTGCATCAATCCCAGTATTTTAAATGCTGTTCAAGTTATGTTACTATTATGTATCTGTGCATTTACGTTTACAGGAGTTGTCTGGAACCTTAGATGCATGATCCTAGGTACCCAGGTACTGGTCACTAGAAGTTAAGTGCGAGTAGATGCCCTGCTAATTAGGACCGGTAAAAGTCGAGTGGTTTCCTGCCGCTCGCGAGATAATAGGTTCTCTACTACATACTGCAGAATATAAGGTCTACGGGCGGGGTCAGGGTACTATGTTTCTGGATGAGACCCCGTCTGTTTAGTGAAGAAAATGCTAAGGCCGCAGTGTGTGGTAGTGGTGGTTAAGCGTTTGAACGTACTAATCACATGCCGAGAATATGGTAATCGGTAAGCTTAAGTACTGGATTGAACCACGGCCGGAATATACTCCCCACTGTCTTGACTTTGGTCTCATCTGGGATGACGGGTGCAGAGCCGGGCTCTGTAGTCGAGGGCGGTGGGCCTGTTCCGTGAAGCGGGAATTGAAGGGAAAAGTTGCACGTGTGACTCTGGGAGTAACCACGTGACGTGTGTTTAGGTCTGCCTGGCCAGGTTAACAAAATCGATTCGAATCGTTCCGCCGCTCACGGACAATGAGACTGCTTAACCCTTTTGCCACATAGAGTAAGAAGTGAAAGATGATAATGCTGATGAATATGGTTGGTTGGATGATGAAAGATAATTGTTTTCCACCATGTATGCTATTGGATAGATCCTCACCTAGAATGGTTAATTGAACTAGAATCTGAAAACTATAACCTGCAAATAAGGATCCACTCTTTATTGCTTTTCGGCAAAACAAACCCCTCAAGCCAAAAGCCTTGCATGTCTAGATAAAGGGCTAAGTATACCCTCAGTCGGGTAAGCCTTGCTGAGTATTAGAATACTCAGCCTTGCTTGTGGCTATATTTTGTTTCAGGTGAAACCTTTGAGGATATGATTGCCAGTTTGACCTGGCCTTGCACTCTTCCGCCTGGTTGGTCCGTGGAGTGGGATACGTTCCCGGCCAATGGTGACAAGAACGAGTGATGTCTTGTATCGGGCTTTCTCGAGACATCCGTATCGTCGTTAGTTCTCGTGTTTACTTTCCGCTAAAATAAAGGACTCTGATGAACTTCTGTTACTTTGGTTTGAAAAGTATTTTGTAAAATTGGAACTTGGTTTGTAATTCTGTTTTTATGTCAAATTCTGTGGTGTAATATATTGTGAGGTGTTGTAATCTCTGGACTCGCCTTCGTGTGAGTTATGCTGCTTTGCTCGATCCAGGTTTAAGTGGTTTTATCGGGATTTTACCCGACAGCACTGCCGGATTACTCCGTTTTAAGTGTGTGTTAACCCCGATTGTCGTTTGATGATGGTTAGCGCACTTAAGCCGGATTAATTTAGGCGGGGCTGCCACACCTACAGCCCAGCCTGCCGAGCTTGGAGAAGGAGATCAAGCTAGCACCTCGAAGCCAGCGGTCCCGGCAGCATTCCACCTATGGTGCCCGACCTGGGCAGTGTGCTCTGTTAAGGATCCTAGTGACCTCACAGAGACACCCCCACATACTCTGGGAGCTCCCGATGCATGGATCTCCGAGATCCGGGACTACCTGAAAGATAACATCCTCCCTGATGACGATGTCTCTGCTGAGCGCATAGTCCGATTGGCTAAACGCTACGCGGTGGTAGAAGGGGATCTCTACCGCCGTGGCGCCAACGGTGTCCTCATGCGGTGCATTTCCCAGGGAGAGGGCCACGAATTGCTCGCGGAGATCCATGGAGGCGAGTGCGGAAGTCATTCCTCTTCTCGCACGCTTGTTGGCAAGGCCTTTCGGCATGGCTTCTACTGGCCAACAGCACTCCAGGATGCGGCTGAGCTGGTAAGATCTTGCAAAGCATGCCAATTCCATGCAAAGTAAATACACACCCCAGCTTAGGCTCTGTAGATGATTCCGTCCTCATGGCCATTCGCTGTGTGGGGTGTGGATATCCTGGGGCCATTCCCCCGGGCTGTCGGCGGGTACCGGTTCCTCTATGTCGCCATCGACAAGTTCACCAAGTGGCCGGAGGTTACCCCTGTGGTGAATATCACTAAGAAATCAGCAGTCGCATTCCTCAGGTCCATTGTGTGCAGATTTGGCGTCCCAAACTGCATTATCGCGGACAACGGGACCCAATTCAAAAGCAGACTCTTCCAAGAGTACTGTGAGGACATCGGCATCCAGCTATGCTTTGCGTCCGTAGCACATCCCCGCAGCAATGGACAGGTTGAGAGAGCGAATGCAGAGATCCTCAGGGGACTCAAGACCCGCACCTACAACTGCTTGAAGAAGCACGGTGCCAAGTGGGTTGACGAGCTTCCATGCGTACTATAGGGCAACCGGACCACACCCAGCCGAGCCACCGGGGAGACTCCGTTCTTCCTGGTCTACGGGGCTGAAGCATGCCTTTCCCCAGAAATTCACCTGGGCTCACCACGGGTCCAGGCCTTTGACGAATCCATGCAGGAGCAGCTGTGGTGCGACGACGTGGACTTCGTTGACGAGCGAAGGTGGCGAGCAGCAATCCGAAACGCACGCTACAACCAGGCGCTCCGGCGCTATCATCAACGGTTCGTGCACAGCAGGGAGCTCCGGGCTGGCGACCTCATCCTCAGACGGATCCTGAGCCGAGCAGGGCTCCACAAACTTTCCCCCAGCTGGGAGGGGCCCTTCAGGGTTACAGAGGTATGCCGGCCCGGATGCGTTCGCCTCGCCACAGAATATGGAGTGCCGCTGCCCAACCCATGGAACATAGAGCATCTGCGTAAGTTTTACACCTAGGCAGAGCAAGGAAATAAACTTTTCCTTTGTAATAAGATAGAGTTAGCGTGCGGCCCAGAGCGGTTGGGGGCCACCCTCGTAAACCCGACCTCTGGCATCCATCGCACTGACGGCTAACGCGCGGCTCAGAGCGGTAGAGGTCCGACCTCGTAAACCCGGCCTCTGGCATCCATCGCGCAAGCCATGTACATCAAGATTGCAAAGGAAAGATTTCCTCCTAGTTCTGTCTTTGTGTCAAGGTTAAATTACACTTTTCAATTCTCGGAAACTTCGTTTTTCTAACCCCTGCGGGGATCTCTACTCTTGTTGCTACAACTAAGATCTGCATTGAGCTGCTGGACTGCTGTACAGATCCGGACCCTCTTGCTACTGGAGAGGGGTCCGCACCCCTAGGGACCTACTCTGGAGAGCGGGAGCTTGTTTCCTGGGGTGGTCCGGAGCCCTGTGTAGCCGCTTAGCTGGTTCCGTACCCAAAAGCCTACACACTCCACCACCCCTGCAACGAGTGCTCTAGTACCTGGAGCCGGGTAATTAGGGGCCCGGACCTCGTTCCAGCTCAGCAATTGGCTTCCTAAGATCAATACAGCATGTCCATCCTTATATCTCAAAGGATCGAGTACAACAAAGCGACCTCACCCACTGCTGCGAAAAGTCTGGGACGATGAAGCCAGGTCCGGAAAGATCGTGCTGTTTCCTGGAGCGGTCCGGAGCCCTGCGTAGTGCCTTAGCCTGGTTCCGTACCCTAAGCCTACACACTCCACCACTCTGTAGCAAGCACTGAACTACCTGGACCTGCGCATCTAGAGCCCTGGACCTGGTACCAGCCTGGGATTGGTCAGGAATGAGCCCCGCGGGTCTGCTACTAAGCTATAACTTTGAAGTGGTACACAGGTTAAAGCCTGGTTGGTGGTAGTCAGTCTCAAACCATTGAGCCTACCTACCAGGGGGTCCGAGTATCCGCTTCAAAGCTTTCATGCAGGATAGGATCCAGTCTAGATGGTAGACAGACTCATAACAACTAAGCCTCTCTCCCAGGGGGCTCGGGGCATCCGCTTTGTCCCAGACATCATGAATGGATTCTGCATGCGTCAAATAGCTAAGTTGCAGTATCATTGCTACTGTATAAGCGAACTTGATCCTTCTATTTGTAGTCCTGTATACTACACAGGGAACAATGCGCTTGCTCGTCTTACAGGCTATGCAGCCCTATGCCAAGGAGGTCCGGAGTATCTCCTACGGCTCACGTGGCAGACAGGTCCAATCAACTGAACCTATCCGCCAGGGGGCCAGGGCGCCGGGGTGCTGCATACCGCAAATCAACAACAGACAAACAGCTAAGTTGAAGTTTCTTCTACTTCAAAAATTTCAGCTAGTACAAAGTTTGTTACATAATGCAAAAGGAAAAAGATACAATGCCCAGCTCAAGGGTCTGCAGGCTCTCGCTTGAAGTAGGCGGCGACGAAGTCAACAACCTCCTGCACGCTGTCCCGAGCAGCGGCCTCCGTCTCCGCTACAGGGCCATCGACCACGGGCGCCAGCGAGATGGTCGGGTCGTGGCTCCGGAGGCAGGTCAGGATGTGCTCCGCCACCAGCCGGATCAGCTCGCGGCCCTCAGTTTCAAGCTGTCCAGCAAGGACTGGCCCCAGGCGCTGGAGCCTATCTGAAGCAGAACTCAGCACCGGGAGGGCGTCAGCTATCGAAGCTGGCGGCTCCGCCACCTGGATCGGGCTCAGTCCAAGTGGCACCAGCGCCAGGCTCGCTTCGGTCGCCCAGTCAGTGATCCGTTGGGCCTCAACGCGCTGGTCTTCCTGGTGCTTCCGGACCGCCTCCCGGACCGCCTCTTGCACCCGGGTGTCCAGGGCCGCCTTGGCCACCTCCACCTCGCGGGACCTCTCCTCGAGCTCGTGGGACCTCTCCTCCAGCTTGGTCTCCTTCCGCTCCGCCGACTCCTTCAGCTTCTTGAGCGAGTCCAGCTGGCGGCCAAGTTCCTTCTCTATGCCGGTGACGTGGGCCTCCCGTGCATAAAGGGACTTCCGGGCCTCCTCCAGCTTCGCCTCGGCATCAGTCAGCTTGCCTGCTCCCTCCTGCAGTTGCTCGCGCCATCCCTGCAGAGTCGCAGAGAAGACGTCGAGCTCCTGCCTCCGGACCTCGAGGTCCTCGCTGCGAGTCTCCAGCTTGGACTGTTGAGCTGCGAGGTGAGCCTCGAGGTCGGACCGTTGAGCAGCGAAGCCAACAACCTCCAGGGTGAAGTCCTGCTCCCGCTGCGCCAGGGATTTCTCTCGGTTCGACACTGCGAACTCTCGGTCAAACACCTTCCTAAGGTTGGCTCGGTAGGCCTCTTGGTCCGCCTTGAGCTTTGACCGAGTTTCCGCAGCGCGGGAGGCTTCAGCCTTCGTGTGCGCTTCCAGGCGGGTGTGCCAGTCGGAGAGGCGCTGGCGCTCGCTCTCCAGAGCAGACCACTCCCGCCGGAAGGCCGCCTCGGCGGAGGAGGTTGCCTCCTCGATCGCCCGCCGAACCTGCAACAGCACCTGAGGAAGGGGAGTCGCATCCTCCTCCGGGAGTTGGAGCTGCAGGAGCCGCCTGCCAAAGACCACCTCCAACTCCTCCTCTGCAACAGGACCGGAGCTGGAGGTGGGGGCTTCCGCTGCGGCACTTGTCTCCGGCGCCTCCGCTGCCACCGCGTCGGGTGCGGCTGTGCCCAGCTCCGGCGCCCCCGCTGCCGCCGTGGCAGACGCGGCCGTGCCCAGCTCCGGTGCCTCCGCCGCCGCCGCCGCCGCGTCGGGTGCGGCTGTGCCTAGTACCGGCGCCCCCGCCGCCGATACGTCAGGTGCGGCTGCGCCCAGCACCGGCACCTCCACCACCGTGTCGGGTGCGGCTGCGCCCAGCACTGGCGCCTCCGCCGCCGCAGCGTCGAGGGCCACGGCGTCCAGAGCCGGCATTTCAGCCGCCGCGGCATCGGGTGCGGCAGCACCTAGCACCGGCGTTTCCGCCGCCGTTGAGTCGGGTGCGGCTGCGTTCAGTATCGGCGCCTCCGCCGTCGCCGCGTCGGGCGCGGCTGCACCCAGCACCTGCGCCCCCGCCGCCGCCGCCGCGTTGTGCGCTGCAGAGTCTAAAAATGACACGCCAGTTAGCATCACGTCATGCACCACGGGGCTAGCAGCAGGTCGCCGTACCTGAGGGTCCCGCACCTACTGTCGCCGTCGCTGTCGACGCCGAGGCCGCCGCCGCCTGGGCACCTGCCGATGTGCCGGCGAGGGTAGAAGAACCGCTGGGGCGAGGAGCCCTGGTAACAAAGCAGAGAAGCCTTCAAAAAAAAAACAGAGCACCGGCGCAAGGGAAGAGAGCAGGATGACACTAACCCAGAAGTACCGGGTACCCAACGTCCCCGGAGCCCGGGCCTCTTCTCTTGCGGCTGCTGCTGTTGCTGCTGCTGCCCCTGCAGCTGCGATGCAGGCGCAACCCGGGCTTGCTCCCGCTGCTGCTGTCCCTGTGGCTGCGGCATGGGCGCAACTCGGGGTCGCACCTATTGCTGCTGTTGCCGCCCGCGTGCCTGCTGCCGCTGCTCTTGCGGCTGCTGCTGCTGCTGCCGGCGGGAGGAATTCCTCGGCGGCGATGGTGGTGGTCCAGTCGCCCCAGAGGGCCCGTGGGGGCCGGCAGTCCGGGAGCTACCCTAGCCTGCGCCCTCAGAAGACCTCTGGCGCTTCGCGGCGGGCTCCGAGACCAGGGTCCCGTCGCCCCGGAGTAGCCTGCGCCGGCCTGCGTCGCCCGATGATGCACCGGAGCTGCCCTGTGCCCGGCTGGAGCCGGCTGCGGCCGCGCTGCTAGCCGTGGCCTGCTTCTCCTTCGTGGTGGCGCCGGATCCCGCAGCGCTCAGCGTAGCTTGATTCCCGGACGCGCCAGAGATCCGGAGCCCACGGCTCGGGTCGCCTCCGGTCTGGCGTGGGGCCAGTACCCCATCATCCAGAGTTGGCAGGGTAGCCAGCACCGCCACCCTCGCGGGGTCCTCGCAGAGGGGGACAATGCTCTGCGGGAGGATCAGGTTCTCCGGAATGAAGGCGTCCCCCGTCACGTTCCGCACCAGGACTTCCAAGGCCTCCTGCGGTCAGATCGCTCCCCTCTCCGCGGTGGGTCCTGCTGCAGTCGTTGAGGCTAGTGAAGCTCCAAGCAGGGCGCGGCCGCTGCTTCAGGGGGGCGATCCGGCGCTTCACGAAGTCGCCGAGCACGTGCCACGAGGTGAGGCCGCTCTTCGCCAGCGACCTGATCTTGTCCAGCACGGAGTCGAACTCCGGCTGCAGCGACGGCTTGGCCCTCCAGGATGCTTTGTCGGAGGCGGGCCCCTCAGTCGGCAGGGCGAGGCGCTCGTTGGCTTCGGTGGTGGCGATCACCCAATCCCTGCGCCACTCCTCCCACCTTCCGCCAGCAAGACCGGGAATGTAAGGAGTCGGCAGGTCGCTCCTTATCTGGAAGTAGTACCCCCCCACTTCGTCCTTGCTCTTTCCGGACCTCACCAGAATGAAGAAGTAGCGGAAGAGGATGACGCAGGGACGCACTCCCACGAACATCTCGCAAAAGTGCATGAAGATGGATGTCAGGAGGAGGGAGTGGGGCGTCAGATGCTGAAGTTGGAGGCCGAAGTCTTCCAGCAGCAGCAGCAGGAATGAAGAAATCGACAGTCCCATGCCGGCGGAGACATGCGAGGTGAATAGCACAAACTCCCCGGCGCGGAGGTTGCCAAGGGGAACCGAGCCTGCTCGCACTCCCCAGCCGGTCTCCTGAGCACTCCACCCAAGCAGGCGGCGCACTGTGTTCAACTCTCCCTCGGTCTGGAAGCGGCGGGGATGAACAAGGGATGCCATCTCTTGTTGGAGTGAGGAGGAGCCTGCGTAGGGGAGAGAAGGGCGAGAAAAGCTCGAAGGCAAAGGGGCGCAAAGGCTGGAGAAAGAAGACGAATGTGGGAAAGCAACCGCGGAATGGGGTACGCCCCGTTATAAAGCCTGACTCAACCGGCGCGCCCTGGAACCGTCGCCGAAACTCAAGCGACGCCCGCGCCTGGAGTTAACCGCCCAGTCCATGACATGGGGGCCCAGGCCCACCTGGCGGGGTGAGCGGGTAACCAACAAGGGTGCGAAAAGACGGGATCTGAACCGTCGCCCACACGCGCGGGGAGCGAGGCGGAAGCTGAGCTGACGTGCGCGTATTAAGCGCTGGCGTGGCCGGGCTTTTCGGGAACTGCGCCGGTGGTAAATGATCCGTTTACTCCGGCAGCAACAATGCTGAACGTCGCGCGCGCGACTAGGTGAACCACTGTGCGTGGGGCCCATGGTCAGTAAGCCGTTGCGATGTGATGAGGCAGCAACCAACCCGATAGGTGGTCAAAGCCAGTCAAGGCCCCTGCAGAAACTGAATGGAGCCAAATCGCAAAAGTGGCCCCACCTGTGGGTTCGTACCTCCCCCAAGGTGGGCCCGGGGGCCACTGTCGGTACCCTGTAGCAGGGATACCCACTCTTACTGCAGCAAGATAGGACCTGCGTAGTTATCTGTAACTGCGTGGAAGGGACAGAGTAGCCAGGCCCCACGGGCCAGGCTCTTCCCTAACCAGGCCAACGGCCCCGGACCCGCTCCCCGCCTGGGGATGGGTCCGGAGACGCCACGTGCCTTTAAGCAAGGGAAGACCCGAGCTGACGGCCGGGACCTCGGACCCCCATAGGGGTCCGGGACCTCCTGCGCCCGCCCGGACCCCCCTTTTCCCGCATAGGGGTCCGGGGCTGCCACGTGGCCCGAAGGCACGGGCTCGAGCGCAAGCCTTCCGCTGGAAGACTCGCGCGCCCACTGCATTTAATGTAAGTGGACAAGGCGTGCTCTGCCGCCGCGGTATGCGAGACAGCTTTTGTCAGGCCTCGCTGTGCACCGCGTATTACCAAGGTGCACAGTGTAGCCGCTTGTGCCGCGCCCGCGCAGAGCCCGTCTGCCGCATTAAACGGATACGACGGCACGGCACTTTTCCATCATGCCGCCTACGCCGCAAGCTACACAGCCCGCTTAAGCTACGTGGCAGGCGACGCCACTAGCTACGCCAGGTTCCGTCCCGACAAGACAGCGCCAGGACATGATGGACGAAGGGCTCCGGGAGCAGGCAAGGGAACCTAGAGAGAGATCTCCTTTGCCTGCGACGTCATAATGTATGAACAGTACGTTATTTTATACCACATCGTTGGACCCACCTGTCGGGGACCCAACAGCTGTGTACGCGCCCCCTTGAGATATAAGAGGGAGGCGCTCGCTGTGCACAAGACATCTCCAGACAGACACAAGCTCTGGCAACTCTCACACTCCCGTGGGAAGGCAATACAACACACAGTGGATGTAGGGTATTACGCTCCGGCGGCCCGAACCACTCTAAATCTTGCTGTGTTCATCGTGTTCTTGAGCGAGATCGATCTAAGACTAGCTAACCCCCGAGTACACACCCTCTGGGTTAGGGCGGGTGCCTTCCGCCACCCGGCTGTGGTTTGCAGCAGCACGACACTAAGAAGGTATAAAGATTTTTTTAATGTTAACATTGTAGTTCAGTGCCAACTTAATGTCTTACAGAATCTAATCATCAATAACTATTTTCAGGTTATCGTCCCTCGCCAAAATCTTGGGTTCAGGCCGCCAAGACGTGTCTCCTATGATCGGGAAGCTGCCGTCCAAAACGGCAATGGTGCGTCCTACAATGGCGGAGGTAACAGTGCTCCGAGAGGCAACTACTCTGGCCCTGGCCGCCATGACGGGTACAACAGGGGCAACGGCGGGTACCAAGGCAACGGCGGGTACCGGCAACAACAGCAGCAGGGCGGCAACGTTGGTGGATACTACCAGAAGGAGGCGTCCAGCCAATGACAGGTACTACCGGGAGCGCAGCGATTCTGCGACGGTCCTGGACGTGGAGTTCCCTGCGCTACCTGTAGCCGCCTCGGCTCGAGCTGCTGCGCTAGCCTCTGCATCCACGCCGACCCCAGCTGAGGGCTCTGCTCCGGCTTCGGCCTAACACTCTTCTGATTAGTTTTCCTTTTAATCTTTAGCTGAGAGCTGGAGAGATGAACGTGAGGAAAGACTCATGAAATTTTGTAATGGATGCTTTTGTATTTATTTGGTTGTTTCAGTAAATTTCGTCTTTATTGATTCAAATTTGTTTTATTTGATTTGATACGTTGTCTCAAGCAGCTTTTTTTTCCAGCAAATTTCGTTGCTATTCATTTAGTTTGTGTGATTTGTTTTATGTTTCGAAAATGCTGTTGGAATTTTTTTTAGCTTTATGCTGCTTGTGCCGGTAAAATGAACGGCACGCGTGACACGTGAAAGTTACTTCAATGATCAGTTCCAGCAGTATGATCCGGTGCCAAACATGTTCATTTGGGGGTCGCCAGTTGATTAGGATAATGAATGCGGTGACGTGACGGTGATGTGCAGGATTGCATAACGCTGACGGCGGCGTGACGCCGGCGTTGGCATGACGCCTAGGCTGCGCAAGCACGGCGTGAGCATTGGCACCGCACGACGCAGCCGCGTGCGTCCACCCGACCCAACCCCGCCAGCGATTCCGGAAGCAGCCACAGCCGCAATGGAAAGCAGCGCCAGCAACCACGGGTGCCTGCCGGCTGCCGCAGCCGAGCCGGTCAACCCCCCAGGCATCTCTTCTTGGAGTTTTTTTTTTTAAAAAAAATCATAATCCGCGCCGCAGCGGAAGCCATGGTCAAAGCCGGCAAAGGTAGTATTTGTAGTGGCACATCCCATGCCTCCCCTCCCCGGAACCCACGCACAAACAAGTAAATGACGACGACGATGATGAGGCTGAGGCAGCAGCTGGCCTCCCCTATTTATACCTCCGCCATCGCCAGGATCGGCAGCAGAGCCCATCACCACCGTCTCCCCATCGCGCCACCGCAAAAGCCGCGACCAAGTACCCACAGCAAGCTCCTGCTCCTCCTGATTGTTCCACTGCTAGTCGTCGTCTTCTTGTTCTTCGTCTTGATCCCGACGGTCGTCTTGTTGCCCCCAGACCGAACCATGTCGTCGTCGTCCTCCTCCTCTGCCTCCGACGCCGCCGCTTCGGCGCCGTTCGAGAAGCCCAGGGCCGTGGTCAAGAAGCTCCTCGCCGAGTCGCAGTCCGAGGGACAGGGCGCCACCGTCCGGAGGAGCATCGGCAGGTATCCCCGGATTCCCTTTTCCTTCCTTGTGCAGTTGAGCTAGCTGATCCTGATCTGGCGTTGACTTTTTCCGCAGGCATGAGCTCAGGAACCTGGACCCCTTCCTCATGCTCGACGAGTTCTCAGGTAGGTAGCAGCAGGATGGAGGATTACTAACTACTAGTAGCTCCTACTTTCCGCTCACCCGCCTAAATTAATTCCAATCTTTTTCTGCAAGAACTGATCACTGTTCTCTGAATCCCTCCCTGATTGCAGTCTCCAAGCCCGCCGGGTTCCCCGACCATCCCCACAGAGGATTCGAGACCGTCACCTACATGCTCGAGGTGCGTGGGTATGCGTCCACTCTACTCCTCAGCCCCCCTTGCTTGTTTACCAGCCGCGTCCTTTAGCTGTTGGCTCAAATGTCTGCTTCTGTGCTGTTGGTTGGGTTGCAGGGCGCCTTCACCCACCAGGACTTTGCAGGCCACAAGGGCACCATCAGGGCAGGGGATGTCCAGGTCAGCAGCCTCTCTTCTGCTCTCTCTCCCCCCCCCCCCCCCCCCCCCCCCTCTAATTCAGTACCTGCTGAAGAATCCCATTCATGGTTTCAATTTGGCAAAACACAAGTAAATTTTTATTTCTCTGAATCATCGACCCGATCCTTCAGTGGATGACTGCCGGGCGTGGCATCGTGCACTCGGAGATGCCGGCGGGGGACGGGGTGCAGAATGGCCTGCAGCTGTGGATCAACCTCTCCTCCAATGACAAGATGATGGAGCCCCGGTACCAGGAGCTCCAGAGCAAGGACATCAGCCGCGCCGAAAAGGACGGCGTCGAGGTCCGGATCATCGCCGGCGAGGCCTTCGGCGTGCGCTCCCCGGTGTACACGCGCACCCCGACCATGTACATGGACTTCACCATGCGCCCGGGGTCGGAGCTCCACCAGCCCGTCCCGGAGGGCTGGAACGCCTTCGTGTACATCATCGACGGCGAGGGCGTGTTCGGCCGGGACAAGTCGGCCCCCGTCGGCGCGCACCACTGCCTCGTGCTCGGCCCCGGCGACGGGCTCAGCGTGTGGAACAGGTCCGGCGCGCCGCTGCGGTTCGCGCTGGTGGGCGGGCAGCCGCTGGGCGAGCCGGTGGTGCAGCACGGGCCCTTCGTCATGAACTCGCGCGCCGAGATCCAGCAGGCCATGGAGGACTACTACTACGGCAAGAACGGATTCGAGAGGGCCACCCACTGGACATCCTCCTCCGCCTGAATGCCTGATCGATCCATCCATCATACTTGGATGGGATGGGACAGAGTCAGCAGACCATTAGCTGATATACTACTGTACTCTGATCTTGATAATTATTTTTTCTCTCTCCTTAGTTGTATCGTACTCCTACTAGAAAGGATTATGTGTTTTTGTTTATTTGTATGGTGATTGTAATAAGCAGGGTGGCGAATTTATTTGTAGTCTTAATAAACCATCATGATTTATGGATTTAATTCGTTCATTTGGATTGTTGTCTTCATCATACTATAATCAAGATACAATCCAAGTCAACATCATCATCACCATCACCATCCGTGCTCCAAGTTTCGAAGCTTCGAGATTTCATTTCGATTTGTGGACAAGGATTCTTTTTTATTCCGTGCGGCTGGAGCAAAGGACGCTGATTCTCGCTGGCTCCGGCCTCCGGCCGTTCGGCTGCCCACCGAACAATGCAATGTTTGGCTCGGCTTAAATGGCTGGGCTTGAGCTGCAGCCTAGCTAGCCAGCGCTGGCTTCTTACGTACCTTGCTGTTGCTGGCGCGTAAGTAGTGCTCTCTCTCTCTGAAATTGGATTTGAACTTAGGCTGTCTCCAACAAGGGTTGCCATTTGGGGTTGGCAAATGCACCGTTGGCAAGCGTAGGCAAACTGGCAACCGTAGGCATTTCTACCGTGTCTCCAACAAGGTTGGCAAAAGCGGGGTCCCAAAGGAGGAGTCGTTGGCTCCCGCCGCCGCCGGGAAGCCAGTGGCCATCGTCGCGCTCGTCCCAGATCCGGCAACCCAAGGCACGTACTCTTGCCCTCCCATCGATCCTCTTCCAGATCTGGTACCTACACGGTGGTTCCGGTGCCTGCAGGGTGCTACCGGCGGCAAACAGGAGGCGGCCCTGCAGGGTCGTACGCCGGTGACCCACGGTCTTCTGGCGGCCTGATGCTGAGGACGCCGTGAAATTGCAAGGTAAACTAAAAGCGTGCATTGTTGCCTACATTCAGTGGACCAAAGATTTTAGCTGCATTTTGATATCTGGGAGTTTTATTATTGGCCGTGAAGGGCCTGGACCTCCGTGGTGCTGTGTTGTCATGGCTTGGAGATACATAAAAATGGCGATGTGCGGAACGGTTGCAGCAAGGCGTCGAGAAGAGGAAGACTTGCATGCCGCTGCCATTGTAGCATGCATGGATTTTGGTAGTAAACGGCGGTGGGGAGGATCTGTACCCAGGCATGAGGTCAAGAAGCGAAAAAGGGATGAGATAAACGAGCAAATCATGGGAAATTACTTCAACGACCCACCCTTGTATGGCGATGGTTTGTTTCGGCGAAGGTAACTAGTTGATGAGTCTTTATTTTCTTCAGTCGTGCATGTAATCATTTTGCCCCAAATTTTACATCTGATATATTGCTGGCCTACTACCACCTGTAGATTTCGGATGCGTAAATCCCTATTTCTTCGCATTGTCGACGAAGTGTCAGCTAGGAACAGTTATTTCATCCAGAAGAGGAATGCTTCAGGGGACAAAAGTTTTACACCAATTCACAAATGTTTAGTTGCCATGAGAATGTTGGCCTATGGGGGCAGTGCTGATGGTTTAGATGACACCTACGCAATGGCAGAGACCACTGTCATCGACACCCTTTTTGAATTTGTGGAGACCGTTAGAGACCTATATGAGAAAGAATACTTGAGGCCACCTAGGGCTAGGGAGCTGGAAGTAATTCTTAGGCAAAATGAGGCTAGAGGTTTTCCAGGCATGATCGGAAGTATAGACTGCATGCATTGGCAATGGGAGAACTGTCCATCATCTTGGGCTGGTATGTACAAAGGACATAAGGGCAAACCAATGGTTATCCTTGAGGCAGTAGCTACTCAAGATCTGAGGATTTGGCATGCATTTTTTGGACTCCTAGGGTCTCACAATGATATAAATGTTCTACAACGTTCTCCTGTATTTGATGAGCTTGCATCAGGGAGGACACCTGAAGTTGAGTATTGGGTAAATGGAAACCCATACACTATGGGATACTACTTGGCTGACAAGATTTATCCAAATTGGGCAACTTTTGTGAAGACGGTGAGTGCTCCAGCAAGCATGAAGCACAAGGTATTTGCTAGCATTCAAGAATCATGTAGGAAAGACGTGGAGAGAACTTTTGGAGTACTGCAAAAAAAAATTCAAGATCATCTATAACCCAGCCCGGATGTGGAGCCACAAAAAACTGAATGGAATCATGCGTGCTTGTGTCATTTTGCACAACATGGTGATAGAAGACGAGCGTGATATTTACGTAAACCCAGAGGATACACAAGGATTTGAAGGGGCTGATGATCCACCTGTTAGCCAGAATAGAGATGTTCCAGCGATTGATAAGCTCATTAACACGTATAACTGCATCAAGAGTAAGGAAACGTCCACACAGCTGCAGCAGGACCTCATTGAACACATCTGGGGTCTTTACGGTGCTTCAACTGGACCGTTTGCAACAAGGTAGCCTAATTATCATGGATGAAGTGTGTCCTACTTATCCACCTTTTGGTTCGTGCAAACTGATGTAGTAATAGGTAGCATGATGTAATAGGTAGCATGATGTAGTAATGTTGCAACACAAACCGATGCAGCTTTTGTAATAGGTAGCATGATGTAGTAAAGTTCAGACCATTCATGAAAAACAAGTGCACAACATACTTAATGGTGTATTACACAACATGATACAAACTCTCAGTAATAGACTCTGCAAGACTACTGAGATGTGCTACCAGGAGGAGCAGACCTAATGCCATGACGCTCCATAATCTCACGCTGGATGGTCAGGTAGTATTCCCTCAAGTGTGGTGCTAGCTTATCAAGGTCCTGACCCATGAAATGAGCTTCGACTTTCAACATCTCAACCTTTGTGTTCTCTTTACGCAACTCAAGGTCCTCCCTATTCAGTACCAATTTTTCCTTCTCAATCTCATACCTCTTCTCCATGTCCTCTCGCTGCATTGCAATCAAATTTTGCTGCAGCTGAATCTTAGCATCCTTCCTCTCAAGAATTTGAGCCATTTGTGTGTCTTCTTTATCATCCCTCAATTGCCCTCGTGCATTCATAGCAGAGAGTACCTCAATTGCAGTCGAGGACTGGGAGTCTTGAGCACATGCCCTTGCCTTACGCTTCTTTGCATTGTCTCTACCTTCGGGGCGTGCCGTATTGTCTGCATTTTCACCTGGCATCGGTTCAGCAGCGGCATCAATAGGCACACGTTGATTCACTCGTGTACCAGTACCAAGGGCTTCGATTTCTATCATTTTATCATTCCACTTCGGTTCATGCCGCAGTATGTTCCAGCAGTGCTCAAATGACCATGACTCTGTGTCCTCATACAATTTAGCTGCATCATCAATCTGTGGCAGACAGGACATAGCTGAGCAAATGCATGTATGCAACATCAAACTACGACAATGTAAACAGGCTGTACTCACCATGTTCTGCTCATTTTTTCCGCTCTCATTCAACCTTTCAACTGTTGAATAATGTCCACAGAATTTGTTAACCGCCTTTTGTATAGTCAACCAACGATGCTGGACGGCTTTGACACTTCTACTGGAAGGTGCTCCAAGGTGCTCATCGAAGTAGTCATGCATCCTTTGGTAATATCCTCCACTAGATTGGTTTGTTCCTGACAATATATATATGTGACGAACTGAATTGCCTCAGAGTAATATGGCAAGAAATCTGATAATTGAGAGAAAAGAGCGTACCAGTGATAGGGTCCTTGCTCACATTCAAAAATGCAGAACATATAATCCTATCTTCTTCTTTGCTGAAAGCTTTACCTCTTTGAGACAACCTTTTGGTCACTTTTTTTATTGACTTACTAGGTTTGGGAGGAAGCATCTCCAACACTGAATCAGTTTCATGAATATCAAATTCTCCTTGGTGCATTTCAAAATTCAATCCAGAATGTGCCATGTGCTAAATAAATGCAATCACAACATAACAATTAATCAGTTTTCAGTTAATCGAATATTGCTGAGATGTAGTCCTGGAGTTCCTCTCACCTGAGGATTTGTAGTTCGGCCAATCGCATCCACTGCCGACAATGGGAACTCCCACTGCTGTGTGTCAGGACAGGCCTGAGAGTTTTCACCATCACATACATAGGGATTGAAACGGTTGTCCATCCTACAACATTATCATGATCATATAATGGGGATTGGAGACATATGGGAACCATTAAAACACAAATGCATGACATGCACGCCTGAATTAAAACATAGTTCAGTACATTACTTCACACATGATCATAGTTCACAACATAGGGCAACAAAACTAAGGTTCGACATTGTTCGAAACATAAACTAAGACATTCAGGGATACATTTCATTTTTGGCCTGGATTAGACCATGACATCTAGTCAGAAAAGTTGGGCATGGCATCAGAGTCATAGTCGACGCCCCAGAATGTCTCGATGTGATCTTTGCGAGACAGGAACTCGGTCCTGTGATGTTCAGGTGAGCTCTCCGGCCATGTCACGTCCGACGGCACATGATCGTCAGACTCCACCTCCTTCTTGGCGTTATCGGCGGCCTCCTGAAACAACAGCGAATCCTGATCCAACGCTTCAGCTATTGCTTCAAGGATTTCACGCAGTTCCTTGACCTCCATGACATTCAACGTCTTCCCAAAGTGGAGCTTTTCCTTGCAGACGGCCAGGATCTGGTTGCCGGTGCCCTGCATGGTGGCAATGGCCGAGTCCAGAACTGCCTCCGTATCCGTCATCTGCAAAGGCCCACAATCGTAGACGCACTAACCGCAATGAACTCACTATTCGTTGCGGCAATGAAACACAAATAAATTGGACGCAAATTAACAACAGGATATCACGGTCGGCCGCTGCTCGCTGGGGCAAGGACACCGCGGCAACGTGGGGAGAAGGCATCTGCGGCAAGGCGGGGTTGGGCAGCCGCCGCACAGGAGGGCCAAGGGGGCCGCGTCACGGCGGGGCCAAGGCGGACGCGCCAAGGCGGGGGAAAGGCGGCTGCGGCATGACGGGGTGGGGCAGCTCCGCCACGGCCGGGCGAAGAGGCCCCATCAAGCCATGGCCAAGCGGACGCGTCACGCCGGGGCCAAGGCGCCGGAATCGCCCAGGGATGGGGCACCGCTCGTAAGATCCGGCGAAGGGAACCTTCCCATGCTGTCCAAACCCAGATCCAAAACGCAACCATGTCAAGAGGAAGAAGAGGACGAACCTTGAGACTGTGGAGTCGCTGGAGATGGTGCCTGTGTCGTCGCCGGCGGTGACCTTTCGGGAGCGAGTCGCACCCGAGGCGGCGAGATCTGGCGCGGCGGTGGCTTCTCTCGATGTGGGGAGGGAGGAATGACCGTTGCGTCGGTGGTGGAATGCCTCCCCACGATGGAGAAGGCAATTTGGCTATCCTCTCTCCACCGACGCAAAATTCCTATCGGGTTTGGCAACGTTGTTGGACTCGTTTGCCAGCTGCTACAGTGACAAAACGTTGCCATTTTGCGTACGCCAACCTAAATAGCAATCCTTGTTGGAGATAGCCTTACGTACCTTGCTTGCGCTGGCTGGCTTCCAGCCCAGCCATTTAAGCTCAGCCGAACAGCAGCAGCCAGCTTCGGCTGCTACAGTGGCCGGCTGGAACAAGACAGCCTAGTTGCTGCACTGCTGGCTGAAGCAACTCCAACCTAGAGCAGCTGCTACCTCACCAGTTCCTTTCAGTAAAAATTACTAACCTCCGTTTATAAATAATTGGCAACTTTGACTTTACTATTCAAAGTTTGATTTTCAATTTTCTCATAAATTCATTGTTACGTCATTTTAAACATGTGTCGTACTTAAAATATTCTTGACACAAAATACAATGATACTCTAAGTGTTCTCGTTAGCTAAATACTTTTTAAATAATTAGCGGTCAAAGTAGCAATAGTAAAAGTCAAAGTTGACAAGTATTCGTGAACGGAGGATAGTATTTTTCAACACGGCGGATTGTTTGTGTACACGTGGCAGCACGGAGAGCAGCCACGTGGCACAGTGCCAGCTCGTTGCGGCCACAGGATTGGCGCGCTGAAGAGCAACCAAAAACAATCCACTGGAGCCCGCCCATCGCAGAAGCCAGAAGCGGAGAAGCCCAGCCCGCTGGAATCATCAGTTGAGACCACCTCCACTCCACTCGTTCCGCTTCTCCCCCGCGAGAGCCACCAGCTCCACCACCGCCGGCGGCCGCCACCGCCACCCACGCCCACGCAATGCTGGCGGCGTCCCTCAAGCCCGCGCCCTTCCTCGCGGCCTTCTCCCCTTCCGCCCGGAGGAGCCCCGCGCCGTCAGTCGCCTTCCCCTTCCCTGCCCGCCTCAACCAGCGTCCGCTCCTCTCGGCCGCCGCAACCGCCGAGGGCACCGGCGCCTCCGCCAGGCAGGGAGAAGACTCCTCCTCCTCTTTCTCCGCCGCCGCCGCCGCCGCTCCCCCGATTGATGAGGCCCGCCTGGCCCAGGTCCGTACCGTGTTGATTGCTCGCTTCCCTTCTCGTCCGCTGTCGGAGCGCGCGGCTGGTGCTCGATGAAATGCCGATCAATTGATGTGCTGCCTGCAGTTTGCTGCGGACTGGGAAGCCGCGCGCGCGGACAAGGAGCAGGGGAAGATCCTCACGCTACCTGTGCTCAGGGCGAACAGCGGCGGGCTCATCGTCAAGTTCAACTCCCTGCAGGGGTTCGTGCCCAACCCTCTCCTCAGCCCCGTGCACTGGTGCAGAGGTACTAGTTTTATTTTCCTCCAATTCTCGCAAGCAATCCGCCACACATTTTGTGAGCATCCTGTGATTGCCAGGAAATATACGAGTAGTGGTTGATTTTAGTTAAGCTTGCATGCAGACCCAAAAAGGCCCATCCAAGATGTTACCAAGGACCTAGTAGGAACGTCCATTTCTGTCAAGGTAATTAAGTTTTCTTTGATTGTTCCATGGCACCATCAATTTGCTGTTGGGTGTGGCTATTTTTGTTGTAACCTATTAGGAGGAAAATGAAGGATTGACCCAAAGTTTATTTATATTTGTTCTGTATAATGTCCTGACTCATAATGAATCGTGTGTGCAACTTGAACCTGTCGTTACTACTTGCATCACAAACGAACACGTTTCTGCCTAATAAGTTTATACTATGCAAATAGGATAAACTGAGCAGCTCAAGATTTGAGGGTTTTGTCGGTCTAATTTTATCAGAAGCTGAATGTTACTCTAGGTGTCCGAAGTAAATGAGGAGGAAAGGAAGCTTGTCTTCACCGAGAAAGATGCTAGTTGGTCAAAATACTCTTCCCAAATCAAGATTGGTGACATCTATGATGGAATCGTGGGCTCAGTGTTCCATTATGGTGCATTTGTTCACCTGCGATTTCCTGATGGTACTTATTGGCAACACCTTTGCCATTTATTGTGCTAATTATTCGATCTAGAGTATCTGACAACAGCTACATTCTACAGGATTATACCATCTTACTGGTCTTGTACATATCTCTGAGGTGTCTTGGGATCTTGTTCAGGATGTCCAGGATTTTCTAAATGAAGGGGATGCTGTCAAGGTTATAGTGGTCAATATTGATACGTAAGTACTTCCTAAAACCTTACTGCGCTAGATACATGCACAATTGCTAATGTTGTGTCTTGATGAATTAGATATACTATGAAACTTTGGTGTAAAATGTTTCAGTTACTGTATCATAGAAACACCTTATATGGAAATTGTTAGTAGCGTCAGTTGGCATGGATGTACGGTAACTTGGTATACGTTAGGATGAAGGGCATGGTAACTAAGGAGAACATGCATGACAAGTGTCTACATATCAAACTAACAATCTTTCAGTTATGCAAGATATACAATTCATAGGGGGGCAGCCTAATGGAATGATGATATGAGTTGGTTATATGTTTCAGCAAAGCATCATTTTTCTTTCTGCTTTGTCATGAATGTGGTTCATATGAAATAATTGGACATACTTTGCATTTACAAAATAAAACAGGGAGAAGTCAAGGATAGCTTTATCGATCAGACAACTGGAGGAAGATCCTTTATTGGAGACATTGGACAAAGTTATTCCTTTGGTTAGTTGTTGAATGCAATGTCTAAGACTCTTATAGTGTATTTAACTTTGTGGTGGGAGAAATGCGGACTCATTCAGTAACTTTTTTTTTAATAGGAAGCTGATCAATCTCCTGACCGTATCATGTCTCCTTCAGAAGTTGAACTTCTGCCAGGACTTGATGGTATATGTAATGAACTATTGCAAGAGGATGGGTATGGTTTTTGTTTCTGTGATTGATATCTAATCTTTTAGCATTGTTGTATATACTTTGTTAGCAAGTTTCTTACTGCCAAAAACATACCAGGTCACACAAATGCTACTGCAACATCTATAGTTAACTGTATATTTTCACAGTACCGTCCATAGTCTAATTAATTCTATTATCTTTACAGTATAACTGATGTACAGTTTGGGCGCCAAGTGTTGGAGAAACGTGTTGTTTCACAAGATTTGGAGCTTTGGCTTTCCAATGTATGTTCCAGTCAATGCCAACCTTTTCATAGTTGTAGCTCACAAGGAGATAACAGATGAATCACGTTAAAAGCTTGGACTAACTTGTCAGATCTCATTACACAGGTGCCAGCTAAGGATAACAAGTTCACGCTTCTTGCGCGAGCTGGGAGGCAGGTTAGGTTTCTTCTGATACTGCACTTGATTTCTTTTCTTTTCTGAGGGGTTTCATTATGCTAGCATTTGGCCTGTTGGCTGGCTCAGTGCCAATGCCAACTAGATAGATGTACAAGAATTGTGATTCCTTCCTATTAGTTGGCAGGTCCAGGAAGTGTATTTGACATCTTCCCTAGACCAAGAGGGTATAAAGAAGGCTGTGCAAAGAGTGCTAGGGCGTGTTCCTTGAGTCTGACACACAGCAAGGAGAAACAAAGGTGTGCCTGTCCTCCCCAATTTTCTAACTATATATGAAGCATTATAGCAAATCAACAGTACTAGCAAACAGCCTGAAATATCCGTCACTGTCACTACACTCTGCTAAACTTTTATTATCTCTGTTGGATACTACACCAACCAAAATCTGTAAATATTTGTAGCACAGCAATGAGTAGTTTAGCCATCCTTTGTGCATCCTCTACACAAGCATGTCGTTAAGCGGTGGTTCTATGTATTTGCTGGGTTTGCCTTTTGATGTCACTGCTTGGACTTGTCTGACTCTGAACTCTTGAGGCGGTTTTATGTATATGATGAGTATAGCAAAGTTTTATGTCAGCACTAACTTGTTCAGCAACTTCTGTATCTTCGTAGTACCTCCTGATTCTAGTTATGGCTTAATATTCTTTTCTTTGCGCCGCTGCTGCTACTGCTCCGATGCAGATTTATTCAGTACGGTTTTGTAGGAGCGTTTAGGATTCCGTCGCAAAGTTAACTAAATCATGTATTCATGTGGTTTGGACCAGACCCCCTATCCAAATCGGTCCTTATTTATGGAACAATTTGCTGATTTAGGTGCACTGAACTGTGAACAAAATGCTCATCCAATGTTGACTACTTTACTTGACTGCGTATATCAATCCAGTGGTGCTGAGGTCTGAGAGTGACCTGAGGCGTTAAGTACAGCCTCCTTCCTTTTGTGAATTGTTCCTCGTTAGGAACGATGTGTGGGCTAGATATTTTTATCCAAGCCAATAAAACAAGTGCATAATAAGCTGCCCCCTGGCTGACTTGAACAGCCGAAATGCCGAATCGAACTGATCGATCAATGTTATCTATCCCAAGGATGGATGCATCTTCTGTTGACGCCCCTAGAACTAGAACTAGAAGTCTAGAACTAGATCCACGCCTGCGATGTCGACGGACACGTGGGTTCGTGGGCATTTCGGGTCCTCGTCGCATGGTCTCCTCGAGCGATCGACGCTTCCAAGGAAGGCCCAAACAAGAACAGTGTTGTTGTTGATGATCGCGAGAAAGCATCGGCCACCCGGCCGAATCTGCGGCGCCGCCGCCGGCAGATCACGCTCGCCACGACGCAGCCAAGGAGAAAAACTAACGCACGCTAGAACCTGACAAAACGGGAGAGCCCACTATATAAAAAACACGGCCGCGCTCCATGGAGCCACCTCCCCTCTTCTTCCTCGCAGCTCCCACCCAGCCTCCTCCTACTCTCTACTACCTTCCCTGTCGTCGTCCTCAAGATAGCGTCGTGCTTCGTCCATTGATTTGAAGCAAAGCTATTAGCTAGCTGCTGCTGCGATGTCGGCCGGCCGCGGCGCATCCCATCAGCAGCAGCCATCTTGCACCACGGTGCCGCTGGGCAAGTCGGTGCGCCGCGCGCTCCGGGCGGCGATCGGCATGCAGAAGAAGCCCAAGGACAAGCCCAAGGTGAAGCCGAAGAAGCCCGACCCGGCGGCCGCGGGCATCAGCGGCAGCTCCACGGAGCTGATGAGCTCCTTCTCCAAGGAGGAGGCGGCGGCGAGGAAGGAGTCGGTGGTGCGGGTGGTGCTGTCGAGCGGCGTGGTGGAGGTGTACCCGGGGGTGGTGCTGGCGTGCACCGTCATCCAGAAGCACCCGCCGGGGCTCTGCCTGGCGCACCCCGACGTGTTCCGCAACCCGCACGGCGCGGTGCTCCGCCCGCTCGAGCCGCTCTTCCCCGGCCAGAAGTTCCTGCTCATCCCCTGGTCCACCGTCGTCAAGCTCAAGCACAAGATCCCCGAGAGCTCCATCGGCGCCTTCGCCGACGAGGAGGACGACACGGGCAGCGACGAGGCCACGTCGTCCACGGAAACGGAAACAGAAACGGAGGAGGACTACCAGAACCGCAGCGGCGGCGGCGCTGCGGAGGAGGAGCGGGACGGTAGCAGCAGCAGCCTCATGCCGGCGTGCAGCGCGAGGGAGTACTTCGTGGCCAGGGACCGGTGGTCGGCGTGCCGCTTCAGGAGGCTGGTGGAGCAGGGCCTGGCCGTGGAGCCGAGCAGAGACGATGAGCCGCAGCCGGACCGGAGGAAGGGCAAGGCAAGGAAGAAGCAGGGGATGAAGAAGAAGAAGAGCACGGGGTGTAAGAAGCGGAGAGAGCGTCGTCCAGCCGCTGGGCCGGCGGCGGCGGCGGGGTTGAGGGCGTTCGTGACGCCGAGGAGGAGGACGTGGGAGCCCAGCCTGCCGTCGGTGGAGGAGGAGGAGAACGCCGTCTCTCCCGTCGAGTCTCCTGCAGCATCCTCCGGAGGATCGGAGTCGGAGTTGTTCCCAACCCATGATGATCATGCGTGATTCAGGAGCAGTAAGTTGTTGCACATAGTTAGTTAGTCCCCATCTATCACAGACCTTGTGTGTCCTGGTCCGTCCGTATGTGCATTTTCCCTTGGTCGATCAGAATAGTATATGTTCCACGACCTTGTTGTGATCGATCTTGTTGAGTTGTTGGTGTCTTGTGCTTTGATGTTGTCGTGGCAATGCATTTTTTAGTTTACCGCCCCGTCTCGTGCGCGGTGCGCCTCGCTTGTCCTCCCTCTTTATTTCATTGTGATGTGGATTATCTACGGGCTACGGCCTCGTCCTTCAATTTTCAAGCGGAAAACGAGGGTCCTAATGCAATGCAATGCAATGCAATGAATCGAAACTGAGACATTTTAGCAAGAATTTTACTATGTGTAAAAAAATCCAAAGAAGAAAGCGGCCGGTTTCTGCGCAACTCGTCCTGCAATCACAAAGTTGGAAACTCGTCAGAATAGATAGAGTGGGCCGCCATTTCTGTTGTATACTCTCTTGCATTAGAGACGCCTGAGCCAGCCTTCCCCCACTCATCTTAATCGCCCCCAGTGATTGGTATGTGTGTTGTCATCGGTGAATTTACGGATTCAGGTTCCTCATGACAAAGGAGGACCTCTTGCCCTGTGGGCCTGTGGCACGACCGCGACTCAGATATTGAAAGGCAACAACATGTTACTGTTGCTGGTCTGTATTTAGATTTTTTTTTAGATTATACAACACAACTTAAACACTTTTGAAATTATACAATGCAATTCACACACTCAAACATACGCACTCAGGCACACTCGCATACCACCCAGATGCGTCTCTGAATTCTCGAACGGGCTTTCCGATCCATCTTGAAGAAAAAGGCCCACCTGAGGCTGACCAGGCCCACTCGTCAACGGCGGGCGGGCGGGCGGGCCCCATGGTACCCAGGACTGCCCCACGTGCGTTATAGCTGTGGCGCGCAGGTAGGTAGGAAGCCACGCGTGAATTGCATTCCGTATCGAAACGCTGCTGCTCCCGAGTCGAGTCGAGTCGAGTCCACCACTCCGCGGCTCGGCCGGCTCGTGTGCTCTCTTGCCTGGCCTGGCTGCCTGCTACTCGTACAAATCTCGCGTCGCGTCGCGTCGCGTCGCTTCGCCACTCGTGTTTGTCCGCTGCTCGACTCGCATGCTGCGCTGCCGCCCGCCGCGGCCTTCCCAATCTCCGACCACCACCACCCCGCCTCCTCCTGCTACTCCTCCAATGGCCGCGCCCTCCCACCTCCACCTCCTGGGCTGCCCCAAAACCCTAGCCCTAGCCCCGCCCTCGTCGCGGGGCCCCTCCGCCGCCGCCGCTCCCCGCCTCGGCTTCCGCCGCCTCCGCCTCCGCCTCCGCCCCGCCGCCGCGCTCGGCCCCGCAGACGCCGGCGAGCTGCTCGGCCGCGTCGAGGCCTTCCTCTACACAGTCGCGGACGCCGCCGTCTCCGCGGCCCCGGAGGCGGGCGGCGGCGCCGGGGCCAAGGAGGCGGCCGGGGACTGGCTCTCCGGCATCACCAACTCCATGGAGACCGTGCTCAAGGTGCGCCTCCTGCCTTCCCTCCTGCCCGCCTGCGGTTCCGTGCTTGCCTGACCCGGCTCAATCGGGTTTATGCCGCGCTTGCGTGGGTTGCTTCCCTTGCCGTTTGTGCACAGTCGACGCGTCTTCTGCCTTCTGTTTTGGGATTTCGCGCAGCTGTCCGGTGAGGCGCTCTAGGAATGTTAGCTGGAATCAACCACTTGCTTAGATTATTGCTGTGTTGCCTGGGACTGAGAGCGATCCACCGCGGAAGGCATTCTCGTCTTGTTGCAAAGGAGCGACACACTTTCTGAACCTGCTCCAAAATAGTTAATGTGGCGAGGTTGCAGGAGGAATGAGATTTCATTAGCTTTCTGAGCACCCACTTTAGGCAGCTCATTCATTAGTAACTTTTTTATATAAAAATACTGGGACGTTTTAGAGAGTGCCGACCCTTTGGCAGCCTAAAGGGTCGTGGGATTAAACACAGTCTGCATGCCACTGACCAATTTCTTCACTTTAACGGGTTTACCATGCCTTATCACTTCATAGCCTAGTCAAATTTATAACTAAATAATTTGAATTTTCCGTAAAGCTGTTTAGCGAAGGTTTTGTCGTTCCAATGATTGTGCCAACTTCTACCTATATATTTTGCACAAATTACCATCGCTAGTGCAATAACTCTGATTTAGAGCACTCCTGCAGGCACACAGTGCTGATACTGATATGGGTAATTGCTGCCGTACTTGAGGGACTACAGGGATTTGTAAGA
This sequence comes from Panicum virgatum, assembly GCF_016808335.1. Taxonomy (NCBI): domain Eukaryota; kingdom Viridiplantae; phylum Streptophyta; class Magnoliopsida; order Poales; family Poaceae; genus Panicum; species Panicum virgatum. Next base: position 1,107,888 of record NC_053144.1, read on the forward strand.
ACAACTTGTTGCTTCCAGCCGCTTATAATGGCTAAAGTTTCATTAACATTTCACACGTGAAAAAAAAAACTTCCCTGACACCCTGCCCCAAGCTCATTAGTTGAGATTGAGTTGTCAAAACCTAAAGGCACTGCTAGGCTGAAGGGCTCAATCGGGGTTTTGAGGAAAGGAAATGACCACATGCAATATTTAGTGCTCGATTAATTGTGATAGTTACTGATTAGTGTGCTTTAAATGCACAATAGTTTATCCATTCTTGCCTCTTTTGACTATTGAGATGTTACATATGGAAGATGAAAGTTCACTCCCTCTGTTTCAATATTAAAAGGTTCATGGAAAATTAATCTATCGATACAACTTTTGTGCACCAAACATGCGATATGCTTCCAATGTCTGACCCTTTCAAATCCTAATCTTCCTATAAAATGAAACATAGGGAGTACATTTTGCTAATGCAGAGAAAGAGATGAAGAGAACCAGTTTTTGCATCCCATTTTCCTGCATGTTTGTCGCATGATCATATAAGTGACCCCTGTAGTTACATATGGACTATTGATAATTATTGTGATGTGTATCGTTCAATCTGTGCACATGTCTTATAGTTTTTCTTATTGTCAGTCTGCACCCTCTTCTTATATATTTTAGAGTGTATATCACGCTCAACTCATTCAGGTGATAAATTTCTCGCATTAATAGGTTCTCAAAGATGGTCTATCAGCTCTCCATGTTCCTTATTCATATGGTTTTGCAATCATTCTCCTCACTATTCTTGTCAAGGCTGCTACATTTCCTCTTACAAAGAAGCAGGTAAATCTCTATGCTATGCTTTGCTTCTACAGTCAGGTTAAAAAATACCCTAGACCAAGGGGAGAATCTACAGTCAGAATACATTGTGATATAATCAAAATATAGGTTTCCATAAATGCTATTCAAGTAGGATGGTGAAGGGTACTTGTTTTTTTTTCTGGGCATGATCAATTTACTCTTAGCATACTTCTGCTCAACTTCAGCTCAACAAATTTGATTGAGATATTTACCGATACTTGATTAAATGACATGCCCTATGCATTCGGCGTCATGACAGTATTTTCTTTCTTCTTTTTCCCTGGCTGTATCTTCAAGGTTATTTTGGAAAATGGTGATTCCTTGTTGGACCACCTCATTTGATCCAGTAATTAATGCATGACTTCATCCTTTGCATCAGCGCTTTGCAGAAGAAACTTTAATGCTGGAACTGTAGTTTGAGAAATGTGAAACATGTCTTTTTCCTTGGGGGTAGAATTTTGTGCCCTCTGATTCAGGAACAATCAATGAGATTGGGTCTTTCGGTTAAATTCTTCATTCAAGTATTACCTACTACCAATAAATGATATTAATTAAAAACATACACTTTGAATCAGCTGCGTCTTTTTTCTTTTGGAAACCTAATCAGCTGGAATATTGCATTTATTTATTTATGCCTTTCTGCAAATTACGCACATATCACCTAATGTTATAACCTTTTTGTGGGTGGGTGAGGGGTTGCATAATGTGGGTAAAGTTCTCTGGTCATCCATCAGTAACTTTTTCTGTCTAGGCATTATTTGTCTCCCTTCATTATTTACATGGACATTGCACTCATGGTTTCTTAGTATCAATCTTTCTGTATGAATTACATTCTTTATTATTTAGGTGTTTCAATTATATTTCTCATTTGAAGATCCTTGCAAGAGAACTTTCAAATATCTGGACAATGCTTAGATGTGCCCTCAAGTTTAGCAGATGTGTTACTTTCTGCTAAAATTAGTGCATATGCTTTAGCCGTTCATTTAATAATTAATATCCTATACTGAAACTAGCACATTATGGTGTTTTCTTATAGGTTGAATCTGCACTTGCAATGAGATCCCTGCAACCTCAAGTGAAGGCCATTCAAGAACGATATGCTGGTGATCAGGTGATTATATTTGACATATCGATCTGTTTTTCTTTGGCGAATATATTGATCTGTTATAGCATAATATATGCTAGATTGCTGCACGTTTTCTTATGTTTTACCGCTGCACATAACCTTGGATTCTTTAATGTTTTACTGTACTGCAGTGAGGGTAAACCGCAGTCATTTTATTACCAACAGTAGAAAAAATCATATACTGTAAATTGAGGTCCTTATCAAGTGTAAGGTCGAGTTTTCTTGTCTTGATTAGTTTTCCCCTCACATAGCTGTTATGATGTTTTCTAAGAAACCATCATGATTAAGTCTTGATGTATTGTTAGCTTATTCCAAAAGCCGGGATGTTACACCAGGCACGACACGAAAAAACACGCCCCTAATTCAGCCCAGCCCACGACCAATAGGGTCAGGGCCGACCCGACCCGATAGCTCGGGTCGTGTCTGGGTCGAGACTCCAACCCATAGTGTTGACTCTGACCTGACACAACTAATGGGCCTAACCCGATCCGACCCGACTAATTTTAGGCGGCCTGGCCCAGCTCCAACAGGTAGCCGTTGGCCCGCTATACAATTGTTTTGTTAATCTTTTATTTGTCCTGCCAGGAAAGGATACAGCTTGAAACTGCTCGTTTATACAAGTTATCTGGTGTTGACCCACTTGCAGGTTAGCTCTGAATTATCATACGTTTTGTCTTACCATACTATCATTGGATGCTCCCCAATCTTCAAATCGTAGCAAGTATCATTTGGGTTCAGATTGTCTGTCTAATGCTGCTGCTTCTACTTTGCAAGTTTGCATCTCCTTATGTGAATACATGCTTCTGTTAGTTATTCACGTATACTTCCCTTTGGTATTTTCCTGCAATAGGATGCTTGCCTACCCTCGTGACAATACCAGTTTGGATTGGTCTATACAGAGCCCTCTCAAATGTAGCCAATGAGGTTGATATGCTGAAACATCCATTCTGTCTTTGTCATTACTCATTTTTTGAACAGTAAATATTCACATTACCTGATGTGCTTGATGTGTCTTCATTAAAAAAGGGACTTCTGACTGAAGGCTTTTTTTGGATACCTTCTTTGGCTGGTCCTACAACAATTGCTGCTCGACAAAATGGCCAGGGAATATCCTGGCTTTTTCCTTTTACGGTAAGTTCTGAGCATGAATAACTTGATGTCCCATTGCATAGGATTTGTTCCTTTTTTGTATACAGCAGCGTAGTACAGCAGAATTATTAGAGCTGCAGCCTAATGCAACTAAACTAGTGGAGCTACATTGACTTACACAGTGAGTTTATATTGTTAAGGGTCACATTGAATTCTCTGACAATGCTCAACTATTTACTTCCATCAAGATCGATTCGTTCTGCAGAGAAGTTTACAGATGATGAATTTCTTGTACTTGTGTGGTCTAAAAATAAAATTTGTGAGTCCAGTTTCAGTTTCCTGCATGCACCTGCTGGCATGATGCAGCATCTGTGTGTATGTGTTTTCCATAAATATTCGAGGGATCTACAACAAGGAGTTTGTCCATAATGTAGAAAGGTAGAGAGAGATGGGAAACACCACACCCTAATCAGGGGGGGGGGGGGTGGTGACCTTTCATTATATAGCGCCAATGGCTTGGAGTACAAGATGTACATGCCCCATATGGGCCGACACGCCCAATATGGGCCTATACAAATACACAGGCCTATACAATGCCTAATATATAAGTTTAGCTTTATTTGCCAATGTGGAAGTTAAGCTATGGCTGCACAAGATTTTAATGCTGCTTTGTGCCTTATGGTGACTTATAAGTATTTTTTTTGGATAAGACCATTTGAAATGATAGTCAAAACTGTTTTGGGTAATACGGTGCCCATTTTATATTTCTGACATAAGTTAAATTGATAATCTTGTAGGATGGCCATCCGCCTCTTGGCTGGTCGGACACTTTGGCATACCTTGTCTTGCCAGTTCTTCTTGTCATTTCACAATACATATCTGCTCAAGTAATGCAGCCACCACAGGTTAGTTTTACCAACTTTTGAACATGTTTTATTCACTGAAGCTACTATTTTACTCGAAGCGCTCATTCATCTCGTCTTCAGTATTCATATGAAGATTTGTTATTAAAAATTGATAATCGTCATGATTATGCAACTTAACTTACATGAGAACGAGTACGGGCAATGTTCCTTGTATGTGAACTAGCAGACCTGCTAACGAATCACCATATGATACATACGAGTTGGCTTAACAACTTCAGTTCAACCACAAATGATTCTTCGAAAGATCAGATATCTTGTTTTTGTCAGCTTGTTTCACGTCATTATGGAGTGTTTGGTAGAGTGGCATGATTGATGGATCATCATCTAATCATCTATCCTAGATCCGGACCAAACCACCTTGTTTGGTTTGAGGAGTGGAATGGCTAATTCATCACCATCTCATGATCATCCCTCACAAGCATGATTAGTTATTGGTTGATTTCACAAACCAAACACATTATTAACTATCTGTATTGCAGTAATTTTTTTCTTCAAATTATTCAAGGAAAAAAATTGTGGAATTGAGAAAGCATGAATACTGAGGGCTAATCTTTATTTGATGTCTGACGCAAGTATACGTCAGTAGGCAGTAGCCCATGGAGTTCCACTATTTTCAAATTCCTAACATACTTTTTGGCATATTATGTTTTGCAGAGCAATGATCCTAGCCAACAAGGAGCTCAAGCTGTTACAAAGTTCTTGCCGTTGCTAATTGGTTATTTTGCTCTTTCTGTGCCTTCTGGACTAAGTCTATACTGGTAAGAGTACATTTTATTTGAACTGCTCTTTATTTAAAAAAGTCCAGGTGATGGAATCAGCATGCCTTGTACTGTGTATCACTGCCTGTGGCCTTACTAGCTTGGTTTGACGTCACCTGGCACCACAATGTGATATATTCATATATATGGTTAATGAAAAAAAAGGAACTCGACCATGCGGAGAAGATGTTGCCCTGGCTTTGTCTTAAGAGAGGGGGTACCACCTGCAAGCACCCAGGTTCGTGCCTGGGTGGTTGACCTCAACTGGAGGATCTACCTTGCTCGGTTCTCAATGGTTAATAAACATTGTCAATGCTTTACTGTTGATTTTTATTTCATAAGCTTAGTAACGTTTTCATTTCTTTATTATTTAAACTTATTATCTGAAAGTGTTGAGGCAGATCAAGTTATGTCTTTTAACTAATATATGAGCAACCTTCTAGACCTATTTTGACTGCTTCCTGACTCCACCGATGCAGTTCTATCATTTAATCAGTAGCCCTATGTTTGTCCCGGTTGCTCCCAGGTTCCACTTTTGCAGTTCTTCCAATTAATCATAATATTTTTTAATATTACCCTAAGAAGTTGGGAGATGCTTGACTGTAAAATACTTCTAAAATTTGTTTTAGTGCAAAGCTAGATATAGCCATTGATTGTCATTCAAGCCCATACAGCTAATTGGTTATCTATGTGTATAGTCAGCTACATATTGAGATTCGACATACTATTAGAAAATTATTCCTCAACTTGAGTATGTTTCTATGCTAGTCTTTTCTGGAATCTAGCACGCTCTGTATTTGAAAATAAGTTTCTCATCCTTTTACCTTGTTTTAACTGTAAATATTCTAATTCTGTGTCCACTTATGTGAGTCTCACCGAGTGTTGCTTGTTTTCTGTTTCCTTTTCGTCTTAACTTTTTTTATTTATATTATGGCTTTTATAATTTATAACTTTACTGCAGGCTTACTAATAATATTCTCAGCACTGCCCAACAAGTGTGGCTTCAAAAGCTTGGTGGTGCAAAAAACCCTGTCAAAGAATACATTGACAAACTTTCAAGAGAAGAGTCGGCTAATGTTCGGAAGAATGGATCCGCTGTTCAGGATGAACCTCTCCCTAACCTTAGTAAACCCCAGCCTAGTCAAGAGCCGAAAGCAACTGGACCACAACGTGGTGAAAGGTAATGTTCAAAGTTTGTGAAAGCTACTATCTCAGCTCTAAAGTCATGGTCAGTAAACTATCAGATCCCAGACCTCATCACAACAATGAACACTTGGCATACAATTTGATTGGGCTCTTACTGTTGGAAAAAGTTTACTGTGATTTTCTATCTATTAGTTGACTACGGAGCTTCTGGAAATGAAAATCCATTTACTATTGCCAAATCCTGAATCCAATGTTTGGTGATAATACCGGGATCCAATTTTTTATTAGAAGCATAAGTGTTTAAATATAAGATGAAAACGGAAGCAAAAAAGGTTTAGAATCAGGACTTTATGGAGCCTTAGGGCACGTTTGGATTTTTTACCTTGACATGCTTTGTGTGGTTGGGAAGGAAACACTGTGTTTGGTTGCCTTGCTTGCTCTCTCATTTCAATCGCTTTCTAGGATTCCTATTGCCAATACATTTTATGAAATATGGCACTGGCAAGGAAGACAGGCAAGACAACCAAACATGCCCTTAATGCAAGCTGCTAGTGACTTTTAGCACTCCAGCATCATGGGTATTTGATTTATTTTTGTGGCTCATTTAGCTGCTTGTTGTGCTTATTTACAAGTGACACCTGTACCTTCCTTGCTACCCTAGAAATAAGGTTGATTGTTTTTGGCAGGGGGGGAAGTAAAAATAATTAGTAATTTGATAAAATATTGAAATTGTCCAAACTATAAAGGGGAAATAGTGATAGGATAGAGGAAGCTGGCCACAAGTCTAATTTGGTCTTGCGTCGATTGAAGGATTACTGGACAAGTTATGTTGCAGTTATCCTGAAAGTGTGAAACATTATTTTGTGATTTCTTCTTATGCATTTTTATGTTCAGATTTAGGAAACTAAAGGAGGAAGAGTCGAGGAGAAAAGAGGTTCTGGGACAAGCAATAGAATCAGAACAGCCAAGCACTGAATCTAGAGTCCTTGATGGAGCACAAAACTTGGATGTCTCTTCTGGAAACAACAAAGATGAACAGGTACAGTTTTTTTTTTGTTGTTGCTTGTTATATGGTTTATTTCAGAACTAGAAGTCCTTTGACTGTTGATAATAAATATTAAACAGGAACCTCACGAAAATGGATCAGTCATAGCTAATAACAATGGTGGACTTAACCATAGTAGAAATGAAAGGATTCTGAATGGAAACTCGGATAAGGTATGGTGCTCTTTCTGTAAAACATATTTGTTCCAGTATGAAAATCAAAACACGCTGTCATGAGCCTCCATCAAAAGGCTAAAATGATTATTAATATGCCTGTTTGGCTGTCTATGAATTTCAGGAAGCACCTGACGGTCATTCCTCAGTAAGCAAACCTGCCTCATCAGACAGCCACAAATTGACGGACCAAGAGAATGGAAATGATGCGGTGTAGCGAATGCATGTAGGTGCCTCAAGTCATTCTACTGCTATGATAAGCTCTCTGAAAATTGCTAGCTCAAGCGGATACACTCTGTTCTGAATTCATCGTCCAGTTTAGTTGTGAGATAGTGAGCAATAGTTTCACAGCTGCAGGAGAGTCGAGTATCACAAGGAGATACCAGGAGGCTAAATTGTTTGAAACCACGATCTAGGGCTAGGCTCTTTTTTTCTTTTCTAGAATTTGAAGGTGTAGATTATGTAAAGCGTGTAGATGAAAGGATTTTGGTCCGTCACGTCTACGTTATCCAGCTGGGATGGATGTACGGTAGCTGTAAATGTATATCTTCCATCCTCGCCTGATTTTTGACCGTACAAGCGGCTGATATTTTACTTAGCTAGCAGTATACCTCGCGACAATAATTTCGAAATGTACGGTGATGTCTGAGTCTGACACAAGAATACGGATGAACACCATCATTTTGTCTTCAGAAGCATATGCTCTAATATAATCTGACGCTTCTAATGCGAATTTTTCACTTGTCTCAAAGTTGAGAGAAAAAGAATAGTTATACATATATCAATCAAAGAAACTGGACATGTAAATTTTGCAGTGCTCAAGCTTGTGGTCGTGATCATCTAGACACGCAGAGGGCGTCGATCGGATTCGCTCATCCCCAGCCCCAGGCTCCCAGCATCCCATCACAACGCATGCACAAAATGAAATCTGAGTGCCTCGATCGAGATCGATCAGAAGGCGAAGACTCCTGCGGCGACGGCCGCGACGGCGCCCACGCGGGCCGCCAGCACCCCGAGGTCGGCGGCCGCGCCGCTGGCAGCGGCGCCACCCGCGGTAGCTTCGGTGCCGGGCGGGGAGGGGAGCTCAGGCTTGGGCTCGGTCATGGTGGCGCCGGTGGGCGCACCTACGGGCGCAGCGTCGTCGTCGTCTTCCACGGAGTCGTTGTCGGAGGCCGGCGTGTCACCGTCGAAGGAGCCCAGCGGGGTCTGCGCCACGGGGGTTAGGATGGTCGGCTTGGCGTCGTCGGCGGACGCGACGGCGGCCAGCGCCGCGATGACCGCGGCGGCGAGGAGGAGGAGGAGGAGGAGCAGCTCCCGGTGCGCGGCCATGGCCCGGAGATGAGGCACGATCGAGCAGGTTAATTATGGTGGAGGAGGAAGGATCGCTGAGCAATAATCTTCCGTGCGTTATTAACTTATTATCTCTACGAGCAGCTGCAAGTTAAGAATCGGCAAGGCCAGAGCAGGATCGAGTTTATATATATGTATGAGGGAGATGGCCATGCACACACACATGCAGAGCGAGGGAGAAGTTGGCGGGAGCGCGGGGTTGGCGGTTCTCCGTTTGACTTTGACCCGCGACGTTGGCCACGGGATGGGACACTGGCTACGCGGGTCCCACGGAAGTCGCCCAGGTTTGGGAGGCTGGTCAGCGCCCGATTTCTTCGATCGCTTTGCTGTTTATTTGGGTCCTATTTCTTTCCCAGCAGTGGCGGAGCTTCATTGGGGCCAAGGGGGGCCTTGGCCCCCCTGGCCAAAGCAAAAGAGTGCCCCCCTCATTTATCTAAAATTCAAGGTCAAGCTCCGCCACTGTTTCCCAGTAATTTTTCTATCTAGTGTATAGGAGTATTAATATCATATTATTAATATTATATTAATCCTCCGGTATAATTTCTTGGGAACATACTATCACCGCGTTCGGCAGGCTGGAGCTGGAGGCTGGAGCTGGAATGCTGTGAGAGAAAAATACTGTTGGGCTGGCTGGAGCTGGAGCTGGTGGCTGGAGTGGTGTGAGAGGAAATTATTGTAGCGCTGGAGGAGAGTAGACCAGCCGAACACAGTCTATATGTAATGACTGTGCAGTTTTAATTTTCTTCTTCTCTATGAACCATTTCCTCCTCCCTCATTTATGACTTGAAAATTGGATCTGAATGTAACTAAAATGCCCAACTTCACTGGTATCACTTTTTTACGACACCTAAACCTAAAAGGTGGAATAGCAATTTTCAGACCATTTCTTATAATGTAGTGTTTGAATGTAGATAGTGAGGCTCAAAATTCGGAATTGGAATTGGCAGCTGCAAATGCCGGCGGTTTGGATGACTTGGAATTCAAAATTGAAAATCGAACTCAATGCCAACCGGTATTCACCCAACGCTCATCCCACAAGTCTCAATATTGAGCCATACCCCGCCATATTGGCCGGTTCTCTCTCTCTCTCTCTCTCTCTCCAACGGGCTAGCGAGCCGCACCGCCCCCTCCCCCTACCTCCGGCAGCGAGCCGTCCCACCCTTTCCCTCCCTCCATCAATGAGCTGCGTTGCGCTCCCCTCCCTCTGTTGGCGGGCCGGCGAGTCGCACCACACTCCAATCTTCTTCTCCGGCGAGGTCAGACAAGGGTGGGTGACATGGGCGAAGCCAGCCACAAATGTCACCGGTGTCTTCTATTAGTATCACAGTAGAATTCTATAGAATTCTGAAATTTTATCGGGGTCCCCAATGCTAATGGGTAGCTCCGCCACTGGTGGGTGATCTCTGCCCAAGATGCAGCCACTGCAGCCCTTTCCTACTCCCTTCGTCGGCTACTTGCGCTGCGCCTGGGCATCGTGGAAAGAGGAGGATGTGAAGAGAAGTCAATTCTCAAAACGAGGATGTACACATCCAATAATTCCATTTGCATCCAAATCATTGTAACTTAATATCAATACTAGTCGGATTTGTATTTGACCAGATTCAATGCCAAGGCTCCCAGAATCGACATCCAAACTGAACCTAAGAGAATGATTTCTATTACTTTAGAAATGGATTCGCTAGAGGATGTACATTGTACATTGCCACCTCCTTATGATGGTTACGCTTTTTTACGTAATGCTAGGATACAGGCGTCCGACGAGGGAGAAAAAAATCGGACGCCTCCTCTCCCCTTCAGCGCGCCCGCTCTTCCTCCTCCTCTCATGTGCCCGCTCCTCCTCCTCTTGCGCCCGCTTCTCCTCCTCCTATGCGTCACTTCTCCCCTTCTCCTACGCCTGGGCGGGCGGCGCACGAGGCTGCCGGCGACCTCCACCTCCCCTGCGCCCGCTTCTCCTCCCCCCTCCTCCCGCAGCCGCTGTGGGCTTCCTCGACTATCCTTCTTCTGTATGACATTTTACAGCAAAAACGCCAAAATTTTGACATTTCAATTAATCCTGAGCTGCATTTTGCCTGTGACATCCCCTTCTTATGTATGACATTTTACAGCTAAAAAAAGGGGCTTGCCGGACGTCTGATGATCGGGCGAAGCATCGAACAGTGCCGTCTGTCTGCCGCCAGGCTAGGGTGCATCGCTGCCACCTCCATCCACTGCCGTCGACTCCCCCGCCCCGACACCAGCCCAACCGCCATCCCACACTGCTCGACCGGCGACGCCTCTGCCGCCGGCCTCGACGCCCCCCTGCTCACCTCCTCTGCCTTGCTGGCCTGCCATCACCCGCCCTCCCTCTAAGGCCGGCTGTGAGCAGCCGGCCCGGCAACCCCGGAACCCTAAAGAGGCGGCAGGAGCTCGTCGCGGCAGAAGAAGGGGAGGTCACAGAAATTTTGGCGTTTTGGCTGTAAAATGTCAAAATCATGCATGTCGTGTTAATATTATTAGTTCATGTGTTAGTTGTTGCTCTCTTAATGTGTAAGATCAACTGTTATTCTGTTTCTCTATTACTCCGGTGTAATCGCAGCAGTGATTCTGGTGAACCGACCCATTCGTATGTTTTCACTCAGGTCTGAATGCATGCATTTATTTTCCAGCATGTTGGTTTTGATGACGAAGCGCGCAGTAGTCATAGTAGGTGCTTGATACTGAGGCCAGAGAATTTGTGGTTTGCTGCAAGAAGTTCTTCATGCATGGACGAAGAAGACGATGACCTAGCTGATCTTTTGATTAGTCTGTGAACTGTATGCTGTTTGGGATGCATGCCATTTTAATTCTGTGCACGGACTGCGGGTGACGCTGAAAATGTGCTCCGATCCGTACGCCAGGCCACGTCGGACTGTCCACGCCGGGGACGCGTAGCAGGCCATCGGCATTGAACGCGGCCGGCTGCTGCAATCCTGAGAATGATGATATATACAGCCAGATCTTAGCATGACAAAAAAAAGCCAAGACTCAGGATCAAGAGAATGATGCATGCTACAACTGTGCCTAATAACATATATAGCTGGCTTCTCATATATATCTCTTGTCAATTTCCTAATTATTAGGAGTATTAAATGTAGACTAATGACAAAATTAATTGCATAATGCTTAGGCTAATTCCCGAGACGGATCTATTAAACCTAATTAATTCATGATTAATTTATATGATGCTACAGTAAATATATGCTAATTATAAATTAATTAGGCTTAATATATTCATCTCGCGAATTAGTCTTGACTTCTGCACTTAGTTTTATAAAGACAACTCCAGCAGACCCTCTAAATAAACTCTCATCTTATATTTTGGAGAGTGGAATTAAAAAACCACACTCGAGCAGTCCCTCTACTAGAGCCTCTATTTTAGGAAGGTCTTCAAATCTCTTCCTCCACTCTCTATTCCTGGACGGTTTCTAGGGAGCTCCTATCTACCAACAAATGGGTCTCACCCTTTAGATTGAAAGAAGAGGTTGAGATTTAGATTAAAAGAAGCGGTTGAGATTTAGAGGCCATTAGTGGAGTTGAGATTAAAAAACTAGTCCTCAAAAAATAGAGGGAACCCTTATTTATGAAGTAGAGGGTTTGTTTTTAGGGATATTGCTGTGCAACTCCAACAGACCCTCTAAATAGCCCCCTATCGTAAGTTTAGAGTGTTAAAAAATGTACTCCACTGCTAGGCCCTCTATTTTGGGAGGCCTCCAAATCTCCTCCTCGGCCTTCCACTCCTATGGGTCTCTAGGGAGCCCTCCATTATAAATTAAAATTGAGAGCTATTGCAGGAGTTAATATAAATTTAGAAGCTCATATAAAATAGAGGCAGCCCTCATTTAACATTTAGAGGGTCTAATATAGGGCTATTACTAGAGATGCTTACTTTATATTTCCTCCTGTTGGTATTGAGACATAAAATAATTTTATAAGTCATGACTTAATCATGAGACGAATTTATTAAGTCTAACTAGTCCATAATTTGACCACTAACTGTTACAGTAATCATCCACTAATTGTGCATTAATTATACTTAATAGATTTATTTAAAGCTCTAATTACAACTTATGTAATTAGTTTTATATTAAGTTGGTATCTGAATATTTGAATTGACATCCGAATATTTGATATGACAGCAACTTAAAAAATCGAATTGAGACCCAAGTTTTAATCCTTGGAATCCAAACACCCCCAAGTTACCTCGTATAGTATACAATTCAATCCTGGATCGGTGGAACTAATTAACACGGCCACCAAATTTTGTGCACACGGAATCAATGCCGCACTCCCGGCCGGCCATCCGGGACCGGGAGTGGACCCTCACTACTGACGACTCTGTAGGAGGAGGCGAGAGGAGCATGCCGCGTTCACTGCGGTCGACACAATCCACCGCCCAGTCCACTCAGTTTCTACATACCACTAGCTAGGAGTATAAAACAATGCAAGCTACCACGGTCCACTTGGCAAGTGCGAGAAGCTTTCCTAGCGCCGGCCGGCGATATCGATGGGGATGGCGACCAGGGCCAGCAACAGTTGTCTCCTCCTCCTCCCTCTCGCGCTTGCCATCGTCGTGGCGGCGGGAAGTACGGCGGCTGCTCCGGCCACCGCAGCCCCACCGGCATCGCCGCCGTTTCCGGACGGTGTACGCGTTCGGCGACTCGTTCACGGACACGGGGAACACGCACTCGACCACGGGTCCCTACTCGTTCGGCTACGTGTCCAGCCCGCCCTACGGCGCCACCTTCTTCCACCGCTCCACCAACCGCTACTCCGACGGCCGCCTCGTCGTCGACTTCCTGGCGGAGGCGCTCAAGCTGCCCTCATTCCTCCCGCCCTACCTCTCTGTCTCTTCCACGGTTCCACCGCCGCCTCCAACACCTCGGCGGCGGACCAAGCAGAAGAAGTTGGCGTCAACTTCGCGGTGGCCGGCGCCACGGCCATCGAGCACGACTTCTTCGCCAGGAACAACCTCAGCTTCGACATCACGCCGCAGTCCATCATGACGCAGCTGGGGTGGTTCGACGCGCACCTCCGCGCCGCCGCCGGCAACGACAAGGGCAGCAAGACCAACAACAAGGTCGGCGACGCGCTCTTCTGGGTGGGCGAGATCGGCGCCAACGACTACGCCTACACCGTCGTCGCCCGCGACACCATCCCGCCCAAGATCGTCCGCGACATGGCCGTCCAGAGGCTCACCACCTTCGAAGAGGTATGCATGCCCATCGTCGCCGCCAGCGTCATTTATTATTACTAGCCAGAGTAGTTACCTACTAACTAGCATTGCTTATCGATCGATGACCATATTGAACCTTAGGCCAATTGATTTCAATGGGGATTTCATAGAAAGTTTTTATGACATTAAATATCATCAATTTTGCTGACGTGGCAAGAAGAGAATGATGGAGTTTTATGGATTGTGAGGAAAGTTTTATCACCATGAAACTCATCTGGCACGGTTATCTAATTATCTGTGTCCATGACACTCCTACTGATACTGGCCTTATTAGAAATTTAAGATTAGCAACTTCAGAAATAATTGTCAATGCGATCGAGATTAATTAGTTCATCACACTACTGGAAAAACGCACATTCGTCCGCGGTCGTTAGTACCGGTCACGGCTTTGGCCTGTACTAACGTGCAAATTTAGTACCGGGCCAAAGAAACAGTGGCCCTAGGAGCCTATTAGTACCGGCTGGTGGCTCCAGCCGGTACTAAAGTCCGCCACCGACAGGCTCTGACATCCGCCACCGACAGCTAGTGATAGTTTAGTACCGGCTGGAACCACCAGCCGATACTAAACTGCCGCGAGGAAATTTAGTACCGGCTGGTGGCTCCAGCCGGTACTAAATATGTCGCGTTAGTCCCGGCTAGAGCCACCAGCCAGTACTAATGCGCCCACTATAAATTGGCACCCTTCTTCCTCCCCGAGCCCGAGCCAGTGCCATTTCACCAGAGAAGCTCGAGCTCGAGGTTGTTCTTCCCTTAGAGAGTTGCCGCCATTTGTTCTAGTTTTAGTGAGTGTTCTAGTTATCCAAGTACGCCAAAGGTTTGCAACTTCATCTTCTCTTCATTGATAGTCTTTATTCTTCGTTTTATGCTCAGTAGTTAGAGAAATTTGTGACTTTTAGAAATAGTGATGATGCGTATGATTTCTTTGATTTATGCAATGATTTGAGATATATAGAACCGATGACTTGAATGTGGGAGTAGGTTTATTGGCTAGGTTGAATATAAAAAATTTATAGACATATTTTCCAATCATTTTCTATATATTACAAATGACAGTAGCACATTTTTTATTTTTAGATTCAGATGAGCATGTGGATAGTAGAAATTTTTAGAATGAGTGTAGACAAAACATGTGATTGTAGTAGATATAACCATAATGTGGATAGTTAATTTTTTTATAATGAACTAATGAAAGAATTATAATAGATTTTTTTATTATGAATTGATTATTTTGACACTCTAGTGATGTATTTATTCAGGCTCACATTGAAACTATCTATAAGCTAAAAAAATCTTTATTTCGAAACAAGTATACGTCGTTAATCTCTATCCAATAGTGATGACACTACCTTTCGGGGAAATACTATGCGCTATATGGACGTCGCGAATCGGCTGGTCACATCACCAGCGCTTCCGATTGATACGAAGACAGCATTTGACGCAGTCAGCGTGGCCGTTGTTGCACTGAGAGCATATCAACGAGCACGCTGCCTGTGCCTAGTGCTGTGTTCCTATTAACTGGAAATGTTGGTGCTGCGACTGGCCGATTGGTGACATCCTTGTACCACACCGTGTCCCCCCGAAAGGCATTGTCATCACCGCAGGGTCGAGGTTACCGACATATACATTTTCCGAAATAAAGTTTTTTTTCTTCTTCTAGATGGTTTCTGGATATTGAAAAGAGTGTTCTCCTAGAACTGAAGGGTGTCAAAATAATTAGGAGTTATATAGATTTATTTCAATTAATTAGAGATTTCTCTCAATTAATTTATTCAGGTTTTTTGATTGAGAATTAATGTGATTTTGCATTGTAATTCAAAGACACTTACCAGCAAGTGTAAATGTAAACGAAGTAGTGTTGCTATTGGGGCATTAGTCACATTGTGCCTGCTCTGTCACAACTCTTTCTAGACCCTTCATTATGTAGATAGGGTGAGGTCAAGACCACCGAAGAATAAGGGCTTAGAGAGAGCTGTGACATAGCACGGCACACAATGATGATTAATACCTCAATAGCAACTCTAATTTTATTACATTTCAGACTTCATTGTAAGTGTGTGTGCAATTCGAATACGAGGATATAATGATGTACATATTTACATTGTAATTGTAAGAGTTTTTTCAATCAATTTGCAAATTAATGTGATTTATTTTAATTAATTTATTCAGATTTTATTGTAATTGTAAGAATTTATAATGTTGTAAAAAATAATAGTGTTTTCCAGTAAAATATGGCTTCAGCAGCTGGAGAGAGTGGCACCGGTGGGGGTGATCGTTGTGGAATGTATGTGTCGTGGAATAAAATGTGTATGTGTTGTGGAATCTATGTATGTGTTGTGGAATGCATTATTTGGTATTTGTTATGCATTTAGTTGCATTATTTTGGCACTCTAATGATGTATTTATTGGGGCTCATATGGAAATCATCGAGAAGTTTAAAAAATGTATGTTTCGGATCATGAATATGTCGTTAACCTTGATCCTTCGGTGAAAACTCTGATATTTGGGGCTAGAATCGATATCCACGATGCGGTGCGGTATATATGAGGACACGATGAAGGAGTACTGTCTTGGTCCCAATAATGAAATCCTCGATGGTTTTAGAGGAAGTGACCCTGAAAAAAAGCATTTGCAACATGTATTTATTAATTTGGACTTCTATTAATTTTGTATTTCAATGTTAAATTTGCAAAAAATGGCTTTTGTATTTCATTATGTTATGTGCCAATTTAAATGATATGAATACAAGTAAAATAATGTTGTTACTTAATTCAAAATTGTAGATCGATGGACCGACAATGGGTGTACGGCGACCGGTGCACCATGGCGTGGATTAATGGTCTAAAGTCTTTTCTCGATGCGGCGGAGGCCCACAAGTCATCGAAAGGTTTTATGTGTTGTCCGTGCCGCGTTTGCCAAAATAAAAAGAAATACTCTAAGAGGAGCACTCTACACGCCCACATTTATGAAAATGGTTTTATGGATAACTATACTCTTTGGACCAAGCACGGTGAACCTAGAGACTGGGCTCATCTATATGAAGCGGGAGCCTTTGAAGATGAACCCATGGACGATGCTGAAGAAATGGACGAGGCTGGAGAAAATGCAGCAGAAGACCAACCACCTGATGAATTAGGTCATGTTCTAGTGGATTCACAAAGGGACTGTGAAACTTTAAAGGAGTCAAAGAAGTTTGAGAAGATGTTGGAGGATCACAAAAAATTATTGTATCCAGATTGCAAGCAGGGGCTTACAAAGTTGGGTACCACACTTGAAATGCTGCAGTGGAAGGCAGCTAATGGTGTCACCAATAAGGGATTTGAGGAGCTACTTGGAATCGTAAAGAACATGCTTCTAGAGGGAAATGAACTGCCCTCTACAACATACAAAGCAAAGAAGGTTGTTTGCCCTCTTGGATTGGAGGTACAGAAAATTCACGCATATCCTAACGATTGTATTCTCTATCGAGGCGAAGAATATGAGAAATTGGATGCTTGTCCTGTCTGTGATGCAAAACGGTACAATATCAGGTAAAATGATCCTGGTGAGGTCGACGGGGAGCCC
Source organism: Panicum virgatum (assembly GCF_016808335.1). Classification (NCBI taxonomy): domain Eukaryota; kingdom Viridiplantae; phylum Streptophyta; class Magnoliopsida; order Poales; family Poaceae; genus Panicum; species Panicum virgatum. Next base: position 1,125,138 of record NC_053144.1, read on the forward strand.
GTCAAGAAAAAAGTTCCCGCTAAGGTGATGTGGTATTTCCCAGTAATACCACGTTTGAAGTATTTTTTCAGAAATAAATCCAATGCTAAATTGATGCGGTGGCACAAAGAAGAGCGTAAGCAAGATCAGATGCTGAGACACCCTGCGGATGGGTCCCAGTGGAGAAACGTGGATAGAGATTTCCCAGATTTTGATAACGACCCAAGGAACATAAGGTTCGGTTTAAGTACGGACGGAATGAATCCATTCGGCGAGTGGGGCAGCAGTCACAGTACATGGCCTGTGACCCTCTGTATATTCAATCTTCCTTCTTGGCTATGCATGAAGCGGAAGTACATGATGATGCCGGTGCTTATCCAAGGCCCAAAACAACCGGGCAATGATATTGACGTGTACCTAAGACCGTTGGTTGATGAACTTTTGCTGCTGTGAAGGAGGAAGGTGTACGTGTTTGGGACGAGTACAAACATGAGAATTTTGACCTGCGAGTATTGCTTTTTGTTACCATCAACGATTGGCCTGCACTTAGCAATCTGTCCGGACAATCGAATAAGGGATACCAGGCATGCACTCATTGTCTAGAAGAAACCGACAGCTTGTATCTAAAAAATTGTAGGAAGGTCGTGTACATGGGTCATCGTCGATTCCTTCCCATCAACCACCCCTTAAGAAGAAAAGGAAAATATTTCAAAGGGGAACCAAAAACTCGTGCTAAGCCTATATTCCGAAACGGGAAGCGTGTTTTCTCGATGGTGAAGGATGTCCATGTCGTGTTTGGAAAGGGCCGTGGAAGCAAACAAGTTCCGAATGATGAAAACGGCCATGCCCCAATGTGGAAGAAGAAGTCCATACTATGGGAGCTCCCATATTGGGATGTCCTGGAGGTCCGCAACGCAATCGATGTGATGCACTTGACAAAGAATCTTTGCGTGAACCTGCTAGGATTCCTTGGTACGTATGGGCCGTTAAAAGATACACTAGAAGCAAGATGTGATTTGAAAGAAACAAAACAACGAGAAGACATACGTCCTGAGAAGAGAGAAAATGGACAGCACTACTTACGTCCTGCTAGCTACACTCTTAGCAAAGAGGAGAAGGAAAGCATGTTTGATTGCTTGAACAGTATGAAGGTACCGTCCGGTTACTCCTCGAATATGCAGGGAAGAATTAATATGAAAGAGAAAAAGTTCACAAACCTAAAGTCTCATGATTGCCACGTTTTGATGACCCAATTGCTTCCAGTCGCGTTGAGGGGTATTCTACCAGAAAATGTAAGATTAGCAATGGTGAAGCTATGTGACTTTCTTAATGAAATTTCGCAGAAGGCAATCGATCCAAATAAGCTCACAAGGCTACAGAATGATGTGGTCCAATGTCTTGTCAGTTTTGAGATGGCCTTTCCACCTTCGTTCTTTAATATTATGACCCACCTCCTGGTTCATATTGTGAAAGAGATAAACATTTTAGGCCATGTATTCCTACACAATATGTTCCCTTTCGAGAGATACATGGCAGTCTTAAAGAAGTACGTTCGGAATCGTTCACGGCCAAAAGGATGTATCGCCAAGGGCTATGGAACAGATGAGGTCATTGAGTTTTGTGTTGATTTCATTGATGAACTTAGTCCGATTGGGGTCCCCATGTCACGCTATGATGGGCGATTGGAAGGAAAGGGCACACTAGGTAAGAAATCTAATATGCACATCCCTGAAAGTGAAATTCGCAAAGCAAATTTCACCGTTCTACAGAATTCATCCCTCGTGGCCCCATATATGGATGAGCACATCAATATTATCCGATATGAAAACATAGGGAAGTCTGAGGCATGGATTACACGTCATCACATAGATAGCTTTGCGGTTTGGCTGAGAAGAAAACTCATAGGTGACAACACGATTGATGTACAACTACAATGGCTTGCTAGGGGAACATCGGCCACAATCATGCAATACCAAGGATACGAGTTCAATGGATATATGTTTTACACAAGAGCCCAAGATGAAAAGAGCACGAACCAAAATAGTGGTGTGCGTATTGATGCAATAGGCCATGATGGAAATAAGGACAGCTACTTTGGTGTCATAGAGGAAATATGGGAGCTTGACTATGGCCCCTTGAAGATTCCTTTGTTTCGATGCCAATGGGTGAACCGAGCAGGTGGCGGTGTAACAATAGACCGGTATGGAATGACAATAGTGGACTTCAAAAAGATTGGATATAAAGACGAACCATTCGTCCTCGCCAAGGATGTGACGCAGGTTTTCTATGTGAAGGATATTGCAAGAAAACCTAAGTAAAATCAAGGCAAGTCCGACGACGAGCCAAAACGCCACATAGTTCTTCTAGGAAAAAGAAAAATCGTTGGAGTTGAAGACATTTCGGACAAGTAAGAAGACTTTGATCAGTTTTACGACCGTCCTCCATTCTCTGTCGATGTTGACCCTAGCATCCTGTTGTCCAAAGAGGACGCTCCTTATTTACGCCTCGATCATGATCAAGGGACATTCGTAAAAAGAAAGATTGTCAACGTTCCATTAAACAATGATGTGTAATCATTATGTTATACTTTCATGTTCATGTAACCAAGTGATTGATGTAATATATGGTGTATGAAATAACTTATATTTTAATTTTTATGCATTTATATAATAGTTTGCACAGAAAACACAATTGAAACAGATATAAAAAAATTTAGACACAATGCTACGTGAAAATTTTCCCGCCAGATGGGGCAGGTTAGTACCGGGCGATGCCCTTAACCGGTACTAAATGTGGTCATTTAGTACCGGGCCGTGGCTACGCCCGGTACTAATCTGCGCTGGCGCCAGTTTAGTACCGGGCGATGCCTTGGCCCGGTACTAAAGTGGCACCCCTGTATATATAACACAGCCCCGGCCGTTCCCCCTCGCCTTCAATTCTCGCCTCCGCCCAGATCGATTTCGCCGCCGCCGCTGCCGCCGGTCGCCACTCCGCCTCCACCTCCGCCCCGCCGCGCCTCCGTCTTCGCGCCGACGCCCCGTCGCGCCTCTGCCTCCTCCACCGCGACGCCGGGCCCTCTCCTCCTCGGAAGCGGGCGCCCCCGATCTCCACGCTGGCCGCCGGCGCCTCCTCGTGCGCGCACGCCGGCCGCCGGCGCCTCCTCGCGCGCGCACGCCGCCATTCGCCGCCGCGCGGCTCCCGGCCCCCTCCGCCTCCGGCTCCTGCGCTGCCCCGGGCCGTCCGCAACGCCACCTCCGCGCCGGCCACCGCACGATCCGCGCGCGCGCCGACGTACGCCGCCTCGAACGCGCCGCCCTCCTCCGCGCCGTCCGCCACGCGCCCTCCTACGATCCTCCGCGCCGTCCGCTGCTCGATCCGCGCCGTCGTCCGGGGGATCCGGAATCTCGGGCGCCGCCACCTCCAACGCCGCCGCCGCTACTGCCGCCATCGCCATTTGTGAGAACTGGGGCCGACGTCAGCACGAGTACGTGCTGACGTCATCAAAGATATTTAATTGTTAGAAATTTGCAGAAAATTGATGAACTTGTTAGAAATTTGTTCAAATCGATGGAATGTCTATAGATATTTATGAACTTTGTGAACATTTGTTAAAATCGACGAAATTTGTGAACTTTTGTACAAATTTGTGAAAATTTATAGAAAATAGTACGAACGGTTACAATATTTTTCAAGTAAAAAATTATAATAAATTTGTCGAACATTTGTAGATATTTATACAAATGAAGTAAATAGTGGAAATTATAGAGATTTTTTCAAATTATAGTAAATTTGTAGATATTTGTAAAAATTTGGTAGATATATACGTAGAAATAATAAAAATAGTAGGAAAATGTTTGGAATTTATACGCAATAGTGAAAATTGTAGAAATTTTAGAAAATTCGTAGAAAATTATAGATATTTGTGCAAATTGTACTAAATTTGTTGAAATTTGTAGAAAATGTATGGAAAATTATAGAAAATGTAGAGGAATTATGGAAAATTATGGAAAATGTGGGGAAATTATGAAAAATTTTGGAAAATGTAGAGAAATTATGAAAATTTATGGAAAATGTATGGAAAATTATTGCTTATGTATATTGTACAAAAATCTTCATGTCTTTACAGCTTTGTTGAAGTTATATTGCTTAGGTTGAATTGTGTATTAGTAGAAAATCTTAAAAAATTTAGGGCACATTTTATAAAATTCCAGGGCACATTTTATATAAGATGTATATGATGTAAATTTTAGAAATTTTGATCTTGTATGCGTTGTACGGCTTTATTGAAGGTGCACTTGTAAATTTTTTATACATTGTCAATTAGTACAAAATTGCATATCAAACATATGTTGATTCACATAGGAAACGAAATGGAACCCTTTCACCATGATGACGACGAGGCCTTTCTTGCGGACATAATTGGTACGGGCACGCACCACTACGAAGAGGATGCTGCCGAGGACGATGACAACCAATACCTTAACAATACTGGCGATGGCGATGATAACCAGACAGAACAAACGACTGTGCAAGATGATAGCGCAGAGGTATAAACAATTTGTGCTTATATATATAAACATACGCATTAATTCTGTATGTAAGTACAATGCGTATTAAATACATATTTTTTAGGCATCCGGATCGACTAGGAAACCAAAACGGAAACGAGGGTCGAAGAAAATCATGGAGGGGCACACTATTATCACTTCATTGAATCCTAACGGTGAACCAAAGTCTTCGAAAGGGTGTGAAGACGACGGTGGTGAATCAATGTGGATGTTATGTCAGGGACCACATTCCCATTAGCTTCAAGCTATGGAAGAAAAGTAAAGCCACAGATATCGATGCTGACGTCGTTCCCGAGACCGAGAAAGAAATGTTATGGGCAGATGTCAAACGACACTTCACCTTTCTGGAGGACAAAGAACAACTGTTTAAGCATTGGGTCATGAAGAAGATGGCTATTTCTTTTCAGACGTTCAAGAAAAATTTGAACAAAGATTATGTTAAAAAGGGACTCATGCCGGACTTCGAGAAAAACTTCAAGAATCAACGTCCTTATTGGGAGGCATTCATGCAGTACAAGTCGTCCGAGGATAGCGAGAAGAAGATAGCCCAAGCCAAGGAGAATGCGAGGAAAAAGAACCACTTCCATCATCTTGGGCAAGGAGGATATGCGTCGGCGATTCCGAAATGGTAGAAGATGGAAGACGATCTCGTTGCCAGAGGAATCGTACCGGCGACTTTCAACTGGCCGTTGTGAGCAAAACATTACTTCTACGCTCATGGAGGCTCATTGAATATGGAAGATGGGTCATTCGTCACTAGCGATACCATAAGGGAAGCGGCCGACAGGCTCGATGTGGCACTAAAGGTCGTGTCCGAAGGCAGCTTCAAGTCAGACAGAGAGAAAGACGAGCTGACGTACGCTCTTGGCACACCGGAACACACAGGACGTGTGCGAGGCATGGGCATAGTTCCATGGAAGCATGGCTTCAGTGGCGACATAGAGACGTATCGAAGCCGACAGAGAAGAAAGGTTGAAGTAGCAGAGAAGGTGCGTGCCCTAGAAGAACGGGTTGCTTCGATCGAAGGTGCACTTACAGCTAGCCAACAGCAACCACCAGAAGCCAGATCAACGACTCAGCTGGAGACTAGCCCCGTCGGCTCGCAGCGTCGTAGCAGCGTCGCTTCAACGGAACACCTAGCCACAGATCGAGATGAAACGGTTGCGGAACATTACCCCGTGGACGACATCGCCGTGAGGACCCCCTGTGAGCTTCTATTTCCGCTAAGGAAAAAACTGAAAGTAGTCGCTCACGGGGTTGCTGAAGTCCCTGTTCAAGGCGGGACAATCCATGGTATGACGATTCCAGAAGGATATGCTAGAGTCACGGTTGACCGTGTCGAGAAAGGATGGGAAGACCTCGACCTCGAGATCCCTGGAGGCGATGGAGAAGAGGAACTAGGACAGGCCCTCTACACTTGGATCTGTTGGAAAAAAAACAGTACATAAAAATTGCAGCAAGGGATCCTAGCCCGTCTCCGAGGTCACCGGCAGCTACTCAAGGGTCTCCGAGGCCCAGTGTGGATCCACCGTCACCGCCCGCAGCCCAGGACCCCAGCGTTAGTCCATCGCCGTCACCGGCCGCTTCCGGGGAGCCTAGTGTTAGTCCGCCTCCGCCATCTCCTCGCCCCGCAAAGAAGAAGAAATCTGCTTGGGTGCCGCCACCACCACCTCCAAGATATAAGAAGACCCAAGAACGAAAGAAGAAAGAGAAGCCCGCGCCAGAGAAGTCAGGTTACGAAATGACTCCAGAGGAATTGGATGCTTGGGTGCAAGAAGATGTGTGCAAGCAGTTGTAGCCAAAGAAGCCTCCGCCAAAGGAACCAGTGGATCCAGCAGGGAAGAAATTCTATCTATCCATGATGTGCCAACCAAAGCCTCCACTGATGTCGGACTATGACCACTCGATTACAAAATCATGGGAGAAGAAGAGTAATCGGAGGTACAACCAAGTCCCCCAGCTCGGCGAACAACCCAAACAAAACGTACCCCCTCTAGTAGTGCTTTCAAAAGAGGATGAAGCTACTGCTGAGTTTGTCAATGAAACGAACCTCACAAAAGCTCAGCTCCTAGGTCAGGAAAAAAATCCCGGTTCACCAAGGGGCAGGAAGAAAGCCATTTGTACTGGGGGGGAACCTCTGATGTGGCCAGAGTTGATTGACATCCTACCAACAAGAATGCGTGAGTTACATCAGTGGTACTTGAAAGCATGTGCAGAGGGATATATAATGCTAGCTGCTCGAATTAAACATACCCATTTCTATCGGGGAATGGATGACATTTGGATTGATTTTGACCATTTTTTGTTTCTATACCATCAAGACGCCCTAGACAAGTCCCTCGTCAGTGTATGGTCTATGTAAGTGTTTTCTGTCAATTGTATACTCTAGCTCTACTAAGTCGTTTAGATTTCTCATTCCCTCCTTTTATTTGTAATCGTGCAGGATGAAAATGCAAGAATGCCGGAAGAGCGGGATTTACAATGTTGGCTTCATAGATTTGAATGTTATACATGAGGAGTGTGTACGCCAATATACTAATCGGACCGAGAATAATTTAGTCATGTCCTTGAAAGGGCAGCACGATCGCACATTCATTCTGTTGCCGTACAACTTCAAGTGAGTCCTTTCACTTTTTGAGTCACTTCAACTAGCCAATAAATGTATATATCTAACATTTCTTGTATCCATATGTATGTATCAATAGTTTCCACTGGATCCTACTTGTGATCGAAATCGATCGGTCCCGAGTTACTGTGTGGGACTCCTTGAATAAGCCATCAGAATTATATCAAAATCTCGTAGACATCATGCAAAGGGCATGGTCTTGGTTCCTCAAAACACAATTAGGAGTCGTGTCAACACCGACTGAGCTTGAATTCAACCATAACAAGCTGGTACGAATATCGCACATCTACTTTCATTTATTCAAACATCATGAATATTTCATAACATGTATATATGTATATATGTATATAATGTTTGAGACAGAAACAAGGAACCAACCTCTGCGGATACTACGTATGTGAGCACATGCACTTTTTTTGCAGAGATACCAAGAGGGTGACACAAGAAAACTTCGAAGTACGTATAACATTAGTAACAATTTCTTGTATCTTATTTCATGCAGGTACTAAATTAAACTATTGGTGTTTATTTGTTGTTGACAGATTTGGAGAATGAAAGAGAACCTCATCGAACCGGAAAGAATCAGGGCAATTCAAGAAGTACTCTTTGGATTCCTGTTGGATGAGGTGATAAATCCAAAAGTTGAATTTCATTCCGATCCAATGATAAGTGTGGCTCGAGCTGATAAACTCAACAAACGCCGCAAGAAGGATGCCGGTGCCGATGACGATGCAGATGATTAGAATTATTGAAGAATTTGTCGGAAAAAACTTATGAGAATTCATCCTTGTAAATATTATTGTCTTTTATCCATGTATGTATATAATTTCTAATATTTCTTTTATCCATGTATGTATATAATTTTTTTTATTTGCTTTACTCTATATACAAATACGAATTCTAGATACGAGTACGAGTACGAATACACAAATCGCTGCGAGTACGACTGCTAATACTAATTAATTGAAATTGAAAGGAAAAGAGAACAAATATAAAGCATCAAAAAGAAAAAAAATCGTTTAGTACCGGTTGGTAAACTGCTCGGCCTAGCTGCTGGCGTGGCCAGCAGTTTAGTATCGGTTGGTATTACCAACCGGCACTAAACATGCCGTTTAGTACCGGGCCAGCTGACCGGTACTAAGTGCGCGTGCACTTAGTACCGGAGGAGCGGTACCGGTCGGAAAATCAGTACAAACCGGAGTTCCCGACCGACCGGTACTAATGAGATATTTTCTAGCAGAGTCATCAAGTAACGTAGTAGTACATCATCGGCCGTGTTTGGTTTTTTTCATGGAATTACTGTAGCACGCTTTGACCGCTAATTTAGAGTATCAAATGAAGTCTAATTACAAAATCACCTCCACAACCCCCCGTGTAAATAGCGAGACGAATCTAATGAGGCCTTTGACCGCGCGATTAGAGGATGGTTACTGTAGCATCACTGTAGCAAATCATCAATTAATTACCGCCACTAGATTCGTCTCGAAAAGTTACACCCATCCCTGAAAAGGTTTTGCAAATAGACTTCATTTAGTACTCCATGCATACGAGATTCTTTTTTCGGGAAACGTGCGTGGATTTTACCAAACACGGCCATCAGTGGAGTGATCCAAGCTAAACGTAGCAGGAGCGGAGTGTACTCGGATTTGCGGTTAGTGTGGGCATTAACGACGCCTGATCTGATCGCATGCATCTCGCGCTGTCCATGTCAGAACACTTGATTTGGTTTACATTTCAGAGGCCGGCCACCGGTGCATTAATTTTGCTCAGCTTTGATTTAATTTCCTCTATCTACTGTCCAATCCACTGTGCCGGCCTGGTCTGGCCTCCATTTGTATTTGCGGCTACTCTTTCTGGAAGAGCAAGTATTATAGCAGGCTGTAATCAGACTAAATGTTGAGGTGGAGGAAAAAGAAGAGGAGAAATGAGCTGCAAACTTGCAATCAGCTTTAACACAAGAACGAAGAAATCTTGTGAGATAGACAAGTGGGCCACGTATTAATGATGGAGAGCTAAATTACTATACTAGTAGGCTAAGAGATGGGCTGAATAGAATTTTACAACCAACAATATGCTAAATCATTAGCTTTGCTCGAAGGAATATTGGGCAGGCCTATCTACCTGCTTCTTCCTAACTGCATTTCCTATCTGCACCGGGGTCCGGTACCCCTTCCTGGAGTAACATTTACCGGACCAACGAGCTGCAGCGGGGGACGGTAAACAATCCGCAATCGTTGCAGACGGGGCGAGGTCCCCCAAATCAAGCGGAGATAGCAGTCCTCCGGTACGCACCGACATGGCACGGAGCACGGGAGGAGAGAGAAGGGGATTGCCACTCCGGCTGCACGTGCCCGCGGCCGCCTGCTTCGCCCGGCCGCATGCCGCCTGCTCCGCCTCCGCCGGCGGCCGCTTGCTCCGTCCGGCCGCAGCCCCGCCCGCTGCTCCCGAGCTTGAGCAACCACGCCGGCGGAGGGAGCCTGGGAGGGGCGGCCGGAGGAGGGCCGGAGCCGGCGGGCGGCATGGCCGGCGGAGCCGAGCTGCGACGAGCTCCAGGCCGGGCCGCGTGCAGGAGAGGGAGGTGACGGCGGCGAGCTCGGGCACGAGCGGAGCCGCGCTTGGGCGCCGCCGTGCCTGGCCCCCACGCCGCCGTCCTGCCAGCCATACCGGGTGTAGCGAAAATGGCCTCTCATGCCATATTTCAATATAATGTTTTGGCGATTGATGACACACACAACACTTGGACTAATATGATTGTTAAGATGACCATTCTCAGGCTTTTAGGTTCAAGTGATGACAAAGAGAAGATAGGCATAGCTAGGCCCTCTTCGGTCCAAAGGATTCGAAGATTGAAGAGACCGTGAAGAAACCAAGTCAAAACAATAAGACAGATATTTTAGTATCACCGGTTGAACCGACGCTAAGAAAATTACATACGTCGGTGCATTGACTTGGAGCACGTCTGGGAGTTTTGGTAACACCGGTTGAACCGATGCCAGGAATGTTGAATACGTCGGTGCAATGAACTCAGCAGCTGAGGCAAAATCTATACACCAGGTGAACAGACGCTAGATATTGGTGAACATCGGTGCAGTTGTCCAGAGAGTTAGTTTTTTAGCAACTACACTCACCGGTTAAACCGACGCTGCATCGGTTGATTACGTCGGTCGATTGAGGTAGCCGTTGAAGTATAACGGCTAGTTGGAGAATGCACTCACCGGTTAATCCGGTGATGACAAAAACGGGAGCATCGGTTTAACCGGTGATAGCGCTTTTTGTCAGCCTTTTTCCAACGGCTAGTTTGGGGTGTGTGGGCTATATATATGCCACCCCACAGCTCATTTGTTAGTGCTGGAGACTAAGGAAGCATAACACACTTGAAGAACACCTCCAACCACCATAGAACTTCATTGTACATCATATAGGCTTAAGCACACTTATGAGAGTGCTTAGTGCTTGTAATAGGGATTAGTTCTTGCGAGAGCTCCCTTGAGAGAAGTCTTGCTGCGGCAAGCAATCCTTGTGATCCGTCGTGTGACCCTCCGACTTGGTGTGGAGTGGCAACGACACTTTGTGCGGGGGAAGAGGAGACCCCCTCCTTGGTGGAGAAGCTCCGTAGTGGATTTCGGCTGGGTGACCGAGAGAGACGGTGGCGGTGTACGAGACTCGGTGTCTTGTGGGCACTTGCCTTTGCTTGCCAGCATCGCCTTGGTGGCGTAGTGCCAGACGGTGATCGGAAGAGCCTCGGTGTCCCGTGGACGTAGGCGTTTGTGCCGAACCACGTTACATGACCGTGTCTACTCGGGAGTTTGCATCCCTCTTGCACTTACCTCTTTACTTACCATATTATGTTTCCGCATTTACTTTATCTTGTGTGCCTTTACTTTCCTAGTTAGTTTGGTTAGAATTGGCTATAGGTTGCAAGTATTTTGGGGTAAGTAGAGAATAGCAAAGATAAACCTTAGTCATAACTAGCATGTATAGGACGTGTTAGGTTTATCTTATGCAAGTAGTTTGAGCCCTAGGTTAAAAAGTGATTAGCGACACTATTCACCCCTCCCCCTCTAGGGTCGGACACCCCGGTGATCCTTACACTAGGACGTGAGCAGGGCAGGGGAGGGGGAGCTCGACGCCATGGAGGCCCTCGGCCGGCGAGGAAGGAGCAGCACGCCAGCCCGGCCACCCTGCGCCGCCGCGGCTCCCGCCCAGCACGCCGCCGCGCCATGGCCTGGGCGCACCACGGGCCTGGGCGCCATTGGCCGCGGGTAGAGGCCGCCCCGGCCCGCCCTGGCCGGTGCCGCATGCCGCGGGCGCAAGGGCGGGCTCTGCGAGCTCCAACGAGGAGGCTCCGCCGCAGGAGCCAGGGGCAGGCGCCAGCCCGCGCGCGCCGTGGACGCCAGCACGCCCGCCATGGATGCGGCCGGGAGGCAGGGGCAGGTCGCCGGGCAGCTCCGGAGCAGGGGCGCCGGAAAAGGCCGGAGGAGGAGCGCAGGGCCGCCCACGCCCCCGCGACGCACCGCCCGCGCGGCCGCGGCCGCGGCCTTGCTCCGCCCTCTGCCGCGGCCGCGCTCCGCCCCGACGGTGACGGCGACCTGCCATGGCCGCCTCTGCCCCGCTCACCCGGAAATGGAGCCCGGCCACGGCGAGCTCGGAGCAGGGGAGGGGACGGATGGGAGCCGGGCCGTCCCTACTGTAACACCCCTGTGTTAATCGTGCTCGCTAATCACGTGTTTAATCACGAATCGTGGCGTAAGCGTGTCATTAGCACTAATCGCGTTCGCATAGTAAACATCCAATTAGCCGTGTTTGACCCCGTTTTTCTCGATGATCCGAACCTCAAATCAACTTTCGCCCAAAACGAAAGTTGTAGATCTTCTTTTCCTCTACAACTTTTATTTTGGGCAAATTCCAAGTTGTTATGTGAAATTATGAGTTTTGGACGGTCAAACGCGAGTCAATTTCGATCAAAACGACTACAGTTCTTCTCCTGTGCACCACTGTGCTACCCCCGACGCCCATACCGGCGCTGTGGCCGCCGGCGAGCTCCTCCACGTGTCGTTCATCCCGGCGATCCTCGTTCTCCGGCCATCCTCCGCCCAAACCGAGCCCCCGGTGAGCTTCCTCGCGAGCCCCTCATCCTCCCCGACCTCTTTCCCCTTCGTTCCCGGCGCCGCCACCGCCAGAACATCGCCGCGCCGCCGCTGTCGCCGTGCCGCCACCGCGCGTACGCTGCGGGCCGCCCTTGTGCGGCCTCGCGCAGCGCCGCCACGCGCCCCGGCCTTGCCAGGCTGCCCTGGTGCCAGGCGCGCCCCGCCCCTCCCCCGGCCGGCCGGTCGCCGGCGGGTGCGCCGCGCCGTCGCGGGCGCCCCTGCGCCGCCCCGCGCGCGCGCCTGCACCGCCCCCATGCTTGGGAGCCCCTGCTCCTCGGCCGCCCTGGCCGTGGTCCGGCCAGGCCGTGCCGCCGGCCGGCCACCGCTGGCGGGGGCCAGTGCCGCGCCGCCGCGAGCCCGCCAGGCCACGCGCCGGCCATGGCCACGGCGGGGCCGAGCGGGCAAAACAGGGGAAGGGGAACTGGGACCTGGGCCGGCTCCCACTTACATGTGGGGCCCGGCTGTCAGCCCCCCTTTTTTGTTTTGTTTTGTTTCCAGAAATTATTATTTCGGCTGTAAACTTTAAAAATGTGTAGAAAAATATAGAAAAATGCGAAAAAATGCAAACTAAATTTTGTTGGGTTGCTTAGACCAAGATCTTCAGAAGAAAAATACTTATGCTTATGAAATGTCACTTTTGCTCCTGCTAAAATTTTGGGTTGTGTTTAAGCTAGTTTATTTAATACCGGTTGTTCCGTTGCTCTAAAAATTATAAAATTTATTCAGTAGATTACTCTTTGTATGTGTAGTCTACTGAAAAATTTTCAGGTGCATAGCCTATGTGCTTGTTTGTGGATCTAATATTGCTTGATTTCCATTCTAGGGCTAAAAGAAATACTTTTCTATATCAATAAATGTTGGTAATTTATTTATGCACTCCTTATCAGTAATTTTTCATGATAGAAAAGTTGTGCTACCAGATCCTTGTGGCGTGTTAAGTTTTGATCTTTATTTAGTTCCTAGCTTCAGTAGTTATCTCTTTTTCTCGTGGTTAGTTAATTTTAAGTCCGTAGTTTTATGTTTTCCTTGTGCTCTACATGTGCGATTAGTCGTCCTAAGTAGTTTAGTAGATGTTGTTTTGAAGGAAACACTTCAGGCCAAAAGGCATTAGAACCAAAGACTGCACCTCAGTTCTAAACCATTTCTGTCGTAACCATAGTTGTGAGGTTGCTCCGTAAATACTTTTAGAGTTTGGTCCGTGCCTCTCTTTGTATGTATTGCATTGTATTGCATCTTTTCATGAGTCTCATGCATGGCATATTTTATTCGTGTAGATGCTGAAACCGAAGTCGCCTACGAGCTGATCGCCGAGCCGATCCACGAGCCGCAAGCGGGAGAGCAGCAGGAGGGCGCAGTCGAACCCACTTCCGAAGAAGTCGCTAACCCCGCTGATCTGCAAGGCAAGCCCCGGAGGACAACCTTTACTTTTAGTATTCCATGTTTATCTATGTAATTGTGCATTTACGTCTATAGGAATTGTATGAAACCCTAGTTTGCATATTTCTATAGGTACCTGTGAGTTTCTACTAGCATGTAGGTGGCGTTAGAAATACTTTGCTAAGTAGGAACGCGATAGCAGACGAGTGATATCCGGTCACTCGCGAGAGATAGGGCTATGCTGCTTGTTAAAGTTCTCGAGTATAAACCCGGAAAGAAAGAAAAGTGGAGACCGGACGGAGACAAGTTGAAATAAGGATTTGGTATGAATGGAAAGTAAGTCTCCGTCTGTGTTGGTTGAGGACCGTACCGTTATTGGCACATTGGTCGAGGCTTGAACAGTACTGATCACATGCCGGGAGTAGGAGGTAGTCGAAACCGGTAAGCTAATTACCTGATTTGAACCGATACTTTGAATCGCGACCTGCTACTCTGGGAGTGGAATGATGGTGGGTGTTGGATAGTATGTCGCCTCCGGGTTCTCCGGGAGTTCGCCGTGAGGGACCCTTCACCCGGGTTTTGGCAGGCGTGATTCAGACATCGGGGTGATGAAGGGAACAGTTGACGTGTGTGGCCCGACGGAGTTTTCACGTGTCGTGTGAGTTAGGTCCACGTTGTAAGGTTAAATCGGATCGATTCGCCGTCTCTCTCGGATAAGAGAACCTTGATCTCTCTGTCACATCGTAGTAAAGGATGGAAGTGAGAATGAAATGAAACAGTTGATTGTGTTTACTGAAGGATAACCTGATCCACCATGTGTGCTCTAGTTACTTAGGTGAATTTAGTAATACTTAATATACTAAATGGGGCTAAAATATTGAAAGTAAGGATTCACTGCTAGCAGCCTTTCAGCAAAAGAACTCCAGAGCCAAAAAGCTTGCATGTCTAGTTAATGGGCTAAGTATATCCATAGTCGGGTAAGCCTTGCTGAGTATTAGTATACTCAAGGTTGTTGTTGACCCTTCTGAGCAGGTTGTGTCCCCGCTAACTTCAAGGAGGTATGTGCGTCCTGGATTGGACAACCACTTCCTCCGGGTTGGACCGTCGAGTGGGTCCCGTCTTCTCCGTGAAGTTCGGGCCAGTTGGCAGCACATCGTGGGCAAGATGCGAGGCCCACTTTTATCGTCGTTCGTAGTTACGTATTGTATTTCGAACTCGGTTTTAAACTTCCGCTGTATATTTGAACTCTGTAATTTATTTTTAAAGCTTTTATGTAAAACCTGTGTTGTAAATTAATTTGAGGATCTCTGTATGCCTGTATCACCTGTGTTTGTCTTTGTGCGAGACATCTAGTGCAATTGTGATCCTGGAGTACAGTAGTTTAATCGGGATTTACCCGACGGACTGCCGGATTATACCATTTTAAGTGCGTGGTAACTTGATTATTCATTAAAATGATAGTTAGCGCACTTAAGCTGGTTTAATTTGGACGGATCTGCTACACCTGCGCTCGCCACGCCGCCGTGGCCTCAACCGCCCGGGCCCCACGCGGCTCGCCGGCATCTTTGCTCCGCCATGGCCCCATGCGACCTCCACCGCCATGGCCGCGCGCTCGTCCGGGAGTGGGGATCGGGGGGCCGCGCGCTCCGCCTGGAGCAGGGGAGGGGGCGCCGTGGGTGGGGGAGAGAGAGGAGGGAGGGAGGAGAGAGAGTGGGGAGGGAGAGAGGAAAAAGAAAAAAATAATATGACGTGTGGATCCCGCTAGATGATAGTTGGTATAGGGAATAGATTTAGAGGATGACGAGTGCGGGAGAAATGAGGATAGAGGAGAGAATTTCGATGACCAGGATGAGAATATTCTTTTAGAAGATGAATTTAGAGGACGACGAGTGTGGATAGCTTTGAGCTTAGACCAGCTCAGGCCCTGCATCTTACTTGCACACACAAGGAGTCAAGGAGGGTCTGTGGTTGCTGCGGACAGTACAGTCATGTTATCCTTCTCGTATTAAGCCTGTACTACATATATACTTGCTAATTTAGGTATTGCTGAGTCAAATGCCAGGCTCTCTTCTCATGCTAATTAGTATTTAGCTAATTCCTGGACTGATGCTAAACATGCATGTATCCTGGGAGTACGGAGTACCTGAGTGAGTAGCTGAAACATGCATGTGGAAAGATGAGGCTCGCTGGTTGCTGGAGTGGACCTTGCAGCTTGGAGGCTGGATCCATGGCCGAGAACGGACAGTACTAGAACGGTCGATTTGATGAGGCCCTGCGGTTTCTGCATCCAACCTTCAGTACTGTGGCACCGGCCAGATTTTATTTATGAGGCCCTGCTATTTAGTGCGCTGTCCAGTTGTCCTACTCCTACCTCTGTCCACTGCCAGTAGCTAGGCCAGTCCGCCAGTGCGGTACCTCGTCTGAATTTCTGGATCCATGCTTGCTTTGTCGACCAGCGGCCGGACATGACGCCCCACGCATTTACCACTCCTCTCACTATCATCTGCACCGGTGAAACAACTATCAACCGTATCAGTTTCAGTTAACAATACTCCATGATGATGTGCATTATTTGTAGTAGAACAATACAAGTAGCAGCAGTATTCTTTCGATAAAAAAGGAGCAGTACAGATTGAATTGACCTGGATGAAACATGAATTCTTGATTATCTTGGGTATGCAACAACAAACAAAAAACGCAGGGGTTGCTGGAGCGAGGCGCCAAGTACCTGATCGTGCAGGGGCTGCCGCTGACGGGCTGCCTGCCGATGGCCCTGACGCTGGCGCCCGCCGAGGACCGCGACAACGTCAGCTGCGTCGCCTCCGTCAACCGACAGAGCTACGCGCACAACCGCCGCCTCCTCGCCGGCCTCCACCAGCTCCGGCGGAAGCACCCGGACGCCGTCATCGCCTATGCCGACTACTACGCCGCGCACCTCGCCGTCCTGCGGAGCCCCGCCAGGTACGGCTTCACGGAGCCCTTGCAGACCTGCTGCGGCTCCGGCGGCGGCGCCTACAACTTCGACCTCTTCGCCACCTGCGGCTCGCCGGCGGTCAACACGGCCTGCGCGCAGCCGACCAAGTATATCAACTGGGATGGCGTCCACATGACGGAGGCCATGTACAAGGTCGTCGCCGGCATGTTCTTCCAGGGCGGGGACGCCTACTGCCGCCCGTCATTCAGCGATCTTCTTGCCAGGAAAGCCCAGGGCAAGCCGTGACCGCCGGCCTCCCATCGATCAGCTAGCTGACACCAAGAGAATAATCTTTATTTATCAGTGCAGCTTGCTAGATGCTAGCTAGGGTCAGCAGAATTGCAATTCAGTTGTGACAAAATGCATGCCATTTCGATCTTGAACAATTGCCATTTCTCAGGCACAATTGAAGCTGTGATGATGAACTGAAAGGATTTCTAATAACGAGTATGCAATGCGCTTGACGTGTTCTGCGAGCTATACGTGCTCATATTGTACTCAGCAGAGAAAAAATGTACTTCCATTTACAACAATGATGGCCCATGCCAGACTCAAGAATAACAACAACAATGACTCATTTTCAGACTTTTAACTAGGCTTCTATCCACCGAGTACCGCCCATTTTCTCTCCGAAAATAGATACCCACGGGAAGGATGCAGAACCAGCAGGTGAAAGAAATCATAACCAACTTCGGGCAAGGCTAAATGGTACAGCAATCAACTGCAGATCTTAGCATGCCAAATCAAGCCAAGACTCAGGATCAAGAAAATGATGCTACTGTGCCTAACCCAGCTGGCTTCTCAGATCTTTTGTCAATTTGCCCACCTTAATATACCTCGTATATACAACTCAACCCTGTACAATGTTTCATGAACACCTAACAATCCGAGAAATCCATGTCAGGAAACATTTGCCCAAACTTAGAAACTAACAAAGAGAAGCGCATTTGTTTACCACATCAATGATATGACTCGCTACACAGCTGAAGATTGACGGAGCAACGGTCGAGATACAAGCACTGCCGCTCCACTTGTTGCTTTTGCTGATGCAATCTCTTCAAGTCTTTTCCATGTGGTCTCTTGCTTCGACTTAACCTCCTTCTCTTTGGCTTTCTCTTCCTCATATTTCCGCATACACTCCGTGAATAGACCAGAATCATGGTCGGAGAAAAGTTTTCGAACATTTAGAGTGAGGCTTCGAACAGCTTGGTTCCAGTGCCCGTTGGTATTTCTCTCCAGTGCAGGAAAGATGATAGGCACTATAACCCTACTATTTTGTTTGATCAAACTCTCAATATGGTCGTTGTTCCACAAAAATAACACTCGCTCAGCAACCTGAACCAGAATAAGCGCCATTAGTAACCATTTGGCAATTAATTATATATTCTCCATCTGCAATATCAATAGGCCTTCATGTACAGTCATGCAAAAAAAAAAGTTATTTTCGATGTCTAATGCTCCAGAACACAATTGTGGATTTGATATGTGATGAAGGGTCACCCTCACAATATTCTGTTCTGAAAATCCACAGCATTTTCGTGCATAGGTCAAATAAACCAAGGATCATGGATAAAGAATTATTATTTTCGAATGTAGGATAAAAAGAAGCAACCATTCATTTTCTCCCTTATAAATCACCGTGACAAATTACACCTTAAATATGGATTCAGATGTACTATAATTCAGGTAACAGAATTTTTTTTTTCGAACAACCATTCAGGTAACGGAACTGAAACTCTATACAATTCTGTTCTTGAAAGCTCATTTATCAACAAGATAGGATATCCCAGTACTCTGAACTCTACTATCTATTTGAATCACACAAGATGCCAGCTATTGCCAACTGCCAAGGTACATTGGAACATATGTAATTTGAAGGAATCAATCAATGAAAATGCATTTTAGGGTTTAGGTACCGGATGGTTATTGAGAATTCCCATCCCATGGTGGACACAAGTCACTGTGTTTACAAAATAGTCACTCCCAGCAGCCAGAAGCTGCTCAACCAGACAAGCACTCATCCAACTAACCATACAAAATGACCTTTAACAAGCAATCAATTAGGGTGGTATTAGCAAAAAATTGTAAATTGCTTTTGAAAACACACAATAGAATAAAATGCCTCAAAAAGTAAACTAAAATATACAGGTACAGAGAACTACAATAATAACTGAGCAGAAAACTATCATGTGCCACTTACAATACTAAGCTGTCATATCCTAGATCCCCTGTGGCTGTCTTATTCCAGATCCTCAAAGGAACAACATATTGCATATATTTTTATATCTACAGTAACATGCCTTGAATAGAAACATAATAGAAAAGAAGTGATTCTCATTGTACAGCTCATGCCTTCTATCAACTTTGAAAAGACATGAAGAAGAAGAAGATTACGATACGGAAGAATTGGGAAATAACAGGACACAAATTAGTATTCATGATGAAAGGAGCACTTTGAACAAACACTACCTGAAAGTGTGAGCTATTCAGGCACCGTGCAATCTGGCGGAAAAGAGGGACCATGCATTTCTGGAACTCTGCAGGTTGCGTAGCTTCCAATATCTCTTCCAACTCTCCCAAAAACATCACCTCCTTGGAGCTGTTTGTGATGGGCCAATATTTCAATAGGCCTCTGATAACTGTGTCTGCAAGTTTGCAATCCTTTTCAACAAACTGGGTGATGCAGTAAGACAACTGCTGATGATACATCGCAATGCACTTTGGCTTGTGAAGTGGAATTAAAGCTCGAACAAGGAACAATTTATGCTCTTCCTTAAGAGGCAATGCAAATCCATTTATGATACTTCCCAAAATCTCCAATAGCTCTGCAATTCCATTGTGCTTTTCAGTTTCATAGATAAACTGATAGAAGATGTTGTTGATGGCTTTCCTAATATATGGCCGATGAACCATGAACTTTCCATAGACACGGTGAAGGATCATCTTTAGGTACTCTCTTTCTCTAGGGTCTTCAGAATCAAAGAGGTCAAGTAGCCTCAGAACAAAGGAATGATCGATGTATCTTTTAGCCAACTTGGCGTCAGTCTCTGGAGACTGAATGAACCTCAGGAACAACTCATAAACAATCTGCAAGTGTGACCATGCAGGGTCCATGACAGGCTCCTCCTCATCCACATCAAATCCATCGACTTTGCTCTCTCTGGGTGGGGTACTCAGTGTCCTGAACAGGTTTGCAGAAACCATTTTTGTGATCTCCTGCATGCTTGCCTCAGAAAATTTACCACTGGCTGAGCCAATATAGTCAACGAGCTCCACCAAATTCTGCCTCTTTATTTCCTTCTCCTTTATGTGTTTTGTTGGATCGGTGAAGTCGAATTGGGTGCAGCACAAGTTCAACTTCTTGATGAACAAGCTCTGTTTCTCTGTGTTGGGCACATCCTTAAAACTTGGTAAGGACACAAAGGCTGATGTGACTGAATCGCCATTCATGTTCACCCTCGAGTTTGCATTGCCGACATGCATGCCACTCCCATAACTGAGCCCAGAGCTGGAGATAACAGGTGGCTGGCTACTCAAATTGGACGCCCTGTCTCCAGCTCTTGGACCCAATGGCAGGTGTGAAACTGAGGGGCTGGACCTGCCACTAGGATCCTTATCTCCAGATTTGGACGGCTTCTTAGGGAGCCGTCCAAGGAATTGCTTTATCATGCTATCACCCAGATCAGTAAAATGCCACCCAACACCAACTTCAAAGATCTTCGGAAAACGGTTGTCAGCTTCCTAGTAGTAGTAGAGCTGCTAGCCTATTACTGAACAGTAAACCCTGTCATGTGAACGCAAGCGTTATTCCGAAATCTGAATTCTTGGCAAGCAAATCGAGCCACTCCAATATGCAAGGTTCAAACTGACAAGTAAAAAACAATCAAAACATAAGAAGATCGCATCGCTCAAAAGACTATGTATATATACTACCCATAAGATCACACAGCAACAGATCAGTTGAACCAGGGGGCGGACCCAGCATAGGACACGGGTGTACATGTGTACACCCGATAACTTTTGCAAACGACATCGAAATTAGTAGGTAATATATTGAACTGGATTCAGATCCGAACAAAAATAGTTTTGTTAGGGTTTGGGGTGCTCCGTCTCGCACAGCAGAAGGAAAGAGAAGGGGCGGGCATACCTTGAGGATGCTCGTCGCCGGGAAAGGGCTGGGCGAAGACGTGATAAATGGCGCCGCCGCTCGCCCAGTCGTCGCCGCCAGGGAAGGAAGAGCAAAGGAGAGTCCGAGAGAAGGGAGAAACAGAGGGGAGGAGGTGAGCCGGAAGGGGTCAATGAGCCGAGCTCGAAAGCGAGCCTGGCACCTCAAGCTGGAGCATCCCGAGCCAAGGTCGATTGAGCTCGAGATGTTTTTAATTTTTTTTTCAACTCTACTAGGACAGCAGCATTGATTGATGGTAGATGACGAGATGCACATGTAAAAACGGATTTAATCCAATAAATAAATAAAAAGAGAAAAATATCACAATAGTTATTTTTTTTGAGAAGCAACTATATCACAATAGCTAGCTTTATTATTTTGTGCTAATTTAGCTTGGACGCCGCGGGCAGAGCTCGCTAGCGAAGGCTCTAGCCTCCAGCTATATTATTTAAATTTTAGATGGTTGAAAAGCTAATAGAGGTGGCAAGATGCGTGCATATGTCATGCAAATAGAAATACTTAATTTCATTGAATTGCTCGATCTCGGATTGTTGGAACTCGTGACTTGTGAGCTTTAGATTAGACCCGAACTCGGTTTGATTCCTAGTATAGCTGAGCTTGAATTGAGTTTTAGCAAGTTAAATTTAAATAGCTCGCGAGTCTTGAGTTTTTTGGTAGCTCTATTGAGGGATAAGGGTAAACGAAATGCTCAGCAGGTCGGCAGGTATAAATCATCTAGTTGTGACGTGTTTTATTTCTTTAGCTATATTTCTCTTTTTTATACTCATATTTTATTTTTAATATAATAGATGAAATGTAAAATTAACTGACAATACTTTTAATAATACTCTATTTATCTACAATTCTACATAAAACATGTTATACCAATTCAATTTGACTCTCCTCTAATCAATATCGTACTGTGCCAATCTTTTCAATATTGACTATTCATCCAAATCTTACATAGGTATACACACAACATGAAATTTTAGCCAATAAGATGAGAAGAATAACATTCCATACAAATACTAATCAGCAAAACTCCGACGAGCAAAATGTCACGTATCTAACTAGCTAGCATAACAAGTCACAGGCATATTAGATGGTAGGCCTCATTTAGCGTAACATTCCATATATAGATGGTTTTTAGTAATTAGAACGATGCATATTAGATGAGGATCAGATGTACTCACTCACTAGAACTTCATCTCTTAGCTGAATTGTTGTTATCATAGGCTTAGGTAATTTCTTATTCGTTGAGAGGTCGCGGTTGGCAAGTACATGTCGTAGGTACGTCAACCTCGCGTTTCAAAAGCTGTTCAACTACACAACTACTAATCCAATAACTCTTAACAACCGGTGAGACGTATGTAGCAAGTCAGATTTATTTATCTTTTTCATGAAGGAAACATTACTGTTACTACTAGCTATACCTAGCGTCCAGGCTTTAGGTAGCTTATTAAACAGAATCGTCGTGAGTCGTGACCAAAAGTGCTGGAACAATACTCCAGCCGCCGTCACGCACGGACGCACCCCCGTCGTCGCCACCTGCTCCGGCCGGCAGCGGCGGCGGGGCAAGCCGTCGCCGGTGAGACCCGCGGTGGGCACGCGGTGCCCCACGGACGCATTGAGTGGAACAAGTCAACCGAAACATTAGTATATAGGACGAAACAAACATCACAAGCTGCTTGGAACGCTACTCTCAATAAATTCCAGTTTTTTCTACTTATGTAAGATTACAAATTTTTTACTCTAACGCTTCGTGTAAAGACTCTAATTGTGCGAAACATTGATTGTTTGGTTTTGATTGTGATTCCAATTGATTTGTTAGGATTCTGATTAGAATTTTGTGCCAATCGATTTGTTTGGTCCTAATGAATTATTATTTATTTTAAAAATAAAAGTAGAGATAGAGGAAAATAATCTACCATATTCTCTATTTGTGTATACCAAAACTCTTCCCTCAAGAGACCACGTCATCGCCAGCTTCCAACCGCACGATCCACGATCCACGCCGCCCGAAGACCTCTGCTGGGATGCTTCCAGGCCTTCCCACGTACTCCCCTCACTGCAGGGCTGCAGCCTCGACCGCGCCCCGGCCCGCGGCTGGTGCCTTCCCGCCCCGTGCCCTCGCGCCGCCCACCGCTCCGCTCCGTCGTCCGCCCCACCGAGCAGCCGCCGCCCCCACCCGATGTCGCCATTCCGCGCCCCCGCCCCCACACAATTCGGCGCCGGCTTGGCCCCACGCTCGTCTCCGCCCCGCCGGCGGCAGCCCGCCCCGGCCCGCGGCTGGCGCCTCCACGCCCCGCGCACTCAGGCCCCGCGCACGCTCGGCTCTGCCCCCCGCCCGGCGCCTCGAGCCACCCGCCTGGAAGCCGCCCCGCCCCGCCCCGCGCCCTCGCGCCACCCGCCGCTTGCCTCCTCCGCCGCTCGCCTCAAGGTACCCACCCCCGCCCCCAAACCAGCTGGCGCCGCCGACGCCCGCCGCCCGACGTCGCCCGGTCGGAGCCGCCCCGCGCAACGCGCGGGGGTTCCTGCTAGTTATTGATGGGGTTTGTTGGCGGCCATCTGGCGACAGATTCGGGCATTATGCCTTGGTCACTTTCCGTGGTGGGGGGCAGTTGGCTGGGTTTAATTTTCTCTTTTTTTGAAATATTATTAATTTTCTCTTTGGCTCGCCAGGCTGTTGAAGATTGCCATGATTAAGGCGGAGAATAATAATAATAATAATAATAATAATAATAATAATAATAAGGAAACAGAGAAGAATAGAGTGAGGAAGAAATGTCGGGCGGGCCGAACACGAACTCGATATGGGCTGGGCCTCAGGCCTGGTATTCATGTTGATGCGCACTACCCGCGGCCCACATGAGCCGGCCTCACGTTTTCACTGCTACCGGCTGGAAGTAATTACTGCTTAGGAAACACTACACATCCATGTTATCTCTCTATATTTTTGTTCTTATGCTGGGCTGCAGCATGCACTGTGTGTGAAGTAGAAGCATGCATGGGCCACGCACACTGCTTGGCTTAACAGCTAAGCAATGATCTTTTCTTGTTGCTTTGCAAGCAGAAACATGCATGTATTGGGAGGTCATGCTGCGTGGATCGGATGGTGCATGAACATCTCTCCAAAATCAAAGTGAATTTGCTTTCATCACTGCCAGCAGTGTACTGTATCACCATTAGGTGTACCCGTATTTGTTGTAACCTACACAAGTGGTAGCCTACTGTTACAAGTGGAGACAAGTTTTCAACTGCTTTTGGCACTAGTAAAATCTTTATGCACACTTTCCTAACAGAGTCACCCGGCTTTCAGAGAATCCAAGGCCTTTATTAGCTATATATTGTAACGCTCACAAATCAACATTAGAATAATATAGTTTTGTGATGAATATTATGTATAGTTAAAATAAAACAAATATATTTCGAAAAGGGATAGGGATAGAACCGTGCAAAGGAAAGGTAATACTTCCAAACGAGAAACTGAACACACAGCTGTGTGTGGAGTGTTCTGCTATCATATTGGTAATTCTTGGTTGTGGCCCAATTCATTTTGTCACACCAACAACTTTGATCTAGGAATCATGTACCACAAGTAAAGTGCAACACACATGAACTTTTGCTGCCGATATATGATCTACATGCAAATTGACGGATCCTATATATATGCAAGCCTCAAAATTTATACATCCCTGATAGGCTTTACGGATTTTCTTGTCATACAGAGGATCAAATATTCACATGAACTATGCCTTGTAAAATGTTAACGATACATACATATGAAGTTATCAAATTTCATCACTTGGCTATACATGGGGAAATATGATAAATTATCTATATATGTGGGCACGATTAATAATTATAATATTTGAATAAAGGCTTTCTACTAGCTGTCATCACCCATTTATTTATTTTTAGCCGTTTCTCCTGTATGGAACATGTGAGCAATCCCGTGGCAGTATGCATGCTCCAAATTATTGTTGGGTGTAGAAAACAGGAATAGCAGGTGTCTTCTCTATATCATCTCCTCCAAAGTTCCAGCTGTAGCTATTACCTCCTTTCTTCACTCGTCTCTCTTACTCCACTTCCTATGGATACTTTTGATCTACCTAATGCTATTAAATCTTGCATCATGCATGGCGCCAGCTTTACTATCGCTTGGTATTTCTCCTTGGAATGGATCCTTCCCTTTCCATAGAGATCATTGCTTTTTGGTTGTTGGTTGAAGGAAATGGTGAAGTTGATTTCCTTCGGCACATCAATTCTTTTCACGGTGATCATTTTCTTGCCCTTGTTGGTATGGGTAAGCAATTTATTGATGCCATGCATGGCAACCCTGTTGATTTGAAATCCAGATCTGCCAGAGTTCCACAGTCAAGTTATGTTGGGAATTTGTTTCTTCCTCAATAATGTCTGCTATAAGGTCTTAAATGATCTTAGGCGAAAGGCTGAGCAGGGGGTGACAATTCATGATATGGAAGAGTCACTCGAATCAAATTATCATGGTCTTCGTGAACACTCGAAGGATCAACCTCTTATAAGAATTGTAAGGACAAAAGTAGCATATTTTGAAACTTAGTCTTTTGTAATTTTATGAATTTATTGCACTTAAATTGCGTGACACTTATATGGATGGCACCAATAATTTTCCTCATTTACTTGTTGTGATCAACTTCCATAATTCTATATTTTCTCTATTCTATATAGAGCTACAATCAATATCAAGGAGAATCTTTAATTTGTAGAAATATGACTAGTGCTATTGAATGCCTTGAAGATATGGAAGCATCTCCAAAATCAAATTATCATGTTCTTTATCAATACATGAAGGATCGGCCACACATAAGCACCGTAAGAAAAAAGGCAGTATATTTAAGAACTTAATTGATGGTACTTTCCTAAATTGATTGCATTTAAACCGTGTGGCGCTTATATGGCTGGCACCAATAATTTTCTCATTACCACATTATAATAAACTTTCATTTAATTATATATTTTCTCTTTTGCATACAGAGCTATCATCAGTATCAAGAAGATTGTTCAATTTCTAGAAGTATGCTTGGTGAAATTAAATCCCTTGAAGATATGAAAGAATCTCCAAATTCAAATTATCATGTTCTTCATCGACACATGAAGAATCAGCCTCATATAAGCACTGTAAGCAGAAAAAGTAGCATATACTTAAACTTATTTTTGTGGTACTTTCCTTAAACTATGTGATGCATATATGGACATTTAACTATTATAGTGAACTTTTATTTGGTTTTATATTTGCTCCTTTTCATTCAGACTTATCACAAATATCAAGGAGACTGTTCAATTTCTAGAACAAGTATGCCTAGGGATATTAATTGCATTGAAGATATGGTGAAAGCAGGGGATGAAGCTCAATCAGACTTAGGTAACATGATTTCTCAGCAACAAAAAGACACTGGATGGAGCATATCTTCAAGATCAACTATTTTTCCTACCGCTATTGAAAACCACCAAGATATGGTAAAAATGAGATATGGAGCCCAATCAATGAATGCCTTCTCAATAGATCAAGATATTTATAGCCCTCAACAACAAAAACCCATTGGAGTGAACATATCTTATAGACCAGATATTCATGGTTTGGAATCATTATTCAACAGATGTACGATTTCTTCCCAGTTTCCACTGAAGCGGGATAATACATTTCCCCAAAGTTCTACAATGAACATTAATCCTTATGTCCATTCACCTATCCCTCAACATCACATAACATTATTTGTTACTTTCTCTAATGGATATCCATTGACTAAAAAGGAAGTATATAACTTCTTCATGAGGTAAGATTCTGTCTTTATATTTACATGTTTGCATGCAAGTACCATGGCACATTAAATTATTTTTATTTAATCTCATAAAACCAAACATTAAAATGACTCTTTAGGAGTGAAACTAGGCGGCATGTTTCCTATATTATTCATTTTCTTGGTTTTACATTATCTTTTATTTTATTTAATTAGATTTGCACCACTAGACAGTGTTGGATTAAGAAAAATGCTATTAGAAAGTATTCATACATTATTTTTCATCAAAAAAGCATTGATAATTTCCTTAGAACAATGGTGCTCATGCGCTTAACTTTTACTGTACCGTGCGTAATGCACATCATATTCCTTCTTGTTCTTCTCTTATATGGAAAAGGCACTTGAACCTAAACATAATGGAGATACCTTATCTATCCCCCATTCTCAACCAACACTAGAAAAAAAAACACATGACGTAGGTAACGGTGGAGCATGCTCTCATCACAACTAAGTTTGGCAGATGAGATATCAACAATCGAAAATACATAAAAAAAAGATTAAAACTAGCAGAGCAAAACAATATACTATACATGATCTGTATACATGAAAGTGGTAAAAATTTAATTTACTCAATGTATTTGAAATAAGTAGTGCAACATGGATCAAAGTATGGAAAATTAATAGAATTGTGTGTGTCAAGAAGAATGGAGATCCATACCTAATCAATAAATCAAAAGCTTTAGGCATTAGGAGGTTAGGCAACTCTTTTTTTTTCTTTTGAAAAATAGGTTAGGGTACTTGGCGTATACGATGGGCAGTAAGAAGAGGGGGAGTAATAAGAGGAGGGGAGGAAGGGAAAGAGAGGAAGGATGAGGTTTAGAAGAGGCGGATAAACCTGGAGAAGAAAGGGTGAAGCTGAGGCTAGTGCCTCACTACACTTCTCTAGTCCTCAATCTTCTGTTGTCCCTGCCAGCTACGTGTGCCCCTTCCCTCTCCCTCATGGTGCCATGCCCCCCCCCCCCCCCCCGCCACACACACACCCCAACAACAACAACTTGTCATAATAAGGTGAGGGGTTTCTGCTTTGCAGTATATAATACTGAAGAATGTAAAGTAGTGTGACGCTTGTAGAAACCGATGAGCAAACAGACAAAAATGACACGAGAATGGACAGCCGGTGGTACCACAAGTTTCGTGATTCATTCAAATATTGAATAACAGTTATATCAAATATATTTTTATAAGAAGGAAACAAATTAAATTCCAAAAAACATATAAATAATTTAGTGTAAAATAAAATGAGAACATCAAATGCAGAAAAGTGCATGGGTGATTGATATTCAAACCCAACACAAATGGTAAGTCCATGTGGAAAAA
This sequence comes from Panicum virgatum, assembly GCF_016808335.1. Taxonomy (NCBI): domain Eukaryota; kingdom Viridiplantae; phylum Streptophyta; class Magnoliopsida; order Poales; family Poaceae; genus Panicum; species Panicum virgatum. Next base: position 1,153,131 of record NC_053144.1, read on the forward strand.
TAGTGAGATAAAAGAAGAGGGGAGGAGAAAAGTGTGCATCACTGTTCAAGCTAAGCCTTGCACATTCATCATCAGTCATCACCCACCCAGTTTAACTCTTTTTTTTCAAACAACTCACATTTTGCAAGGTATACCATAGGGGTCTAGTATTAGTATAAGCTTTTTCGCATTCTTAGAAAGCTATATATACTTACTTAAGGAAGTTTACTAGTACTTGTTATATATATAACTTATAGACTGCTGCACATTTATTTCAGCTCTCGTATATATTGCTAGGTGCAGTAGTTCTTATCTCTCGTTCCTTCTATATTGCAGCAATTTCGGTGATGTGGAAAGCCTAAGCATAGAGGAGTCTGTTGAACTCAGGCCACCACAGTATGCACTAGTCACATTTGGCACTCTGGAGACTGCTACTCATTCTTGATGGGAAAGAGAAGGTCAAGTTTGTGACAGGAGGGAAACATTTATGGGCTCGAAAATATGTGCCAAAGAAGCAGCAGAAGGACAAAAACAAGGCTTGGATGTGACTGAATAATTTGCAACTCAAGTGGTTTATTTAAAGAAATGCCCATTAGACTGAATAATTTTCAATTCCAGTATTTTGCTTGTCTGTTAAGAGTCGTGCTTAACTAAGGGCTTCAAATACCGAGCTACCTGCATGCATGCGTCTTTAATTTGCATTGGAACTGTAGTCCTATGCTTTGCGTCATGCTGAGCAAGACTAATGATTTAGCCCGCTGCTGGCTGCAAGAATCTTTGCAAGTCATCTCTCAGCATGCTTTGGGCATGTGTCCGAGTGACTAAATAATGTGTGTTTAAAGACTTTCATTATTTACCTTTTGCAGCACCCATTTAATTTCTCTGAGCACGTAGAAGTGATCTAATTGTACCTCAGTGTTGTAGGTATTGCCAGAGGTTTAATTGCTACTGTGCAGGTCTAATTACCTACAGGCTACAATAGAATGCCATATCATTCTACTATAGGTTCATCAAAAGCATAGTGAATGAACATTTTGATCAGAAAAAAACTGCTATATGAGCATGTACTGAATGAATATCAACTCCGATCCGATCCTATTTATGAGGTACTGGTAGATTGGTAGTGATGGCGGATTGGCTGTTCAAAACTCTCTGGTCGAGACCAATAATAGATGCATTTCAGGATCATATGGAACCAGAGACCAGACAATCGCAACATTTCAGGATCTAAAGAAGACTCCCAACCAGAACCAGCCCCACAAAGTTTGGAGAAGGAATTCACAGCTAGCGGGCAGTCACCAAGTTTATGACTTCCCTCTTGAGGCTTTAGGTGCTCATCAAGAGGGCTATTTGATCAACAAGTCATTCTAGGAATTCTAGGACAAATTAATAAGAAGGTAAAATGACCATGTTTGCACCTATATATTATCCATATTTGGCACTAATTGATTCTTGCATGCATATGCACTTTCTAAATAGGATAGAGTGACTTGTTTTTGGGGACAAATTTTGAATCTCAGGATGACTGCCAGGTGCATTCGCCGATGCCAAAACCACCATCCATAGTTAAAAATGTACTTCCAGCAGACAGCTCAATATATAGGAAGCTAATACACCTGATACATTTCAGAATTGCAGCGAGTCCACTGCAACAACAGAGCGAATGTTGCTAACCTCTCCCTCTTCCTCCTTACAACGCTAGCTAATGTAGCTGCGAGAGATATAGATAAAGCACCATCCTTGTATTTGCCACAAAATTGCTAAAACTGTCTGAAGCAGCCGTGCATTACATTGTTATTACACAATTAATCAAAAAGAAAGCAGAGCTAGCTCGACTTGTTAGCAGCTGCCTCTCGTCAGCTTGACAAGACAACTTCTCAATGGGGCTTCCACACAACATGGTTGTACCTAGCACTAAGATTCAACAGACAAGATTTTGCCAATTCTTTTTCTCCAACCACAATAATCTTGCCTATGTGCAATTTGTCGATGGTGTTTCACTCTTCTTGACACCAAAAGCAATATAGTTCACACTGACATCATCTGACAGAGACCACTCTCCACTCAGCGGATTATAAACGAACCCTGCCATCTCTTCAACCTGGTGATAGATGTCAAGTTATTAGAAACACAACTTACAATCAAATTCAACATGATATAGTGATTGAAAACTCACGGAGACAGAAGCTTTTTGCAGCATTAGGGAAAGCTCCTCAGGGGTAACCAGTTTGGACCACTCATGTGTGCCTCTAGGAAGCTGCATGAGTACAATAACTCATAATGTGATATCAATCTTAATCTGCACTTCACCTTAAGCAAAACTATGCTAGTATAATTGTTGCAACATCATAGCACTCTGGAGATTTTAACCGCTATGCCCATTATAGGATTCTGACCAAGGTAACAAAAAAAATCAGGAATGAGCCGAGAAAATTAAACTGACATGGCCTGATTTCGGAACGATGACCACTTAGGTTCTCTTCATTAGATCATTAAGATTTTCAAATTTGAATGAAGTCTTCAAACTGGACCAATTTTGAGGGCGTAAACCACTAATTTATGGGTCTTAAGACTCTGGTTCTGACAACCCTACAAGGAAACAGCTAGCTACACAAAGCAAGGACACTCTCTACATGTACAGTCCGTGGCATCATATGTAGGAGGGACAGAGCTGTTTCGTTTACAATATATCTGAGTATATAATGATTTCAAAAACTGGTTATAAGATAGAACTTGAGTTCGTAAGCAGCAGTAGCTGTCAGAAAGGTATGAACCATGTACTACTAGTTGCACTCTCAAGACTTCACTAAGCTAGCATATTTATCCAACACAATGGGTGCCCAAGTAAATCTACTAATCTCAGAAAATGAAGCTAATACATGAAAGAAGGCTAACCCATCTGAGGATGTACTCAGCAGCAACTATTGCAGTGGTATATGCTCTCATTGAGCGATTGATTGTGGAAACTACAGTGGCACCATTAGGAGCTGTCAAAGCTGAGAGCGATTCGCAAAACTCCAAAGGATTAGCGACATGCTCAATCACCTGTAAAATATACGAAGTTCAATACATATTCTAGATCCAAAAGTACATCGGTTAACAGACCTGTAAATGAAATGAACCAAAAGAAGAAAAGGGCACCGGTCGCATGATTTAAAGATTCTATTGTTTGGAATGAGCTTAATTAATGCAGACAAGTATAAACAGAAGATCCAGATATACGTGAAACAAATTAGTCTTACCTAACCTTATCACTGGCTAAATACAAGTAAAACATATTTTCTCTTAATGATTAATTAATGCACATAAAGTATTGCCGTCGTGCAGTGCCGTACAATCTATATTTCTGATTGGCTATTACTCTCAATCAGAGAAAGAATAGGCTCCTCCATACTTGTTTGAAGGAGAGGACGGGTACAGATGGAACCAAAATAAGCATACCTCAAGAGAAATTACAGCATCAAACAGCCTTTTCTCTTTTACCAATGCCTCTGCATATAAAGAAAGAAATCAATCACTTAGATATCCAAATTCATTATCTTGTCAAAATTGGAAAGGGTAATGTTCATCCTTTGTAGTAAGACTAATTCTTACATAATATAACTATTAATATTAAGGTTGCAACAACATTAAGTACCAGCAAAGTTTAGAGCGAACAATCCCCCCACCCCATCCCCCAAAAAAGGTTTACATGGAAAAGAACTGCTAGGGTCAACACACCAGCTCCTCTATCATAGTTTAAAAGAAATGCAATAGGTAAATGCTGTTAGAACTATACAATGGAGTGCCTTCAAAAAGAATACTGTTCAACATAAGTAAATTTAGAGAGAGGGAGAGACAAACCAGCTGTTGTGCAGTAATACTCAATGGAAGCAGTTTCCGGATCAGATGCCTGAGAACACAAGAACCAAGAATCATTGACTGAAGGAATACTGAAGTTACGGATTATTGCACTTTAAGATCCTAAAATAACTCTCAAGACAAACAAACATAGATGCATTCACTTGTAATTTACATGATCGAAATGTGTGTACCGCGTGAATACTTGCGATCTTTATATTCTTGTCAACAGCATCAATTGCAGTAACTGCAGCTCCCATCCGAGCAAGAGGCTGCCACCCAGAACCAAGACAGAATTATTTTATTATTCTTTTCCAGATAGATCAAAATACAAAGAAACACTAGTTACAGTCCACAATCGCACTCAAAACACCCAAAAGGGATTGCATCGACATTAATATATAATGCTGACACTTTCAAACCAACTAGTTGCCTTATATTATGCCAGGTTTACAAATTTACTAAATTAATTAGCAATAGAATGTGCAATGTTCCAAGCTGAACTAGCACTAGTGTTGAGGTTTGCATATGAAATCACAAAACCATTTTAAAATGGAAATAAGGAACCATTTTCAGCATTTCCTATGTACCAAATTTTTCTCCAAAGAGTAGGTACAAAACTAAGATGATAAATGATCTAAATCAACATCAAGCTTGACTCCGCCTTTAGGATAGGTAAAAGTGAAGGCAGTTAGGAGTTCCATTAGTTTAAAGAATTCAGTAAGTGACTGCTAAAGTCATTATATATGTGGCAATAACATCAACGTAAGATTTTTAACCAGCCTGCCTATCCATTCAAGAGATTTCAATAATCAATGTTAAACTAAATTCTAGTCAGCTCGCAGATCTAAATCTGGACAGTACATATGAAATTCACACCGATCAGCAAGCCATGAATAATTATAGCATAAGCCATATGAATACACTGATAGTCCAATTATGTAAAGACAGCCTCAAAGGAACAAAGTTCATCCATGCACAAGACCACCATAGTGGAGGAAGAACCTATTACCACCACCACCAGCTCAATCTTTTAAGTATACCACCTCAAACAATCTGATAACCAAAAGGCCAACTACTAGATGTCAGCATCTGTTTCTATAATCTGTAACTGTTGCAAATGAATCACACACTTATCCCTTCATAAAAGATTATTGTCCCTTTACTATGAAAAGTGCCAGAAGGTAGCAATTCAAAGAAATGATTGACAGAGGGCAGCATCTACCTCTGACAGAATGCCACCTCCACATCCAACATCAATAACTTTGAGGCCTTCAAGTGGCTTAGATGAATATGGATCCCTCCTGAACGGATGAATATGGACACTTACGCAGTTAGCTAAAAAGAGAAATAAACGAGTATGTGTTGTTTCTTAAGAGTTAAGACGTCAGTTCATAGTCCAAACAAGAAGTTTCATCCCAGACATACATGCAATGGAGTACTATACAAATTTACGAACACCATTACAGATTTGGTTAGTCTACTAAAGCGTAGAAATTCACTAGCTCAATCGAGAAATTAATCCTATATCCCAGCCCAGCCCATGTGGACCAGGACCCCACTAAGAGATGCTATTCAAAAATAGTATGATTTATCATTTTTTTTGTCTTTGAAATAGCAACCTATGCTATCAAGGAAACATTACAGCTCACTGCTCATAATCGGTACAATGAATGTGTTAAATGGCTGCAGAAATGAAATAACTTCAACATTGAACCTTAATTATTCTTGTAGCATTAGCAATATAGTTCAGCAGTAGATTTCAAGTATATTTATTCAGAGGTTTGTAACAGCAAAAATGAATAAGTTCCAGGGGTGCAGAAATGTACCTGAAATGTCTACAAAGAGTGGAGCGGATAAAAGACAGTCGGGTTGGATTCATCAAATGCAAAGGTTTGAATGGACCGTTTGCATCCCACCTGTCATTCATTCCAGAAATAGCACTGTCATCAATAAGCAATAATATAACAAGGAGATACCTGCAGTTCCCTACCAACTTCAGCATTTCATTTGTGATTCACTCCCAACTAGTATTAGCTGAACAATCCCGTCTTATTCAGGTCTAATTTGTGGGCTTCCTTGAAAGTAACTTGCAGCATGCTCATATTGACAAACATGTGTGCCGATTCAACAGCACTAACTAACTACATCCAACACCCAGCCAAAGGAAGCAACTGCTCTCTTCGTTTGGACCATTGTTTTAACCATTTCATGGTTGCATATGATACCAATATCCAGATGCAGTTATCATGCCAGTAGCGATCCCCTACGAATGCTGTCGTCAAAGCCATAACCGCTAAAAATTTCATACAAGCATTTAGCAGCAGCACGGGAGTCCGACGTCGCAAGCAAAGGAGAGGGGATCTCACTCTTACCATGTCTCTGCGATGGCAGCGAACTTGGCGACCTCGGCGGGGTTCAGCGACGAGACAGTGGGACCGCCTCCGCCCGACCGCGACGGACCCCGAGGCGGAGATGGAGGAAGCGGCGGCTGTGGCGGGGCCGAGGAGGAGGAAACAGCGGCGTGACGCCGCCATTGGGGGAGGAGGGTCTGGGAAGGAGAATGGCTGGGGTTCGGGATTTGTGCCCCGACGTAGCGTGTGTAGGTGGAGGAGAGGAGGGCGCGGCGTAGGGAGGGAGGCACACGGCGGAGCATCGTGCGCTGCTACCGGAGCACCGGCAAGGTCACGGCGGCGATGGTGCCGACGGCCCGGGGTGAGGCGGAGGGTTTGGGCTTTGGTCATCCCGTGTGTGGACTCGACTATGGAGCCCAAACAAACCATGGGCTCTATTAAAAAACGTGGGCTCGCGCGGCCGGGAGCCCACACCGAGCCGACGGAGTCAGTCTCGCTCGCTCCGCCGGCAGCCGCCATGGAGCCGTCGGCTTCGGGCTTGGCGGCGCGCGGCGACCTGCGCTCGGTGCTGCCCTTCCTCCCCGTCGTCCTCCACGGCGGCGCGCTCTTTTGGCCGCCCGCGGCACAGGAGTCGCTCAGGGCGCTAGCGCTCGGCCCCGACGTCAGCCGCGTCGCCACGGGCGACGTCCTCGCCGACGCGCTCACCGACCTCCGCCTCGTGCTCGCCCTGCCCGCGCTGTCCCCGCGCGCCGCCGACGGCCTAGCCCTCTTCTTCGATGACCTCCTCTCGCGGGTCCAGGCGCGGGGCTGGTTCGCTGAGGTGGTCCCCAACCTCGCTCGCCTCCTCCTCCGCCTCCCAGCGCTGCTTGAGGATCACTACGACAAGGCCACCGACGCCGCCTCGGGGCTCCGGATCCTGGCGTCGCAGGACGCGGGCATTGTGCACCTCAGCCAGGAGCTTGTCGCAGCGCTGCTCACCTGCGCGCTCTTCTGCCTCTTCCCCACGGACGGTAGGGCCGAGGCGAGCCTTCCCAACATCAATTTCGACTGCCTATTTGCGTATGTCGTCTCACAGTTTTGTGTTGTTTTGCTAATGGGTGGGAGACGAACTGGAGTAATAATTGTGTGTCTGTTCACTGATCGATCTACAGGGCGCTGGTTCACAATGCAAGGCAAAGCCAGGAGCAGAAAGTGAGGTGCCTTGTGCACTATTTCGAGAGGGTGACTGATTCTACACCGACTGGTTTTGTTTCATTTGAGCGCAAGGTTCTTCCGCGCCGTGCTGGCTTGGGTGGTGTAACCTACCCTGATGTCGATGCGTGGATGAAATCCAGTTCACCCCTCTGCCAATTCCGGGTAAGAGGAATTACATAGTGATCCTGAATGCTCCGTAAGTATGGGTAGATTTTGAAGCTAAAGTTGATAAATAATTTGCTTGCTGGTATTGGCAAGGCTGCTACAAATGGAAAAATGCTCTATTACACTCACTGAACTATGATGACGGATAGGGATTTGTTGTGTTGCAGTAATTATTAGTCAAGTTACCAAAGTTTTCTTACTGTTGGGATTAAATTTACTGATTGTTTATTTTCTTTTCATTAGTAGGTATTTTCCTCAGGTTTTATTGAAGATGAGGAACAAGAAGCCCTTGAAGTTGACTTTGCAAATAGGTATTTGGGAGGAGGTGCACTTTCCAGGGGCTGTGTGCAGGTATCTTTCTTCCAATTGACAGATTATTAATTTATCCAGCCTTTAGATTTATAGCAGATGTTTCTGTTTGGGCTATCATAATCATGGGATTGTTCATTTGTTACCTTAAAGAAAATTTCCTGCATCTGTACTATTTGATTGGTATTTTATCTATCAATCCTATTGTACTTTAAAAAATTAAGTTTATCCATCAAACCTATTGTATTTTAAAAATTAACCTTTTGTGTTCTCCTGTGAATTGAAATGTCTTTAATTTGTGTTATGCGCATATTACAATGCTTTGTGGTTTTCTGTGTAACCAATCTGTCTTTTTCTATACGATGCAGGAAGAGATTCGTTTCATGATAAACCCAGAACTGATTGTGGGTATGCTCTTCATGGCTTCCATGGATGATAATGAGGCCATAGAAATTGTTGGTGCAGAAAGGTTCTCACAGTATATGGGGTTAGTTTAAATCTATCCATCCTTTACTTGATTCTAGTTCATAGGTTCAACAAGAAGTAACTGATACGATCCATGGGTTGATTTCCTTTACGACAAACTATTCTTCTCCTTACAGGTATGGCTCCTCATTTCGCTTTGTCGGTGACTATATAGATAGCAAGCCCATTGATTCTATGGGTAGACGGAGAACTAGGATAGTGGCAATAGATGCTTTGGACTGTCCTACTAGATTACATTACGAATCTAGTGGTCTCCTAAGGTAAATCAAGTTACTATTTGGAGCCAGCAAATATGTTTTATAGTTTTAGCATTTCTAATACTCCTTTGTTCAGGGAAGTGAATAAGGCTTTTTGTGGATTTTCCTACCAATCAAAGCTTCAGCTGTATACAAAGCTTTTCGAGGTTGTTTAACTAATCACTCTGTTAGCCACTTAGCCTGTTGAGTTTCTTTTACCACCACTTCCTTTTTTTTGTTTGAATAGCCTTTTTGCAGCTAATATGGCTGTAGTCAACACTCCAATCTGTAGTTAGAGTCATTTCTTAAGTTCCTGTAATTACCAATGATATAACTTTTTTTTTTTGAAAGCTACCAATGATATAACTAACTGAAGGCAGATCAAACAAGATAGCACTCTGGTGATGGGTACATAATCTAAAGGAGGGCTTAACATGATTAGCTGGAATCAACGATACATGATAGATTCTCTGTTCTCAAGGCGGTAAGGCGGACGCCTAGCAAGGTGGGGTGGCTGGACGCCTAGGCGAGCAAGGCGGGCGCCTAGGCGAGCAAGGCGCAAATCGGTGGACGGCGCATGGACGCCTAGGCGTCGCCTAGGCGACGCCTTGAGAACAGAGGATAGATTGATATATCTGCTGATTATGTTTTGTGATAGATATATCTGCTGATTATGTTTCACCTTTATAACACTGGCCAGGATTATAATAACAAGGATATCAGTCCAAGAATCAGTTCTGATGAATATATAGGGGTTTCGACTGGAAACTGGGGTTGTGGCGCCTTTGGTGGAAACCCTGAAATCAAGAGCATGATCCAATGGATTGCTGCATCTCAGGTACAGGAGAAATCAATGTTAGGCTTAGCAGTGCATGTCACCTATGTTTGTTTCCATTTGAATGCCACTACTGATTGATGTATATATGGTCATGATCGGAGCAGTCAATTTAATTTCTATGCCTTTTGTGACTGTAATCTGAATATTCTTGATTGCGCAGGCGCTCCGGCCTTTTGTGAACTATTACACTTTTGAGGACGCATCTCTGGAAAGACTAGGGGAGGTACTATCCATCCCTTCACTTACCTTCCGTGTTAAGAAAGTTGGACCTTAGCTTGTACCATTTCTAAAGTTGGTAGAGGTTTGCATGTCTATGATATTGATGGTTCTGTATTGTTCAGATATTCTTTCCCCAACTATGATGTATTCATAATGTTGTGTTGATCCTTCTCATTCGGTGCAGTCCAATGGACTCTCTCCTTGGACTGACTCCTGATGGGTCTGGTCCATTCTTAAAAGCTGAACTCTGCGCATAGTAGCGTTGATATGTTGATCATAATTTTGATAGAGTTAATTATAATTATGGTTGTTAAGCTTCTCTTTCATGTTTCCATAACCTTTTCCCTGCGGTATCATCATGTGTGCCGCAGGTGATCCAATGGATATTACATCATGGATGGACGGTCGGTGAGCTGTGGCACATGCTCATTGAGTACTCATCCCAGAGGTCGAGAGGGGAAACTTTCAAGGGCTTTCTCGCCTGGCTACTTCCCAACGGCAGCCCCAAAAATGAAGTGGATTACATGTCTGAATAGACCCAATTTTGAGGTCAGAATCTGTCAGGTCCCTAGAAATGTTGCATTACTTGTGTAGATTTGTGTAATTGTGTGTGCTCGCGAACAGAGGGGGGGGACAGTTGATTATTGCATCCTTGCCCAGTTGCCCGTTGGCACTCTGGACGCTTGCTTAAAATTGTCATTAATGTAACAAGCAACGACTAACTGCAGAGAACTCTATTCCACAGTGCCACACCTTACTGCTTTGCACAATACATATCGATATGTTGATGTATGTATTCAAGAGGAACCACACCTTAATGTTCTGCACAATACATATATGATATGTCGATAAACATATAGCGAACAATATTACCAATTACTACACACAAGACCGAGCTGGAGTCTTCCGTATATAATGAGTATACGTTTTGATTTCACTAGTGCAGAATTCATTGCATATTGTGGGGGTTGGAGTCTCCTTGATAGTGTTACTCTTCAGAATCCAGATTGGTTGGGCTTGCCATCCTCTTCCACCTTGCGATTTTCTCCATTCCCTGAGTAGTAGTGAGAAACAATTTATTATTGGAAGTATTCCTGTGAATCATTTATCCAAGTGTAGATTAAAGTACCTGTCGTCGTTTAACAGCCACATCGTTGTCTTGGATGCAAGTGATCACGAAACCCAGGGGCTTCAGCACCTCCTCGTAACTGCATGTGTCACGCATGATATATTTTTGTGAGAACTGACATGTCATCGTGTGTACTATGTGTGTGTTAACATTTGCTAGTACTGTAGGTTGATGGTGTCGTCTTACTCGAGCACTGTTGTGTTGAATGGCGGGCCAGCCTCCTGACCTTCAGCCTGCCATGCGGTCATGCAGATGCCGGCATCAACATAGAAATCATTGATCAGCAGTTTGCATTGTTGAATTACCACTAGACACTGACAGTGGCTGCTATCAGAATTCAGAATTACCAGGTACATGAGGGTAATGAGCTCGCCATTGGGCTTGAGCAGGTCGGCCATTCGCTTTGCCCATGCTGGCCTCATCGACGGGTGGAAAGCGCAGAAGAATCTGAAGGGCGTGCGTGGTCGATCCATCCAACGGACAAGAGATCATTTTTTTTCATCAGGAAAGCCATACTCACTAGTGGCAATTTACTGCTAGGATTAGGATATGAATATGATCACGCACGTGTAGTCGAAGATGAGGTCGAACAGCTCCGGCGGCTCCCAGGTGAAGAAGTCCGCCGCGACGAAGGCGAACAAGCTGGCGTCGGCCGCCGCCGCCGCCGACCACTGTTTGGCCTTGGCAACGGCGCTCTCGCAGATGTCAAGGCCGACGACGAAGCGGCCGGGGCCGGAGAGCGCCACCACGTCGTACCCCTGCACGAATTGAGTCCACATCAAAGCAAGGCAAGATGCCGTGGTGCAGCGTGCGACCAATGCAAGCTCGCGCATGCACTGACGGAGACGGATCACTGACCGCACCGCATCCCGGGACGAGGACGGTGGCGGCGTCGCCGGGCAGCGTCCCGGACTTGGCGAGCTCGACGACGGCCGGCGTGGGCTGGCCAAGGTCCCACGGCGTCACGCCTTCCTCCCAGCACCGGCTCCACCCATCTGCGCGCGAGTAGTCAGTCAGAAATGGTTTGCATCGATGCATAGATGGCAAGCGGCGATGTACCTTGACAATATTCCGGGCCGCCGATGAGCTGCCGCACGCGGGCCACCGTCGGGTTCGAGCCGTCCAGGACCTGGCCGCCGGCGACCGCCGTGGATGCCATGGGCCTCCTACTTTTAAAGTTTTAATCAAGTATCTTTGCCTAACAAACAATGGCGTGCATGAGCGAGGTTGCTAGTGTAGGGCTACTTGTAGCGTGCTCAGATCAATATTGCACTTGTACGAGAGGACGAGGCTCGTGCGTGTGTTCTCAATCCATCGATCACTTCGTCGTCTCGCCGGCCACCACACGTACCCTGTGTGTGGCCGGTGGCAGCTTGGCCGGCACCCCACTACCAGGCTCTGCTCTGCTCCCCTCTCCTCGTCACAATAAATTGATGATCTTGATGGCACAGACTACACATGGAGAATAATTGCATTGGGTGACTACTGACTAGTGGTGAGGGCAAAGCATCATCCTCCCCAGAATCCAAATTCACCACAACAACCCTTCGGCTTCTCACCACACGATATTTAAGTTGCGCAAGAAAAAAAAAAGCAAGAATGCAAGATAAACTATGGGAGGTTCAGATCATGACAGGATGAACAAACAGAACCTATCTCTTCATTAGCATTGCAAGGCAATTCAAGTTAGGGAGTAGAAGTGATGATGACCTTTTTTCCAGACACTAATAGTATATATACACTTGTTCTACAAAAGTTCCAAGGCATTCCTCCACGAAGACTATAAAACATCTTCCCAAAGGAGGCAAAGGCTAACATGCTGGTTGGCAAAACAATCGTGACCGCCATTTTTACTATGGACATCTACATCACAGAAATTCTGCTACAATGTGCTACTATACAGAAATTCTGCTGCTGATTTGTCAATCTCTGACATCTACATCTGCATACCGACATCTAAGCCTGTATCTTGCATCACATCCACGAGATCTGCAAGCATCTGGTAGATAGACACCGAGTCTGGATGAGACATGTCTCTTGCAACAAAGGCGTGGACCTCGTTCTTGACCTCAATCCAGCTCTCCCCGGCTTCCTTCTTCACCCCCACTTCGTCCATCCTCCGCCGCACCCTCCCGGCATCCTGCCATTCTCCGTGCATCGCGTAGATGTTTGACATCAGCACGTAGCTCGCAGAGTCTCGTTCCGAGAGCTCCATGAGCCTGTCTGCAGCGAGCTTTCCCATATCCAGATTCCTGTGCAACTTGCACGATGCTAATAGTGTCTTCCAAACCAACACATCAGGCTCGAACGGCATCTTCTCAATCATGCCCAATGCCTCATCGAATCTGCCATTTCGACCCAACATGTCGATCATGCATCCGTAATGGGAAGGGGTCGGTATGATGCCGTATTGATCGGTCATTAGTCTGAAGAACAGCTCCCCTTCTTTCACCAGACCTGCATGATTGCACGCTACCAAGACTCCAAGAAATGTTGAATCATCTGGCTTGCAACCACTGGAACACATCTCACTGAATACCTCCAGTGCCATGTTTGCATCTCCATGCTGCGCAAAACCATGAATCAGTGAGTTCCAAGATGTGACATCATGAAGATTCATGGCATCAAATGCAAGCCTTGCTGATCCAATTTGACCACACTTGGAGTACATGTTGATCAGTGCATTCCCAGTACAAATTTTGGAGTCACACCCCACTTTCAGTGCCAGGCAATGAAACTGCATTCCTTGATCCAGCAATGCCAAGTCTGCACAGGAACTCAGACCACTAGATAAGGCATAGTCATTCGGTGTGAAACCTTGTGAATGCATCTTAGACAGCAATGCTACAGCCTTCTCACCAAAACCATTCTGGAAGTTGGCAGAAATAGCAGCCGTCCAGCTAACAAGGTCAGGATTTTCAATCTTGTCAAGCACAGCCTCGAGTTCTTCTGCAAGACCACTTCTACCATACATGGAGAGTAAAGCGTTCGACACTCGAATATCTGTTATTAAGTCGCGCTTGATGGCTGAGCAGTGAATTTGACGCCCCAGACCAGCGGATCCACAAGCACCGAGAGCAATTGAGAATGCGTACTCATTTGGCTCCACACCCTCTGAAATCATCTCGCTGAACACTCGCAGCGCATCTTCCAACCGTCCATCCCTAACGCACAGCTGCATCATGGAGCACCATGCGACCACGTTCTTGGAGTTGAGTTGCTGAAACACCAACTTTGCCATGTCAGAGTCACCATTCCTTGAATAGAGATCGATCAGTGCACTTGATGCATAGACACTCTGCAAGTCCATTGCCTTGACCATGTAACCATGTATCTGCTCACCGAGAACTCGCGGGCACGCCGCCAGCATGCTCGTCATCGTGTGCTCGTTCGGTTGCAACCCCTGCCCCATCATCTGACGGAGCAGCTCCACAGCCCGTTCGAACTCACCGTTCCTGCAGAGCGCCGAGACGAGCGAGGTGTACCCGACGACGTCCGGCGACTCCATCCGGCGGAACGCCTCCTCGGCCGCCCGCAGAGAACCGCACCTCGAGTAGAGCTCGACAAGGCAGCTCCCGACCCAGGCGTCCCCCGCGAAGCCCGCCCGCACGGCGAGCGCGTGCACCTGCTCCCCGAGGCCGAGCGCTGCCGCGGCCGCGCACGCCGCCAGCGCCGCGTTGCACGCGAAGTCGTTGGGCGCGACGCCGGACTCCAGCATGGCCGCGAACATCGCCGCGGCCGCGTCGGGGCGCCCGTTCCGCGTGCACCCGGAGATGGCCGAGGTCCAGGCCACGACGTTCTTGGGAGGCATCCGGTCGAACAGGTCGAGCGCGTCCGCCAGCCTCCCGGGCTTCATCAGCCCGTCCAGCCGCTTGCAGTCCAGAACGACGTCGGGCGGCACGGCGCTGCGCCCGTTGCCATCCGCCGCCGCCGCTGCCGTGGTCGGACGGGCATGGCCCGGCGGCGCGCGGAGGAGCCGAGGCGTGGGTGGGAGCTTGGCATCGCGGCAGGGCGGGACGGAGGGAGAGGATAAGGTCCGCGGCCATGTAGCTACCATGGGTGGGAGGAGTGCGGCTAGCCGGCTACCTGCGCGCGAGGCCCACCTGTCGGCGGCTATCGAGTTGCATCGTGGGAGGACCCAAATCCTTCCTAGATCAAAATAGACGAAAACATCGTGCCAGAGGCATATAGAGCCATAGAACAAGTAACAATCTTCATTCATTCGTGTCCAAAACAAAACAAAACAAAACAAAAAGACAACCTTCATTCATTATTATTTTTTTGGATCGAGACCAATAATGTTTGAGATTAATTACAGAGGCCCTTGATTGTGGCCCTTAATTGTAGTACAATTAGGAGTGGTAATGGACCATGACTCTAGTGGTCACTTCTCAGTCCAACTAGGCCTTTTAATTTTTTAGCTCAAAATTGTAAAGGATTAAAGCCCACTTTTTTTAGGGCCCGATCCTTAGATTATCTAAACCAAATTTGAGAATCCTTTACCACTTAAGGCCAGTCTCAGTGGGAATTTCATGGAGAGTTTCATGGCATTAAATATCATCAATTTTGCTGACGTGGCAAGGAGAGAGAAAGATAGAGTTTCATCACCATAAAACTCATATGGCACGGTTAACTATTTTCCAGTCTAGGTATCTGTGTTCATAAAACTCCCACTGAGACTGGTCTAGGTTTCATAGAGAGTTTCATGACATTAAATATCATTAATTTTGCTGACATAGCAAAAAAAGAGAAGGATAAAATTTCATGGAATATGAGAAGAGTTTCATCACCATAAAACTTATCTGATACAGTTATCTAATTTCTAATCTAAATATCTATGTGCGCATGAAACTCAGACGTGAATTTGAATGTTAACAGAGGTGAAAACAACGGGTCGAGTTCTTTCAAGATGATGCGTATATACACATGTTAATTGGGGTAAGATCGATGCTACAGAAGAACCCAGACGAGCAGCCAGTGACAGTCAGGAATGTATTTCCAAGGCGCTCTCTCTGTTAGATGAAGTTTCAACATCCATCCCAAGTGCAACTCCATTTGGCCGGCCTGCGGCAGTGCGGCGCTCCAAACTCCAAACGATGGATTCCTCACCCGGTTTCCTGCACATTTCATGCAGGACAAGCAGCAAAAAAAACAATCGTCAGAAGACGGACGAGGAATTTGGAAACGTATATAGCTCAAAACTGAATGCCGCTTTACATTTACTGTCTTACTGACATGAACATTTCCTAGCTAAACATAGCAGATTTCCTTACACCAAATACTACATTATGCTGATGGGCTGTTAAGCAGATTTCCATGATCTTCTATCCTCGTTGCGTCGCCCCAATGATCATCCCACGATTAAAGTACAGAATAATTAATTAAGGTTGTTCTACAGGCTCACATGTAAAATGCTAAAATGTCAACCCAGATTCAGAAGCACTTCCATATAAGACCTTCTCTGAGGAGGTATTAACTTGTAAGACAAACATGAAGAGATTCTAAAGAGAAAGAAACCTGAATGGCAAACCCCAGGCCCTGAGTCCAATTGCTATGATGTCCGTCTGTCATAAGGCACTTGGTCCTCCTACATTTGTGACAATGCATCAGTATATATATGTTTATCGCTAAAATTTACACTAAAGAAACTGCAAAGTACATTCACCTGATACATGTTGTTAGGAAACACCCATTGGACCCTAGAATGCTCTGCTGCTGATGTAGGTTGGCCAAACTGCACAGTTTGCAGAAACTATTTTAAGTCTTTTCCTTTATTGCACATATTTTATTCAAGAAAAAAATGCAAATGCAGCATGCAAAGAATAAACCTGCAGAGTGTTTCCTGCATGCAGCTGGTTACCAAAGTGGTGCGGGTGGCCAGATTGCACCCCATAACGGCTATCAAACGATAGCTCACTTGGATTGACTTCTTCCTGGAAGATACACAATCAAAAGTAAACATAACTGTCAAGAATCTCGTTTCTGACAATGGGCTAGCAACCAATTATTGAGAAAAGCGAGTACCATGAGATCAACAACTCCATGTGTCCTGATATGAGTGCCAAGGTTTGAGGCAGTAGAAGAAGAATGAAAAGCACCCTTCTGAGTTACATCTGTTGATACTAATAATGAGTCCTGGAATACCAAAAAAAATGGTTATGAACAACAATGAAATGACGCCAGAAGTGCACATAATAGAAGGAAACATGTTATTCCCAAACTGATTTACCATAGAATCCACGCTTATCTCTTTACTCTTCTTAGGAGGACGGCCCCGGCGCTTCTTCGCTGGACCCCCCTCGGATGAACCAGGCTGTGTATGGTTGTCACCATTCACAATCGCACGTTCAGCTGCTGTAAGTTTCTGCTCCAAATCACGGCACAGATTATCATCAAGAAGGGTCTCCTTAATGTCTTTTATAAGCCTTACTGCATGCCTATACTTCTCGTCTGATGACATTCCGATCTCGACAAGACGAAGGAACTGCAAAGAAATATAATCATAACGCTCAACATGATTATTAGTTGCCAAATCCTTTGATGGATTATCTGGGTAGTGCAGCAGCTTGAAGTCATTCCGCCATCTGCTAAGTACATAACAAGGGAGTATGTCGTATACTTGCTGCCATTTGAGCACAGATAATGCATGCCTACAAATGATGCCACTAAACTGAAATAGACCGCAGTTACACTCCATTCTGTTTACCGCCATACAGTGAACAACCTCATACTTTTTATTCAGCATTTCACTGGCTGGCTCAGTCAAATCAATAACTATAAACGAAGATGCTGATCCATCCAGCTGAACTTGGCAATGCATTGTTGCCTTCAGCTCATCCTGGAACTTTATAAACATATTCAAGGTGTACAATCTGGATAGCTGCTCTTCCATTGGGTACTTCGATATGACAACCCTGCTGCTATTCAATGACTCAAAATCGTCTTGTTGCTCCATTTTGCATTTCTTCTCCAAAAGCATCATGTAGCTGGCAAGGAATGACACCAATGTGGTCTCCGAGTTGATTGAATCCTCAAAAAATGCACTTGGACTTTCATGCTGGCTAAAAGTACAAAGCCCAGCCCAGAAGGCATCCTTAAGGAAGGCAGGGGCCCACAACTGTCGATTCTCATACAGAAAGGTGATCCATTCATTGTCCTGAAGGCCAAATCTATCAATCCAGTTCTTCCACCTTGCATCAAACTCATCATCATTCAAAGAATCATATATTACAGTCTCTAGTTCGGTTTCCATTGCTTCATATTCTGGCAACTCTCCTAGTTTTTCTGAAACACTTCTCAGTACATGCCAATCACTTATTCTGTGGCGTGTTTTCGGAAACACTTCTCGAACTGCGGCTTTTACCGCCACACATTCATCAGTAACTACAGCATTTGGAGATCGTCCTTTCATACAGGTTAACCACGACTTGAACAGCCATAAGAAGCTCTCTGTACTCTCATCCGACAGCAAGCCACAGCCTAACAATACAAGCTGGCCATGATGATTCACACCCAGAAATGAAACAAGGGGGACTTGATACTTGTTCCTTAAGCATGTCGTATCAATCAAAATAGCATCACTAAAATACTGATATGCTGTCCTGGATCTTGAATCAGCCCAGAGAACACTCCTTAGATGGCCTTCTACATAAAAATCCATGACGTAGAAGGAGTTTGGCAGCTTTGCCTGCATCTCTGCGAAAAAACTGTTGATGGCCGCTACATCAGCTTCCCCGATCTTAAGCCTTCCCCAGTCATCAAATATTGGGACATCAACGTCACCGGCGGCCGAGCATTCTCCTCTGGCAGCCCTCACCACGAGATCTTTGCTCATCCCGCTAGGCAGTGTCTTGTAGCACCTGAGAAAGCGCGCAGCGGATGGATTCAGCGCGTGGTTGTGCTCAAGGTTCACATCCGTCAGGTGCAGCAAACCGTCCCCCCACAGCCTGGCGACGACGGTGGCCTGGCAGTTGGTCTTGGCCGTCGGCCTGGCCTGGTAGCAGGCGTCCTCCTTGCCGTTCCCCCACTTGTTGCAGACGAGCACGAGACGGCGGCAGAGGCCAGCCTTGGTGAAGGAGGACTTCTTGACGCAGACCCCGAAGCCCGTGCGCAGGGCGTAGCGCTTGTAGAAGTTGAGCACCTCCTCGTAGGACTTGAACACCATCCCGTCCCTCGGCGTGCGGTCGTCCCCGTACTGCGCCGCCGACGCGGCGGCGCCGTCGTCCAGCTCAACGCTCTCCGCCGCGGCCGCTGCCTCGACCATGGCGGCGAGCTCCTTGCTGCCGGGGGAGATGTCCCCCGCCTCGTCGTCGTCTTCCTGGTTGCCCCCGAAATCCAATTCCTCCCCCGGATTCATGCCCACCTCCATCATGATTCCCTCCTACTAATCCACAACCCAATCAGAGGCGGAATCGTGCGGAACAAACTCATAGAACAATAGAATCCAGTATCCAGCCAGTGATTCAAACAAGCTAGGGTTGCTTACCGACAAGGGAAGAGATTAATCTGAGTCCGGCGGGAGGGAGGAGGAATACGAGAGAGCAATTCTTCGAGGTGGGCGGGGGTGTGAGAGTGTCGCTGGGATGAACGGACCCGGCAGCCAGCCGAGAGGGGGAGCGCCGCCGCAGGCCAAGGCAGCAAAGAGAAGGCTTCCAAGTGAGGGGAGGGCCTACTTTGGGATAGAGGAGCTCCGTGGCAATTTTGATACTTCCTGGGGTTGTTTCGCACAAATGGTTCGAAATTTTTTTGGAAAAGAAAACAGGAAGTTTTTTTTTTTTTTGAAAGTTGAAAACAAGAAGTTCATTTGTCCACTTTAAATCCATCTCAAAACGAAAATGCCGTGCAACTTTAGTCCACCACAAATCCACTTTAAATTAAATAGCTGGTGCAGCCAAATTTGGCTTATTATGTGCCTGCCACCTTCAGATTTCAGCAACTTCCTCCAATCACTCTCTTCTCTCCATGACCAAATCGACAATGGAGCTCCAGCCAGCAGGTAAGTGGGAAAATGCTGGATCCGCCCATGGCCACTATATCACAGTACTAGTATTTAGCAAGCACACCTTTGGCGAAGGCACATAGGTAATTGCCTCTATAAAAAATCTAAGGACCGAAAATTGGGTCCTCACATGATCTTCCGGTTACATATATTTACATGAATGACAGGCATCTCTTGCTATTCACGAATATGAAGAAATACAGCAAAATTGTTTGTAACACCGTCAAACGGTTTCCTCAATAGAACTGCCATGCTGAACAAACACTGCAGTCTATCGCAAGGGTATAACAGCCTCACTGGAAAATTGTATTCCCGCTCAGTGTCAACACTCATGAGCCCTTAACATAGGTGATGCTCTGCTTGTTGTGTAGTGTGTATATGGAAGTTACACAGACAAGAATATACAAATGAACTGGATCGATCCAAACTTCCAAAGCTTGTGTCGTGTATTCAGTTCACAGCCTTCTAAACCATATTGCAGCATTTTCTGTATTTGTACGTGGCAAGCCAAGGTATCCAAAATCCGGTCCATGCTTTTGCTTTGCTCCTTCGCACTCAGTGCTTGCCTTCTGCCAAACGAGCATCAGAATGAAACAGCTGTCTGCACTTGTTGGTGCATCCAATGGCACTGCTGCCTGTTTTTCCTTAGGTGTGCTCAGCAGCTTCTCGTGTTAATTGTAATTTGATGTAGCTCATTCTTTCTCGGATATAACAACAAAAACATCCTTGGGCGACCACCTTCGCCTTGAAACTTTGTCTGTTGGATTGATTATGGCACGCTCAGCTCCTTCAAGACGGTACCCAATGACAATCTCTTTCCTCTGTCTAGCACGTAAAACGATCTCAAAGAAATTTAACTCCTCTTCATCTCTAAGGTACAGATCGGATGGTCGTATTTGCATTTCATTTCCCTTCAAAGGAGTCAAGTTGCAAAGTGATATTAGTTAGAAATAAACCTGATAAGACATACGATCCAAAAGAAGTCAAACTGCTAGCTTAGAAGTTACTCTGACAAACGGAAACATGAGATAAACATTTCCTTTCTGGTGATGGATTATATAGGTATAGTTAACCTAGTAACAACATCCATGTCAGATATAAGGCTCTAATACTTTATTTAGTGTACTAACCATTAGATCTACCTACTATGCTATGCAACTTATAAGTTCAATATTATTTGCTTATATGTTCAGGCATTGAATGTGATAAGGATAAGATTGAATGCAGATTGCAGAATCATATTTTTCGGATGTAAATTTGAAGGTCAGTGATTGACCATGCAACCATCAACTTTGGGGATTATACCTGTTCGGCAAAGAGCTCCTCCAAGACATCATTTATCTGCCGATCTTCTGCAACCATTGCCAACGCCATGCTAACGAGTTCATTTGAAAGAACATAGTCACTGATTTTAGACATTGACAACAAATTTTTTGTCCTAGGATCCAAAATCTCACTGATTATAACAGATTTGTCAGATGCTTGTTGCATTTCCCCAATCCAAGAACCTTCAGAGAAGGCCCCTCCGGGAACATGTGAAACCATCGCTTCCCTGTATGGAAGCCGCTTTGCCTGCAGCGATTAAAAATGTGAGAACAATCTTCAGTTCTTCTGAAGAGTTTAGTATAACATTAGGAAAAGACAGCATGGAATTTTAAACAATAGCGTATGATTGAAGATTATGGAATGTGATCTGAAGATGATATCAACAGCAAGTAAAATCCATAAATAATTGAGAAGTCAAAACAATTCTGTTCTAGAAAAAACCTGAATATCTCTGATCAGCAGTAATGTTGCAAGTGACCTTGAGTCAGCTTGGATTGCTGAATCTTCTACAGATTCATCTGCCAAAATCAGGATCTGCATTTTGCTTTCAAGCATCAGTCAGAGGAAATGCAAGCAACTATACTCATCAGAAAACCATAGCACTAGTTGTCTGCAGAATAACAAATCTAGCAGGGTACAACTTAATTTCTCAGAACTTACAGAATCAAATGATTCTAAAGGGAGGCTCTCCAGGTGACGGCGAATGACAGCATTTCCTTCACGATGCACCAAAGTAATATTATCTAGACGACTGAAGTCCAGACCTCCATCAATTAGCTTTCTTTCCCTGTCAACCTCAGGGACTTCGTTAAACATCCACAACTCTGATCCTGGCGCAAGGAAAGCATCAAGTACCTGGGTATCAACAGCCAAGTTACAGTATGTTATTCTCAACCAAAAGAAATTAAGGCCTTAATATCTTCTTCCATCAACTCTGCTGCAGTCATACAAATTATACAAAATCAAATTCAAACGTGAAGAAATACTATGAATTTAGGACTGTTGGCTCAGGTAAATTCTCCCTTCAAATCCTTCCACTACAAATGTCTCCATTACATGCAAATGAACACTTATGAATGTCGATTTGGATCCATCAACAAGTTACCATTATCATATCTTCTATATCACGGCGCCAACCACAAAACAATATTCTTTCTGGAGACTTTGGAACAACAAAATCTTTAGGCAGATACCCTCTCCTAACCTGCACAGTTTAACAGAGAGAAAAGGAATTAGGAGCTTCAAAGAAAGAACTTACCGCAATCATATCATCTATATCCCGTCGCCATCCACAAAGAAGAATCTTCTGAGGCTTTCTTTCAGAGTGAACAATGTCTATGTAAACAGCCTCTTTAACCTGAATAATAAGATTGACTTTGCTTATGGGATGTTACACATATGTGCAGTGTTTGTCTATGTTCAACTTTCTTAAGATGACTAGTTCTTTATGGTTTCAAGAAGTGAAAACAAGTGGTACACTGGTGTCCACAAAGCATGAACAGCATACTGTGGTTGCACTACTGGTACTCAATAAACAAAATGGGAAGGGAATGAATAAATTGCAAATCACAACACCAAGGAAATAAAGCTTCATTTGAGCAGAAGCTACAATTCAATTTGCTGCTGTGTGTTGAACTGTTGATTGCTGTTATTGAGAATACAATCCTACAGATGGAAATTTTATAGGGATGGAAGCAATTCCAGGAGGGTCTTAGGAAAAAGGTCATGTAAATGTTACAGGAATTTCCATAACACAAGTTTATAGCCGCATATAAAAAAGTTCAAAAACAGTCTATATGCAATGACTTTGAGGTGCCAACTGTCAACAAAATATATTAAAAAATGTTATGAATAATGAACAACCATCCATAAATGTAAGTAAGAAGTTTTTGAAGCTAACTCTCTGAAATCAGTTTATGCAGCAAGTTCTAAAGATAAGAATATATCAAAATGAAAGAGTTTAAATGATATAATAAATAGATTACAAAACAGAACCTGGAGGCAGACAAGTATAACAATGGCGATACAGTACAGTTTGTGGAATGCAGTAAGAAGATTAACAATGTACCCATACTGCCAAGGACAATTTGCCAAAGTCTAAAATCACAGGATTTGATATCAATATTGAAATTATTACAGTCATAGCAATGAAAAATATCAAACTAAACATGAATGCTTGCAGATTATAACAGGAAAAAGAAACATCACATCACATGAAAGAATTACCTTGGGCAACGGTGCTGGGGCATATGTGTCATCATCTTCTGCAATTACTATCACCTCATCACCCTCTTGCAAAACATAACAATCATCAGGATTCAAAATAATCTTGCCCCCATGAGATGCCACTTTTATGCCACATGGAATAGCATCAGGAAAGCTAATCAGCACATCTTCAAATCGCATTCCATCCAACTTAGGCCATCTCTTAATGTAGAATTCACAGTTCTCGAAGCCAAGAATATCTTCCCATATCTGTATATTAAACTCAAATGATCTTTACAACAGCAGCAGCAGCAGCAACAACAACAACAACAACATAGCCTTTTTTCCCAAGCAAGTTGGGGTAGGCTAGAGATGAAACCCGAAAGAAATAAGTTCAAAGATCTTTACAACAGCATTGAGAAATTATTAAATACAGAGTATATGTAAATTACTGTGCCACATCTAACGTTCAATCAGCCAGATAATTATAGTGAGCATTTTGTCGGTACAGTTAAAACTCGAAAGTAACCAAACATTGCAAATGTAGAAGAAGCTACTAGTTTAGATTCATAAAATCTGTAGTCCCAAGTTAAAGAAAATAAGTGTAGAACAAACAGGAAATGAAAAAAAAAGGTGCAGAGGATATCATGATTTTGGCCGTTAGTGAGTCTGTACAGTAGCTCGTATGGTCATGTACTCATGTATGTCTGGAATCAAATGAAGGTGATAAATTAAGAATACAGAATGTATGTATGGTAGATGTACCTTTTGAGCTTAGTAAACAGACTTTACTAAATGGTTTTTCTAGATGCATATAATTTGGTTGTCTACTATGGATAACTAGAATCGAACAGAATGCCCAAAAGAAGTTTTTCTTAACGAATACCGAGTTTGATCACACAAGCACACCCAGATGGTCAGAGTGTGCACCCACCATACACAAAGGGAGGTCATGAGTATTTCCAGCTCCTAAAAGGGCGTACCCAGTGCCGTAGGCTTCCCGCACTGTGCGGGGTTTGGGGAAGGGTTGTCTTTAAGCCCCAAGCCTTACCCACACAAATGTGCAGAGGCTGGGGCTCGAACCCGGGACCTTCCGGTTACAGACGGTAGGCTCTACCGCTGCACCAGGCCCGCCCTTCTTCCAGCTCCTCCTTTGCTTAAATGCTTAGAGGGTTGGTTTTGTGGTGGTGTCCTGGTGCACTCATGTGTGTGTCACCAACAGAAAAGATACTATATTATCCTGCTAAAAGAAGGGAGGTGTTTCCCTTTGACAAGCAGGATGTGGAGATCTAGTAAGGATTCTTATCTAGACAAAGTAACAGCATTTAGAATTCATTGTTGATTAGAAGGAAACCTGAGCAAGGCCTGGCTGGCGCGCACACTGTATCATCAATCGACCGATCACATCATGTGCAACAACAGTTTCCACGAGATCTCCACCAACAAGCTTGACTAGAACTTCATTGTCAAGGTCACTAAGCTCAACTACTATGTGACCTCTTAGTCCCTCTTTAACCCCAGTTAAACTCAAGACTGTTCGCAATGCCCGTGCATCACTCTGCAAAAAAGAGTGCCATGGTGTAAGGAAGAGCTTTCACATGACAGTATAACTTGATCGGTGAAGTTTACCTGGTCAGCATTTCCTTCTTCGGCTAGAACCACAATTGCCCGCGCCTTTGAAACTGAGACCTTGTGTATGAAGGTATATTTAGTTGGGAAAAAAAGGCACATATAGACAGAAGTGAAGTGCTATCCAGGAATTAACTAACATCAGTACATCACAATCATCCTATAACTGGCATCAGTACATCACAATAATCCTATAACTGGCAACAGACCAAAATGGCATATCAAACTGAGAAAAAATTATGTCCCAAAGTAAGCCTGTAGATCACATTGTTTACCTTTTTCAAGTCAGCGAGAATCAGAGGGCTTCCACTTCTACATATTACAGCTGTTCCTTTCAAGTCAAACTCCATTTTAGCAATGTCTGCTTCCATTTCCTCTTTGTCTCTCTCTGCCATCACTACAATGGTCCCACCTCCCAAGCTTTCATTAGCAATAGCTATTTGATTCAGCAAAGATCCCTATTGCCACCAAATAGAACAGATTAGACTACATAATGTGGAGAAATGCAACTTTTGTTCTTACAACAAGATGACATGTAACAAAGCAGTTGTATAAGTTAAACTTAGTGAACTAAAGTTAGCAAAATATGCATCACATTCTCTCATAATATGCATGATACTATGACTAATATTATCTGGTTTTAGGTAACTGTGAGGTTATCTGACAGAATGCAGAACCAGTAAACAAATTAGTGATTTGTACAACTACAGCATTCATACCTAAACAACCAAGGAAAAAAGCAACTCATCTAACATAGATGATAAATTCGCAACAAAATAGTAGCAAAAGATCATTCCAATATTACCAACTTGTCGCTCCATCCAAGAATCAGAGTGTGGCTCTGCTCTATGACTTCACTTCTTCCTTTCCTCAAAGAATCAAACTTCTCAGAGATTGAATCGGTGACAAGACCAAGCATCATGGCAAAAACCAACATCCCACCAATACTAATTGAAACTGAAACCAGCTTAGGTCCAAAACCCACAGCGTTGGCATGGTTCCCCGAGTCAGCAACGAAGGTCCAGGACAGCCAAAGACAATCAGTTAAGCTATCATCAGTCACACCATACAGAGCCAGCCCGCCAAGAGCAATTAGTAACAATGTAGCAACAAGTAGAACCAACGGTTTAGCATACGGGTGAAGTGATAAAAATATATCAACTCTGTATGCGAACCGCTTGTTTATGGGAACTTCTTCGGAGTCACGTGAACTCCTTATCTTTGACACGAGGTCTATGTACTTGAGAATTACCAGTGGCGCATATAGTACAGAAAGGGAGATAAGCAGGGAAAAGTTCTTAAGACTTCTGTTTGGCATGGTAATATTGTCATCCTGATACAGAAAATCAATGTCGCTCATATCCAATGAGGAGCCTACAATACATGACTGAAGTTTTGCTGTAGCTACCGCGAGCTGTTCCTGAAACATGCAGAATGAAACAGTACATGATTGACAGCACGTATAATGTTTCGCGAACTCAGGCACTGCGGGGAAAGTAAGTGAAGACTTGTACCTGCAGATGGTAAACCTGATCGTGTAATGAGAAGTTCCTACGGAGAAGGGAGGCTAAGCACAGTAAAATAACCTGAAGCATCAGATTCCGCGATTAAACAACCCGAGTCAACAAAAGTCAAACACAAAACCCAGCGAGGTCACCCGTTTCTAACCGCCGCTGAGAGCATCCCCGACCATCGCGGGGTGATCGCCGATGCTGCCGGCTTCCTCCCGTGCACCGGCGCGGCCGTCGGGGGCGCGGCTTTCACTGAGGCAGCCGTACGGGCATCATCGCGGCGAACGCCGGCGTACCGGGGGTCGCGGCGGCGCGGCGCGGACGGAGGCGGCGGCGTCTGCTGCTGCTGCTGCTGCTCCGGCGGTGGGTGCGGGGAGCGCGAGCGGGAGCGTGGTGTAGGAAGCGGCCGGCGGTCGGCGAAGGAATAGACGGAGCAGGGCTTGGAGGAGCGGTAGGTGGAGGGGAAGGGAGTCCTGGGGGTTCGGGCTCTGGAGGAGGGGAGGAACGGCGGCGCCGGGGGGAAGAACCAGTCGCGGTGGTGCGCCGGCGGCGGCGGCGACGAGGGGTCGGGGTCCAGGGGCATTTCGGGGATTTCCGAGAAGCGGGGCGGCGGATGCTGCGGACGAGTGGGAGGGATGTCCGAGTTTGTTCGCGCGTGGCTGGCTGTTGGTTTTCGCGAAATGATTCGGCCCTTTGACTTGTTTAATTTTTCTCTTTATCCAAATCGAATAAATTAATGGACAAAAAATCGAATAAATTAGATGGTTTTTTTCTATGATCTTTGGTGCCAAAACTGTGGACTCTTTCCTCAGATGCCGCTACTGTCGAGATTAAAACAAGATTCTTAATTTTCCAAAAAACTAGTTGAACTATATAAATTTTTTCATGTGTATACATATTTAATTCGTAACCAAACGCTGCCATGCCACAAGTTGGTTACATCGCGGTCTCTTGTGTTGTCATTCGGTTTTCACTGCATCTGCATGTGGTTTCATCCGTCTATCACAAACTCACATGTATTTTGACCAAATCATATTTTGATATGAAAGTCGAAAGATATGACAAACATCTTATGCAAAGATTGACATATGCATCAATCAAGCATACGACTGTGTGGTACATGGCTTACCAAGATTCGAATGGCGGGTGGTTGGTGTCTTTACCCATCATATCAGTTAGATGCTTTCCTCTTAAATGAAATAAAATGCCCTGTAAAATTTCTTGTAAAATAATTCATTTTTTAATATATACGCTATGCTTAGGGTGGCGAAGGGTCTCAACTAATCTAAGAGCTGAGCTTACAAAAAAAACCAGACTCTTATCTTATATAATTAAATTTGAGGTAAACATATATAAGGCCGAGTAAAATTGTTAAGAGAGCGTTAGGATCAAGATTCATTACCACCCCTAGCCATGCTACAGCAGATAGTTTCGAAGGGCAACCAAACATAAAGCATATTTTAGAGTCTTTGTGTTGTGCTTGTTCGTTAATTATCCGCTTACCAATTACCATGGCGCCACGAACTAGTGATTGGCAATTCCTTTTCAGTTGTCTATAGACGAGTTATGAGATATTGCTACAAATACACTTCATACTCATTTGTACCCAATAATTATTGTTACATTGTGCGATTACACGTTCATACAAGTATAAGTAAAGGCATATTTAGGGGGTACAGGGGTTGGAGTCCCCTACTGCTCAAAATCTCATTGCAAGTAAAGGAGGAAGACGAGAATAAAAGAGAAAAGGGAGAAGAAAACGTGGGGATGGAGGAGAAAGAAGTAGACACGGTGTATACGAATAACTTGCATATGGAATCGTCTAGAGAGGCTAAAAGCGCTAATATCCAAATTAATGTAAAATCATACCTAACGGATTTGTCTAGGAAGGCTCATGAATACATTTTCTTTTTTTGGTTCCCTCAAAATTTGAACTTTTTTCGAACTTCCTTATCTCTCTCTCCTACTCCTCGAGCATGAAATGTCATGAATAAATTTTGCTACTATGTTTTCACTAATCATCAAAATCTCTCCATTGGATCTCTTCCCAAGTATCCTAAAAGGAACATTCTTCTCCTCAGCTAGAGCGAAAGGTCGGGCGACCGGTTGTTTAGCCCGGCTCAATAGTGTCACTCTCCACAAGTCGCGAGTTCGAACTCTAGCAGATGCGAATTTCTGCCTGTGGGTAAAAAACTCCCCTCGCTATGCTCGCCGCAAGACGTGGCCCTTGTGGGCATGGGCCAGGATTCAGAGAATTTTTCGTGGTTGAAGAAGCTATTATCGTTTTCTCTTAATAAAATACGGTGGGACCGTTTCCCTCCTCCGGCCACGCTTTTTTTTAATAAAAACAAAACAGTGTGTTCTGAGGTGTGAAGTGGGAGAGGGAATGTAATGATTATCATTTGCTTCCATCTGACCTATCGAAAGACTGACCTCCTGACCCCACGAAACAGAACATCTCCCGCGCGAAACTCTCCCATCAAAACCAAAAGCGCGCCAAACGAAATGACACAGAGATAAAGAAAAAGGAAAAGAAACCCTCAACCCCCAACCCTCGCCCCCCAGAATCCCCGATCCATGGATGCGGAGATGGAGGACGCGGAGACCCAGGCCGGGATCGAGTGGGACGGCGGCGGCGGCGGAGCCGACGCTGTGCTGGGCCTTGCCACCGGGGGCGCCTCGGTGTCGCTGTGCTACCACCAGGCGTTCGGTCCCCACGACGACCTCGTCTTCCTCGAGGCCGCCGACGACCTCCTCCCTGACCTTCTACAAGGCCGGTAAGCCCTCCGCCCAACCAAGCGACATACTCTGTTTTCCTCCAATAGATCAAGAAACAGCAGGCAGCAGCGCCATTCTTTCAACTTGAGTGGGGCCATTCTTTTTTTTTTCGCGACCGTGCCTGAACACGTTTTGCATTAAGAGGAGAAGAGAATAAAGTACAAACAAAGAGTTGGTTACAGAGAAAAGGAACCAACCCGGCACACACTCACTCCCTATGTGATTACATTGTCAGTAACTTGGCGACCCGACGAACGACCTAAAGCCTGAACGACCGGCTCTAGTTTGCTAAATCCTGCCTGGAACCAAGCAACGATCCATAAAGAGTGGGGCCATTCTCGATTTACGTTTTATTAGGATGTCATTATTAATTAGGAGATCCATAATCGATCTCCAGCAGAAACTCGTTTTTTGTGCTTCCAGAGATTGCTCAATTGCACTATTGACCTTGTGTGCTAACTAGTTTGCACGAACTATTCTAACATTATTCTCGCCCAACGCAAAGTTAACCCTTGTCAAATTGGCCCACCATGATCCGGTATTTCCAAGCCATTGTGGTTAAAAAGCATAGGCTGTTAATTCCTAGATATGGGCATCTCTGTTGTTTACTTGTGAACGAGTTTGTGTCTCATTGTACTTAATCATGAGTTTGTACTGGTGTAAATGTTCGGTTAAATCTGCTGTTATCCGTTCCTGTTCCATTTTGCGCTGGATAACGCGGCTTAACTTTGCTGATATTTCCTAAGCCAAAACTGAACCGAGTAAACAGCTGAAATATGTGCCACCGATATTTAGTGGATAGAGTGAGGTTGCTCTTGCATTTGCAGCACTAATTCACATGGCATAGGAGAAGAAATACAAAGCCTTACGATGTTCTAGCAAAGTATGCCGCATCATATCAGTGTTTTCATCTCTTAGAAACTTTGACATGTCTCTTGATATAGGGTGACTGTAAGGGGGCGTCCTGATGAAGAAGCTGTTCTCTGCACACCTTCTGCAACGTATTCCATGAAGTTTGTTGGCACATCCAATTCTGTGTTTCTGATACCACCTGGGGAACCATCTGCTCCATGCTTAAGGCCTGATAATACCAACGGTGATGCTAGTGCAGCTGATGCAGTGGCTGCTGCCATTAAGTTAGCACCAGGGAACATTGAATTGGTTCGAACTGCTCCACGACTTGACAAACTGAGGAGCCTTCTCCGTGAGAGGCCCTACATACTTGATGAGGATCTTGGAGATGGCTTCCAGCATAAGAAGGGGCTATACACGTGGCAAGACCTCTGCAAACTTATCCAGGCCAGTGATGGCGAGCTGTTAGATGGACTGAATACCCTCTCGGCTGTTGAGATTGATGGATTCTGGAGGACAGTCGATGCCAATTCTGTGAACACGATTCTTGACATGATCCTGCACAATTCTGTGTTGCACGACTGGCCATTAAATGCAGTGCCTGAAAATGATGTGCTATCTGTCATGGAATCTGATGGTTTCACGCATAAGATTGTAACCCATTGCCTCAACAGATTTGGTACAAAGGTTGAGCAGGAAGCCAGAAGTTTTTGGAGCCTTGATGAGAAGCGTGTATGCTTACAATTTGCTAGGAGAGTGCTTGGTGCCGGAAAGATGAAGCTCGCCAACTTTATGGACAAATGGGAGAGAAGTGTTCCTTCAGGAATGTGTGTGGATCTTCAGATGCTCGAAGGGGAAGTGTTGTGTGACAAACTTGGGGCTGAGACCTGGGTGCGTGCTTTTAGTGTTGCCGATCTGCCGCTGACGCCCGCTGACAGGTTTGCAGCACTTTTCAGTGAGCGGCTAAAGTGGGAGTGGAAAGATCTGCAACCTTACATCAGGTACGCTTTGCGCCAACCTTCTTTTGGGTATCAATTCTTTAGTGGAATTGACATGCAGTTATGTATCTCTCATGTCCAGGGACTTGCGTGTACCCGGTGTCTCTTCAGAAGGATTGCTTATCAAGTATACCAGAAGAACCCAACCAAGCTCTGAAGCTGAACCAATTTTTACTGCAAGATAATTGATACAGCCATGCCTTGATGCAGGCACAGTTAGATATTGTCATTGACACCCAACTTCTTGTTACGAACAGATCTGTGATCCTGGCTGTACTATGGGTCTTATGGTGATGGAATGTATTGTCTGAAATGCGTGCAGCTAGCTGGTTGTTGTCTTGCAGATCTATTTTTCTTTTTGGCAAACACATAAAAGCGTTGTGTCTTCTGGATCTTTGAAACTTCAGAATTTAAATATTATCAAGAAATCATTTATTTAGTATGAAGTTATAATAGATTCGGGATCTGGGTTGTATTTTTTGAAATATAAGGCAACTAATTGAGTTGCATTAGCCTCTTCCACAGAAATAGTGAATCTAACTATCTGATTACATCTCTGAATTATTCTAACTATTTGATTTCTCCTTGTAACGAGTTGTAACGAACTTGTTGCTTACACATTCCTTCAATTGCCAGTCTTCTCAGGTATTCCTGCCAGAGTTCTACATGAGGGCTGAAGGGACATCAAGCCCTGAACGTCAGCATTGTCCATTATTGTGAGTTTGTGACCATGGCAGCCATCTGCTCCAAAATGAAATTTTCTGTATTTTGTAAAAAAATCCCTAAGCCATCCATAATCCATTTTCATTGATTACAATTCTTCATGTCGTCATGTGTTATATTTGTTTCCTGATGTTGTACATGTTCTGAGCCCATGTATATAGACATTATGTGATATAGCCTAATAGTTCTTTTCATCATACGGTGCTAGCCCTCCATGAGCAGTATGTACTTCATGTGACAATTTATTGTTCCTTATCTGCTCTAGTTGCAGCAAAACATAATTTTATTCTACATATAGCCCTGAGAGTCACCTGCATCGACGTCTACTTTATTAAAAGAATATCCATATTATCAACGAAAATTGGTTTCCTGTTGGCATAAAATTACTATTTCTCTCCATCTCATCACTTTTTCCTTTTTAAAAAGTCAGCTGATTTGGAAGTTGCAATAAAATAAAATGCGGCCCAGTCATCCCAAGTTTGGGGTCCAACCCAAACAAAATAGGGCAAGAGCCGGGAGCCCACGACCCACACAAGCCTCCGACCGCATCTCTTCTTCCTCGTCTCCTCCCCCGGAGAGCAGAGTCTCTCACCGGCGCGTTCAGTAGAAACCCTAAAAAACCCCGTCTCCTCCTTTCGCCCGTGGAGCCATCCCCTCGCCGGGGGGTAGGGCTAAGTGGTTTCCGCCCGCCATGGACGCCATGCGGAAGCAGCTGGACGTGCTCATGGGCGCCAACCGCAACGGCGACGTGGAGGAGGTCAACCGGAACTACTACGACCGCGACGTCTGCCGCCTCTTCCTCGCGGGTCTATGCCCGCACGACCTCTTCCAGCTCACGGTATGCCCCTCAACGCTATTCGGTGCTGTCTTCCTGCTATGTTGCGTGGTAATTTTGGATAGGTTTGGTTTGGTCTAGGGGTTTTCCTTTTCGAATTCATCGATGAACAGAATGTTGCTAGTGTTAGATGCAATGAGGTTTCAGGAAGAAGAAAACATCAGAAGTAATTTGTTTCGCTTTGTGCTGCTTTTGTTTTTGACTCACTTATTTGGCGATTGCAGAAAATGGATCTCGGACCTTGTTCCAAGATTCACTCGCTTCAGCTACGGAAAGAGTATCCTTCATTTGACCTTGTTATGTGTGGATTTTATTCACATCATTTTTATTCAGAAATCTAGCTTGCAAAGTACTGTGTATGCCTGTTTTCCTGAGCTGTTGCCAGCTATGAAGAAGCGAAATCAAAGGGATCAGAGAATTTTGATAGAGAGCTTGAGGATATGATAGAAAGGCTCATCGTAGAGTGTGATAGGAAAATTCAAAGGGCCCTGAAACGGCTTGCGGATGACGATGCCAAGGCTGCTATTGCAATATCTGTGTCTGAGGTTACTCTGGTATTTGCCATTCCTCGTACATCAATCACTAAAGTTTATTTCTAATGATGATTTGCTTTAACCTGTAAATTGGTTTGTTAATCTTCACAGACAGACGAGATACTGCAGCTGTCAAAACAAATCAAGGAGAAAATGAAAGAAGTTGATACTTTTGGTAATCCAAACTACATTTGTATTTTTTGCCTACATTGTTGTTCTAAATAAGTTGATGCATATAAATCTGTATGAGTATTGAGTAACACTGAAATCAGTGTATATGTTTATGACTAAAGAAAAGTTGTCAGGATGGTCACATCAACAATGTGAAAGTAATTAACCTAGCCAGTGTCTTTCAACATAATCGTGCAATACAAGATGTACTTGTAGGAAGATGTTTCTATTTTGGACTTATCTATACCATCGCTTGATGATAACACCAAATTATATTCAGTTAGCGGGATCTAGACACCGTATTTTGGCTTCAAGTTTGAGCCTTAAGCTGCTAAAATTTACTATCAGTACTCAAAATTCTCTCTGAAATGTACTAACAGATTTTGAGGGGAGAACTGATGATAAAATAAAGGCCCAGGAAGTTGTGGAAGAACTGAGAGCTAAAAGGGCTGATATGCAGGTAATACTTTGAAAGTTCAAATATCCAAGTATATAATTTGTATGGATCCTAGGAGATATTTTTCCAGCGCAAATAAGTAAAATAGTAGTGCTTTTGTTTTGACGCGATAATTGTTTTCCCTATTTTATTTCAGGCTACCCTCTTGCTTGATGCTTTTAACAAGGACAGAGCTTCATTACCTACACCTGCTCCACCTCCTCAAGTAGCAGCGCCACCTCCTCCTCCTCCTGATGCCCGTACTCAGGAAATGATTAATGAAAAGCTTAAGAAAGCTGAAGAGCTTGGTATGGGATGCAATCTGTCGAATCGTTTTACTTTGCAAAGTTTCATGTATAGTTGTTTTGTTTCTTATAGGTCCATATGTATTTAGTGACTTGGGCTCATTTTTGGGCCAGTTCTCCTGGTATATATCTGTGGACTGTCGTACACCCAGTTAGTTGATATAAAATCAAATAGATTAACAATGCGCACTACTTAAACTATTCTTTATGTTTTTTTGGCAAAAGTGAGAAGCTGTAAAGATAACTTTCATGAAAATTTTGAACAGACATAAGGCTATAGTTGGTATATGTGGCATATTTTGATCTCTAGACCTTTCCAGGATCACATACAAGTTTTTGCACCATAGGTCTGCTGTTTTGAATATGAGCCACCTTAGGTGTTAGGTTCCATTCCACCGCCCCCCTACAGCTTAGAAGAAGACTTATTTATTTGTTAATTATATTAGACGCCGATTTCTTCTGTAATTTTTTTAATTATGATGTCAACCTTCTGATCTTTGCATTTCAAGCATCTGTACTGGCTTTATGAACTTTGTCACACTGCATTTTCCCTTAACAGCAGAAATGAGTATATGATGATATTATACTTTTATTGCCGTCCTCTTTTGTAGGTGAACAAGGCATGGTAGACGAAGCTCAGAAAGCTTTGGAAGAGGCAGAAGCTCTGAAAAAGGTAGCAATTACTATTACCATGTGCAGCTTAATTTACTATATGTTATTGTGCCAGCTAATTTAAGTAGGTTTGTTTTTAGTCTTGCTGTCACAGATATAGGATACAGATGAACTTTTTATGGCACTGATACTATCTTTTCTTTTGTTTGGCTAATTTGGTTTTTACTCCTATCATTAGCTGGCACCACGGACAGAGCCACCTTCAGATCCTTCTAAATATACAGCTGCTGATGTTAGAATTGTGAGTTTCCACACAACCAATGGCTGTTTTGAATGAATTTGTCATTAGTTTGCATAGTATTGTTGTCCGTCTTTTCTGTTAGTGTTTTGGTGATTGCTTATTGTGGCCTATGAGTTAACCCTTGTGCAAGGTTTATTCTAGAATAGATCTGTGGATCATGTGACGCCTAACATAATTCTTGGATCCAGTTTATCTGAAATTATGAGTTCTATATGTATTTTTCTCCAGCTATGTAATTCTGTAGTCTAATCAAGAAACTGATTAAAACATAAGCCTCCACAATTGCGTGTTAAAAGTAAACTGGCACAGTTCGCATATCATCTTTTTTTTAATATCAGATATTGCTCTAGAATCGCTTCTCTTCTTTTGGTACAAGCTTAGTTCAACCTTTGCGCACTGGATATGAACCTATATACCGGCGCATTTCCCCCCAAAAATGATTCTATCTACATGACTACAAACTACATGTCCATTACATAAATAGAGTTCCAGTGTTTGCAAGCATCAATGAGTACTACCTTTATGCGCTTGTCTTGAAATCACCTTTTGATTATGTGGCGCCATATATTATTGAATGTTATATCATACATTGTGGACTCTTGATAGGAATTGCTGCATACATAATTGAATTTCCTCTTAGAGATGTTATGAGCTACACTGTTTTTAGGGTTAAGGGTTGACACTATTTTGTTACATACATTTTAATTGGTGTGGTACTAGTTAGGTAATTGCTAATAGTTCTCTCTTTGTCCACTTTACAGACGGATCAAAAATTACGCCTCTGTGACATATGTGGTGCATTTCTGAGTGTATATGACAAGTAATGCTTTTAGCTCCTTCCACTCCCACCATTATCTGAAACTGTCTAAATTGCATCGTTACCATGAACTGAATTTATCCCAACACAGTGATCGACGTCTTGCTGACCATTTTGGAGGGAAGCTACACTTGGGCTACATGCTGATTCGTGAAAAACTGAAAGAACTTCAGGTAAATTCCTGCTTGCCATGCCCAAATACATGTAGGATGCTGAAAATAGATGAAATAAATTAATATCCAGGCTTTGTAAACAGTGAAGACATAAGGACAATCAAATCATAAACCCTCACATCTTACTAGGACTCACATTCTGTTTGTCCATTAGAATATGAGCTTAATTTATTCCTTTGACTTCTCTAAGTCTGTTAAGGTGCAATTTATCAGGTGCTGAGTGTAATGTACCATTTTCTGCTTTAAAGAGTTACTCTGTTTTGGGCCTTTTGGCATCTGTGAGTTTTCTTATCTCAAGAGCCTCAAGGTTCTCACCTTCCCTATATATTATTTCATTACTCACATTGGAGGGCAGTTTGGTTATTACGATAGTCATTACAGGAATTAGTCCATGTTGCGTGCATGTGACAATCATCTTCACACCCATGGCAACAACAGTCACTGTCTCTTGAGAAATGTATGCATAGGAGCGTGCAGAACATGGTATGATTAATCATGTTTACTTAACTGTGACAAACTGCTCATGTGCTCTGCTTAGTATTATGTTGAGCAGAAGCTGGAGGTTGCTTTTCTACTGGTGAGCCATATTATGTAGATCTGGTGATAAATATTACTGGTTATGTTATCCTGAAAGCACGTCCTTTTGCCAACATTTGCTGTAAGTGACAACTTGTTCTGCTGTTTATCTGCTACCTGCTCCATAAATGTGTAAGATTAATTTTGCTGAAGCAGCCTTGCCTGTAATGTATCACTTGCCTTTTCTTTTGGAACTTTTCTCTTGTTTTTAAGTAATACCAAAATATCATCATTTTTACTTTCATAAAATACACTATGCCATCTTCCAGGAGCAGATAAATAAAAGAAGGAAGGACAAATCTGAAGACGATAGACGGTATGGCATTCCTCAACCTTTTCACTATTTTAGTCAGCATAGACATTATCTGAAATATTTGGCTTTTTAGATCAAGAGAGCACAGCAAGGACCGCAACAGTCGGGCATCAAGGGATAGAGATACAGAAAGAAAAGACAGGATTGACTCTCGAGATGGTAGAAGAGGAGATTATGATAGGGATCGTGATAGACGTCATGACAGGGATCGTCGCCATGACCGTGATCGGGATAGAGATTATGACCGCTCCCGCGGCCACGATTCAAGGAGAAGAGAACGTTCACGATCCAGGGAGCGCAGGTATTACTGAATGATAGGGTCCTTGCACAATATAGCTAGTTTATTAAGTTTTATTTGATTGAAATGTTTTCACCTTGTCATTGACTAACCCAGATATTTGTTGCAAATTTCAGGCGCCATGAGAGGTACTAAATGCTGATCCCTGGCTGAAAGATTTTCAAGTACTCTGGGAAGATAGAGTTGTGATTTGTATTTCAGAAAGTTCCCACTAGTTACTGGGTTGATGCTGGCAATCTGGTGCATTCTGCATCCTTTAGTACTGTTTTTATATACCACTGTTGTGCCAAGAACGTTCGCATTAAAGCAAACTTTGGGGAACCGACTTGACAGCTAAATGATCCGAGAATGTTTTGTGTTTAAAGTATAATAAACTCATCAGAAGTTGGAAGCACTTGGTTCTTGCCGTTACCCCAATTCGTGCTATTTCTTTTGTATCATATTCTGTACTACTTGGTAGGCTTTGGCTATTTATACTCGGAAATCTACTCGCAACCTGGTTTCTCGACGGTTTTTTTTTCTGAAGCGACTTATGGGAGAGATTTTTTAAGCCATTTCTCAATGTTTTTTTGTAACGTGATTTCTCGCCCGGGGGGGGGGGGGCTGTTAAATGAATTCTCAACGGGTTAACTTGCCAAAAAGAGGACATCCATTTCTAGAACATAGGCGCTGTAAAGGATAACCATCTCCCTCTCAACCATGGCAAATGAGGCATACATCTACTCGCAATACTGCAGAATTCTTGTATGATATGAACAAAACCTGAAACTTTTCATTCCAGAAGAAACCAAATCTAGAGCCCCATGAGGCCAGGCCTGTCTGCCGTCTAGAAGGCTTTCCGCGGGCGGACCTTGAAGCTGGTCGACCGGATGACGTCATCGTCGGCGTTGAGCCTCTGCTGCAGGGTGGACAGGGAGTCGGGCTTGGTGAAGTTGGTGACGAGGAGGTAAATGCCGTCGTAGTAAGTGGACGGCAGCCCGGTCCGGCTGTTCCTCTTCCTGATGCTGTATGCCAGTGGGATGACGCCCCGGTTGAAGACCTCCACGTACATGGCGCCGCCGGCGACGAGCAGCTGCGGTAGCACAGGGAAGCACCAAGGTAAGCAGGCTTGCGGGACCGATGCAATGGTACACAAATAGCAAAGGGTGCTCCGAACATCTCAAGACCAGTGAACTTGTGACCATTTTTTTTAGATTAAGGAGAACTTGTGACCATATTAGAGCTACAATTTAGGAGGGCACGGTGATGAATATGGGGGCATTACTATACTGATGCAGAAGAAGTTAATTGCCTAATTGGGACACAATTGATTAAATGGGTGACAATAGGAAGATCATTTCAGTGCTAGCTTGCTAATCTCAAAATCTGGTGGTACTGCAACATCATTATTGCTATTACTTCTGCAGAACATTGGCTTGAAATTCTTCTACTGCATTTTCTCTACCACAAGTTTGTACATCATTTAACCAACGGCATTGCAGCAGCAATGCAGTTCTGATGGCTGAACGAGCAGACAACAAAATTTCCGACGAACTGATATCACACGCTCACTCGAATAATGGCAAATTGGTGGTCGATTGTGTTAGCTAGCTAGCAGGTAAATGGAGTTAGTGGAATCACCTCCTCGTAGCGCTGGATGAGCGCGAGTCGCTCCTCCTCGGACATGTCGGGCCGCAGCACGACCATGGTCTCGTACTGGCGCAGGCCCGGCGGGCAGGGCGGCATCTCCCGCTCCTCCAGCGCCAGCGCCGCCTCCGCGGCCGACATCCCGAGCCCGCCGCCGCCGAGCCCCAGCCCGGAGCCGAACCCCGAGGCGGAGCCCTCCTCGTCGCCGACCTCCTCGTCCTCGGCGCCGCCGGTCGCGGCCGCCGAGCCGCCGTAGAAGGACGCCGCGTACCCGGCGGAGACCGCGCGGGCGCGAGCGCGGACGGAGGGGAGGCGCAGCGGCGCGGGAGTGCAGGGGCGGAACGGCGGGAGCGTGGTGGAGGCGGAGGCGGAGGTGGGGAGAGGCAGCGCCATGGATGGCGGCATTGGAGGGAGGGAAGGGGAAGCCGAGAGCGCGGAGGGAGAGCGGGAGAGGAGGCGCGCTGTTCGTGTCGTGTCCACTGGATAGATAAGGATAGGAGGCCGCGCCTTAACAACTCCGCTCGGCCCTGTTTGGACGAAATTTGGTGAAAAATGGCCGCACTTCAAACATGATCGGGAGGAGTATTGACTATAAAGTGCTATAATATAATTTTAAGAAATATGTTTCCATCTTTGCATTTCAAATTTAAAGCGGTAGTGTGTTAAATTCTTGATTTTTTTAGTCAACAGTTTCTAGTTTGCCTTTGGATGGTACATCGCATACAAAGGAACTTTTGAGCTGGACACTCACGGATTGTTGATGAGTCCTTCCATTTTGTTTTTTGTCCACTAGACAATAGTAGTAATAAAGAAAAAGAGATCGTTTGCACATCTTTTTTTAATCGGTACGTTCAAAATGTTACTGTTAGCCCAATTTTGTTAGTGAGTTTCGCTCTTATTTAATCATGTATCATATAACAAATATGATGTCACGATAATAGATTTTGTTTGGTGCTGTGATTGGAGGATTTTATGAACTCTGATTGTGACCTGCTAGATTAAGATTACCCATCCACCTGACCCAAAATCCAGCTCCTTCTTCCCGAGTTCCTCTCTCGATTTCTTCTTGATCGCTAATTGCTGAAGCTGAGGTGGACTGGCAAGGGGGTCGGTCCAGCCACACTCAGACACGTGCTTCCTGCCCCTCTTGCTTGTTACTCGAGCACGGGCTCCCCCTAAGGCTATCTCCAACCATTCCCCCCATCCAACTCCCCCCAAACGTACTATTTACTATATTTTACTACCTTCCTCCAAAAGATTCCTCCCTCTATAACTCCTTCTCTCCAACCATTCCCCCCATATCTATTCCCTCTATATACTATCACTCATTAACTAACTATTTATTTATCGTTTTTGAATTTAAAAAAATCATATAGTATTTGTACTGTCATAATACGCATTATCATCATGTTACGGGACTCAAACGAGATTAATATCATGAAGAAATGATGTGATTAAAGTATAGGGGGAGATGTGAACTCCCTCCATACATGGGGAGAGATTCATCTCTGCCCTTACGTAGGGGGAGCTGTGGGGGAGCCGTTGGAGCGCTCGCTCCCCCCCCCCCCCCACCCCAAAGCCCCCCCTACGTAGGGTGGGGGGCGGTTTACCGTGTCCCCTTGGAGCAAGCCTAACCTCGCCCTCCCTCCCCCGCACGCGGTTTCCACTCGCTTCGTCCCCTGCAGATCGCCTCGTCCTCGACGCGCTCACCCTCAGGTCAACCACACCCCACTCCCCTCCACCCCTTCTTGAAGCGAATTCCACACCCGCCTCGGGCCTCATCAGATCTCACTTCCCGTTCTTGGCTTCGTTTCGACCTCCTCTGGCAGCGAGCATGTCTTCGTCGGAGAACCCCACGGTGACTGAGCGCGGCAGCCGCGACGACAAGCACGAGGACGGCGACAAGAAGGAGGGCGGCGGCGGCTTCATCGAGAAGGTCAAGGACTTCATCCACGACATCGGCGAGAAGATCGAGGAGGCTGTCGGCTTCGGCAAGCCCACCGCCGACGTCTCCGGCATCCACATCCCGCACATCAGCCTCCACCGCGCCGACCTCGTCGTCGACGTGCTCATCAAGAACCCCAACCCCGTCCCAATCCCGCTCGTCGACATCGACTACCTCATCGACAGTGACGGCCGCAAGCTCGTCTCCGGCCTCATCCCCGACGCCGGCACCATCCAC
Source organism: Panicum virgatum (assembly GCF_016808335.1). Taxonomy (NCBI): domain Eukaryota; kingdom Viridiplantae; phylum Streptophyta; class Magnoliopsida; order Poales; family Poaceae; genus Panicum; species Panicum virgatum. Next base: position 1,194,078 of record NC_053144.1, read on the forward strand.
GCGCACGGCGAGGAGACCGTCAAGATCCCCGTCTCCCTCGTCTTCGACGACATCAAGAGCACCTACAAGGACATCCAGCCGGGGAGCATCATCCCATACCTCGTCCGCGTCGTCCTCCTCGTGGACGTCCCCATCATCGGCCGGGTCAAGATCCCGCTCGAGAAGTCCGGCGAGATCCCCGTCCCCTACAAGCCCGACGTCGATGTTGAGAAGATCAAGTTCCACCACTTCTCCTTCGAGGAGACCACCGCCACGCTGCACATCAAGCTCGAGAACAAGAACGACTTCGACCTCGGCCTCAACATGCTCGAGTACGAGATGTGGCTCGGCGACGACAGCATCGCCTCCGCCGAGCTCACGCAGAGCGCCAAGATCGAGAAGCAGGGGTTCACCAGGATGCAGATCCCCTTCAGCTTCAGGCCCAAGGACTTCGGATCCGCGGTCTGGGACATGATCAGGGGCAGGGGGACAGGCTACACCATCAAGGGCAAGATTGATGTCGACACTCCCTTTGGGAACATGAAGCTGCCCATAAGCAAAGAGGGTGGAACTACTCGCATCAAGAAGGACGACGACGACGACGACGATGATGACAACTGAGGTACCATCAGCTTCCTTCTGGTCCTACTGCTGCTGATTGATTAATCATCATTGCTTCACCAGTTCAGTACTCTTTGAGACTTTGCCTAACTACTACAATGCCCATTGAAAAGATATAGCTTTAGCATAAGCATGCATCTTTTTAATTCAACTTGAGGTGTCTTGATAAGCTAAATTTTCTAGTACATGATGCAATATACGAGCTTGCTAGGCAGCTAGGCCATCAATTTCTGTCAATCATGAATTTTGATTGAAATAGTCGGAACAAGTTGAGTCCATTACTCCATTCAAGTTCTGTAGTCTCTTCACGGACCCATTATACTGAAAAGTGCAGTCAGTTTTTTGCTGATTAGTTAGAGATTTGCAGGTACTTGTCGGAACTACTTGTGCTAGAACCTGTAGTATGTCTCGATTTCCGACAGAGATTCAGTACATGCTCATGTGCCAGTTTTTATACTCTGGTCAAAATGTTCAGGCTGTTCGTTTGATTCAAGTAAAGATCTGATTTTGGTGAACTTAGAATGCCACTCTATTCTAGGAACCGAGTCGTAACACAATCCAATTTACATAAAAATGAAACAAGTATATAGTAGCAGCAACCCATGTCTATCAACTAATGGGACAAGCCATCCCAAATCGATTAGGCGGTCGGTGATGCAATGCAGCTCCGGGCTTGCAACCCTGCAATAAGTATATTGGGTTGCTGCTGTAGCTTTGCACACAACATTAAAGTCGTTTCTTGTACAGAGCTGCACTCTTTGCAAAATCGTTCATACTGCTAACCTCTATTTCTGAACCACCCTTTGTTGCAGGACTGAAGTGCTGCTGTAACCAAACACAGATGGCAGTGAAGTGGAGAGGATGCTGTAACGGGTGCAGTCGCCTGCCTGACACCCTCAGCGCTAGTTGAGCTCTGCATTGTCTTGGTAGCTTCGTGTTTCTGTCGATCTGCATTGTCTGAACATCCTCTGTTAGTGTGGACTCGTCTGTGCTGTGAATTCCTTCTCCAAACTTTTGTGGTTGGAGCATGAAGAATAAGTTCCCATCACCCCTGGTTCTTTGTGGGGCTCGTTGGGAGTGTTGCGCCGCAGCCATTGTCTGGTGCCATATGATCCTCAAACTCATCTATGGTTCGCCATTGCTCCACCGGCTAGTTCGGAGCAGAGTTGCAGCCAATCCGGCAGTACAGTACTATACTACGAGTGCCAAAATAGTAGTAGTTCTACGGTCTTCCGATGGTGTAATCACAATCACAACTTAGGCACTTAGCCACGCCACATGACGCGTCCCAACTTCTGGGTGTGTTTAGATCCCTCAAAAACCACCCCAAAATCCAAACTTTCCATCACATCTCCATCACATCGAAACATTAAATATAGCAAATGACTCATGCATGGAGTATTAAATGTAGGTAAATAAAAAAACTAATTGCATAGTTTTGATGTACGTTGCGAGACGAATCTTTTGAGCCTAGTTAGGTCATGGTAGGACAATATTTACCACAAACAAACGAAACGTGCTACAGTGTGCTACAGCGTGTGATGTGACTTTTCGCACCCTTTTTCACTCCATCTAAACACAGCCTCTGTTTGGTTTCTTGCATCGGCTGTGGTTCGCCATACTTTTTCAGCTCAGCTATTTGATGCAGGCACGTGTCTTAGGCTATTCACTTTGCCAAACCTTGCCTAAGCTGTGGTAAGAAAATGTGGCAATGTGGAGAGACCTCAAGCGCATGTGCATCCATTGAGGCTGAACCCCGTTCATGAACGAAGCGACATTGCGAGCAGGTGAACTAAAATGTTGAGACATACAACCCCTGATCCGCGCCGTGCTGGACTTGCGCGAAATCATCGTCGCACTAGGCACCATGCCACGGCACACTGCATGCCAAACATACTTATCTGATGAGCGAACCTCTCTTGTGTGGATCAAGCAAACCCCTCTCCCGGTGAATCATAACGTTGTGAGATCGATGCGAGAAGGCTGTGACTCCTCCATGGAGTACAAGCCATGAAGCCAAAACATGGTTTTGTCTCCCATTTTTCATTTTACTGCATCTACGGCAAGTTCACACTTGGTTCAGCTACAGCCGCAACTATGCTTCAGATCATCTATTCTCTGGTTTCCAACCCCATGTCAGTCAGTCAGGACGAGGACGTACGTCAACCTGGAAATTGAGCTTACAGCATTATATATACGCTAAGAATGTCGCAATTTAGAGCAGCGCGTCCATAAAATTTAGCAAACTGACGCGTGGTCTGAAACTTTGATCTCTGGATCTTTTGAGTAAAAGATTCCATGTTCAAATAGCAGCGCGTGGCTCACTCTCCCTGACCTGCATCAACCCTCAAGTCTGAACCTGAAAAGAAATCCGCCATTGCTGCGGTCGCGCACGCTGCGACGATGGTGATTTCATCCTGCAAAGTACTCCGCCACTGATCCTGCGCTGCGATGGAACTTGGAGCAGCAGAAAGAGCCCACGCTCGAGGCGACGACGAGGTACGAGAAGGAGGCTCAACTTGTTGGGTTCAGCGACTCTGATCATGCTGGAGACATTGACACTCGCAAGAGTACCACAGGTGTCCTCTTCTTCCATGGCAAGAACATCATCACCTAGTAGAGTCAGAAGCAGAAGGTTGTTGCACTCAGTTCATGCGAAGCCGAGTATATTGCGTGCACATCAGCTGCCTGCCAGGGAGTTTGGCTGACTCGCCTCCTGTCAGAGCTGAAGGGCAAGTCTGAAGGGGCGGTCAGGATCCACATCGACAGCCAATCAGCTATCCATCTAAGTAAGAACCATGTCTTTCATGATCGCAGCAAGCATATAGATACAAGATACCACTACATTCGCGAGTGCATCGAGGAGGACATGGTGAATGTTGCTTCAGTTGGCACTGCCGAGCAGCTGGTAGATATACTGACGAAGCCATTGCCGCGGGAGCGCTTCTGTGAACTTCGTGACAAGCTCGGCCTCGTCAAGATCAAGTAGAGACGCAAGGCTCAGGAGGAGATTTGTTAGATGAGCCTAGCGTCTGTTAGAGTTAGTTAGATTTGCATGTAATCTTTCTGTTAGTCATGCGCATGAGGACCGGCTTGTGGTTGCCATGCGCATCGTGCCCGCGAGAATAGCTCGCGCTAGACTCGGACAACCGGAGGTGGGCGCACATCGTGGACGTGGGGATGGACGCGTCGTTAGCGCGGTGTGCGGATCGCCACCGGAGTCCTTTGCTTTTGTGTTCAATAAAAGGAGAAGAACAAACTAGAAAACGCTGCGGTTTTGGGCAGCACCAAACTCTCTTGTGCTCGTGTTCCAAGTGTTCGCGTGTGTCCACCTTCACTCTCGCCGGCATTCCGAGCTCGCCTGCGCCGTTCACCAGCGTTCCAGTTCGTTCCAGAGCTGACACCTCAACCCTCAAGTCTGAACCTGCAGAGTGCTCCGCCATTGCTGCGGTCGCACACGCTGCGACGATGATGATTTCATCCTGCAAAGCACTCCGCCAGTTGGATCCTGCGCTGCGATGGAACCTTTAGCAGTAGAAAGAGCCCACGCTCGAGGCGACGAGGAGGTACGAGCCGGCGGCGGCCCCATCGCGCGGTTCCCCAGACCAGAGCGCGCGAGGGCTAGCTAGCTAGCTTTTCTCCAAGAAAACGGCGGCGAATTTCCCCCGCGTCCTCTGCCACGCTCGAGAGGTGCACCTGACCTGGGACTCCGGCGCCGTCCGCCGTGGCGCTGGCACCATTCAGCTCCCGCGGGGCCGCGCCTGCCTAGCTGCCTGATGAGGAGGAAGTTGAGGACGACGGAGTCATCCAATCTGGACCGCACAAGTGCAATCCAGCGGCTGACAAGGCCCAGGGGTGGACGGTATTTGAAATACCGTCCACACCCGGTCCGCACTCTGGAAAGCCTCCTTGGCTGCATGCCGTGCCGCCGAGGCTCGCCGGAGAGCCGCGCCGCGCGTCTGGGGTGTTGGTTGCCTGTCAAATGCCCCCGGTCAATACCGTCGACCGCTCCTGGTCGTGGCTGCAAGGACGCCGCCTCTGCTGCGCACCGCGGCTTGCCGGAGAGCCCCCGCGCCTGGTTAACTCCCTCTCCTTCCTGCTGGACCCTTTCGAACGACGGCCGCAACATGGTCGTCGCGCGCCGCCGCCTCTTTTCCCCTTGGACCCGTCAGCCTACGGGCTACGGCTGCATCCTATGGGCTGGCAAGCGGCGGCGACGACGAGGTCCGAGCCGGCGACCCCACGGACCAGAGCGTGCGAGCCGCCAGGACTGTCCTCCGAGGAAGCGGCGACGAGCTTCCCCGCGTCCTTCTCCTACGAGGCGACGATCCCGCAGGCGTGGTCCGCCACGCTCTAGAGGTGTCGCAGCGCGGGCCTGGGCGTCCGGCCTCCGCCATGGCGCTCCCAAGTCCCAACCCGCCTGGTCGCAGCTGCCTGACAAGTCAAAACGACGACCGAGTCCTCGGCCCGCCCGATCTAGACCGCACGTGCTCCATCCAACGCCCAAAAATGAAACAAGGGTGGACGGTATTTGACTGCCGTCCGCCCTGGTGGACACTGGCGAGCCTCGCCGGGGAGCCGCCGCGGCCACGGGAGTTAGTTGCCTCCGTCTTCTCCCTCTTGGAAGAGGTCAGCATCCGTCGCATCCCCGCTTGCCCCGCACCGACCGTGATCGAGGATCAGGAAGACATGAGCGTCGGCGAGCGAACACCGAACGGAGGAACTCCGTCCGCCGCTACGCCGCAGGCTTGCTCGCCGGAGCGCCGGCCCGTTCAGACCCTTTTGAGTCGTCATGCGGCGGCGATCACGTAGGTGACTTCCAGGCTTCATGGGCTCCGATGGCCTGATCGGTGTTTCCACAACCACGGCAGGCGCCCCGGCCCATGACGCGCGCCGCCTCGCTCTGTGCCTCGGCTCGCCGGAGCTCGGCCGCGTTGAGACCGTCAGACGTGGCGTCACTCGCCTTGCACCAACCACACGGTGAAGATCACCAGCACGCGCATTACTGGAGTGTTGCGAATACAAACTTGGATCCTGCGTCAGCGTCGCCATGGAACTTGGAGCGGTAGGAAGCCCGAGCTGGTTGCTGGTGGCGGCGACAAGGCACAAGCCGGCGGCCCCACGGAAGCGCGTGAGCCGTGAGGACTGTTCTCGATGGAAGCGGCGACGAGGTTCCCCGTGTCCTTCGCCGACGATCTCGCGGGCGTGGTCCACCACGCTCCAGAGGTGCGGCGAACTTGGGCCTCCGGCCTTCGCCATGGCACTGGCGGCACCCAGCTCCCGCGCGGCCACACCGGCCTGACAAAGACGACCGAGTCCTCCGCCTGCCCGATCTGAGCCGCACGTGGTCGATCCAGCGGTCCAAAGTGATCCAGGGGTGGACGGTATTTGAAATACCGTCCACCCCCGGTCGGGATTTCGAGTACCGTCCGCCCTCGGTGGACGCTGCCCAGGCTCGCCGGAGAGCCGCTGCGGCCCTGGGCAATCTGCTCGTGGCAATCTCCCCCGCATGATGCGTTGCTCGCCGGAGCGCCGTCCCGTTCAGACCCTTCTGAGTCGTCATGCCGCGGCGAGCGCGCACGTGCCGCCGTGTGCCGATGTGCAGCATGGGCGCCGAACGCCGATGTACTGATCGGCACCCATTTGCCGTGGCGTGGCATGGGGCTCCGCTACGGCTCCATGGAGGCGGAGGAGCGAGCACTGGAAGGGCAGCTCGAACACGGCGCGGGCAGCGCCCAGCGGTGGTGTGCCGCGCCGCCGCGCGAGGGCCAGCGGGTCGTTGCTGCCAGAGCAGCGCATGGCGTGATCAAAACATCTATTCTCTGGCTGCCAACCCCATGTCAGTCAGAACGTCAACGCTGAAATTTAGCTTACTACATCATTATTATACCCTACGTAGAGCAGCGCGTCCATGAAATTTTGATCTCTGGATCTTTCGAGAGGGAAAAAAAATCGTCTTAGCCTCCCTGACCTGCCTCAAGTCTGAACTCTGAACCTGCAAAGTGCTCCGCCATTGCTGCGGTCGTGCACGCTGCGACGATGATGATTTGATCCTGCAAAGCACTCCGTCACTTGGATCCTTCGCTGCGATGGAACTTGGAGCAGTAGAAAGAGCCCTCGCGGCGACGACGAGGTACGAGCTGGCGGCCCGCCCCATCGCGCGGTTCTCCAGACCAGAGCGCGCGAGGGCTAGCTAGCTTTTCTCCAAAAAAACGGCGGCGAATTCCCCCCGCATCCTCTGCCGGCGTGGTCCACCACGCTCGAGAGGTGCACCCGGCCTGGGACTCCGGTGTCCGCCATGGCGGCATGGCATTCAGCTCCCGCGCGGCCGCGCCTGCCTGGCTGCCTGACGAGGACGACAGAGTTATCCGATCTGGGCCGCACAAGTCCAATCCAGCGGCTGACAAGGCCCAGGGGTGGACGGTATTTCAAATACCGTCCACCCCCGGTCCGCACCGTCCACCTCTGGAACGCCTCCTTGGCTGCACGCCATGCCGCCGAGGCTCGCTGGAGAGCCGCGCCGCGCGCCTGGGGTGTTGGTTGCCTGTCAAATGTCCCTGGCCAATACCGTCCGCTCCTGTTCGTGGCAAGGACGCCGCCTCTGCTGCGCACCGCGGCTTGCCGGAGAGCCCCCGCGCCTGGTTAACCTCTCCTTCCTCCCGGAGCCTTTCGAATTGAACGACGACTGCAACATGGTCGTCGCGCGCCGCCGCCTCTCTTCCCCTTGGAGCCGTCAGCCCACGGGTTACGGCTGCATCCTCTGCTGCGCGTCGCGGAGCCGGTCGCTGGCCCGGGCACTCCCGCGTGAACCGCGCCGACTGGTCTGTTCCAGCGCAAGAATCTTTTCGCCTCATACTGCCGCTACAGCAACATGCGCCGCGCCGGGACGCCGTCTCCAGGAAACCCGCGCTGGCGGGCGACGGCGACGACGAGGTCCGAGCCGGCGTCCCCACGAACCAGAGCGCGCGAGCCGCCAGGGCTGTTTTCCAAGGAAGCGGCGACGAGGTTCCCTGCATCCTTCGACGACGATCCCGCGGGCTTGATCCGCGACGCTCCAGAGGTGCGGCGGACCTGGGCGTCCGGCCTCCGCCGTGACGTCGGTGGGCGGCGGTATCCAGCTCCCGCGCGGCCGCAGCAGCCTGACAAATGATAACGACGACCCAGTCCTGTCCTCCGCCCGCCCGATCTGGACCGCACATGCTCGATCTAACGTACAAAAATGAACCAAGGGTGGACGGTAATTCAAATACCGTCCACCCCCGGTCGGGATTTCGAATACCGTCCGCCCCGGTGGACGCTGCCGACGCTCGCCGGTGAGCCGCCGCGGCCCCGGCAGTTAGTTGCGTCCCTCTTGGATCCCCCGCTTACCTCGTGCCGACCGTGACCACTGAACGCCGGCGCGCGAACACTGAACGGGGGAACTCCGTCTCCGCCGCATGCAGTCTTGCTCGTCGGAGCGCCGGCCGGTTCAGACCCCTTCTGAGTCACCATGCAGCGGCGAGCGCACACGTTCCCTCGTGCGGACAGCTCACACGGTCTCTGATGTCGTGATCGGTGTTTCCACAACCACGGCAGGCGCCCCGGCCCATGACGCCGCCTCGCTCTGTGCCTCGGCTCACCGGAGCACGGCCGCGTTCAGACCGTCAGACGTTGCGTCGCTCGCCTTCCACCAACGACACGATGAACATTTCGTCTTCAGATTGTCCACCCTTGGCATTTAATAGGCAAAGTTTGTGACTCCTAGGACAGCAAGGGTTCGGATTAAGCATTGGTCCTTCGTTCCTCCGGTGAAGAGCAGTCTTTCCTGTCCTAATGTAAGAGTTCAGTCTTCCAGTCTGAAGATTAATCTAGAAAAATCACTTTACAAAGGGGGAAAAAATTTACCTGCTCACCACTACACCAGACATGCTCTGAAGTGAACAACAACAAAGAAATGCAAAGGATCGGATGTCCTAGTGTGCACTGGGATTATCAAGGCAGAGTCGCAGGACATTGTGTGCTAATTCATAGGAAACCGACAACAGATTAATAAACTTGAATAATCTGAATAGTTTCGCATTACTCGTCGAAGCACTGACAGATTCTCAGAGATCAAAGGCTGTAAGGTGCGTCGACAAAACCACGAAAATCGCTCTGAATAATCTGAGGAGAGATAATACTACCAGAACGATCACTGTTCATCACATCCTATTGATCTCTTGAGCATTGGAAACCATTGACCAGCTGCTGATTAAGAATCGATCGTTCGATCTAGAGATGAAGCGCTCTCCTAAATGAAATAGCTCAGTTTCGTTTCTGAAGTATATAGAAAATATTTGTTGTTCGTCAGACGCCTGCTTGAGTCTCGTGTCTGAAGATTAATCTCGAAAAATATTTGCTGTTCGTCGGACGCCTGCCTTATTCTATGTCAAGAAAGGTCAAAGATTGTGAGTGCTAAAATTTAAGAACTAGGAATTCACATTGTACTGTGTTATCAGACAGAATGGGCGACTATAAGTAAACTCAGTTGTGACATGATTTGCAATCAGCCAATCACCAAAGCAAGTTGCCATATGCGAAATTCTTCACAACATTGTGCAGCAAGGTGCAAACAAAATGACTGCAGTGGGGTCTTAAGTGAAGTTTTGAACCAGAAATCTCTGTTCTGTGTCCATTTCAGCAGAGAAGTATGTTGCTATGCCAATGCCATCAGGCAAAGCAATGGCGCAATGAGCTCCTGATCGCTATCACCAATTCTTGTCATTCCCTAGATTCCGCACCGAATCCGTGGCAATTGCATCCACAACGTTTGTGGCTTATTTAGCTTTCATGACCTCAGAAGCCAGCTCATGACTCATGTTCATGTGGTTTCCAGAAAGAAACATTGGGCAATACAAACTTAGGCTGGAGACAAACTTGGATCCTCGGTCGCCATGGAGCTTGGAGCAGTAGGAAGCCCGAGCTGGCGGCGGCGACAAGGCACAAGCAGAAGCCGCCGGCCCCACGGACGGTATCCCAGGCCAGAGCGCGCGAGCCGCGAGGGCAGTTCCTGTTCTCCATGGAAGCGGTGACGAGGTTCCCCGTGCCTTCGCCGACGATCTAGAGGTGCGGCGGACCTGGGCCTCCGGCCTTCGCCATGGCACTGGCGGCATCCAGCTTCCGCGCGGCCACACCACACCTGTCTGACAAGTGACAACGACGACCGAGTCCTGTCCTCCTCCTGCCCGATCTGAGCCGCACGTGTTCCATCCAACGGCCCAAAGTGAATCAGGGGTGGACGGTGTTTGAAATACCGTCCACCCCGGTCGGGATTTCGAGTACCGTCCGCCCCCGGTGGACGCTGCCGAGGCTCGCCGGAGAGCCGCTGCGGCGCCGGGAGTTGGTTGCCTCCCTCCCCTCCTCTTCGAAGAGGTACGGCCAGCATCCGCGGCAATCTCCGCCGCATGATGTGTTGCTCGCCGGAGCGCCGGCTCGTTCAGATTCAGACCGACGCGAGTGCGCGCGGCGCCGCGCTGCTGCTCGGGTGCGGCTGGGTTTTCGCTGGTCGAACAGATGCCGTCGCGTGGCATGGGGCTCCGCTACGGTTCCATGGAGGCGGACGAGCGAGCACTGGAAGGGCATGCAGCTCGAACACGGCGCGGCCAGCGGTGGTCTGATATTTTGATCTCTGGATCTTTCGAGAGGAAAAAAAAAAAGAATCTCTGTTCAGATGGCAGCGCGGGGCTCAGTCTCAAGTCTGAACTGAACCTGCAAAGGAAAAAAACGCTCGCGGCGACGACGAGGTACGAGCTGGCGGCGGATTCCCCTCGCATCCTCTGCCGGCGTGGTCCACCGCGCTAGAGAGGTGCGCCGGGCCTGGGACTCCGGCGTCCGCCATGGCAGCATGGCATTCAGCTCCCGCGCCTGCCTGGCTGCCTGATGAGGAACTTGAGGACGACGGAGTCATCCGATCTGAACCGCACAAGTCCAATCCAGCGGCTGACAAGGCCCAGGGGTGGACGGTATTTGAAATACCGTCCACCCCCGGTCCGCACCGTCCACCTCTGGAACGCCTCCTTGGCTGCATGCCGTGCCGCCGAGGCTCGCCGGAGAGCCGCGCCGCGCGCCTGGGGTGTTAGTTGCCTGTCAAATGACCTCCTCGAACCCAGCGCGTGTCGCCGCCGCCGATCGCTTGCTCGGTTCCTGTCGTAGCCGAGGCATCACCATGAGCAACGAGGTCCGCACCGCACTGTCCACCTCTGGAACGCCTCCTTGGCTGCATGCCGTGCCGCCGAGTCTCGCCGGAGAGCCGAGCCGCGCGCCTGGGGTGTTGGTTGCCTGTCAAAAGCCCCCGGTCAATAACGTCCGCTGCTGGTCGTGGCAAGGACGCCGCCTCTGCTGCGCACCGCAGCTTGCCGGAGAGCCCCCGCGCCTGGTTAACTCCGTCTCCTTCCCTGCTGGACCCTTTCGAACGACGGCCGCAACTCGGTCGTTGCGCACCACCGCAACTCAGCCTACGGGCTACGGCTGCATCCTATGGGCTGGCGAGCGGCGGCGACGACGAGGTCCGAGCCGGCGACCCCACGGACCAGAGCGTGCGAGCCGCCAGGGCTGTCCTCCGAGGAAGCGGCGACGAGCTTCCCCGCGTCCTTCTCCTACGAGGCGACGATCCCGGAGGCGTGGTCCGCCACGCTCTAGAGGTGTCGCAGCGCGGGCCTGGGCGTCCGGCCTCCGCCATGGCGCTCCCAACCCGCGTGGTCGCAGCTGCCTGACAAGTCAAAACGACGACCGAGTCCTCGGCCCACCCGATCTAGACCGCACGTCGTCGATCCAACGCCCAAAAATGAACCAAGGGTGGACGGTATTTCAAATACCGTCCACCCCCGGTAGGGATTTGGAGTACCGTCCGCCCTGGTGGACGCTGTGGAGGCTCGCCGGAGAGCCGCCGCGGCCCCGGGAGTTAATTGCCTCCGTCTTCTCCCTCTTGGATGAGGTCAGCATCCGTCGCATCCCTTCTTGCCCCGTACCGACCGTGATCAAGGATCAGGAAGAGATGAGCGCCGGCGAGCGAACACCGAACGGAGGAACTCCGTCCGCCGCTGCGCCGCTGGCTTGCTCGCCGGAGCGCCGGCCCATTCAGACCCTTTTGAGTCGTCATGCGGCGGCGATCACTTAGGTGCCTTCCAGGCTACATGGGCTCCGATGGCCTGATCGGTGTTTCCACAACCACGGCAGGCGCCCCGGCCCATGACGCGCGCCGCTTCGCTCTGTGCCTCGGCTCGCCGGAGCTCGGCCGCGTTGAGACCGTCAGACGTGGCGTCACTCGCCTTGCACCAACCACACGGTGAAGATCACCAGCATGCGCATTACAGGAGTGTTGCGAATCGAGCAAGCACTGAGACAACGTGGCATTTCGTCTTCAGATTGTCCATGCTCGACAATGCGACTCCTAGGACAGATTTCCATTAATTTCACTAGAGAAGTATGTTGCCATGCCAATGCCATCGCCCATCAGCAATGAGCTCCTGATCGCAATCACCAATTCTTGTCATTCCCTAGGTTCCACACTGAATCCGTAGCAATAACATCCACAACATTTGTGGCTTGTTTAGCTTTCAAATCACTGTGATTAGCATGACCTCAGCAGCCAGATCATGGACTGTCCATGTGGCTTGCAGAAAGAAACATTGGGCAATACAAACTTGGATCCTGCGGCAGCGTCGCCATGGAACTTGGAGCGGTAGGAAGCCCGAGCTGGCTGCTGGCGGCGGCGACAAGGCACAAGCCGGCGGCCCCACGGACGGTATCCCAGGCCAGAGCGCGCGAGCCGTGAGGGTTGTTCTCGATGGAAGCGGCGACGAGGTTCCCCGTGTCCTTCGCCGACGATCCCACGGGCGTGGTCCCCCACGCTCCAGAGGTGCGGCGAACCTGGGCCTCCGGCCTTCGCCACGGCACTGGCGGCCCCCAGCTCCCGCGCGGCCACACCGGCCTGACAACGACGACCGAGTCCTTCGCCCGCCCGATCTGAGCCGCACGTGTTCCATCCTGCGGCCCAAAGTGATCCAGGGGTGGACGGTATTTCAAATACCGTCCACCCCCGGTCGGGATTTCGAGTACCGTCCGCCCCCGGTGGACGCTGCCGAGGCTCGCCGGAGAGCCGCTGCGGCCCCGGGCAATCTGTTCGTGGCAATCTCCGCCGCATGATGCGTTGCTCGCCGGAGCGCCGGCTCGTTCAGACCCTTCTGAGTCGCTGCGCGGCGGCGAGCGCGCACGTGCCGATGTGCAGCATGGGCGCCGCCTGTGTTTCGACCCATTTGCCATGGCGTGGCATGGGGCTCCGCTACGGTTCCATGGAGGCGGAGGAACGAGCACTGGAAGGGCTGCTCGAACACGGCGCGGCCAGCGGTGGTGCCGCGCCGCCGCGCGAGAGCGAGCGCGTCGTCGCTGCCAGAACGGATGTCTTGGAGGCGGACGTGAGTGACTTGGCGAAGGAGCTCCGGCGGCACACGGGAGAGCATTGGGAGAGGAGAGCAAGGACGCGCCGGCGCCGGCAGCAGCCAAGCATTGACGCGCTACGACATGCCGTGAATCAACACATCCATGACTGGCAGAACAATCTTCAGAAGCCAAACCTTCCTTGGCAGCATCGATCCTTTCTTAAATCAATTCTAGAGTGGAACTATGACATGACTCCATGGCGGCGCTCTCTGCCGGCGTAGGCCGCACAACAACGGCAAAACAGCCCGGGCGCTGCACCCGCGGCACGTCTCATGTTCCGTGCAAACCATCTCTCAGACTTGCATTCAGGTTCAGGTGGATTTCTCCAGCCAAAATTTCAGAGGCAACCGAGGTAATAGCTGTTCATCGACGCCCTACCATCAGAACGATGCCGGGGAGACGGAGTCCTAAGCAGGGATAAAAAAAATTCACAACAATGAAGGGTCGAAATAAAATGTACAGGCCAACAGGTCTACAGCGAATATTTCTTCATTTTACCCATTTCCAAAATCTTGAGGCCTACAGCCAACATTTATTCAACTGATGAGTTCCCTATACATCCACAAATACAGTTTTCTCATTTCCAAAATCTAGAGGTCTACAGCGAATATTTCTTCAACTGATGAGCTCCCTACATCCACATCCCTGAAAACATCAGCAGCTAAGTTGCATTACTATACAGCTCATGGTTTTCTTTTCTCGGGGTGCTGTGATCAAAACATGGTGTCTACACAAAACTGGCTGCACCCCAAAGAAAGCCAGGTTTCTTTAATTTTTACATGATGTTAGCATACTCGGGATGTTCACACATCAAGCATGCATTTCATAACACTCTTTGTGCTCGCATCAAGCTTGCTCTGTCAGCTGTCAATGGATCCAGTGTTAGTAGATGTTCACACACAAATGCACATATGTGCACCTGTTCTCTCCTCTCTTGGTCAACCATCACCGTCCAACAGTTAGTGGTCACTTCTTCTGCCGCTCTTGTTCTTCAAGTTTATTCCTGAGACCTTTTAATGCATGTACTACTTTTGGATTCAGCTTGTGCTGCAAAAGTTTTCCTTGCAGTGAAGTTGACCTGTCAATTTTAGAATCAAGTACCTTGTGTCAGGACAGTAAATAGAATTCACAAACAAAATTTAGTGCTGTTGCTTTAGTAGCTCAACAATCAGGTACATGAAGTTCCTTTTTGATGCCCAAAGCAAATTTTCTGGAAAAAAGAAGATATACTCCACTAGTAAAGATGTAACTTAGACCTGGTTTCCTTCAGCTCTAGATCAAGTTCCTTTTCTGATTCTTTTATCTGCAGAGTCACAAGAAAACTATTATGCCAGACAATTTTTGTTTGAGAAATTCATATCCATGAAATGCAAAGTATTCAGAAGTAACCTCTTTGACCAATCTTTTAGAGCTCCAGATAAGAGCACCCTACAAAATATACAACATGAATTATATTTTTATCTTCAGGAATAAAATATGTGAATATCAGGTGAAAATGAAAATACCGATTAAAATTGTCTTGTATGCTGGAAGTATAAACTTTCAACTGCTTTCCATGATTAATGTTGTTCTGGTTAATTATTTCATCACAAATGTGAATACAGCTACCCTATTTCCCATATTCAAATCATCTCGCCTTACCCCCTTCCAGGCTATCACTGGTTTTGGATTAATACAACCAGACCTCATGTTTCCAGGAAAAGAACTGGCGGCACTTTTCTGGTGGTTATGTACTAAAATGTGCAATATGCTTCCATGACACTTCGATAAGAAATGTGGTTGAACATAACAAACAAAGTGCAAGAGTAGGCACAGAAACTAGTGCATCAAAGTCAAAGGTCTAGTGGCTGGTGCCTGGTAGAGATAAAACAGCTCATCTGGAAAGGAAGAGCCCATACTTCTCCATGTGCTAATTGTTGCTCCAATGCATCGGATGTTACAACCCATACTTTCGGGCAACCATCTGCTACCAAAGCTTCAACCTGCATAGGTGGAAGAACCAGCAAGTAAGATTATGTTATTGTATTTGCTCATGTCCTGCATGAAATTTTAGTGCCAAAACTAATATAACCACAAAAATACACCTCTCGATGGTATGGAAACAACATGCATTACTTCAGGCCAGTAAAATCTAGTAACTGTTCTTTTCTAACCCCCTTTTGAAGAATACCTAAAGATTCAAACAGTTGGGTATTACATGGCTAGGATGAAGATTTACCACTGCGACGTCCCTGCAGGCTGGAACTGGCTCAAATAATTCCAATAATTTTACTTCTAGTCATGCATGCCTCATACATTAGGGCTTTTTTTGCCTTAATTTTGAACTGATGAGTACCACCATATATAATTCTAAAAAGGAACTCTAGGCAATGCTTCCGATGTGCAATTCCAAAATGTACCTCCTTCTCAATCCAAGAATCAGCAGATAAGTCGGCAGAATATACAACATCAACCCTGTTCGATGACAAAATTTTTGTTTGTTAGGTTTTCCCTAACAGCCGCCTACGAAAACCTGATGAAAATATTGAACTTCCATTTGTTTATCAGTCAGATCTGCTTGCATGGCATCAATATCCAGTGAAAGAAAAATCTAGCACCAAAAGTCAATTTACAATAGTATCTTACCCTTTATATGTTTCCTTATGCGTAGAAAGCCCTGAATTGGCAGCATCAAATACCACAACAACTTTTACCTCTGCAAGTGTCATTGTGAGAAAATGGTATAAAATACCCAGTGCAAAAGTTTGCATGGCTATCGAGAAAACTAAATTGCTGAGCAAGGGGAAATGGTCGCACTTGATAGGTAAAAAAACATGATCGAATGATGCTCCACCCTTGTCTAGCTACATAGTATACTTGTAAATCATAGTATACCAAGTAATAATACTGCGTACCAGCTTTGTGTTTTTGCTTATGTGGCCAGCAGGACTAGGACCGTTTTTGTCTATCGAGAAATCATAACTGAGGTATTTTTAATTATTATAACAGATTTAATGTGCTGGTGCAGACCTCTTACTGCACTGAAAGATACCAGCTCATCAATTAGCATTTGTCTAGCAATTTCTTGTCTCCCATTCATGAAATCCTTCTTAAGCTTTCCCCAGTAGCCACATACATTGTAGCCGTCGACAAGAATAACCGGTGAAGCAATTTCCAAACCCTCATTTGTCCTAGATTAAATGAAAGTGCAAATTCAGTAACTCAGAATGCTCAATTGGAATTGTCACTAGAAAAAAACGAGTAAAGTCTGGGATATGAAAGGAAGGACAAGACTGACAATTGAAGGGTGGAAGAAGGGTCCTCATAGATGTCTGCGTCATCAGGAAGCACCTCTTTTATTACTTTCTTTTTGCGGTATCTAGTAGCAGGCTGAGGTCCACTTGTTTGCTTCCTTTCATACTCCTGAGAACAAAGGTTTAACTAGTTGTAACAATTAACAACAGTTGTGCTTCAATCTGAAAAAGGATGCACTGCATGCATCAGATAATCTGATCCTTGTTGATCTGTAAATTTAAAAGTTAATCTTCCATGCTTTGGGCGCCACATAATGATGATATTTCTCAATGCATTTACAGTACGCTCTTCTGATGAATTTATTGAACGTGCAGCAAAACACTAATTTAACCCCTAGAGACAGATATGAAATAACAATGGTGGAAGCTGGTTCTAAAACTGAATGCAGGAAGATTACCTTCCAAAATTTTAGAATCCTCAAGCTCTGCTTAACATTAGATGTAATTCTAGGAGGCCGTATCACCTACAAATAATACAACAGACAGTATGTAAGGACACTCCAGAGTCCGGATCTGCTGCAGATTGCAGAAACCATCCCGCCTCCTAGATTGAAGATAAGAAATCCCATCCTAAAATACAACGATTAAATGACTGCTACAATATCATCACACTGACATTTTGCTGGAAGACATATGACGTTAATATTTGAGGCCCTAAAAAATGACAGAACAGGACCAAATACAAGTGGCCCACAAGTTCTTCCTTGATTGAACCCTCAGTGTTTGCAGTCCTAATATTGCAATTTTTTTATCTCACATGTTCCCAGGAAGCAGGCAGCAAAAATCAACCCGCGAAGAGCCCCTGCATTGTTCCACGCCAGATGATCGCCCCAGATTCGATGCTACCAACCTAATTTAAATTCAGGTGGGAAGGGATTGAGCGGACCTTGTTGGTGCCCGCGGAGGCGCCGCCCCTGCCCTTGCCGTTGCCCTTGGCCATCGCCACCACGGTGGCGGACGCGGAGCAGGCGGCCGAGCCCACCATCCCCGCCCGCTGGTCCCTGCCCGCGACCTCTCTCCGGATCCACCTCTGCCTGGCGCCCCCGGCGCCGAGCGCGACGAGTGGTGGAGACTGAACTGCCCGCCTAGCGCAGGCCTAGCGCAGGGAGAGCGAGACAGCCGAGAGTGAGAGGGGCCGGCGGGTCCGGCAGCGCCACGAGAAACGGGTGGCCGGGCGGGCGCGGGCGTGCCCACCCGTCACTCGTGCAGCCAAGGCGTATTCTAAGAAACCCGCCTTCGTCATGGCATTGGCAGTCGCTGCAACTGACATGGGCGAAGAGGCGTGTCCCATTGAATTCTTCGACGCTCAACTTCTACTGGTCTGTGATTAACACCCGTTAATAATTGGTCCCAACCAATCATATGATACAACGACGCAAGAGGGATTTGTTTGGGGTCAACCGGATTATAATTGAAGTGACTAATAGTAAGTTGTAGATGATCCTGAAGACAACAATGCGTCCTGATTGGCACGGTTACAAAAATCATCTTCCCAGCTCAGCATCCATCGCTGGTGGATCATCAATGTATGCTCGATGGGAATGTCGCCAAATTGTGCCTTTGGTTGCGGAATCTTTATCATTTTGCTAGCTGGGTATTGCTATATCCACACTCAAATCTCCCCCGCATCTTTAGCAGAAAGGTCTTGTTGTGTAACCTTCCTAGCGACAGCGGTGGGCGGACGGTGAACACCAAAGCATAAATTTTCATGTGAAATCAAGCATTTGGCTCATCTTAACACACCTTCTCTATCTCTCTTTTTTTTTGGCTCTAGTCGGGCTCGGGCATAAAGGTTGCAAAAGCATCAAAACAAGATAGTTTCTGATGATCGCCTGCCATTCCACAATAATAATGATTCCTAATGTCATAACCAAATATCTAACTTTGCTCATTGGATTTCATTTTCGCGGCCACTTGGTATTTGGTACTCCCTCCGTCCCAGTTTAAGTGCATTTGGAAGATTTAAAAAATGTCCCAAATAAACGCACAATACGAGGTTCTGAATGTTGCAGCTGGTGGAGCAGGGTACGCGGGCCCTATTCATTTTAGAAAACAACTCAGCACGGCACCCTCCTATCAATTAAAAAAAAACTACTGCTTCCTGTCCAGCAGGTTCTGGCTTCTTCCGCAGTCCACCTCTCCGGCTCTCCCGCACGCCTGGTTCTTATCGCCCCCTCGCTTTTGCTGCTCCACATCTAGCGCCGCCTCCCTCGGCAAATCCCTTGTGCCCCCTCCCCTCTGCTGCATGCCTTCCAGATCTTCCGGCACCACTCCATCCAAGTTGCTCCCTGTGCCCCCTCGTTGTCTCTCCACACCTCGATTTCATGGCTAGCGGTGGTAGGGCCTCACGGCGTCGCGGTCGGATCTACCGGTGTCGTGGGGGCTCAAAGCGTGCCCGCTCTGAAGGAAACGGTGAGAGGATCTGCGTCCGCGGGCACCGCATCACACTGGTGGGACGCATGAGAGTTGACGCCAATGGCGACTTCTACGTCCCTGACTCCGTGGATGAAGAGTCCGGCATGGTGGTGGATGCGGGCGGCGTGGAGATGGCCGATTTTGGGGCCGGCTTGGGTGCGCAGATGGCGCCCAGATGGCCATTGTTGGAGTCCCCACCGAAACCATCGCGATTGGGGCCAACGGAGTTGCGGAGGATGGCTTCGATGTGGTGACTAAGGGCGTCCCCGCCGATGCCATCGAGGTTGCGTCCGACGGGGGCGCCACAGATGCCGTTAAGGTTGTAACTGGCGTAGGCACCAACGAGGAGATGCACCCAAAGGTGGCTGCCCGCATGAAGAAGTTGCTTGCCCAAATGGATCCTACCTTCCACGACGTCTTTGTCAGCATGTTCAAGGTTATGGTGCCTGCTTTTTTCAAACCCTAGTTCATTTGCTGATGCTTGATGTGTGATGATAAAATAATATTGATGTGGGATCAGGATGTCTACTATGTGTGATGATGAATGTTTATATGTGCTAATAGCTGTTCATACGTGCTACTGAATATGTATGTTTAAGTTATGATGCTTGTCTAATAACTAAGTGGTGTTCATCAAACCATTATGTGACCCTTAAATATAAATTTGTGTATTATGTTTTGCAACATGATGAGAGGGCGTGCTTATATGTACTAATTATTTGATATATCATTTATCAGACCACAAGGATCATGAGACGGCAAGCTACTACGTGAAAGCAATGGACTGAAATAGGTTATTACTTCGCCATATCCAGTTATTTTTATGTCATGTTTAATATTTTCTACATACGAATACCCAGACATTTAAAGACAAATGTTGACCAAATTAGAAAACTAAATCGATCAAAGGTAGTGAGTCTTCTTGTAAAATCTTAAACCTGAGAACAAGTGTGTCTCGTGTGCAAGTGGGGTAGATAGGAATATTGCATTGCCTTCTCCAGAACAGCCTAATCCTTAATTACAAAAGCAGCGGTTTATTTAGCACTAGCAATACAATTATTTAGCACTGCGTCACATTGTCATATAGCTGGCGGTCAACACTAAGGCTTTTAGGCAGCATACCTAGTCAAACACGTTTCTACAAATGCAAACACGTGCTCATATATAGCATTATCCATAGAGTCAGTTGCTTAAAGCAGAGTTTTATACAGCTATGCCTAATTCTTAATTACAAAAGTTGTGGTTTGTACAACATTATCCATACAATAGTTACTTAAAGACTGCATCACATTCTCATATAGCCGGCGGTCCACAGTAAGGCTTTTAGGCAGCATACCTAGTGCCTCAAGCCTATCTTTGTCCATGTGAGGAATCTTATATCTATTTCCATCACCATCTTTCATCACCTCAATCAAATATCCTTGTAGTGTGAGAAAAACCCTATTCAAAGTAGATGGATCATATCCATTGAATTCTTTTTGCACATTCGTAATCAACTCATCTATGCTCCCAGAGATCGTACCATAGGCTAAGGATTGAAGAGAATTAAAGAAGCCTAGGTCTAGTACATTCATATCCAGAGAATTTGGAGGTTGGTTGATGATCTGTATGTCCATCCCTGTCTGTGCTACAGCAGCAGCAAATTGTTCATCATTCACTGGCACGTGAGAAGGGGCATTATCTTGCTGGATCCAAATGGTCCTTCCTGCATCTTCTCGAGGCCATCGTGCAACAATAGCTGGCAGAACTTTAGCAATCATATACAACCTCATCATATCTCGATCTACCTTGATACTCTTGGTGACTAGGGTTCCCCTTCCTCTAATAGGGCTTCTTCGTTTTGTTGGTTCCTTTATGAAATGAATTGGAATTAAGGATCGCAAATTAGAACCGCAAATTAATGTAAGAAAGTGAAACAAGTGTGGTACCTTTCTGATAAACGCCCACACTCCTATCTTTCCATCAAAAGTACAATTACCTGCATCATCATATCTAGGTCTGGCCACTGCCGTCAATAACATAACTTTGCCAATAGAATTTTTATTTTGCATAGTCCTATATGGGTCCTCCTCTTCCGGGAGTAAATAGTAGGTCCTGTCCTTTTTTGTGGTGTTGTGCCACTTCTCATCTGGGTGGATGATGTTTTCCATGTCAATGAACTTAGGTTCATTTGGTAATGTCCTTTGATCTAGCATGCAAATACACCACTGTAGTCTGTCTTTCTTGTTTCCTTCCTTCAATAGAGGTTTTAGTGTGTTGGAGTGGCATCGTAGTTTCCCTTCCTGGAACCACCTGTGTACAGTGCTCTTTGGTACACCAATGGCTTTAGCTAGAGATCGTATATTAGTCCTCTTACACAAGGGAACTCTAAGAACCTCTGATAGATCGACTTGTTTTTTTTTTGCGCCCACAGTTCATTGGCTTCCTTGATCTAACATCCACCGGTCTTCCTTGTGCACGGCACTCCTTAACCCTCCGCTAAACACGTTGCACTTGATACCTACTAACCTGTAACATTTCAGCAACTCTAGTTGTGGTGTTCCTCTTTAACCTTCCAAACACACTTCTCTCAAGCAATGCTGCATAAATTGCAAGCCTTTCAGCTTATGTCAAGTTTCTGGATCGATGTGCAGTGTTTTCATTTGCATGGTCACGTTCAAAATCCAAGTCCTCAAATTCGTCTTCATCAAAGGCAATGTCCATAGCATCAACGTACTCCATCATGTCTACGAAAAAGGAGAGTACGGAGTCAGTCCTACCTAACACTAAAGACCAAAGATAGAAGGTATCATAGTTGTGGAAAGCAGATGGGTCATTCCGTTTGTTCTATTACTAGGCTGGTAGCATATTTTCTTGTGATAGAAAGTGGGCTGGAAGTATATTTATGGTAAGCATGTGGGCACTAAAAATGATTATATTTTTCTTCTAATGATCTAATTTGTTTTGCTGCTCTTGTAATGAACGTGCATCATTTAGGAATCAACATGAGAAAAATGTTGTTATGGGTGGTAGCCTATGTTATGACTATGAACAAGACTTATTAGATTGATGTAACTAAAAGAAGAAATTACCTTCATTTGGTTGTTGCAGCTCATAAGGATCGACATTGAGATCAAGTAAGGGATGTCCATGCATAGCAACATGTTCATCTTCCTGGAGAAGGTGGGACTGAGCTTCTTGGAACCAATGGACTTCATCATCCACCAGGACATGGACCTCATCTTTTTGGAGATGCTGGATTTCATCCTCTTGCTCATCTGCTGGTGGTTCTTCATTCAGATCAGGTAAGGGATCTCCATCTCCTTCTGGTATTGTGTTTAGATCAATGATCATGGCTTATGATGAATGGGAATGTAGGCCGGAGTGGATGATGACTCATTTGGTCACTGGAGCTCATGCTACGTTTCTTACAAGGGGAAGGGCAGGCTTGAGATCACGATGGGTTATATAGTGGGGACTGCTTCAATGGCGGTTTAGTTCAAATTTTGAATCTCTATGTAATGGCGTCATTTTGTCCTATTGATTTTTATGGTCTGGGACCTTCCAGATAGCATATGTGGAGGCACGGTAGCCTCAAGTGTAACATGTCTGCCACGGCATGCCAGTTCTATAAAAAAAAAGATGTTACATGTCAGAGAGAACTGAGGAAATGATTAAAAATATTTCTGGTCACATTCATATAGGGTAGAAACGTCATTTCTTATCCATACTAAGGTTGCAGTTCAAATTCTTAGATTGCACTTAAACTGGGACGGAGGGAGTATTTCATTTGTCATTTCATCCAAATTGCTTTATACCCTTTAATGTTGTACCGATTAGTAATAAGATTTTGACCCATGCACCTAAGGAATAAGCAAAAAAAAAAATCATTATGAAAGTATACGCTTTAATATTGCATAGCGAGACAAAATCAAGTGTAGGAATGTTCGTTCAAAAAAGGAAAAAAAATCAGCAGCAGAAATGAACCAATGCGAGGTGGCCCAAGCTGCTGCAGGCACGGTGTAACCGTACCATTTCTCTCAGACGTACTTCTCGTCCCGTCTTCCCTTTCAGAGCTACCCAAAACCACAGCCAGCTGCTGCTGGTGGCAAGCAAGCCGCCAAAGAAAGAAGACGCAGCCCAGGCAGAGGAGAAAACAACAGCGAGGCAGGCGAAGCTCCCGAGGGAGGGAGCTGTAGGCAGGCAGCCACGCAAGCAACTACCAAGTCGAGGATCAGAGGAGCAGGGGACAATTCGGATCGATCGATCGATCGGGCGGCGATGTCGGGGCGGCGACCGGCGACATGGGAGCAGGCCGGGGACGAGTACGACTACCTGTTCAAGGTGGTGCTGATCGGGGACTCGGGCGTGGGCAAGTCAAACCTCCTCTCCCGCTTCACCCGCAACACCTTCTCCCTCGATTCCAAGTCCACCATCGGCGTCGAGTTCGCCACCCGCACCATCAAGGTACGTACGGCCTCTGCTAGCTCTTTGCAGCCATGATCGCCGGCCTGCCGCCGCTTCCGGCTCCGCGACCGTCACTCTCCAAAAATCGTACGCCTTGACCTTGACGACCTTCATCGCCTGCTCCGCTTGACGCCTCATGCCTTTGGTGGTTGCCTTCTGCTTCTGGATGGACGACGTTTGGAACCGGCGCCGCTGCTTTGTCCTACTTGTCGCCCAGATTTCCTTTGCTTTGATCCAAACGGGGATTTGACCTCTTTTGCAGATCACAATACTTTTCCTCAGTGCGGTCTACTGGTCTAGGTTCTTGTTCGTGATTGCTACACGGGCACAATCCATTAGGCTTGGCCTACCATGTCCCTTTCTTGTTGAGTACTAGATGCGTCCGTTCTTGACCTGGAACAGTTCGCCCAATTCGTGCGAAATTCGTTTGGGCGAAATCTGACCAAGCTTGATTTTGAGCTGAATTAGATCTATGGGAGTGCAATGGGATACAATTTATATGAACCCAAGGCTTTTGCTCTGTTTTGATTTTGCCTCTGATCACGGAACGGGATGGCGTTGACCACACCTCGCACAAGTCGATATGCAGTGGAAAGATGATCAGTGTACCTATGCTCAAGTAGCCAAATGTCACTGACATAATGGTGCCTCCATGCTGTTTAAATTGACCATGTGAATTGATCCTTAAAACTCCCCAAAATTGTCACCTGATCTGATCAGACAGGGTCTCATACTCTCATTGCCATTTAAAGTTCAGTCGCATGCAAATTTTCAGTACAAGATTGTCCACCCTAAGCCGCACCTGAACGTTCTGAAGTTTGCAGTGAGAAATTCAGTAGCTGTTGTTTTGTCATCCCAAATTGATATCCATCAGGTGGAAGGCAAGACGATCAAGGCGCAGATCTGGGACACGGCCGGGCAGGAGCGGTACCGGGCGATCACGAGCGCCTACTACCGCGGCGCCGTGGGCGCGCTCCTGGTCTACGACGTGACCAAGGCGGCGACCTTCGAGAACGTGAGGCGGTGGCTCCAGGAGCTCCGCGACCACGCCGACGCCAACACCGCCGTCATGCTCATCGGCAACAAGACCGACCTCGCCCACCTCCGCGCCGTCGCTCAGGAGGGCGCCGCCGCGTTCGCCGAGCGGGAGGGCCTCTCCTTCGTCGAGACCTCGGCGCTGGACGCCACCAACGTCGACACGGCGTTCGAGACGGTGCTCACGGAGATCTACCGGACCGTCATCAAGAAGGCGCTGGCGTCCGACGAGGCCGCGTCCAGTGCTAGCTCCGTCGGGGAGGGGCAGTCGATTCAGGTGTCGGCCGGCGACTCCGGCGGCCTCACGACAAGATGCTGCGCTTTCTAGCCGGCTTCTAGCCATGCTATGCTAGCTTGATAGTAGTGATCACCAACAATTTCATCTGTTTGTAGAAGTTGAAAAAAAAAACATTCATGTTCCACGATAAAAGTGAAAAAATAATAATGGATTGAAATCTGAAAGGGAAAATTCTCGTTGTATGCATATATGAGTTGCATGTTTATGGCTGCTCGTTACACTCTGCACCAATAGCTGCACACGGTTGCCCATTGATCACCTCCTCGACCAAAATAGTTATGCCAAAGGGGGGGTCTTAATCCCTAGCGATTCTATAATTTGAGACCGAGGGAGTTTTTTTAATAAGGCGGATGGTGAAATTTGAGGTTAGAAAAGTCAAACGATATATAATTTAAAACGGAGGAAGTACTTTTATGGTAGAACAACTGAACCGGTGAATTAGAAGCTAGAGGGCTGGCTGAATAGGAATCAAGTACATGTACAGTCGATTCAGTAATTGATTAAATCCATTTTGTACTGTGACTGTGGTTGGTGCTGTTTTGCTGTGAGAGAAAAGTACTGCAGGCTGGCAGATGACTGGTGGCACGTGGTATGCAGTACTATGTACTATGCAGAACAGATAGAAGAGCCGTCGTCAGGTGACACATCACAACTTCACAAGTACCAAGCAGGGGCCACGGCTAGCACGGCCGCAGGCCCTGCCTGCCGGAAGCGGCCAAGGCGTGCCTCCTGGGCGACGTGCGCTATGGCGGCCAGGGTTAACCATTTCGTTTTCTGATCAAATCCCGGTGTTTAGCGGAAACGGAATTCCGTTCCGAAATTTCGGTAAATTTTGGCGAATTTCGTTGAATTTCGGTCGAAATTTGAATTTAAAAACGAAATATACCGAAAAATACCGAAATTTCGGATCCGGTAACTAGCGGAAACGAAAAATTTTCCAAAATTTCGGCGAAATTTCGCCGAAATTGTTAACCCTGATGGCGGCACGCCCTCGCAGCAGCCCTCCATGCACGCCCGCACCCGTCTCTCTCCTCTTCCACCCTCTGTCCTGTCCTTATTCCCTCACCTGGCCGCCGAGCGAGCTCCACAAACACAAGTCGCCCTCCCCTCGTCGGCGGGAGCTTTTCTTCCTCTTCCTCGGCCCTAATCTAAGAACTGCCCAGGCACGCAGAAAAAATTCTGATAGAACGACGGAGCAGATTGTTTTCGCCGTGTGACAGGGGGAAAAAGGTTGATCGATCTAAGAGTCGAGCCAGATTTGTCCAGTAGCGATCGAGGGAGGGAGGACAGAGATGGAGCAGGTGCTGAACGCGGTGATGGACCTGGTGGTGCCGCCGGCGAGCATGGTGATGCTGGCGTTCGCGTGGTCGACGCTGCCCTTCCTGCGCGGCGTCGAGTGGGCGCTCAAGACCCTCACCAAGGAGGACATGCTCGGCAAGGTCGTCGTCATCACCGGCGCCTCCTCCGCCACCGGCGAGCAAATCGCGTACGAGTACGCGAGGCGGAACGCGAATCTGGTGCTGGTGGCGCGGCGGGAGCACCGGCTGTTCGGGATACGCGACAACGCGCGGCTGCTGGGCGCGGGGCAGGTCCTCGTCATCGCCGCCGACGTCGTCAAGGAGGACGACTGCCGGAGGCTCGTCAGCGACACCGTCAGCTACTTCGGCCAGCGTGAGTTTAATTATCAGCGCGCATGCATAAATGCATTCCCCATTCCCCGTGCAAAACTGAATCTCTCAATTCGAGCCGTCAGTCAAGCAGAGTTTGTGTATTTCTTCTTCTGATGACAATTGACAAGAACACTTCTGACTGGCAGTGAATCATCTGGTGAACACCGTGAGCTTGGGGCACGATTTCAACTTCGAGGAGGCAGCGGACACTACTGCTTTCCCTCTGTTGGGGATCGAGCCTTCGGAAAAACCCCCGAAGGTTAATTCCGGCCTTTAAAACATCTCCTAACCTATCTGCAGGATCCTAATGGCTGGATGATAATTGTGTCCGAAAGATAATTGACACCTTCCATAAACTTGCGAAGCGTCGAGGAAATCACCTTCGGGAGGCCGAAAGTGACAGTTTGTCACTCAGAAGCACAGGCTTAGAGATCAGGATCTTCGGGACCAAGGGGATCGTCTTCGGGAACGAAGGTGACGGCTGATCGCTCGAAAACGGAACCTCAGGACCGTGACCTTCGAAGGACCCCGAAGGACACGGAGACCTTCGTCGGGAGTAGGCGTGCACATAAAACGTGAATACGTAAGAATGTCGGATTCGTACATCTCTCACCTTGTAATTTTACCTCGAAACCGGCTGTAAGTGAGCTGTAAATGAGTTGGAAAGGGGCAATTTAGAAAAACCTGGTCGAGGGCTAGGGGTATAAATAGCCCCACCTCTCCACAGTGTAAAGGGTTGAATTTTCTGGTTATTACTGGAGAATTAAATGCCTTCGTTCATTGCCATTTTCATATTGTTCATACTCTCTGTTTGGGCATCTAAGAAGCCAAGATCCCAACAGCGGCGCCCACCGTTCTAGCTCGACAAATAACCTTCGATGGCCCCAGCGAAGAGAAAAGCCCCCGCCGGCACCACCAGCAACTCCACTCAGCCTGACGGCTCTCCACTGCAGCACGAAGAAGCCAACCCACGAATTGAAGACATCACCACCGAAACTGTTCTTCATAGAGATCCTGTTGAAGACACCGAAAACACCGAAACTCATCAAACCCAATCCGCGGAACTCACAGAAGCAGCACTCAAGATTAAGGCCCTTGAAATGAAGAAAAGGAACATCGAAACTCAGCTTGCCACCAAAAAGAGGGCACTGGACCATGCAAGCAAGCTAGCCTAGGCCAGGCGCAAACTAGCAGAAATGGAGGCAGAAGTTGAGAATTTGCAGAGGGCATACCAAGAAATGCCTGAATATTCTGCCCAACAAAAAAACCGCGTCATCCACCAGACAACCTTCGCTCACAATGAAGACCGAAGGCCACCACCGGTCAACCTC
Source organism: Panicum virgatum (assembly GCF_016808335.1). Lineage (NCBI taxonomy): Eukaryota > Viridiplantae > Streptophyta > Magnoliopsida > Poales > Poaceae > Panicum > Panicum virgatum. The sequence continues at coordinate 1,221,622 of NC_053144.1, forward strand.
CCATTTGACCCGACCTCACCACTCTCAGCCGCACTGCAGCGAACTTCATGGCCGCTCGGCTACAAGCCCACACAGCTCCTCAAGTACAATGCGCTACAACTGATCCAACCCAGTTCCTCGTGGCCTACGAAGCAACCATTGCTTCGGCCGGAGGTGACGACTCAACCATGACCAAGTCCTTCGTCATGGCTTGTGAAGGTTCTGTGGCCAACTGGTACTCATACCTTCCCAACAATCAATCAACAACTGGTACCAGCTGAATGGAAGGCTCCTCCAGGACTTCCAGGGATTCAGAAGGCTAAATACCAACACTGTGAAAGACTTCAAGTGCCCACAGCACGACCGCGAGCCTCTCTATGACTATTTCCGAAGGTTCGTTCAGAAGAAGGCTCAAATACCAAACTTCTCAGAGAAAGTTGTGATCGAGAAATGCATCGAAGGTCTCCTGTCTGACCAGCTTGCTTCTCATCTCACAAGAGAACCCCCGAGGACTCTGGAGGAGCTCTATACAGAAGCAAAGAAGTATGCGAAGTCAGATGCCGACCATCGCAGAAGGATAGAACAAAGAAGAATTATGCGTCAAGCAGAAAAATACAATCATCAAACATGGCAGTAAGAGAAGTAGCCAGCTCAGCAACTCATTTTACCTGTGGAACCCTCACAAGATGACGATGAACAGTTAACCTTTGATCCCTTCATGATACCACTAGAGTCGGAATCTCAACACTCAAATGACAAGCAACCTTCGTCCAGAGCACGGGGCAGAGGTCGCGGCAGAGGAAGGGGCCGAGGTCGCGGACCTTCGCGTGAGCCCAAAAAATTCTTCTGTCACTTCCACGGGTCTGACTCTGACCATAGAACAAACCAGTGCCCGGAGAAGAAGAAGACCCTTGAGAGAATGGAGTCCGAGAAAAAAGCCAAACTAGTTGGGCACACTACATGGCCTCAGACTCCACAAACTCAACCTCAACAAATACAGTACACACAACCTTCGTTCGTTCCACCCCCATTTACCCAAGCATACCGCCCACCCATGCTCAACTACAACTACAACCACAACTGGCAGCCGCAGCCAAAACCCCCAAACACAACCCAGTCAACCCGTCACCAAAGCTCAGCCAACAGAAGAGCAGCTACCACCACCCCCAATCCACCCACCAAAACAAGAAAACCAAACCACAAATAGCCAACCCGCGGCACTACCAACCTTCGGGATGATCATGCCCATCTCCGGAAGTTCCACCCTGGACTTCGAAAATAAGAGACAGCGCAGAGACTACTTCAGGCAAGTCCATTGCATCCTCTCCGAAGGTCCAACCAAGAGAACGCAGTGGTCACACTCTCCGATCACTTTCTCCGAAGAAGATGTCAACCTCATCAGCTACCCACACACAGATGCTCTTGTCATCGAGGCAATCATTCAGGGCTGGAGGATTAGCAAGATACTAGTTGACACTGGCAGTTCTGCAGACATCATCTTTTCTGAAACCTTCGACAAGATGGGCATCGATCGAAGCCTGCTTCAGCCTTCGGATATCCCTTTGATGGGATTCGGAGGAAAGAGAGTGAACGCAATCGGCAAACTGTCACTCCCTGTGTTCTTCGGAGACACAGCCAATGCAAGAACAGAGCACATCACCTTCGATGTGGTAGAGATGCCCTACCCATACCGCGCAATCCTAGGAAGGGGGACAATCAACAAATTTGAAGCTATCGTTCACCAACTGTACTTGTGCATGAAGATTCCAGCTCCCTCGGGGCTCATCACCGTCCGCGGGGACCAGCAACTTGCGCGGGACATAGAGCGGGGATACACCCTAGACCAGAAAAATGTTCACAACCTTCGGACTGAATCCAAGTCTGTTACCTTCAAAGAGCAGCACAGAGACAACGAGAAAGCAACCTTCGAAGAAGACTGCGAAGTCAAGAAGGTCCCCCTTGACGTGCATCTACCCGAAAAAATGGTAACAATCAATGCAACCCTCGAGCCCGAGGAAAAAAAAGAGTTTCTTGAGTTCCTCCGCAAGAATCAAGATGTTTTTGCATGGTCCGCCAGTGACCTACGGGGTGTCAGCAGAGATATCATTGAGCATCGCTTGGATATCAACCCAAACATCAAGCCGAAGAAGCAGAAGCTTCGTAAAATGGCAGATGAAAAAGTCACAGCAGTCAAGGCCGAAGTCCAGAGACTGCTAGATGCAAATGTTATTCGAGAAGTCAAGTACCCAACTTGGCTGGCAAACACCGTGCCGGTCAAAAAGAAGAATGGCAAGTGGCGCATGTGCATCGATTTCACTGACCTCAATAAAGCCTGCCCGAAGGATGACTTCCCACTGCCAAGAATCGACAGAGTCGTTGATGACGCGGCAAACAGTCAACTGATGTCTCTGCTGGATTGTTTCTCCGGATACCATCAGATTTGGATGAGGAAAGAAGATGAAGAAAAAACAAGCTTCATAACCCCCTTCGGCACCTACTGCTTCGTTAGGATGCCCGAAGGATTGAAAAATGCAGGACAGTCTTTTTCAAGAATGTCTTCGGTGGTCCTGGAGCACCAACTCAGAAGAAATGTCCTGGCTTATGTTGATGATATTGTAGTAACCAATTCAATAAGAGGTAATCATGTGGCAGACCTGGCCGAAACCTTCGCAAGCCTAAGAAAAGCAGGATTGTCCTTGAACCCCAACAAGTGCATCTTTGGAGTTCACAAAGGAAAGGTGCTAGGATGCCTCGTGTCCACCAAAGGCATCGAAGCAAATCCTGACAAAGTAAAAGCTATCTAGAACATGGAGGAGCCCAAGTCCATCAGGGACGTACAGAAACTCACAGGGCGGATAGCAACCCTAAACAGATTTATCCCTCGCTCTGCTGACCGAAGCCTACCATTCTTCAAGGTCCTTCGCAACGCAAACAAATTCGAGTGGGGCCTCGAGCAAAGCAAAGCCCTTCAGACACTCAAAAATCATCTCTAGAACATGATCAAAATGACCGTACCTGACCCGAAGGACGTGTTGCTCCTGTACATCGCAGCATCCTACTCTGCTGTCAGTGCAGCGCTCGTGCTCGAGAAAGAAATTGAGGGAAAGAAGAAGCAGCTACCTGTCTACTTCGTATCCGAAGCTCTTGCAGGATCGAAGCTCCTGTACTCAGAGTTAGAGAAAATTGCATATGCAGTAGTCATGTCTGCTCGAAAGCTTCGACACTATTTCGAAGCTCACAAGATAATCGTAGTCACAGATCAACCTCTGCATGACTTGTTCAGTAACAGAGAGGCATCAGTCAGAATTGCCAAATGGGCTTCGAAACTCTCTGAGTTCTACATAGACTTCGAGAGAAGAACAGCCATCAAGTCACAAGTGTTGGCAGACTTCATTGCCGATTGGACATCCCCAACCTTCAAGGAGGAACCTTCGACTGAAACCTGGATAGTGCACTGCGACGGAGCTTGGTGCAACAATGGAGCAGGCGTCACTGCAATCATAGAATCTCCCTCAGGAGCAAAAACAAGGTACGCGGTGCACCTAAGCTTCGGCAACCTCAAATCATCAACCAACAACACCACTGAGTATGAAGCTTTGCTCTTGGGCCTTCGCAAAATGAAAGCCCTCGGTCATCAAAACTTCTTAGTCAGAACAGATTCGAAGGTTGTCAGAGACCACATTGAAAAAGACTCAGAGGCAAGAAAACCAGAACTCATCGAGTACCTCGATGCCGTCAGAGCCATGGAGAAGCATTTCAAGGGCTTCGACATCGTCCATATCCCGAGGCATATGAACGACGAAGCTGAGATGCTGGCAAAAGCAGCATCCAGAAAGGAACAATTACCCTCAGATGTATTTTTCGAAGAAATCACAGAACCTTCGGTCAAGCCGAAGAAAGAAAAGCAAGTTTCAGTCATCTCAACTGAAGATTGGAGAACTCCCATAATGAAATACCTTCGGGGAAACATTGAACTACCAAACGAGAAAGAGGAGAAGAGAATGTTCCAGAGAGCAAGGGGCTATGTAATTTCCGAGGATGAGCTGTTCAAATCAGGCGTCACCAGCCCATGGCAAAAATGCATCTCCACAGCCGAAGGCATCGAGTTTCTCAAGGAAATCCACTCCGGGTTCTGAGGATCCCACATAGGCTTCAGACAACTTGTCTCTAAAGCCTTTAGGCAAGAATTCTTTTGGCCAATGGCGCTGAAGGACGCCCAGCATATTGTAAAGACATGCCAAGCTTGCCAAATAATGGGCCTGAAGTCCTCCAAACATTCGAAGCTAACTCAGCTGATACCCCCGATATGGCCCCTACAAAGATGGGGAGTAGACCTAGTTGGACCGTTGCCCACAGCCCAAGGCAATTACAAGTACGCAACAGTTGCTATTGAGTACTTCACAAAGTGGATCGAAGCAAAGCCCCTCATCAATATCATCAATATCACATCAGAAACAATTAAAAATTCTTCTGGCAGAACAGTATCTGTAGGTTTGGGGTCCCAAGGGAGATCACCGTTGACAATGGCAAACAGTTTCATTCACAGCCCTTCAGAGAATTCTGTTACAGTGTGGGCACGAAGGTAATCTTTGCCTCGGTGTACCACCCGCAATCCAACGGGGCCGTCGAAAGAGCCAACGACATCATCTTCGGCAGCATCAAAAAGTGCCTGTTTGATCAGAAAAAGGGCAAATGGGCCAATGAACTCCCGAAGGTCATCTGGTCCCACAACACCTCAGAATCAAGAACAACCAAGTTCACCCCATTCAGGTTACTCTACGGTGCCGAAGCAATGACACTAGAGGAGCTTAAAAACCGAAGCCTAAGGGTGACCCACCAAGTTGAGGCCATCCCCTCGGATGACAAAGACCTCATGGAACTAGACATCCTACAAGCTTCGGAAAACCTAGAGAAGTATCAACAAGAAACCACGAAGTGGAGAGACAAGAAGATCGTGAAAAAGAGCATCACAGTCGGAGACTGGGTCCTAAAAAGGAAGCCAAATGCCGAAACCTCCGGGAAACTTCAACCCAAGTGGGAAGGGCCATTCCTAGTAATCAAGAGCAACAGGCCAGGGTCATATCACCTGTCCGACGCCGAAGGCAATGAGCTGCAACACCCTTGGAATGTGGACAACCTTAAAAAGTACTACATATAATCATGTAAAAAGGCCGCATCGCGAAACTATAAGCGATTGCGGACCTTTGCAGTTATTTTCAGTTCTTTTTACATTGTAAAAGGGCCGTACTCTTTTCCTCACAGGGGGAAACTCCACACTGGAGGTGAGGTTTTTGATGAGGCGGACTCAATGTAAACTATTTCAAAGCAATGAATTTCCCCCAAACAAAGTGTCACCTTCGCCTAAGCAGCCCAAATGGCAAGCTTCGGCAAGCATTTACATGCTGCACAAAACAGTAAGTTAGCAAAGTATGCAGAATCCGCAAACTTTGCATACTTATTAAAACGAACGCCAAGGGGCTTCGACCTTTCAAAAGGTCTGAACCAAAAAACCTTCGGTATAAAAGGCACAATAAGTGCAAAACGAACGCCAAGGGACTTCGACCTTTCAAAAGGTCCGAACCAAAAAACATTCGGCACAAAAGGCACAATAAGTGCAAAACGAATGCCAAGGGGCTTCGATCTTTCAAATGGTCCGAACCAAAAAATCTTCAATACAAAAGACACAATAAGTGCAAAACGAACGCCAAGGGGCTTCGACCTTTCAAAAGGTCCGAACCAAAAAAACTTTCGGCACAAAAGACACAATAAGTGCGAAACAAACGCCAAGGGGCTTCGACCTTTCAAAAGGTCCAAACCAAAATACCTTCGGCACAAAAGGCACAATAAGTGCAAAACAAACGCCAAGGGGCTTCGACCTTTCAAAAGGTCCGAACCAAAAAACCTTCGGCACAAAAGGCACAATAAGTGCAAAACGAACACCAAGGGGCTTCGACCTTTCAAAAGGTCCGAACCAAAAAAACTTCGGCACAAAAGGTACAATAGGTGCAAAACGAATGCCAAGGGGCTTCGACCTTTCAAAGGGTCCGAACCAAAAAACCTTCGGCACAAAAGGCACAATAAGTGCAAAACGAACGCCAAGGGGCTTCGACCTTTCAAAAGGTCCGAACCAAAAACCTTCGGCACAAAAGGCACAATAAGTGCAAAACGAACGCCAAGGGGCTTCAACCTTTCAAAAGGTCCGAAGCAAAAAAACCTTCGACACAAACGCACAGCAAGTGCAAAAAATGCCAAGGGGCTTCGACCTTCCAAAAGGTCCGAACCAAAAACCTTCGGCACTAAACGCACAATAAGTGCAAAACAAAAAAAGAACCCTCGGCACTTAAAGGCACAACAAGTGCAAAACAAATGCCAAGGGGCTTCGACCTCCCAAAAGGTCCGAACCAAAAACCTTCGGCACTAACGCACAATAAGTGCAAAACAAAAAACCTTCGGCCAAGTGCAAGTGCCAAGGAAAGCAAAACCAAAAAACCTCGAAAGAATCGAAAGACGGATGCCAGAAAGGGGGGAGACATTTTTCTATCCGAACCCTCGGCATCCATCAGTCAACAACCCCCCGAGACAACAGCGCGCAAAAAAGGGGGAAGACGTTTTTCCAAAAAACAAAATTTGCGCGCGTTGCCTCGACAATGAAAAAATCACCTTTCGAAGGCCACCCCCAAGCAACTACCCGTTAGAAAGGGGGGGACGTTTTTCTCCAAAAAAACATAACCCTAGTGCTTGTAATTTCCGGTGGCAACAACTTGCTCCCCGAAGGATACAACCAGCAGCCAACATAAAGCGGAGTTCTTCTAACGCGCAACCAGCAACTCTCTACGTACTTCGGACAAGGAACACTAATGAGCCATGTGCGAGAAAGGGGGGGAGACGTTTTTCCTGACCTTCCTCTCGCACATCCCTCATCGGGTCCTAACTCTACTCACGAACCCGAAGGATACGGGAGACGTTTTTTCCTACGTGCACATAACAGAGCACCTCGAAGGATGCACACAACAAAACATCTCGAAGGATGCGAACAGAAGCACCTCGAAGGATGCACTTCGCAGAACATCGTGAAGGTCAAATTAAGTCACCAAAACATACACGATTACAATGAATCACGACCGGACCAGCATAAGTATTCTGCCACGCTGCATCCAGGATGAGCAAGGCTGAAAGCCTCCCAGCTCATCAATGTCACAGCGCTGTTCACATCCTGCATCATGGGAACATTTACAGACCGAGCATCAAAAGCTTCCAAAACAAACTCCTACAGACTAATCCCTGGACTTGAGCCCTCGACGAACCGCCGGCGTCACGCCCCGAAGGAGACTTGCGAACCTCGGACGTCTGATTGTCCTCCGAAGGTTGATCAGGAATCAACTCCTGCGCAAGACGAAAAAGCTTAGCCAAAAGCAAGCACAAGAAAAACGAAGGATGGGACGATGGAATCAACCCTACCTCAACAGCAGCAGCGGTCGCCAGAGTCCGAACGGCGACCTTTCCCAAAGGGCCCCAGAAATGCTCGAAATATGCAACCTTGACCTCCTGGATCCTGGCAACCTCCTCAGACAAACCCTCATAGGGGACGTACTGAAAGCCCCCCCCAAGTTTGGAGAGGTCGATGGTGCCAGCTCGGAGCAGGTTACCCACGAGTCCCTCGAAGGAGACGGATGCCGCATTATCATTCGCAACGCCCATCACTTCTCCGAGCCCTTCGAACTCCGATAGCAACCAGTCCAAAAGCTGAAAGAAAACTTGGGGACCTCCGGCCGGCTTAGGCAAGGGCAGAGGCTCCGCTCCAAGGGCAGCAAGAGCCTTCCTGTACTCTTGGTACACTGCGTCGGCCCGAGCGGCAACCTTCGAGAACACCCCCTCGAGCTCCGTCACCCTAGTCTGAACTACCTCCAACTCCTTAACCTTACCCTTGAGAGCTTGCTTCTCATTTGTGTCGTCCTCCACAGTTTTCTGAAGGTTTTCAATAACCTTCTCATTGTCCCTCGCTGTCGCCTCCAGCCTGGTGCACTTCCCCTTCAATTGCGCGTTCTCATCCCTCAGAGCGAAAACCTCCGCCTCAGCCCGCCGTAGTCTCTCTGACATGCTCAGCTTCTTGGTGGCGCTCTTAACCCGAAGGTCCGCATCAGCTTTAGTCTTTTGCATCACAATACGACTGGCCTGGGCAAGCTTCTTGCTCAAGTCAGCAACTATGAAGGCGGCAGTGTCAGTGGATGCCTCGGTCACTGCTGCATTAAATTCTGTACCAAGCCTGAAATCACCTTCGGGCACACCAAAAAATGAGCAAAAGCTAAACGGAATCGGGCTTCGCCTCACCTTTTTCAGGGGGAAGAATCCCTGTCGTGCCAGGCCCGTGCATCACGGCCAAAAGCTGCTGCATCGACGCAGACACAGCTGCAAAGACGATAAAAAGGGGGCCCTCACTTAGGTCACAAACAAACCAAAAGCCCACGAAAAACAAGGTAACGAAGCTTACCGGGTTCATCGAAGTTCAACCCCTCCAGCATCTCCAGCTCTTTGTCCGAAGGTGGAGCCGAGGACCCACCCGGGATATCCCCGCCCCTAAGACAGAGCAGCGTCTCACCAACCAAAACCTCTCCCTCCTCGACACCCGCTGTAGGGGTAGGTATGGCGACCGCCGACACCAGCGCCAGAGCCTTCGGAGCACCGGCCACAGGCCCGGTGGGTCTTGGCTCAGGCGGTTTCGGAAGGTCCGAAGACTTGGCGCCAGTCTTAACAAGACTCTAAATCCTCCAGCATTTCGTTATACCTTCGGGGGAACAATAAAGGTTAATCCGTGCCTTCGCCACCTCAACCCGACGGCTGGAACCAAAAAGCATGGTCCCGTACTCATAGCTAAGATCATAACGGGATCTAAAAAGCCTCTCTTCGGGAACTACAATCTCTCCACCCACCGTCCTCATGAGCTCTTCCATAAATGAGGGCGTACCACTATCTCCCGAAGAAACCTCCTCGTCCCGCGCCTTCCTCTTAGCGCTCTCGGCCCTCGCAACCGAAGCCTTCGAGCTTGAAGGTTTCCTCCCCCTTCCGCGACCCCGACCACCCCCTCTGCCACCTTCGCCCGAAGTCCCGACCTCCTCTTTTCTAGCCTTGCCCTTGGACTTCTTCGACGCCACCTCGGAGCCAACGTTACCCGGAGGCGTCATCCTCGGAACCGCACCCGCAGGCACCGGCCGAAGGCCGTACTCCACGCCCATCTCCGCCAAGCATCTGTTCAAACGAAGGTTCCTCTTGCAAACCTCGACCAAGGAAAGATATTCCTTCCTGTTCCAAGGCCCCAAGATATCCGAGGCCTCCCGCTCCAACTCGGCAACAATCACCTCATCGCTAGAACCTTCGGGTCTACGAAGCCCAAAAACTGGAGAGGTCAAGTCATACGCCATCCCAGCAAAACGCTTCCGCTCAAACCCTCAAGGAGCCCAACCAGCGGACAAAGGCCAAATCCCCGCGGCCAAAAACTCTTCCACCACATCTCTACCGCCAGAAACCTGGCAAGCTGTCATGAAGGCTTCCACACACGGCTTAAAGCCTGGCGCAAGCTTGTTGTATGCAAGCTGAAAAGTGTGATCAAACGGCTCGATTTCCGAAGCTAACAGATATTTCTCCTCATCCGAACCCTCGGGATCTAGAAAACCGATCTTTGCATAAAACCAGTACTCCAACCAGTTCCCCTCCCATTTGTTTTTCTGGGCGGCGGCAAGAACAACCTTCGACAAGCCAGTCTTCTTGTTGGACTTGCGAGGAACAAAGGTGCAACACCCATTCTGCACCTCGCTCTCTTCCTCATCATCATCCACAAAAACCTTCCGAGGCTGACAATGCAACTGAAATAGCCTGCAAAAGGCATCAACGGATACTCCACCTCCAAACGTCCTTGCAATCCATAAAAATTTGGACAACGCTACTATCCCGTTCGGGATGAAATGGTGAAGCTTCACGTTGAATGGCTCCAGTAGCTTCGAAACTACTGGATCCATTGGAATACGCAACCCAGCGGTAAAAAAATCCTTAAAAACCACCACCTCTCCAGTCTGAGGCATCGGGAAAACCTCTGGGCCAGGAGGGCGACACACCCCCTCGGAAAAATATCTTTTCGAAACATAGAAATCGATCGTACTCTGAGAGACGACAGATGGTTCGAAGAGCAAGGTCTTACACTTCTCAGGAGCCATCAGGTCAGAAACACTCGCTGAAACCCCCGACAGACTGCCGCTGGCCTGTTCTTGTTGGGCTGGCGGATGCGAAGCCTCGGATCCTTCGGGGTGTTCAGTTGGATCAGAGTCTGCATGAAGAACCGCCCTCTTGAATGCCATATCTACATAAAAGCGAAGAAAGGAAAATTAGAAAAAAAAGGGTTCAAACAAACCTTCGATTAACCTCGTTGTTTGCTTAGTGCGAGCCATCAACTGCTAATCTACTTACACCGAGAAAAACGAGCAGCTTGATCTCGCACGAAGCGGAACCTTCGGAAGAAGCGCTTTATAGCAAAAAGCGTCGAAGGTAGGCAAAGCTCAAGAGGGCACATGTTTTACCCCCCTTCCTCTGCTTATATAGGCAGGGGAAAGCAATAGTACCAATGATAAGATCGAGGAGTCGGCCGCCCAAGCGACGCAATCGGAGCCTGACACGTACGCAACCAAAACTGACCGTTGCAGCCGACGGTTCGGGAGATGTTTTTCCTTGGGAGCTTCCCGAAGGTTACGCGCAATCTTCTTCACTAACGCGGGTTCGGACCGTCGGCTTCGGACCTCACCCTCGAGGGGATACTGTTGGGGATTGGGCCTTCGGGAAAGCCCCCGAAGGTTAATTTCGGCCTCCAAAACATCTCCTAACTTGTCTGCAGGGCCCCGATGGCTGGGTGATAATTGCGGCCGAAGGATAATTGGCACCTTCCAGAAGCTTGCGAAGCGTCGAGGAAATCACCTTCGGGAGGTCGAAGGTGACAGTTGGTCATTCAGAAGCACAGGCTTGGAGATCAGGACCTTCGGGACCAAGGGAATCACCTTCGGGAACGAAGGTGACGGCTGATTGCTCGAAGACGGAACATTCAGGACCATGACCTCCGAAGGACACGAAGACCTTCGTCGGGAGTAGGCGTGCGTGTAAAACGTAAATACGTGAGAAGGTCGGATTTGTACACCTCTCACCTTGTAATTTTACCCCAAAACCGGCTGTAAGTGAGCTGTAAATGAGTTGGAAGGGGGCAATTTAGGAAAACCTGGCTGAGGGCTAGGGGTATAAATAGTCCCCCCTCTCCACAATGTAAAGGGTTGAATTTTCTGGTTATTACTGGAGAATTAAGCGCCTTCGTTCATTGCCATTTTCATACTATTCATGCTCACTGTTTGGGCATCTAAGAAGCCAAGATCCCAACACCCTCACCTCATGGTACAAATTGTTGCCTTTTTTTGGGTGATCTAGTGATCTTGATCGACTCTAAAAATGCCTGCAAACAACTCTCATGAGCAGGACATCAACTTCTGGGGAAATGTTTACCCGACCTACGCCGCGCTCCCCTACCTGCGGCGGAGCCAAGGCCGCGTCGTCGTGAATGCGTCCGTCGAGAGCTGGCTGCCCATGCCCAAGATGAGCCTCTACTCGGTGAGAATTGAGAAGACCCTTTCCTTTATCATTTTTTTTCCTTTGCCATTTAATTTGGAATCCACTCTGAAGTTTGAACAAGTAAGTGATCATGCATGCGTGGCGTGGCAGGTTCACGCTCGAGTAAGGCGCGGCGCCGGCGGAGATGCAGATGCAGTGGAAGGAGGAGCGGGAGGCGACGCTGTCGGGAGGGCACGTTGAGGCCTACGGGCGGGCGCTGGTGGCCAGCGCCTGCCGCGGCGACGCCTACGTCAAGCGCCCCAGCTGGTACGACGTCTTCCTCGTCTTCCGCATCTTCGCGCCCGACGTCCTCGCTTAGACCTTCCGCCTCCTGCTGTCCACGGCCAGCCAGCAGAGCACGGCGGCCGCCCGCCGCCCTGCCGGCCACGCCGGTCCGGCCGCTGCTCGAGTACCCGGCGGCTCGGAGGACGGCCGCCGCCTAGATGCAGAAGCTGGAGTGAGATTGCGTTGCCCGACCACATGTTTATGAACGATGCGTTTATGCCCGTCTGGGAGTAAAAACGCCATTGCATAATTGCATTTGCATGTTTATCTACCAACTGTATGAACTATTTTTGTTGTATCTCTCGAATAAATCGCCGCGTTTTGTGGATTAAGTATTGTGTAAAATGTTGACAATCTTTATGCATCAAACTGTGGTCGTGCCGGAGTGGTTATCAGGCATGACTAGAAATCATGTGGGCTTTGCCCGCGCAGGTTCGAATCCTGTCGACCACGTCCTTATTTTTTAAAAAAAAACCATACTGCCTTAGTTTTGTAGCAGTCTGGAGCTGTTTTTCATCTTTTTTTAAAAAAAAACCATACTGCCTTAGTTTTGTAGCAGTCTGGAGCTGTTTTTCTTCTTATCTTTTGTCCCTCTGGCTGACCACCATCTGTAACTTTCATCCATCATTCATCACGTGCGCTCTGCAAGGCTTGGCGAGCGGGAGCGACCACCATCTGTAACTTTCATCCATCGTTCATCACGCGCGCCCTGCAAGGTTTGGCGAGCAGGAGTAGCATTTTACCGATCGAGTTGCTAAAGATATCATTTTGACTCCGTTCCCGTCGGCTCTCTCCGGCATACGGCCATTCTCTTTCTCTTGTGGGGATCATCTAGAAGAGCCAGAATCGCATGATGTTCGACGGCGTCAACCAAGGGGTGGACGCCATGCGCGCGACATTGAGCGAGCATGCGTGCCTTTGGGTCGCTCGTGCACCTCGGCGCCTCAACACCGAACGGCTGGAAACCTGGTGCAACCCCTTATGTGCCGAGCCAGTGTTGTAAAACCACTTTGGGCTTTTGCCCATGTTTAATTGAGTTGAGGTGGGCAATCTCTACCCCTGTTGCTGCCTAAAAAAACTATTATAAAAATTGGAGTGCTAGCTATCTCCACATTAAAAGTCCTAACCTGAGACAAATCGTTGGAGAACCTTGATAAAAAAATCTTGGAGTTTCTGAGCTTCCAAAGCTTCTATGCCACAATAATGAAGACCTCCATAAAGAAAGACATCCCCATCATTGACATCAGACTCAAAACACATTCATTGATATTTGGCTATTGAATATCGAGCTTGTGCCCACATGCAAAAGCAAAAGAGCAACTGAAAAAAGAAGTGTTCCAAATCTTTCATAATTGAATGTGCAGAGAACACAACAAGAGTTTGGCTAGAAATTAAATGTCTTGTATCCTTCAGCCAGACATGACTCAAGCTGCTCACGGTATTCATCCGACCATGTTGAGTATATCAAGCTGGAAGCCAATGGGGGTAACCTTCTTCTGTTTGTGCATCCTGAAATTTCCATACAAGCTTTCAAGGCAGCCAATCAGATGGATCGCACTATCCGTAAGTGTACATTGAATAGGCATTATAGACCGTATCTTCTAGGTGAAAGGTGTCACACAAGATATTGTGTTGCTCGCGAAGCCAACAAGAAGTTCTCCATATCCCTCCTTAAAAGGTTGAAGAAGATTGAGGCAGATGGCAAATGTATTGATGGCTTTACTCAAATCAGAGTCCAACCCTATGGTAAGGTGAAGCTGAGGGTAACTCTTCTATCCAAACTGGACTGTGGTCCTGATTACGAGACACGTCTCGAAGCCAACTATGATGTTGCTAGGCTAGCAATTCAGAGACTGTATGATGTCCATGGCACCCTCAATGTGACACCTGATGTTGAGCATCTATTGTGGCTAATGGAGCATCATTTTGGAACTCGTGGACTCTTCCCTGATCATGCAAGCTTAGCTCCTCTAAAGTCATGTGGTACTTTGTTTAAGGACCTTCACCATCTTTTTAAAGTTAAGATTTTTTGGGCACAGTATTATGCAATTTGTCTTGTTATTGCAACTGATATAACAGGTACTGACTGGCGAACTGGTGTAAAGGACAACAACTTGCTCCGTGAGACTTATTACTACAAGGTTAGTGGCTCTGAGTATGAGGTCCTACACAACACGCCAACCCAACGGCGTCTCACAAGTGCTCAGATTGATGCACTCCAACTATCAATTTGAAACCAAGTGATCCACGTGGGCTGTCCGGCGATGAGACTAAGATCATCTATGGTCACAAAATGCTAACCTTACTAAGAAATCGTCATGCTCATCGTTTGGAGGCAATAGCTGCAGGGAAATACACTTGGAATAAGGTTAGCTTGATTTCACTAGCTCGACTTTATCATCAGTTTACCAACAGCTCAGTAGCTTCCCTAAAAAAAGACAACTCAGTAGCTTCTCTATCTATTTACTTTCTGTGGCAGATAGTTCTTGCCTGAATATTTAATTCATATTCATGTTGATTGGCAGTGAGTTATACTACTGCAGTCACTTTCTAGTTTAAGATAATTTGAGATGGTTACTTATTCTGCTCGCTGCAATCTATTTGGCTCGTGGGGATATGAAATGGTGCAAGGTGAAATCTTGGGTGAAATTCCTATACCCACATTATACCAAGAAGACCTTCATCTAGACACATGTATGAGAGATCAACTCTATTTAAGACTCAAATCTTTATTCACTATAACTAAGTATCAAGACTCTTACACTCTTTATACTCTTTATTTATGTGGCTACCCTACCATAACACTACTACTCTACATGACAACCTCGTCATCTTCTACTCGAGACCTCTTATGCTATAGTATGATAAGAGAGGAGGGGAGCACCCCTATTTATAGGGCTCCATGGCTCATATGGTTTTACCATGTGTTAATCTTCTACACACTTTCTACAAAATATTCAACTCTAAAATTTTTCTCATGCTATCTAACTATACAAATATCTAGTTTCTAGAGTACTTTACATTTTATCATTAAGCATGACAATCATGGTTTGTGCATACTCTCTAATCTTCTAGAAATTTCTCACAAGTATGCATTGCTATTTTTAACAATATTAAACTCCATCATTTACAAAAAAACTTAGTATTTTATCAGTGATGTAATGAGGGAATGAAGTTCAAGACGTACTTCAGTGCATGATGTAATGAACTTTGTGACTTGTATTTGATTGATTTGATGTTCCGAACATATAAATTTTGAATTTAATTATTTAATTTGCAAAACCGTTAAATGAGGTTAGCGGAAGCTGTATTCCACTATAGTATTCTTTTAACTATTAAAAAATTGACTGCTAAACATCTTAGTCCGCTATTTTAAACATCGGGAAGCCGCTCGTGCCTTGCTGGTCGCTTGCTTGCTGGCTTATGGTTGGGACTTCAGAGGGGCGGAGGCGAGTCATTGGGTAGATGCCAAGCACCGCTCGGGGCTCCACAACTCGTTAGGGGGCTGCGACAACGGGGCGAGCGGGTGCAGAGACAGGTCGGTGGGTTGTGAAATAATTTGGGTCAGATGAGGATTAGGACCACTCAACATAAACTTTTGCTGGATCATGGAAAATTACAGTGAGTATGAAAGTTTTTGGGCTACGCCTAGGGCAGTGGCCCTAGTTGTCCTATGCTTCTATCCGCAACTCGTTAGGCTATCTCCAGCAGCCGAAACCCAAATTTGCTGATATGGGTCACCCACAGGAAACAATCTAGCACCCAAAACTCTTACGTCTCCAACCGCAGACCCAAATACCGCGACCCAAAACTCCGCTCGCTCCCCGGCGGCGTCCTTTGCTCCTCTGGCGGCCGGTGGCCAGCCCCGCGGCGGGCGGCGGCGGCAGGCAGGCCTCCCCGCCGTCCCCACGCCCAGCGGCACGGGCGCCCACGACGCAGCGGCGCGAGCGAGCAGCGCGGGCCGGCAGGCAGCTCGACATGGCGGCTCGGATTGGGGGGAGGAGGAGCAGAACGGCGGCGGGGGAGGAGGAGGCCGAGATCGGCGGCGGGATTGGGGGGAGGAGGAGGACGGCGGCGGGATTGGGGGGAGGAGGAGGACGGCACGTGGAGGCGAGCCGCAGGAGGAGGCATGAGCTAGCCATGGAGGCGGCGCGCCACGCCGCGGGGGAGCTCGACCCCGCCGGGTCCGGCCGCGCCGTGCGAGCTGCGGGGGAGCTCGATCCGCCAGTCATGGAGGCGGCGCGCCCCGCTGGCCGCGCCGGCGGCGCCCCGCCGTGGACCTGCTCGACCCGCCGGCCATGGCTGCGCTCAACCTTGCTGCGGTGGGCCCATGCTGCAGGACGACGCAAACGAGACCGAGCGCGTCCCATTTTTGGGTCCGCCGTTGCTTGCAACCCAAAATGGGTGCTCTGTTTGCCTCTGCTGTTGGAGGCCGTTTTTATTGGATGCGGCATCCATTTTGGGTATGGGTACCGGTATGGGTCCTCTGTTGGAGTTAGTCTTAGGGGCTGCGGCAACGGAGCGAGCGGGTGCAGAGACAAGTCGGTGGGCTCTAAAGCAAATTTGGGCCAGACGAGGATTGGGACCACTCTACATAAATTTTTGTTGGATCATGAAAAATTACAATGAGTATAAGAGAGTTTTTTTGGGCTACGCCTTGGCCCTAGTTGTCCTATGCTCCTATCCGCCCCTGGTCCTGACTACCACTCAAAATAAAAAAATAAAAAAGTAGAACACGATGGTTTGAGTTTTGTACAAAAATACATCAACTGTTTTAACCAAACGGGAATTACATGGAACTGCTCTCATCATCCTCCAACCTTCAATTTTGACACCATTTCACACGAATTATTCATTTCCCTTAGCATAACGTCTAACTGAGTTTGATCAGGGCCCGACCCCAGCAAGGTATTTCCTAGGTTAGCTTCCCCAGTATGCATCCGCAACATGCAAATTGTACGTGCTTGCACCCTTTCCAACACTAACGACTCTCAAACCTCAAGGCTCAACACAAACTAAAGAACGTCGGGAATCAACAAGCATAGTTGTACAGCATGATGAGTTTCAGAATTATCCCAGCTTGTTACTCCATCTTCAAAGCCAAGTTCCCCAGAAATGGTCTTCTGCCCTTCATTTAGGTTAGAATTCACATTCTTCATTGCAGGAAGCCGTCAATGCCAAAATTGTAACACGTCCGGTGGCAGATTGTACACCATTTAGAAGTTGATAACTCAGATAATATGTTGTGTAATGGTCAATTTCCAGTTTCAATAGGACCAATGTTGGAAGGACCAGGAGAATAATAAGGATCGTCAACTGACGTACAAGTCACGGCCTAACTATGCCCAAGTCCAACGCATGTTACAACAGTAGTGAAATAAGACAATCTGCAGGGTGAGAAACAAGATCAGCAAAAACAGCAGCAAGCAGCAGTAGCCATGCGTAATATGCTCAACTCACATGTAGTGCAGGCCGCCCTAACAAATAAGCATACCAGAAAGCATCAGAACTGCAAAGTGATTGCAAAAAGGACTGCCCTCAAGTGTTTGAAAAGACAGACAGACATGCCCAAGATGATCATACCTGTTGCATTGGACTTGCTGGAGCCTTTCTTACATGCATTGACTGCAAGACCTCATTCCTTTTCCTACGAGATTGCAACCAATGGAAACGAGGTTGCACACAAATTTACTCCACTGTACACGTGCATGAGTAATTTGGATATGGAGGCTGTTTATGATTGATGCTACCATCTTTACATCTTCACATCACTTCATGAATCATCTACTGAACTAAGGAGCTGATCCTCATCTATGGATAACTTTCTTAAAGCTTTAGATAGCAGTGTATATCTGGTGACAACTTGCCTGTACAGGTCATGCAATTGTTTGACTTCCCCTGGACTCAAACTTTCAGTTTCTGAGTCCATGAATGGGAATCTGCAGCCTGTTGTGTATCAATTTGAAAATTACGATTATGGATCAATAACAAGCAATTGAATCCCTAAAAATTGATTGGGAGGCACAACCATTTAAAGGAAAATCTGAACAATATGCAGCGTATCAGAGTTTGCAAAATTAGCTTAAACCATTTTTCATGCTAGTTTTTAAGTAAAATGGTTCTGAGACAAGGCCACAAGAAAAAAAAGCACATTATATTTGATGGCTAAAATAAACTGGTACGTGAATTGAAAACTGAAATGCAGATCCATCATCATGCTCAAACAAACTGCTTCGAATAAATTGACTGTATTAGTGAGCAGACCTGCTAGATCAGTTTCCTCCTTATGTGCCCTTGTATATGTAGGAAGCCCCTGTGAGCTACTAGGGCTAGCCACAGATATTTTAGTAGCTAGTCTTGCCGATTCCATATGCTTCTGAAACTCACTTTCTTCCATTGATAGTGAGCGAGCATTAACATCTATTATAAACATCTTTGCTGAAATGAGGTTTGTCAGATAATATTCGACTTCTGAAACTAGCTTCGTTTCCCTTCTAAAGAGCTGAACAAACTTTAGATTTGAGTGCAGCTGAGGAGGATTGGCCTACATCATATTTTCAGAAAGCTCAGTTATAATCAAAACTGAGAAGAAATAGCAAGAGTAAACAGTTACCAAGAGGAGCTTGCCTTGATAGTAATATAGATAAGAATAGGAAGGAACTCATCAGCCCCAGACAGTGTTCGATCATTTGACATCGATATGTTCAGAAGCAAATTATTGATGACTTGACAGCAGCTCATGATGCATAGAAGTTTCTCACGTGGTGCTTTGAACGAATTTATCTTTTGCAACTCTTTCACTGCAAGCTAGAGTGGTATGTGCAGCCATAGAATGGTCATTAGCATGGACATTAGGCTGTATACTGGACTGATTTCTTTTATGTGAATTTTGAATACTATAAAAATTTTAGATGGACAGGTTGAATAATACATGATTAAACCCAGTAACTTCTTGAACATTACTATGAGAATACTATTGATTATTGACGACAGAAAAAGATAGTGCCAAATACTTGACAATTGACACCCTTTTCAATATTGAAGCTAGTAAATGTCTCCAAGTAATATTTGGTGCTTCGTTTTGATCAACATATAAAGCTATTCAAATATGCAGTAAGTATAGCTAGAGTAGCATACATTTAAATGTCTAAAGATCAGAATGGATTACCAGCCACGAGGCCTCATTATGCAGAACCTTAGGTATATCCAAGTGATGAGGCTTAACAAACTGCTGCAGTAGACTAATCTTCTCTGAGATCTCCATGTCGGTAATGGCATCCTCTGATGAGGCCCCGAAAGTGCGATCGAACATTTTTGTCATGATGTACTTCTCAAGGCCCTAATGCACAAAATCTCATCAGTGCATCTCAATGCTCATTGTGTCAATCATAGGCGGAGCTTCATTAGGACCAAAGGGGGCCATGGCCCCCGGATTTGCAAATTCTACACTAGATAAACAGTGATTTTGACACTGTTCATTACTGTAGCAGAAAAGGCGTCCCTCGTTCTTCGATCAAGCTCCGCTAGTGGTGTCAATGCAGACAGCATCTGCGAAAGGAGGGCAAAAAAAAAAGAACAATGAGGTTTCACCTCGATCGCGTGGTCGATTTCCTGGTTGGTGGCGTTGGCCCAGAGCGGGTGGTCCCTGATGGCGCCCTCCATCTCAGTGAAGAAGGCCTGTACCTTGCTGCCGTCCTCCTCAGTGTTGGGTTCGTGGAAGGAGAAGGACACGAGGAAGCTGCGGGCCCGAAGCTAACCGCTGGTTAGATAGATCCATAGCGAGCAATCCGCGCTCTACTATCTAGTCATCTAGATTGATCAATTCAAGCTACGATTTTTTTTGCGGTGTGGCCTCACCGGAGTACGGGACGGGGAAGGGAGTGGCTAACCTCTTGATCGAACGAAAGAGATCGGCGGCGGCTGGGCGGCGCATGCGGTCGAGGAAGTCGTAGAAGTCCGGACGCGACGCCGCCGACGTGGGGCTCTCCATCGCAACTTCGCACGCCGCCGCCGGCGATTGCCTTGTGGTGTCCGCGTGCGGGCGCGTCGGCGGATCCGTCTGAGTCTGACCAGTCGGTTCACAGTTACGCTGACTCGCTGAAGTGGGGACGGTTTGGGTCACAATCCTCTGCTAGTACAGTGCTGCCCCGAACAGTAGAAGAGGTTCCGCGCGATTACTGGATAGAGATAGTAGCAGAGTTGGATCAGCCCCCTTCCGAGAAGAAAAGGGAGAGAGGAAGCAGCACTGTCAGACAAAAATAGTTTGGGGTCTTTCTCTACAAGAACGCAACTCGGAAACCACAACACTTCATTGATGACAACAGACATCAGTTTGACAAATTATGGTTCCTCCGTAGCACAATCAAGAGCACACACATTTCTATCCATCTACAATCCCACATACATCCTGTTGAGAACCAATCTTCTGCCAGGGCATTAACTGGTTGTGGAGGCATCCATCTCGCCCAGTTGCTCAAACTGCGGCATGAGTTCTCCTTAACAAAGAATAACTTGCTGCTTGTTCCATCCCCTTGCCCACTGTGAATGGCAAAACTTCATGGGCACATTTTCCATGCAAGATGCATCACATTGTCGTCGATGTACGGGCGCAAATCCCACATGAGGCAATAGCTCTGGAGTTCTAATGACGGTGCTTTAATGGATAAAGCGCCGACAATCCTTTCCTGTAGGGGAAGGTAAATCTTCGTTACTCAAAAAGGTGAACCAAAATGATGGGGCCGCCGCAAAATGCAAAGCATAAAAGCAAAATGAACATTCTGACACATGGACACAATTTACCTGCATCATATAGTCAAGCTTCAACATGTTGCGAATGATGACCATCACTGTAACATATGATACATCGCTATCCAATTCATCTACACTTTTATCCTCCTCCTGTAGTGTAGAGACACCCTGGTACCCAGTTTCCATTTCACTTAATCATTACAATCCGCGAGTTTTTTTTTTTCTGACCAACAGAACACTGAAAGTAAGGGACTAGAAAAGGAATGTTGGAAACTTCCTACCTCCATGACACAAGATTCAGTAGTCAGCTTTCTGTCAATGCTATGACTGTCTGAAACTTCTAGAGCACTTAAACTGGCTGTTAGTGTGATTCCATAGACATCCTCAACTAGACATTCAAGCTCTTCAAGCAAAGCCTTAACTAGCAGAAAATAAAAAGAAGAGTAGCTAAATTAGAATTGGGAGTTTCACAAAAATGATAAGAAGGCGATATTATAATTTATAAACCATAGCTTCCACTTTAAAATATGAATCGAAGATGACAATTGAAAGGCATTGATGAACGCCATAGCTAAATATTCCCCTCTAATGGAAAGATAGGTGGCACTTCTTCCTATTCTCGAGCTGGGAAAATTGTGACCAAATGTAGAACCAAAAAAATCCATGTAAACCACCTTGACAAATATAAAACTTCGAACTCCAGAAAGTCTATCTAAGCTATGAGCTATCATTATTGCATCTTTTGTAGCATAAAAAGAAGAATTCAATATTGTTGTTGTATGCATTAATTTCAACTTATATGTCCAACATGAGAATAAATCCCTTTGAATCGCAATGTTTGCTGACCAACCTAAGTGCATCTGGCCACTCAAGCAGTTTGTAAATTTTGCAAAGGATTGCAGCAAGGTCTTTACCATTAAAATGCTTGAGAATATTGAATAGGACAAAGATAAACAAAACTCATATATAAGATACTGAAGGATCAACTACCTTTGTTTATATGATCTTTAAGTCCGTCTTCACATGAACGTACTGGTACAGGAAAAGAGAATTCAATATCAAATCAAACTGTTTAAAGGTATCAATGAAAAGAACAATTAAGTTGTCTAAAGCTCATACTTTAACAAAGAAAACAAAGGGCCACAGCATAATACATAGACTTTGCTCAAAATCACAATATGAGATACTTTACAATCAGGAACTCACATAGTCAGTACTACTCCAGTTCAGAAGAAAAAAGAGAGCATACATCTAGATAAGCAAGTCATATCAATTATTAGCATAGAATAATAAGATAGGCTTCTCACTAATTAAGCTATATAACTCACACTGATTTATGTTTGAGATATTTTGGCAGTGAAGCCTGCAACCAGCTTCAAGATAGGACCTCATTCTGCCAGTGCAGTTAGATTTAAGTATCTGATTCATGACATCTGATTCGGTCGGAATCGGCGGCCTCTGAAAATAATCTGAAATAAGATAGTTCATCGCTTCTATCAATCATAATTACGGAGGAAACACCGGCAAACAGTACACGAAATACCATCACAATTTATTAATGTTACAGAGTAAAGGACACAACAACGGATTATCCCATAAACTGAACCTTGAAGGGCTATCGGTTGTGCTAACGAAAGGAGAGGGAGAGAATATCAGAGTCACTAACCAAGTTCCTGACGAAATCCCACGAACAATCGCTTCCCAGATTCAGCTAGCTCCTCGAACCGAGCCACCCTGCGTCACGGATGGAGCAACCAGCACAGCACGGGTTAATGGGAATTTCAGTCGACAAAAGAAACAAGATAGCGTAGGAGGACAGATTACTTGGTCATGAACTCGACGAAAGCATTGCGGCAGGTTCTCTCATCCTCACTCGCCGCGTTGGGCAGCGGCGGCGGCGGCGGCGGCGGCGCTGAAGCCTCTCCCTCCGGTCGACGCTTTCGGCCCATGTTTTGGTTCACTGGGCCTACACAGGCCGAGATTTTTTAATCCACGGTGGGCTCGGCCCCATCCGCCGCCGCAGTCGTCGAGGGCGGGCGAGGAGGCAACGGCGGCCGCGAATGGAGAACGGCCGGCGAGGCGCCACGTGTCTCCAACCGCTGCCTCACTCGCTCTACTCCCTCGCCGTCCTCACACTGCTCTGCTCGTCGTCTCCCAACAGCCTCCACCGGCGCCGTCTCCGCTTCTCCGACCCCGAGATGGCGGCCTCGGCACTAGCGTCCCGCGCGCTGCAGCCCCCGCACGGCCACCATCCGGCCGCGCCTCCGCCGCGTGCGCGCTCGTCAATCGCCGCCACTCGCCGTCGCCGACGCGTGGCCGCCGCATCCGCACGCTGCCGAGCAGTGGCTGCCGACGAGCGCCCCGCCGACCCCGCCTTCCCCGAGGGCCAGAACGGCGGGTTTTCCGGGTAAATGCCGCACCCATCCGTACCGCACCAAATAAAGTGACCATTCAAATTTCAGACCTCCTCATCGCCTCCCCGTTGTTGTGTTGGTTTCGGTCGATCAGGGCGGTGGAGAGGCCGGAGGCGGACGTCGTCGTGATCGGCAGCGGTCTCGGCGGGCTGTGCTGCGCGGGGCTCCTGGCGAGGTACGGCCAAGATGTGCTGGTGCTTGAGAGCCATGACCGCCCGGGAGGCGCCGCGCACTCGTTCGATATCAAGGGGTTCAACTTCGACTCGGGGCCATCCTTGTTCTCCGGGTTCCAGTCCAGAGGCCCCCAGGCAAATCCACTTGCTCAGGTGAGCTCACCTGCTACTTGATTTGTGCATAGCCTTTTGGTATTTTGGTTGTTGGATGGACTGCCAATGTTGGTCAAAGAGCTTGAAATTGTTCTGATCGTTCGAATGTCTCAGGTCCTTGATGCCTTAGGTGAATCGGTACCTTGTGCGTCATATGACTCTTGGATGGTTTATGTACCTGAAGGACAATTCCTCTCTCGGATTGGTCCAACTGAATTCTACAAGGTAAGCTATCTTGATTAGGGCCGCTGGCACTTGGCAGCACGTGCATGTTCAGCAAGTTGTTGTTTCAGTAGCCATTGGAATGTTTATCATCTAGTTAGTAATTGTATCATCTCGATGTATCAAACTTGAAATTAATAAAGTTTCCCTTTTCTAAAAAAAAATCTAGTTAGTAATTATAAGGTGTCCTCGTAGTTGTAGAAGTAGTATTTTTCGTTACTGTTTGCTTACAATGACAACATGAAGCAAGCACAAAAAAGTTGTTTACCGATAATCATCAGTGCTTAGCGTATTATCTATTTATCGAGCTAGACATGGCAGCACTTATGTTCATTTCGTGATACTGGACAGATAGTTCCATACAATGTGTAAGTAGACCTGTTTGGGCGTCGGCGAATTGCTGTACGCATTGTGTAATTCAGAAACTCTTCTTCTTAATACAAAGATGCATGTGCAGCTCTCATGTGTACTCAAGAAAGAAAAACAAAATATAGTTCCATACAATGTTGTGGGCTCCACTGTGCACACCTAATTGCTGTGAAGCTGTGATATAAAGAGAGCTAATAATGATGCTGGGGGAATGAAAACCTGAAATGGGGGGATGGATTGCTGCCATGATAGTTGGCTAAGATTTTATGGAGTACCCAGCAAGTACCAATACATGTAGGACAATGCTCTGTCACATTTAGTGATATCATTTTGTCAAAAATTGTTTGTGTCGGAAATGCTCTTGCTCTTGATTGGATACTGACTCTCACTCTTGATTGGATCTTAACTTGTAATTTTTGCAGGACCTTGAAACATTTGTCGGTGTTGACGCTGTCCAGGAGTGGAAAAGGCTTCTTGTGAGTTTCCTTATCTAGCATTTAGATTCTTATTTGAAGTCTTTTCTAGTTGTAGATAAACTATTTGAATTGCTGAACAACACAGGGGTAATGCACTAGGTGTTTTCTTTCTTGTGGGTTAGTACTCATGCACTTTTATTATGCAAAGTTTGTAACTTAGGATGCTTTTATGCTCCATTAAAAAAATGTGCTAATACCATACTGAAAACAATCTCAGGATGCAGTTATTCCTATGTCTGCAGCTGCAATGGCTTTGCCTCCACTTTCAATTCGAGGTGATTTAGGTATTCTATCTACAGCTGCTGGCAGATATGCTCCTTCTCTATTGAAATCATTCATACAAATGGGACCCCAAGGAGCTCTGGGCGCTACTAAACTTCTACGGCCGTTCCAAGAGATTGTTGATTCGCTGGGGCTGAAAAATCCCTTTATTCGTAATTGGATCGACCTCCTGTGTTTTCTACTTGCTGGAGTCAAATCTGATGGTGCTCTTTCTGCAGAAATGGTAATCTGAGTTTCGACAGGTTAAATTTCCTCTTCAGTACTTTCCCCAAAAAAGCTGTTGCATTGTCAAAACAGTAGTAACACATAATGTGCAAAATATGTACACCAACAAATTCAGTATTTATTGCCTGTCTCCTAAGATCTAGGTTGAGGTAATGCATCTTATTTACTGCATAAATTCCGGATCAAATAGACCATATCCATATCCATGACCATGAACATATTAAGAAAAGTTTGCATTTTGTATTTCTTTTGAGAAATGTTGTGCTTTGTCAATTGGATAATTTAATATGTACACATTTGAAGTGTTCGGTTTATCATTTGATCTAACTACATCATCAGGTTTATATGTTTGCAGAATGGTATAAACCAGGATGCATGCTTGAGTATCCTCTGGGTGGAACTGGAGCAATAATAGATGCCCTTGTGAGTGGTATTAAAAAATTTGGTGGCAGAATAGCTCTTCGTTCTCATGTTGAAAAGATCTTAATCGAGAATGGCCGAGCGGTTGGTGTCAAGCTACAAAGTGGACAAGTAAGCTCCAGAGGATATTTTAGTGGCAAATAACATAAATATTTCTCCTTCAGAACCAAAACGATAACAGAACTAGGAAGAAAACATGGGGAGATGAATGGTATGTCTATGACATGACCACGAAGCCAATAACAGAAATAACTTGCAGGGATCTGATTTGTATGTCATGTGCCCATCATAGACAATAATTTTATCTAGTGTGTCATTTCGCAATATTTTGTCCTTCAAAAATGCTATAGTGCCTTCAATCAGAATATAAGATGCACCATATCAATAGATAGTGTCCATGTGAAAAAGCAAACTAGGTGTTTTCCTCAGTATTGCATATCATATTTAGTTTAAGCCTTTCTCCATGCCTTTCAGTTAGTGGCAGACCATAGAAATGATGTAAGCCAAGATGGTAACAAAAAACACCATGGCGTCTTCTGCAGTCTATTTTTGAGTGGCATGATTGTGCCACATGTCAATCTAGGCCACTAGATAAACTTTTTCATTGCAATGACTGCCATCATCCAACCTATGGTTTGAAGAAAGATGCAGCTGTTGAAATCTTGTCGGACATTATGTCCTATTGCAGGTCATACGTGCAAAGAAAGCAGTTGTTAGCAATGCGTCTATGTGGGATACTTTGGATCTGCTGCCACCAGATGTTGTCCCAAAATCATACGAAGATAAAGTGAAAGCAACTCCACAATGTGATTCGTTTATGCATCTACACTTGGGTTTCGATGTAGAGGTATGCTTCACCTGAAGTGAAATCTAGTAAATTATTTTTACTAGGATGTGTTCTCCACAGAGGTGATATGTCTCTTACCATACCCTTCGGACATTACTGAAACAGAATGCTAGAGAGGACCTTGGTATCCATCACATTGTAGTTGATGATTGGAACAAAGGAGTTGATGGTGAACAAAACGTTGTGTTGATATCTGTTCCTAGTGTTCATAGTAAGGACCTGGCGCCTGCAGGAAAACATGTTCTTCATGCATATACACCAGGGACAGAACCTTTCAGTTTGTGGGAGGGACTGGACCGGAAAAGTGCAGATTATCGAAGATTGAAGGAAGAACGTTCTGAGGTACACGAGTTCCAATTCTGATTTCTTGCTATGCTATGATGCAATGCTGCTATAGTTCCAATTTTGATGCCATCAGTGCGTAGCAGTATTGCATATTTTAGATGTTCCTTGGGGGTCTAATCTGGCCACCCTCATTGGTCCAGCCCTTCTGCGCACGAGCTCATTTTCATTGTCTAAGCAAGATCTGGTAATGATAGTGAAACAGTCAAAAGAGAGAAATGCCCCAAAAGCTGGCACAAAAGCAATGTTTTAAATAGCGGGCTATGCCATTTAGCGGCAATGATCCTAAAATGCTGATAGCGGAAGCTATAGCCAGATATAGCGGGCTATAGCCGGCTATAACGGGCTATTTCTCCTAGCGGTAGCTCTCCAAAAAGGCTATAGCGGAAGATAGCGGCAGCTATAGCCGGCTATTTAAAACCTTGCACAAAAGTCATCTAAATGAGAACAATTTTTCAAAAGAAGACCACCATCAACTGTCTGTAAGAAGTAATAACTTCGTTGCCTTACTGTGACTGACATTCTAATGCAAACTTTTCAGGTGATGTGGAAAGCAGTGGAGCTTGCTCTTGGCCCAAAATTTAGCCGAGAAAAATGTGACGTCAAGTTGGTCGGGACACCATTGACGCATAAGAGATTTCTCAGAAGGAATAGGGGAACCTACGGTCCAGCCATAAAAGCCGGGGAAGGCGCTTTCCCTGGGCAAGCAACACCAATCCCCCAGCTCTTCTGTTGTGGTGACTCGACTTTCCCAGGAATCGGAGTGCCGGCAGTCGCGGCCAGCGGCGCAATCGTCGCGAACACTCTGGTCTCGGTGTCGCAACATTCAGAGCTGCTTGACGCTGTTGGAATTTGAGTGGCAGGCATGTCCTGGTAAGTAAAATGGAATCTCCATTCGCAATACCATTGCATCCTAGAGATATCGTACAAAACTTGGCTAATGGACACTGAAACTGCATCAAATACTTTTTGATGGAGCTTTTCACCGACAACGATGCATGAGGGTTAAGTTTATCGCCCTCACATGCCGAGTCCAGCTGCGACCCCCTTAGAATAATGATGTTTCTACTTCTCAAGGCACAGCTGACATGAGCAGCACTTTACAGTCGCATATGCGAACTGAATTGTTGATGTGAGGCCCTTTTGACCCGGTCAACGAATGACAGTAGCGTGATGAGGATGAGCAGAGCAGCTATCCCGGTGGGCTTTTGAGTGCCCCCTCTTTTTGTTACCACCACTTGTTTTCCTGTTGCTATTCGTTTGGGCAACAGCATGTGACTGCCACTCTTGCTTCTCGTATTGCCACATCAAATCCTAAAAAAAAAAGTTTCTCTGTTTGCAGGAAGGCAGATCGTTAGATATGGGTGCTGGGTACAGGGTACATACATACACAGAAAGGTAACCTAGATTTTGCAACGGCTGTTGAAAAGAGCATCTGGATGATGAACAAGATTGTTACAACGTGAACGTAGTTACTTTGTAACTTAATTGTAGTAATTTGCAAAAGAACCATGGTTCATTATGTGCAGAAAAGTGTTTACTAGTCAGAACTGAGACTGAAAAAAACAGGGCATGACATTGTTTGTACAGTGCCGATTCAGATGAGCTTGTATTGCCCCCACATTGGCTGTGTTTAGATCCGTAAAATAGTGGTAAAAAAAGTCATATCGGATACTGTAGCATTTTCGTTTGTTTGTGATAATTATTGTCCTATCATGACCTAACTAGGCTTAAAAGATTCGTCTCGTTGTGTACATCAAAACTATGCAAATGATTTTTTTATTTACCTATATATTAATGCTCAATGTATGAGGCAAAAAAATTTGATGTGATAGGTGAATAGTGAAATTTAGAGAGAAAAATTTCAGAACTAAACACAGCCATTGTTAAGAGAGGTGCTCCTTCTGACAAAGTGGTCGCGTCAAGGGAACCATGCTTCTTGTATTGTTCTACCGAAAGCTCTGTGGCACATGCAGGCTTTTTGTCGAGATTTTTCTGGTACGGAGAACCATGTGCTCATTTGTGATAGACCTTTGTATACTGCAGTCGCATTTGTCTGAAAGTTATTTATTCAGCAACAAAATGCCAGCTATGCAATCTTTTGATCAGAGCAGCACCTGTGCTGAAAAATAATTTATTCTCCTGATCTCCTCTTTGTTTCGGAAAAAGACCAACCAAATTATCATCATTGTATATCCATTAAAAAGTCCTTGTTCCACTTTATGTGCTTTATTCAGTGAAACATGGTTAAAGGTCCATCTGAAAGTCAATTTATATAACTGCAAATATGGATTAAATCGACGTGGATTTTTTTTTGAAGAAATAATTGACGTTGATTTTCAGCCCAGGAGAACACACAAGTTGCTACTAAAAACAAATGCCTGCCATCACAAGTCAGTTCCCAGTCAAAGCTCACATCCATCAATCGCACTCACACCAGTGTTTTCACTGCCGAATTGACTGCGGCCTCAAATCTCAGCTCACGCGCAGTGTTTTGTTGCTTCTGCATCTCCCCCAACCCAACCCCCACCCGGGCTTCTCGCTCCCCTGCAACTTCCATGATCTCCCCAATTAATTTCTCTGGTCCTTCCATGCCATGCCAATTCTTTTTACCGGAAATGGAAAAGTTTGGAAGGACCAAGAGCTAGCAGCTGCCATCCACTACCTCCCTCCCTCTCGGTGCCCCCCATCCCTCCCCCCACCGCATATCGGGGGAGGGAAATTCGATCCAACAGTTTCCGTATAGCTCTGGGAGTTGAAACTCCCCACATATAGGATGAGCTCCAACTCCCCCTATATCTCTAATTACATTGTTTCTTCGCGATATTAATCACATTTGAGCCCCATAATATGATGATAATGCGTATTATGACAGTACAAATACTGTATGATTTTTTTAAAATTCAAAAACATTAAATAAATAGTTAGTTAATAAGTGATAGTATATAGGGGGAATAGATATGGGGGAATGGTTGGAGAGAAGGAGTTATAGGGGAGGAATATTTTGGAAGAAAGTACTAAAATATAGTAAATGGTATGTTTGGGGGAGTTGGATGGGGAAAATGGTCGGAGAAAGCCTGCCCTCACACCTCACTCACTCCAACAACTTGCTTCAGAGTCCTAACCATCATCCTCTCCCCTTACCCAACAAGAACCCCACAAGGCAAGACCGAGAGAACCGCGAGGCTGTGAAGGGCATGTGGCTTGATCTGCTCCAAGAACTTGTTGCCGATCTCGGCGTGGTTTCAGTTTGAGGTACTGGCTCTGGTTCTTTGATCCCCAATGACTCGCTCCCACCCGGGGATTAAAATGGTTCTTCCGATGTCTTCTTCGGCTCCAGTTTCCACGGTTCTGGCCCTATTATCGGGGTATTGGATTTGGATGGATCGACTGGTTTATCTCGGGGAATCTTCAGTTCAATTTTGGGTTTGATCCATCACGATTTGGAGGAAGTTGCAGCTTTTTTTTACTCAAGAGTTTTGCCTGATCTCTGTGTGGTGGAATACTCTGAGTTGAACCAGCACAATGTTTTCTGGCGTTTCCTCTCTATATTTGTGCCATTTTGCATGAAAATTATCCCACCGTGAATAATTTTTTATTCATGCATCTGTCGTTTGATTTACCAGGCATTAGCTATGGCAGGCTGATCTTCCACTAGCGATGAAACTGCGCACTGCAGTGTTTGCTCATCTTGACCTCGGTGATCTTGATTAAGCACTACCAGTTACCACTTACCACCCAGCTGAGTCATGGCGTATTCCGGGCAAAGGCACGGTGGTGTTGGGAGTTCCTCAAGGCCAGGGAATGGCTTCAAGGGGCCGGCCAGCTCGGTCGAGTTTCTGGGAAGGGGGGTGCTGGAAATGCAATTGAGCGATGCCAAAGCAGATGCTGATGATGAAAGGGTAGGTTTATACTACTGTTTGATTGCTTGCTGCTGAACTTAATGTTGATGTTTTTCTCACTGAATCACCACATTCAATCAAAATATATGCACAAATCCACCCTCTTCCCTTATGCGTGGTTCTTTAATGTAGCATTGCATACTGGAGCCTGCAAAAAATTGGGTTCTCCTGTACTGTATATTGGCAATGTGATCTCGAACGTGGAAATGCATGTTATGTGTTGTTGCTTCAAGATATTATCACTTAAACTTTCCCTATTCCTGAGAATCTGAAGAAACTCGGGAATCAATTCTGCACTTTGTTTTGTCATATGAAGACTTTTTTTTTTGCAGGACATATGGTCAGGCTCAGATGTGACTGATAATTCTAGTAATGAAGCCAGTCACATAAAATCGACTACAATTCGTGGGCACAGCGGCCTGCCTAAACAGGTGAGGGTAATTTTACTTCAGTTCTTGGTATATATAGTGTCTGGCATCGAAAAAAATCCAGATAATAACAAACTGCTTTGCAAAACAGTCGGTCACATACATTGCTGAACATGTGGTTGGAACTGGTTCTTTTGGGGTTGTATATCAGGTTAACATCTCAGCTTTCAATTTTCATAACTGTTCTATGCTTAATTGACAGTGAAATGCATATAACCTTTTCATTTTTACCTTTTTAGGCCAAATGCCGAGAAACAGGAGAATTTGTTGCCATAAAAAAGGTTCTTCAAGATAAGCGTTACAAGAACAGAGAGCTGCAAATCATGCATATGCTTGATCATCCTAACATCATTGGTCTTAAGCATTACTTCTTTTCAACCACTGAAAGGGACGAGCTTTATCTCAATCTTGTTCTTGAGTTTGTTCCAGAGACAGTGAACAGGATCGCAAGGCAGTACAACCGAATGAATCAACGGATGCCCCTCATTTATGTCAAACTGTACACATATCAGGTCTGCCTTGACTAGGTGGTTTTTACTAATCATGCATGCTAGATGCAGTTTTTGCTTTAGAAAATTTTCCCTCAGTTTTACCATTGATGTTCTAACTAGAGCACTTACTTTACAAATTATTAATAAAACACGTTTGAGCCCTATGCCACATTTTGTTACCATTTAGCAGACTTTCAAAGAGACAAGGCGATAGATTCTGGAAAATGTGGGGTATTAGTTCAGTAGAGTTGTCTAGTGGTCGTAAGGCATGCATGCCACGTATTCCACACTCAAGCTTCTGTGTTATGGATGTGAATCTTGTTCTGTAGGACATTATTTTGTCATGTTCATCCATTTGAAATAAAATTAAAATAATGGAGAAAATACATCACGGGTCCCAATGACCTTATTACAGATAATAATTCATATAGGGTCGCAATGTATGAACATGTTTGTCCCTAAAATTAAATATGTAATTACTTTTATGTACGTGCTATCTTGTAGAACTAGGAAGTGCGGTGGCATTGGTAATATTATCTTCTTGGCAGCCATATGTTTGCCTCATATCTGCTTGAAGTCTATCATCAGCAGTAGCACTGTACTGAAAGTCTGGAACCTCTGTTGAAGTTCCCTATCAATGATTCCTACTTGATTGTTTCCATGAAGAATCCAAGCTAAATACTATTGAGACATTTAAAGGCCCAATGGGGACAGCTCTTCAATTATCCTGTGTTCGGATTTATGTCCTACAACTTGCTTCCTATATGTTTAGATTGACCCCTTTGAATGATTGCTAGTGTACAGAGAATCTGCATATCCACATGAGATTTAAATGCTTAATTAGTTGGCCAAGTGACTTCAGTCCACTCTGCAGGGATTAACACTGGCCATTAACGTACAACTTACAATTAGTGCTTATGTCAGTGGGAATGTTTGCTAATGTGTTTTACTTAGTAATATAATTTTTGCTCCTTATATTGTTGGATCAAACAATTTCCAGCTGCCTTCACTTAGTTTTTAGTAGGTCATATCCTAGCGCATATTTCTGCTGTGCATCAAGTTATCTAATTTGTGTCCTGAATCTATTGAGTGTTGACTTTGCAGATATGCCGAGCACTTGCTTATATACATAACTGCATTGGCATCTGCCACCGTGATATCAAGCCACAGAATGTTCTTGTGAGATTTGCACCCCTTTCTTTTGTATAATAAATATGTCAAATTACATTTGTCTGATGTGTTGGGATAATATGGTCATACCATAAAATGCCATTCGGTTTGTACAAGTGGGATTTAGTTTGTTGTAAATTTGTAGCCTGGTGTCACAATTATTGGTTAGTTCCACCCAGCATCTATGGCCCGGGCAGTTTGAAATTGAAAGCATTAATCCACTTGTACATTATTCCTGTATAGATGCTATCACATGTGCATTGTCTAGTGGCTAGGCTGCAGGATATCATATTATATACCCTGTATATGCTGTTTTTTCTTGTCGATGGTGTCTTCTCTTTTGGAATATTTCGTCATCTTTTGTTCCTGAGACTGGACAAAAGCCATGCTCCCAGCTCTGTGATGTCAATTGACAATCATAGAGCATATGCAATATGAGTTTTCTACAATTTCCTTCTATTTGTGCATACCTAAAGGGCTTTATGTGTTTTGTCTCCTCTAAACGCTGAGGTAGCTACTGTTTTGCTAGTTGGCCTTTTTTAGAAATTGCACAATTCTGATTACTTATTTGCGATAACTGATATATTACTTATCTTTTCACTATAGGTTAACCCACATACGCACCAGCTCAAAATTTGTGATTTCGGAAGTGCTAAAGTATTGGTGAGCTATCTTCTAATTTTGACCATAACTAAATGCACAAAGAATGTTGTAGTATGAATACACACTGCTCCCTCCGTTTCAAATTGTAGGTTGTTTGACTTTTTTTTACCCCAAATTTGACCACTCGTCTTATTCAAAAATTTGTGCAAAATATCACTTCTTTTGTTGTGGGTTGCTTTATCAATACAAGATCTTCAAGAATGACTTAAATTTGGCAATGTTTGCACAATTTTTTTGAATAAGATGAGTGGTCAAACTTAGGGTCAAAAAAGTCAAACGAACTACAATTTGGAACGGAGGTAGTATGTTACTTGAAAGAGTAAACAAATGCACAGTTCCACACTAAATGCAGGTGACCTACCATGGTACATCTTTCTTGAAACAAAAATTGTCATGATGGTATTTTTGCAAACATGCAGGTCAGAGGTGAGCCAAACATCTCCTACATATGCTCAAGGTATTACCGGGCACCAGAGCTCATATTCGGTGCAACGGAATATACTACTGCTATTGATTTGTGGTCAACAGGCTGTGTCATGGCAGAGCTGCTTCTAGGACAGGTTTGGCACATTCAGCCTCCCTCCCTCTGGTAACTTTTTTGCTTCTTCTGATGACAATCATCCATGTAGCCTCTGTTTCCTGGAGAAAGTGGAGTTGACCAACTCGTTGAGATTATCAAGGTGATTTTCTTGTGGCATCTTTTACTCTCTATCTCCACTGTTTTGTTACCTTCTTCTGCACCATGACATATTGAGGCATAACAACTGCAGGTTTTGGGTACTCCAACAAGGGAAGAGATCAAGTGCATGAACCCAAACTACACGGAGTTCAAGTTCCCGCAAATTAAAGCTCACCCATGGCACAAGGTAATCTGCATGGAGATTATTTAGATCAGTATCATCACAAAGATGTTTAGCTGTCATAAAAAAATGGATGCATGATATGCACAAATGGGACACATTTATACAGCTTAGTGCAGGCGATGAAAGATGAAGATTTCAGATATGCACATTATAAGACTGTTGCATTGTTAATTGTGACCTTTATTGGGAAAATTGATGTTTAGAATTCAGTTAGAGTTTTGCCACTTACTATTACTATTGAAGTCAGGCATGCAAGCAATGTCCGCATCACATGTGCTCAGGCTCAAAACTGAATGAGCATTATTTCTCTCATGATTCCTATGTCATCACAAAAATCTCTTCTATCCAGGTTTTTCAAAAAAAGCTTCCACCTGAAGCAGTGGACCTTGTTAGCAGGTTTCTGCAGTACTCACCAAATTTACGGTGCACTGCTGTAAGGACCCATGAACTTTTATTTTGCTGTCACTAACTGCTAACATCATTGTGAGCTTTCATTCATCTAACTTGGGAGCAATTCTTCAGTTGGAAGCCTGCATGCATCCTTTCTTTGATGAGCTGAGAGACCCTAGCACTCGTCTACCAAATGGGCGGCCTTTGCCTCCTCTCTTCAACTTCAGATCTCAAGGTAGTATATAATCATACTGCTGTTTTTTCTGTCAGTAGTTAGTCTTTTGTTCCATTACATGAATATATTCCCTTTTAATAAAAAATGAACAATAACTCAGAACTAATCTAGCTGATTCAAATTTTATCCTCAGCAAACTGATCAGCTGTTTGCAATCCTGACAGAGCTGAAAGGCGTTCCTCCAGGAGTAGCTGAGCGCCTTGTCCCAGAGCACGCGAGAAGGCAGAGTTTGTTCATGGCATTGCGGACCTAGTTTTCGCTGGTCTTTTTGCCCTTTTTTCACTGGTTGTTCCCTGAGGGAAGCATGTAAAGCTCTAGCTTCTCCTTTTCCTTCCGTCCTCCCCTGCTTTCCCGTTCTTTCTTTGGAGCTTTATGTGGATGAGATCCTTGAGATACACTAGAGTTGTTCCAGGATGTGAGGTTGAAGTGTGTGGTGTGCAGTTGGCTTTGAGGCTGGAGATTTCGGTTGCAGTGTTGTGAGAGGCTTGCGAAGCTTTTTGTGTCTAGTTTTCATGCTCTACTGGCTTGAAATTTTCTTAAATTCGTTTGAACTTGCTTCAAGACTTGGTTATGTGAAGCTTTGTGTGCAGTAAAAGTTTGTTGTTGGATCATGAGGGAGACATTGATCTATGAGAGATTGGATGATGCAACCATTCAGGAAAGAGACAGTCAACTGCTGCCTACTGGTGTTCTGTTTTACCTAAGTTACTTTTCCTGTTATGCATTGCGATCGCAGAGTTCAAAATGATCCCAGATATGTTACAGGAAATACCACGAGACCATGACAGTAGTAGTGTTGAGATTTGAGAGTGAATAATTACATCAGTTTCTCACCACCTCTCCGTGAAAGGAATAATTAAGAACGACCCCTTAATTTTTTTTCACGCGAAAGTATGATGATATCTTTTTAAAAAAAAACTAATGTAATGATATCAACTTTGCTAACAAGAAAACAAGGATAATCTCAGCCATGTGATCGCTCGGGGGAACCATCTTTTTTTTTTTGAAATGCGGGGGAACCATCTTGCCCGGCAAGACAAACAAGTCCGCTTTCTTGCAGAGGAGGAAAGAACCCGAGCCGCCGAGCGCCCGGGCCCGTCTTGTCCGTCCGATCGAAAATCTAACGGCTGCGATCTCCCAGCCCGCACCACTTAACCCCGCCACCCCCACCGCGTCTTCGTCTTCCACCTCCGTCCTCTGTTCGCCTCTTCACCATCTGCTCCCCCAACAACCCAGAACCCTAGCAAAACCCCGGCCTCCGCAGACGCCGACCTCCTCCGGCGAGATGAGCTTCAAGGGAGGGAAGATGCCGAGCGTGCCGGCGGGCGGGAGCGCGCTCTTGAAGGTCGGGCTGCTTGGCGGCGCGGGGCTCTATGCCGTCCTCAACAGCTTCTACAACGTGGAGGGCGGCCACCGCGCCATCGTCTTCAACCGCATCGAGGGCATCAAGGAAAAGGTGAGTAATCCTAGCCTCCTCCTCCCCTCGATCACAGCCGCGCAGTGGTGATGCGATGTGTGAATGGGATTTTTTTTTTTTGGGTTTCGATTTGCCTTTCGTCTCCGTCGCAGGTGTACCCCGAAGGAACTCACCTGATGATCCCGTGGATCGAGAGGCCGATCATCTACGACGTCCGCGCCCGACCCAACCTCGTCGAGAGCACCTCAGGAAGTCGGGATCTCCAGATGGTAAATTTTCTTCTCGATTCGTGTGTCTTTCACGCAGTTTGTTGTGAATGTACTGCTCGATATGCATGCCGAGTCACTTTTTTTTAAAGAAAAAAACAGAACCGAGTCATTATTTTTGGGACCAATGGACCAACTTATTTGAAAGTAGAATCGAGTCACTTATTTTTGGGACCAACGGACCAAATTCTGGTAGCAATAGCTGAAATGATGTGACTGCAGCTTGTAGGGATAATTTTCTGGTTCTGAATTGATTGCCGATTCTTGATGTGCACGAATAATAACTAATTTTGCATGATCATTTTGAACCATTATTTTGACGGGATATGAATTGTTCTGTGGGTGTCTTTGATTTCAGTAAACAATTGAGTAAGTGTGATATGAATTGTTGTTTCAGC
Organism: Panicum virgatum; assembly: GCF_016808335.1. Taxonomy (NCBI): domain Eukaryota; kingdom Viridiplantae; phylum Streptophyta; class Magnoliopsida; order Poales; family Poaceae; genus Panicum; species Panicum virgatum. Next base: position 1,258,414 of record NC_053144.1, read on the forward strand.
TCTATGCATAACCGTTGCAAACCCCATGATAGTTAAAGTTTTTGAAACTCTTCAAAGCCCTTTATATTTGTTAATATTGCAAGTTAATCCAGCTTTGGTACTCCATAATATGTTGTCTTTACCATTTTAAGACGGTTTGCTCATGTTTGATTGTATTTCAAAAGAAATATACTGACCATGAGGTAGTTGTTTGTATGTGTATTTGCTTGTAATTTACTTGTTTTGCATTTCTACCAGAATGAGAAAGTATATGAGCACTGTTTTTCCTTTATGTTTTTTATTTTAATACAAAGTGATATCTTGGACAGGTGAAAATTGGCCTTCGTGTTCTCACACGGCCCATGCCAGACCAGCTACCTAAAATCTACCGGAACCTTGGGGAGAACTTCAATGAGAGGGTTTTGCCTTCAATCATTCATGAAACACTCAAGGCTGTGGTTGCGCAATACAATGCCAGTCAGCTGATTACACAAAGAGAGGTACCATTTCATGTGTTTGGATATGTTCCCTAGATAATAGCTGGTTATGGTAACAGCATATTATGATTGCAGCATGTTAGGAATATGGTAACAATTGATGCATCTAATGCAGGCTGTAAGCAGGGAGATCAGGAAGATTCTGACTGAGAGGGCCAACAACTTCAATATTGCACTGGATGATGTGTCCATCACAAGCCTCAGCTTTGGGAAAGAGTTTACTCATGCCATTGAAGCGAAACAGGTTGCCGCACAAGAAGCTGAGCGAGCCAAGTTCATTGTTGAGAAGGCTGAGCAAGACAAGCAAAGTGCGATCATCAGGGCTCAGGTTAGTAGCTATCCTTTCCTGTGCAAGCATGTTCTTGGTCTGACCTGTAATATGTCCTTTGAGATGTTAATATTAATTCTCACACTGAAAGTGTATTGGCAGTGTTCTCTGTATCTTTGTAGTTGAATCTGTACCGTTGCATTAGTTTTTACCCTGAATCTGAAATCACTCTGTTTGAACAGGGTGAGGCTAAGAGTGCAGAGCTGATTGGTCAAGCCATTGCCAACAACCCTGCTTTCCTCGCTCTGAGACAGATTGAAGCTGCGAGGGAGATCTCTCACACCATGGCGAGCTCAAACAACAGGGTGTTCCTTGATTCCAATGACCTTTTGCTTGGACTCCAGCAGCTGAATGTTAGCGGCAAACAAAAGAAGTGAAGTGATCCAGTCCTAAGTCACTGTGGAAGAGTTCAAGAGGAAGTTTCTTTTATATAGTTTTGGTCGATGGTTTATCTGATCCAGAACCAGAATGCGCGTGCGGATGAACAACGTCGCCCCTTGTTACTGCAACTGCAACTTTTGGCTGTATCTACATTTCTCTGTGCAAATCACTGAGTCACTGGGGGAGATTTAATGCGGAATGATTTTGTTTCTGAAATGGTGTGTTAACCTGTTGATATATTCTGGTAGAATGTTTGGTTATGGGGGTTTTGCGTTCAGCGCTATTGTTTTATTACCATATGCTTCTTTGTGCAAGCCACATACGGACATGAATCCACAAGCCGGCTGATGAATGATGATGTCAAGCTCGTGAGCATGATTTGAAAGCTGATGCAGAGGCAATAGCAATAGGATTAAGTGTGTAGGAGCTTTTTTCAAAAAAAAGTGTAGGATTTAGAGAATCGGAATCGGTTGTAGCGATGAGGGTTAAGGAGCACTGGTTTAGCTTCTAGATTATTCAGAGACTTTGTGGCCCTGTGAATTGGGTTTTTAATTTAAGCCTTTCGCCCTTTCCTTGGCAATCCCAATACGTGCTCGAGTCTTTGTGCAACACACTTCTTTGGTGAAATCGAAATATATTGGGCATAGAACAGATTTCTGGTTCAAAAGTTAACCTTTCGCTGCCATTTTGTTTGCACCAGCAGAGCGCGGTTGTGATTTGTGAAGATTTTCGCATGTGGCAACTCGTTCTGGTGACGGCAAACTTACAGCTGAGTTTACTTACATATGGTAACTCGTTGCATCCTACGAACAGAGAATGTTTTCTGGATCCAAAATTAATAAACACAGGCTTCGGAAAATCAAATTTTGCAGCAAGTTTTGCTGCTATGTTTGATTGATTGTGTCTACGTTGGAGGATTAGTACCTTTCCTTGGCAATCCTAGATATCTCAGTACGCATCGCACTGTCGTTCTTGAGAGCCAGCTCCAGCTGCTCTCCTGCGTATTCGAGAAAAAAAAAGAGCCAGCTCCAGCTGCCAGTCATGGATGTGTTGATTCACGGCATGGCGCGTCAATGCTTCGCTGCAGCCGGCGCCGGCGCGTCCTTGCTCTCCTCTCCCGTGTGCCGCCGCAGCTCCTTCGCCAAGTCACTCACGTCCGCCTCCAAAACGACGCGCCCAGCCCATAGAGACATCCGTTCTAGCAGCGACGACCCGCTGGCCCTCGCGCGGCGGCGCGGCACCACCGCTGGCCGCGCCGTGTTCGAGCTGCCCTTCCTCCGCCTCCATGGACCCGTAGCGGATCCCCATGCCACGCCACGGCAAACGCGTACCGAAACACCGGCCGATCAGTACATCGGCGCCCATGCTGCACGTCGGCACGTGCGCGCTCGCCGCGGCATGGCTACTCAGAAGGGTCTGAACGAGCCGGCTCTCCGGCGAGCAACACATCATGCGGCGGAGATTGCCACGGATGCTGGCCGCACCTCGTTGACGAAGAGGAGGGGACTCAGGGGAGGGAGGCAACCAACTCCCGGGGCCGCAAAGGCTCTCCGGCGAGGCTAGGCGGCGCCGACCGGGGGCGGACGGTCCTCGAAATCACGACCGGGGGTGGACGGTATTTCATATACCGTCCACCCCTGGATCACTTTGGGCCGCTGGATCGGACACGTGCGGCTCAGATTGGGCAGGCGGAGGACAGGACAGGACTCGGTCGTCGTTGTCACTTGTCAGGCAGAGGCAGGTGTGGCCGCGCGGGAGCTTGATGCCGTCAGTGCCATGGCGAAGGCCGGAGGCCCGGGTCCGCCGCAGCTCTGGAGCGTGGCGGAACACGCCTGCGGGATCGTCGGCGACGGACTCGGGGAACCTCCTGTCGCAGCTTCCTTAGAGAACAGCCCTGGCGGCTCGCGCACTCTGGTCCGTGGGGTCGTCGGCTCGGACCTTGCCGTCGCCGTCGCCCGCCAGCCCATAGGATAGGATGCAGCCGGAGACCGTAGGCTGACGGTTCCATGGGGAAAGAGGCGGCGGCGCGCGACGACCATGTTGCGGGCGTCGTTTGAAAGGCTCGAGGAGAAAGGCGAGGGAGTTAGCCAGGCACGGGGGGCTCTCCGGCAAGCCGCGGTGCGCAGCAGAGGCGGCGTCCTTGCCACGAACAGGAGCGGATGGTATTGGCCAGGGACATTTGACAGGCAACCAACACCCCAGGCGCGCGGCGCGGCTCTCCAGCGAGCCTCGGCGGCATGGCGTGCAGCCAAGGAGGCGTTCCAGAGGTGGACGGTGCGGACCGGGGGTGGACGGTATTTGAAATACCGTCCACCCCTGGGTCTTGTCAGCCGCTGGATTTGGACTTGTGCGGCCCAGATCGGATAACTCTGTCGTCCTCGTCAGGCAGCCAGGCAGGCGCGGCCGCGCGGGAGCTGAATGCCATGCCGCCATGGCGGACACCGGAGTCCCAGGCCGGGTGCACCTCTCGAGCGTGGTGGACCACGCCGGCAGAGGATGCGGGGGGAATTCGCCGCCGTTTTTTTGGAGAAAAGCTAGCTAGCCCTCGCGCGCTCTGGTCTGGAGAACCGCGCGATGGGGCGGGCCGCCAGCTCGTACCTCGTCGTCGCCGCGAGGGCTCTTTCTACTGCTCCAAGTTCCATCGCAGCGAAGGATCCAAGTGACGGAGTGCTTTGCAGGATCAAATCATCATCGTCGCAGCGTGCACGACCGCAGCAATGGCGGAGCACTTTGCAGGTTCAGAGTTCAGACTTGAGGCAGGTCAGGGAGGCTAAGACGATTTTTTTTCCCTCTCGAAAGATCCAGAGATCAAAATTTCATGGACGCGCTGCTCTACATTGCGACATTCGTAGGGTATAATAATGATGTAGTAAGCTAAATTTCAGCGTTGACGTTCTGACTGACATGGGGTTGGCAGCCAGAGAATAGATGTTTTGATCACGCCATGCGCTGCTCTGGCAGCAACGACCCGCTGGCCCTCGCGCGGCGGCGCGGCACACCACCGCTGGGCGCTGCCCGCGCCGTGTTCGAGCTGCCCTTCCAGTGCTCGCTCCTCCGCCTCCATGGAGCCGTAGCGGAGCCCCATGCCACGCCACGGCAAATGGGTGCCGATCAGTACATCGGCGTTCGGCGCCCATGCTGCACATCGGCACACGGCGGCACGTGCGCGCTCGCCGCGGCATGACGACTCAGAAGGGTCTGAACGGGACGGCGCTCCGGCGAGCAACGCATCATGCGGCGGAGATTGCCACGAGCAGATTGCCCAGGGCCGCAGCGGCTCTCCGGCGAGCCTCGGCAGCGTCCACCGAGGGCGGACGGTGCTCGAAATCCCGACCGGGGGTGGACGGTATTTCAAATACCGTCCACCCCTGGATCACTTTGGACCGCTGAATCGACCACGTGCGGCTCAGATCGGGCAGGCGGAGGACTCGGTCGTCTTTGCCAGGCCGGTGTGCCCGCACGGGAGCTGGGTGCCGCCAGTGCCATGGCGAAGGCCGGAGGCCCAGGTTCGCCGCACCTCTGGAGCGTGGTGGACCACGCCCGCGAGATCGTCGGCGAAGGACACGGGGAACCTCGTCGCCGCTTCCATCGAGAACAGTCCTCACGGCTCACGCGCTTCCGTGGGGCCGCCGGCTTGTGCCTTGTCGCCGCCGCCAGCAGCCAGCTCGGGCTTCCTACCGCTCCAAGTTCCATGGCGACGCTGACGCAGGATCCAAGTTTGTATTCACAACACTCCAGTAATGCGCGTGCTGGTGATCTTCACCGTGTGGTTGGTGCAAGGCGAGTGACGCCACGTCTGACGGTCTCAACGCGGCCGAGCTCCGGCGAGCCGAGGCACAGAGCGAGGCGGCGCGCGTCATGGGCCGGGGCGCCTGCCGTGGTTGTGGAAACACCGATCAGGCCATAGGAGCCCATGAAGCCTGGAAGTCACCTACGTGATCGCCGCCGCATGACGACTCAAAAGGGTCTGAACGGGCCGGCGCTCCGGCGAGCAAGCCTGCGGCGTAGCGGCGGACGGAGTTCCTCCGTTCGGTGTTCGCTCGCCGACGCTCATGTCTTCCTGATCCTCGATCACGGTCGGTGCGGGGCAAGCGGGGATGCGACGGATGCTGACCTCTTCCAAGAGGGAGAAGACGGAGGCAACTAACTCCCGTGGCCGCGGCGGCTCCCCGGCGAGCCTCGCCAGTGTCCACCAGGGCGGACGGCAGTCGAAATCCCGACCGGGGGTGGACGGTATTTCAAATACCGTCCACCCTTGTTTCATTTTTGGGCGTTGGATGGAGCACGTGCGGTCTAGATCGGGCGGGCCGAGGACTCGGTCGTCGTTTTGACTTGTCAGGCAGCTGCGACTAGGCGGGTTGGGACTTGGGAGCGCCATGGCGGAGGCCGGACGCCCAGGCCCGCGCTGCGACACCTCTAGAGCGTGGCGGACCACGCCTGCGGGATCGTCGCCTCGTAGGAGAAGGACGCGGGGAAGCTCGTCGCCGCTTCCTCGGAGGACAGCCCTGGCGGCTCGCACGCTCTGGTCCGTGGGGTCGCCGGCTCGGACCTCGTCGTCGCCGCCGCTTGCCAGCCCATAGGATGCAGCCGTAGCCCGTAGGCTGACGGGTCCAAGGGGAAAAGAGGCGGCGGCGCGCGACGACCATGTTGCGGCCGTCGTTCGAAAGGGTCCAGCAGGAAGGAGAGGGAGTTAACCAGGCGCGGGGGCTCTCCGGCAAGCCGCGGTGCGCAGCAGAGGCGGCGTCCTTGCAGCCACGACCAGTAGCGGTCGACGGTATTGACCGGAGGCATTTGACAGGCAACCAACACCCCAGACGCGCGGCGCGGCTCTCCGGCGAGCCTCGGCGGCACGGCATGCAGCCAAGGAGGCTTTTCCAGAGGTGGACGGTGCGGACCGGGTGTGGACGGTATTTCAAATACCGTCCACCCCTGGGCCTTGTCAGCCGCTGGATTGCACTTGTGCGGTCCAGATTGGATGACTCCGTCGTCCTCAACTTCCTCCTCATCAGGCAGCCAGGCAGGCGCGGCCCCGCGGGAGCTGAATGGTGCCAGCGCCACGGCGGACGGCGCCGGAGTCCCAGGTCAGGTGCACCTCTCGAGCGTGGCAGAGGACGCGGGGGGAACTCGCCGCCGTTTTCTTGGAGAAAAGCTAGCTAGCTAGCCCTCGCGCGCTCTGGTCTGGGGAACCGCGCGATGGGGCCGCCGCCGGCTCGTACCTCGTCGTCGCCTCGAGCGTGGGCTCTTTCTACTGCTAAAGGTTCCATCGCAGCGCAGGATCCAAGTGGCGGAGTGCTTTGCAGGATGAAATCATCATCGTCGCAGCGTGTGCGACCGCAGCAATGGCGGAGCACTCTGCAGGTTCAGACTTGAGGGTTGAGGCAGTTCAGGGAGAAGTTTGCTAGTAATGCTCTACGTCGTTGCGACATTGTTAGCGTATATAATGCTCAATTTCAAGGTTGACGTCCTCGTCCTCTGACTGACATGGGCCGGGTTGGAAGCCAGAGAATAGATGATCTGAAGCATAGTTGCGGCTGTAGCTGAAACAAGGGTGAGCTTGCCGCGGATGAAGTAAAATGAAAAATGGGAGATAAAGAAACTGCTGCTGTCATTGCCGTGTCTTCGATCGATGATCCTTATGTCGGGCGTAGTTGGACAAAGCGATGATAGTGTTAGATTTCCAGGATCAACTAGCAGTAGATCGAATGAGTAAACACTTTAACCTTGCTGGTAGCCATCTCTGTTTGCCATGGCGCCGCCGTCGACGCGCCGGAGTGGCTGATGAAGCTCCCCATGGCGTCGGGGCTTGAGGACGACGAACTCGGAGTCGAGGTGGACGATGGCGTTGTGGTGCTGTGGTGGCGGCTTCCCGTCGCTTCAGCGCCCCCTCTCTAGATCGGATTAGGGTTAGGACGGTGGGAATAGTGGCGGCGACAAACCTCGTGACGTGTGCCGCATTCCCCACCTCCTTTATATATGGCACTGCGCGACAGGGGCCCACCAGCCATCTATTGGGCTGGGCGTTCCCGATTAGGACGCGAGTCAAGGGCCCAGTTCGCCGTTGGGCCAACTGGTGGAGATCAATACTAACAGATAGGATTCCACATTTCTGTTTCAGGCCTTCGCGTGCAGACAAGATATGTTTGCTGGCTTCATGGCTCGTGCTCTTCTCGCACTGATTCGTGTTCTGTAACCTGTAACCGTTCCTTTGCTTGTAACAACGTTATGATTCACCGAGAGAAAGGTTGGTTCATTGGATGCTCATCAGACTAGTCACTAGTGTGTTTGGCATTCTTTAGTATGAAATTATTCTACGGCTTGACATGGCACAGGACCACAGACAGCTCACTGATGACGAGAGGGATTTACGTAAAGCTCTCAAGCTAAGGGTGCAGGGCCGGCAGTGCTCCAGGGTCCAGGCTAACTTGGTTAAAAGAAGGTGATGCCTGCACAAAGTTCTTTCATCTCAAAGCGAACGCACGGCGTCGAAAGAATTTTATCTCAAATCTGAAAGACCCAAGTGGCCTTATTTTGTGGTCTCATGAGGATAAGGAGAAGGAAATTTTAAGGCACTTTAGAGAAACCTTGGGAACTAAGGAAACCAGGACCTGTACTTTCAACTGGGACGACCTGGAGCTTGATTCTGTTCAGCTAACTGGTTAGGACAATTTATTCACGGAGCAGGAAATCTGGACAGCCATCTAGGGTTGAAAATGGGACAGGAAAATCCCGTCCCGACCGGCTCCGTTTACCGTTTAAACCGACCGTAAACCGTTTCCGCGAAAAAAATAAGAAAATGGGAAAATAAAACGGGAAAACGGGCGGGAACGGGAACGGGAACGGTTCGGGTGTTTTCCCGACCGTTTTCACGGTTCCCGTTTTTAACCGGGAAAATTCCCGCGGGAATTCCCGTATTTGTCGTAGTCGGCTATGTTACCTGTGTTGGAAACGTGAATTGTTGTTTGCATGTGTTCCAACGTGAATTGTGAATTCGTGATTCACTTTACCTGTGTTTCTTAGTTATACGAGTCTTGTTTCTATGTTATTTATGCATAGTTGTAATTATTTTATCGAGTTAAATGTTTGAAGTGGTTGTATGTATTTTCCCGTTTTAAGTTATCGATTCCCGATCGTAATCGGCATGCTCCCGACCGATTGATTCCGTTCCCGATATCCCGTAATACCGATTTCGTTTTCTCGTCCGATTTTCCCGTTCCCGTTTCCATTCCCGACCAAAAAATACAGTTGCGGGAACGGTTGAGGGGTTTTCCCGACCGTTCCCGACCGTTTTCATCCCTACAGCCATCACACTGATGCCTGCTGAAAAAGCGCCGGGACCGGATGGTTTTACTGGGGATTTCTTCAGGTCTTGCTGGCCAATTATTAAGTTGGATGTGGTAGCAGCTTTTCACTCTATCTACAACCTCAACACTGGTCCTCTACCGAAGCTGAACAGTGCCTCCATCATCCTGCTGCCCAAGAAGGAGCAGGCCGATAGGGTCAAAGACTATCGCCCTATAAGTCTGATCCACTCCTTTGCAAAGTTGTTCATGAAAGTGCTTGCTCTGAGAGTGGCACCTGCTATGGACAACCTGATTTCTAATTGTCAGAGCGAATTCATCAAAACAAGATGTATCCAAGATAACTTCTTATATGTCAGAAACTTGGCAAGAGCTTATCATCGCACCAAAACGCCAGCCTTGCTGCTGAAATTGGATATTTGCAAGGCCTTTGATTCAGTCTCCTGGGAATATATGTTCGAGTTGCTGCAGCAAAGAGGGTTCCCAGCACGATGGAGAAATTGGCTCGCACTCTTCTTCTCATCATCTTCTTCCTCCGTCCTTCTAAACGGAGTTTCAGGCCCAACTATACTGCATCAGCGAGGACTACGGCAAGGGGATCCCCTATCCCTGTACCTGTTCATACTTGCAATTGACCCTCTCCAAAAAATTTTCCAGCTGGCAACGGAAGAGGGATCCCTCTCTGCCCACAGGGGACGCCACGCCAGGCTCCGTTTATCGCTGTATGCGGACGACGCTGTAATCTTCCTGAATCCGGTCAGGGAGGAAGTGGAGATGGTGATACAGATCATGCGATCCTTTGGTGATGCTACTGGGTTAAGAATTAACTTGGAAAAAAGCTCGGTGGCTGCAATACAGTGCCAAAACATCGATTTGGACAATGTCCTTGCGGCCTTCCCGGGCCAGCGAGTCAGCTTCCCCATAACTTACCTGGGAATTCCGATGGTCCTGGGTAGACTCCGTATCGCTCACATTCAGCCGGTGTAGGACAAAGCGCTAGCGAAATTGGCGGGCTGGCAATGCAAATTACTTAACCCTGGGGGCAGACGGGTACTGGTCAGATCGGTGCTCAGCTCCCTGCCGGTCTACATGCTTACTGTTTTGAAACCACCAAAAAAATTCATCAAGAGCTTCGACAAGGTCAGGCGGAGGTTTTTATGGGCAGGAAATCAGCAACTTCATGGTGGGAAATGCAAAGTAAGCTGGGCGAGACTACAGCGACCAATTAAGCGTGGAGGGCTGGGGATCACAAACCTGGAATTCTTCAGCAGGGCTCTCAGGCTGCGGTGGCTTTGGTTCCAGTGGAAGTACCCGGACAGGCCTTGGGTTGGCATGGAACTGCCGGTTGATGAGGTCGATTTCGCACTCTTCGCAACTGCTACGCGTGTCACTATCAACAATGGCAGAACAGCAAGCTTTTGGTGGTCCAGCTGGCTGGACGGAAACGCCCCAGCTTTACTGTTCCCGCTGCTTTTCAAACATAGCAAAAGGAAAAACAGAACGGTGGTTGAAGCTATTGCAGAGGAACAATGGATAAGAGACGTATCTTATGATCTGACTGTGCCGCTTTTAGATGAATTTGTTCGTCTTTGGGGATTGATTGAGGATGTCCATTTTGACACAAGCAATCCAGAGATGGACACCATAATCTGGACAAGAACTGCAACGGGGGAGTACACAGCAAGATCGGCATACGACATGCAGTTTGAAGGAGGTCTGCTGTCCCTGTTCCCAAAGATGGTCTGGAAAGTGTGGGCGCCGTCGAGATGCAAATTTTTCATGTGGCTAATGCTGCAGAACAGGGTGTGGACTGCTGACCGACTGCTACTCAGAGAATGGCCGAATTGCTACTTCTGCCAGCTATGCTGCAGAAACCTGGAGACGGCTGTGCATCTCTTCAGGGATTGCCCTGTCTCACGCTTCATCTGGGCAGAGATTAGCACATGGGGCCACAGCCCTGGTTTGAACCCGGCAACTTGGACAACGACGGGTGATTTGACTTCCTGGTTCTTTGATCTGGTAAGAAACGCAACAAGTCCGGAAGCAAGGGGGGGGGGGGGGGGGGGGGGGGGCGTTCACTTGCAATACTGGTGGCTTGGTCAATCTGGTGTGAGCGTAACAGGAGGGTTTTTTATGCTGCCGCAAAGACGCAGGCTAGGATCATCGAAGAAATCAAAGAAACGGCCAGACTCTGGGTCTCTGCGGGAGCCAAACATCTAGCACTTCTGGTAGACGCAACAGCTAGCGAGTAATTAGTGTGTGCTTTTGTTTTTTTCTTGTTGTGGGGCTATTCCGATGCCTCAGCCTGAGTTGATCATGGATTGGCTCAGGTAAAACTTGGCACCTCAGTTTTCAAAAAAAAACTTGGCGCCTGTATTGCTCTCCTTCTTATTAATTAAAGCCGGGAAGCTGTCCTGGGTCTTTCGGAAAAAAAAGTGTGTCATGGGCAGCATGGTGCCTACCTGTACCTGTACTTGCTGGTTTGACGTCTGAAGTAACGTCTTCAGAGTTCAGTGAGACCTGACAGAAGGTATGTTGGCTCTGCGCCTACGGATCTTATTGTGATCCCATTATTTTCACCGTAAAATCATGCGTAGTTGGCTATGACCTTGAGTCTGTTTCAGTGTTATCTTAGGGAAACATGTAAAATTTTAGTATTATAAATTTGTCTTCGGAGCACAACCACAAAGTCGATATGTTCGAGTGGTTAAGGAGACAGACTCGAAATCTGTTGGGCTTTGCCTGCGCAGGTTTGAATCCTGCTGTCGATGATTTTTTTTTTGGCTCAAAATTTGTTATCCTAGCCAATTGCTGTTTCTATTGGAGCTTTGCCTAATTGTTTGAAAAGAAAAAAAAACATTGTTAGATAATGAATACATCGATTCTGATGTACATAGAAGAACTGCCAGTTGAGACTTTCTTTCAAAAACCATCAGATGGATTTACATAGCAGTATGGCCTTTTTTTCTCCTTTGTTCTTGTCATCCCATGTGCATGAGGCATGTTTTGTATGGTTCCAATCTATCGGATAAGCAGTATGCTGAGATGAGGTGTGTGAAATACTATTTTGAGGGCTTCCTATAATTCTGGTACAAGTTAATTTAATGTTTTGTCCTATCTGTATCTCCCACCCCAATATTTTTTTTTGGTTCTAAATTTTGGTGCGAAGTTAGGTTTCTGATGCCTGAATCTATACACTCAAGTTAAGTCTCCTGCTCAGTCGTTTGGGCTAATTACTTGTTCAATGGTAAAAGTTCTAAAACTCAATGCCTGCATTTTAAATGCATGGAAATCCTTTCAGCAGTAAAATTTGAGTGTGATGGGCCTATTTGTGGTTTTGTGTGAAAGGGCATTGTAGTCCAGGATTCAACGGCGTTGTGCTTTCAAGGGTAGGCAACGTTTCCGTTGACGGCGAGACGTCAGGTGACATCATTAATCTCGAGAATTTGCTGGTTTAGTCTTCGAAGATGCTCATAGGGTAGGATTTGTGGATGTATGTTTATAGATACGTGTGTGCATGCGCTGTGAGTGCGTAAGTTGTACTGTGTAATTGTAAAAAAAATACATTTCGATCACCATTTGGAATAAAACGAAAAATATGAGTCGGAAAAAAATCATTTCTTTTGCAGTCCCCGGGATACAATGGCCGGTTGGGCTAGGGCCTCGATAGCCATTTTGTTTGACCCGCAACAAAACTGGCCTTTTTCTGGCCCGACCCGGCCCGGCTCGGCCCGGACTGCCACGCCTTGGCACCCGACCCAAAAGGTTCTGTTGACACAGATTTGCACCAACGCACTCGAATGCGCTAGAATGCGCGACGATCGTCAAAACGATCAATACAACGAAAAGCCTGGGTGGACCAGTCTGACCGGTTTTGCCGACCGGTCTGACCGGTGCAGGCAGGGAACTCGCGAAGACCTAGAACAGCGAGCTCCGGAGGTACCCCGTCGGATCTCGTGATCGTAGGGTTGCTCTGAGGTCGGCAGGCCACTCAGAACGTCTTCAAACGCCGCCGGGACTAAGGAAGAAAGCAATCTAGGGTTGGAAAAGGTTAGGGTTTGAGAGATAAAAGTAATGCGATTTTTTGTATTGATTCGATTGGGAATAACCTCAATCGGCCTTAGCCTTTATATTTATAGGGGAGAAGACGTACCCCTTCACGAGTAGGATTACATGAAGACTCTTTATAAAAACTCTAATTCTACTCGGACTGTACAGACCAAACCGGTCGGCCCGACCGGTCAGACCGGTCGACCTCAATAGGTGCCAAATTTGGCTGTCAACATATGCCCCCCTATTTTTTGGTGAGTTTCACAAGCCAAAAAGCAAGAACTATCCTGATGTACATGTTTTACACAGAGCATACAATTCTAAAAAATAAAACTAAGGGTGATATCCAATACCGGCCGTCTTCGTCTTCACGCACTTTGCCAAACGCTAAGATAGAATTTCTTCAAGTATCTCCCATTGATAGCACTGGGTAGACGTTCACCTTGCACCGTCTCCACCATATACGAATTTCCGGAGATAACTTTGATAATCTTGTATGGACCCTCCCAACTTGGCGACCATTTGCCAAACTTGTTGCTTTTCATCCCAAGAGACAAAATTGTCTTCCAAACCAGATCCCCAACCTGAAAAGATTTAAGTTTTATCTTTTTATTGTAAGCTCTGGCCACTCGAAGCTTGTCTTTCTCAATCTCCTTCAAAGCCTTCAAACGCTTGTCGGTCACCTCATCAATATTATCCATCATCAAATTATGGTAATCAACAGCGGAAAGATCATTTTGCTTTGCCAATCTATATGCGTCCAGATTTACCTCAACGGGTAAAACGGTCTCTTGACCATACACAAGCTCAAAAGGAGTAACCTTAGTAGAACCATGTCTAGATATACGATGAGCCCACAACGCTTCGGATAACACTTCATACCACCTCTTAGGATTTTCTTCTATCTTCTTCTTGATAAGTTTGATCAAAATCTTATTACTAGACTCGGCCTGCCCATTGGCCTGAGCATAGTATGGAGATGAATTGAGCAACTTAATCTTATAAGATTCGGCAAAGGCACGCACCTCTTTTGATATAAATGAAGGACCTTGATCCGTTGTCAAAGTTTGTGGAATGCCGAATCTATGAATAATATGCTCAGTAATAAACTCAATTACCTCCCTATGTGTCATATTCTTCAAAGGAACTGTTTCGGTCCACTTAGTAAAATAATCTGTAGCAACTAACACGAAGCGATGCCCCTTTGAAGATGGAGGATTTATTTGTCCAATAAAATTCAACCCCCAACCTCAGAACGGCCATGGTTTAATAATAGGATGCATCAATGCAACAGGCACCAATTGCAAATCACCAAATCGCTGACATTCTTCACACCCTTTATAGTATCTAAAACAATCGGATAACATGGTGGGCCAATAGAAACCAGCTCTTCTGAGTAACCAGTTCATCTTGGGAGCCGATTGATGAGTACCACAAATACCTTCATGAACCTCACCCATAGCAACCCGAGCCTGATCCGAGTCTAAACATTTGAGGAGCAAATCTTCGGCAGTTCGACGATAAAGTTCATCGTCAATTAAAACATACTTGAAAGCCAAACGCCAAATATTTCTCTCTGCGCCACGACCAGGATCTCTCAAATACGATATAAGAGGAACCCTCCAATCCTGGGCTTCGGCCGAGACAATTGAATCATCTTTTTTGGCCGAATCAGAACCATCAGGTCCAATCTCTGGACCGGTCAGACCGGTCTGGGCGGTCAGACCGGTTTCGCTGACCGGTCGGACCGGTGCGTCCAGAACCAGACACTCGGCTTTCGTTTGCATCGGCTTGCGAATGTTGAAATATTTTTTTGTAACATTATAGCCAGATGCTTGTTGAGCCAGAGTATTTGCCTTTCCATTCTCTTCCCTCGGAATATGTTTGATAATAAATTCATCGAAGCAAGAAATAATATCGAGGCATTTATCAAGATATGCATTTAGAGAACCATTATAACACTGGCATACCTTAGATACTTGCTGCACCACCAGAAGAGAATCTCCAAAGGCTTCAACATGCTTCACGCCCATGGATTGCAAGAATTCCAAGCCAAATAGAAGAGCCTCATATTCAATTTGGTTATTTGTGCACTCTTCTTCCAATCGGTTTGAAAATTCAAAAACAGCACCATTCGGAGAAATAAGAACAACACCAATCCTTTGACCATCATCACAAACCGATCCATCAAAATACAACTTTCATGGTGTGCAAGTAATATAGTCGACTTCTAAATCATGCTTGTCATTAATCCGATGCTCAACAATAAAATCCGCTACAATTTGGCCTCTCATAGATTTTAAAAGTTCACAAGCCAAATCATACTCAACCAAAGCATAAGCCCACTTACCGATTCTACCACTCAAAATCGGTTTTTGTAACATATGTTTGATCACATCGGTTTGACATACTACTATGCAAGTACTAGATAATAGATAATGTCTCAATTTGGTACAAGCATAATAAAGAGACAAACATAACTTCTCAATAAATGTATACCTCGTCTCCGCATCAATAAGTCGTCGGCTTAAATATGTAATAATATATTCATTCCCTTCGGTCTCTTGAGTCAAAACAGCCCCAATAACCTTGTCTTCAGCAGCCGCATAAAGTCTGAAAGGTACTCCTCTCCTAGGTGCTTTGAGTACGGGTGGTGAAGACAAATAAATCTTGATCTTCTCAAATGCTTCTTGCTGTTTTGCCCCCCAAGTAAATTCGGTTTCATCTTTTAACCGAAGAACAGGAGTAAAAGCATCGATTTTCCCGGACAAATTAGATATAAATCTTCTCAAGAAATTTACCTTGCCCAAAAATTTCTGTAAATCCTTCTTGCATGTAGGGGTTTCAACATTCTTCATGGCTTCAACTCTCTTAGGATCAATCTCTATTCCCTTCTCATGAATAATGAAGCCAGAAACTTTCCAGCCGATACACCAAACGCACATTTGAGTGGATTCATCTTTAAACCATGCACATTTGAGCCGATACATAGCAGTATGGCCTTTTTTTCTCCTTTGTTCTTGTCATCCCATGTGCATGAGGCATGTTTTGTATGGTTCCAATCTATCGGATAAGCAGTATGCTGAGATGAGGTGTGTGAAATACTATTTTGAGGGCTTCCTATAATTCTGGTACAAGTTAATTTAATGTTTTGTCCTATCTGTATCTCCCACCCCAATATTTTTTTTTGGTTCTAAATTTTGGTGCGAAGTTAGGTTTCTGATGCCTGAATCTATACACTCAAGTTAAGTCTCCTGCTCAGTCGTTTGGGCTAATTACTTGTTCAATGGTAAAAGTTCTAAAACTCAATGCCTGCATTTTAAATGCATGGAAATCCTTTCAGCAGTAAAATTTGAGTGTGATGGGCCTATTTGTGGTTTTGTGTGAAAGGGCATTGTAGTCCAGGACAACGGCGTTGTGCTTTCAAGGGTAGGCAACGTTTCCGTTGACGGCGAGACGTCAGGTGACTTCATTAATCTCGAGAATTTGCTGGTTTAGTCTTCGAAGATGCTCATAGGGTAGGATTTGTGGATGTATGTTTATAGATACGTGTGTGCATGCGCTGTGAGTGCGTAAGTTGTACTGTGTAATTGTAAAAAAAATACATTTCGATCACCATTTGGAATAAAACGAAAAATATGAGTCGGAAAAAAATCATTTCTTTTGCAGTCCCCGGGATACAATGGCCGGTTGGGCTAGGGCCTCGATAGCCATTTTGTTTGACCCGCAACAAAACTGGCCTTTTTCTGGCCCGGCCCGGCCCGGCTCGGCCCGGACTGCCACGCCTTGGCACCCGACCCAAAAGGTTCTGGTGACACAGATTTGCACCAACGCACTCGAATGCGCTAGAACGCGCGACGATCGTCAAAACGATCAATACAGCGAAAACCCTGGGCGGACCGGTCTGACCGGTATCGCCGACAGGTCTGACCGGTGCAGGCAGGGAACTCGCGAAGTCCTAGAACAGCGAGCTCGGGAGGGACCCCGTCGGAGCTCGTGATCGTAGGGTTGCTCTGAGGTCGGCAGGCCACTCAGAATGTCTTCAAACGCCTCTGGGACGAAGGAAGAAATCAATCTAGGGTTGAAAAAGGCTAGAGTTTGAGAGATAAAAGTAATGCAAATTTTTGTATTGATTCAATTGGAAATAACTTGAATCGGCCTTAGCCTTCCGGTCTGACCGGTCGGCCAAATTTGACTTTCAACATGTTCGAGGGCACGGCATTCCCGCATAGAGAGCGCAAGTGCAAGCAACCAACGCCGCCCCCGCGGTCTCCGCCTCTCTCTGTGTGTCTCTTTCTGCCTCCCCCGAATCGCGTCGGACCCCTCTCCTCGTCTCGCGAAACCCTCGCCATGGCGGAGGCGCCCGAGAACGCCGCCCCCACCCCCACCCCGACCCCGCCGGCGCCGGCGACCTCGTCCCCGCCTCCCAAGTCGGGGATCCCGCCGCGGTACGATCTGGACGCCAAGTGGGACGCGTGCCTCGACCTCTCCATCCGCCGCGTCGCCTACTCCTCCCTCGCCGGCGCCTTCGCGGGCCTCCTCCTCTTCCGTAAGGAAACCCGCTTGCCTCCTCATTGCGCTTTGCGCTTAATTTCCTGAGATCTGGTCGCGGCCTGCTTGGTGTTCTGGGATGGATTTGGTAGGGTCGTTTGTTGGTTTAGGGTTAGTGCGATGCGGGATGCTTGTTCTCCATTTTGATTAGCCTGCCCCGATGCGCGGGACAAGCTAAGTTGGTTACACTTCTCTAATTGATACCATCGCTTTGCACATTATGTATGATCTGATTGCTTCATCAGGGTATAGTAGAGCTATTATTTCGTGGCTTCGTGCTATCTCCTGTGATTAACATGTCACATTTTACGGAATTGATCTGTGGATTCATCTGCAGATGAAATTCGCGCTATTATTTGTAGTGTCATTGAATCAATGGCTGCTGAATGAGAAAATTGAACTTAGCATGGGGAATTGAGGGCGTTGAAATGTCCTTGTGATGGCACTGTCGTTGGATTTAGGGAGCCTGCTACCTGTGGCTATGTGCTTATGTTGCTTGTTAGACTGGTGATGACTATGGTTGCTAGCAAAACTTGTGGCTCATTGTGCTTTCATATCTGCTGATTGCCCTGCCAATTGGTCTGATGAGCTTATATTAGGAACCTTTGTGCTGGTTTAATTCTTCAGTGCTCAGCCGCATGATGTCTTTTGGATTTCTAGATCATTAATAATTGTACCACTACTGCAAAGCACTCAGACGTGGATATGTATAACCGAGAATGTTAGTGCCCATTAGGTCTTTGGGCTTTCTTTGAAATGAAATAAATGGAAATGAGAAGAGTGCTGAGCTGATTGGCCTTAGGATGATAAATATGTTGCTCATGCCTAGTGGGAAGGGCTCTGTTGTTACTTTTATTGATAGTGTGTTGCGACTTGCTGACTTTAATTGGTAAAATAGTTTCATAGTTTGGTACTGAAAATACAACAGCAGCAGGAGAGCCTTTTAGTCCCAAGCAATTTGGGTAGGTTAGTTTGCTTCTTACTCACACAATGAATGCTATAATGTTGTTTGCAGAACCTGTTGGCCTCTAATTTGCCATACTTTCACCTTTGATTATATCATGCAACATGTATTATTCTGGGTGATCATTAATCTGAAGCCATCTGAGATTCAGTATCTGATTATCAACTAATTTTCCTGCCTATCTTATGGAATTATCTGCAATTTTGTTACTTAAATTTGGACTTCATTTTATTTCCAGAAGTTGCCTGATTAGAAAGTGTATTTCTCTATCTGTTTACTGCCTTTTGCTTCTGAGTGCAGCTTGTTTCTTGTTATCTTCTATATTGCGTTGCCTCTTTTTTTCTTTTTTTTTCCTGGATCACTTTCTTGTTAACTGAGGATTGAGGCGACCTTATTTCCTTTAAACCACCTTTTTTTGTCTTTAGTTGTCTATCTTGAACACGATACTTCATAGTTCATGAGTATGTTTAGTAAGCAACATTAAGTTATTAGATGTCCACTAAAGTTACATGCTTGAACTATTGGGTTACATATGTTTACATGTTGAGCTATGCTCTTTTTTTTACAGGTAGCCCTACTACTCGCTGGGCTTCAGTTGCCCTTGGAGCTGGTGTGGGGGTAGGAGCTGCATACACGGAATGCTCATACTTATTCAATGGTGCTCCTCCAAAGTGGTCCCCCAAAGTAGGGACTGTTCCTTCTGCCTACTCTGAAGTAACTGCTCTCTCCTTTTCAGTAAATCCTGATTGATCTATCTGCTGACTAGTTAAACATCATTGTTATATAGTAACCTTTCACAAAATTTCCAGAGCTGCTGTTTTGCTTGACCAATGTGTCTTTATCTGGTATATGCTTAAGTTACTAGCTCTATGGTTATGAACATCGTTGTGTACAGATTTTGATAATTTGTTAGGTATATTATTCTGTGGATAATACCTACTTCATTCATCTTCAATCAATGGACTTTATCTAGGTTTTATTTGTTTTGCCCCCTCAAAGAGAACTCTGGTGATCTTTTGAATGCCATTTATCGATGCTTTGTTGTAAGCACCCCACTTTTGGCGACTGCAGAAGAGAAAATGAGTATGCACGTTGATTATAAACTTAGGTGAAATCACATTGCTATCCTTGGGTGAACTTCTGCCTTTTAAACCCCCACTGGAAGCAGTCCTGATGATTTTAATATGAACTTGTTACTTGTAGTGGAATGTAGTGCTGTGAGCAATTTTTCTGTGAAAAAACTGTTGGTTTTAGTCTCTTATCCTTTTATTTTCTTCCATCAGGGGGAGGACAAGTAATCGCTGCCCGTTGAATCGGTCCATCTTGATGGAGTTTTGGAGTGTTCTTGAAGTGATTGTTTCGTGTTGGATACCAGGCTACCCCTCTGGCCATAGTATGCCATTAAAGTTAGATGTGACTCACTTCTGAGTTTTGTTTACACTTGTGCAAACCTATTCCAATTGTGGTCTGGTGACCGGGATGCACACTGCATGAGCTTTGTAAGCTTTCTTGAAATGACGGCTTGGTGGCCAGGAATAAGTTTTTTTATCATGTGAACTAGTTCGCAGCATGCATGCGCGTTACATTGGTGTACGCATTATTACTCAATTCGTTTCGGGTGTGCCGTGTGCGCCTTAAGCTTATCTGTATACAAACTTGAGTGATGATCACTCATTTCACTTTGTTCCATGCGTACTCCATGTGACTTTTTGAACTGTAAGTCTAGTCCATTTTACGATCCTAACAATACACTTTCTTTTTTTGGCTTCCTAAACAAGGGTCTTGTTTAGTTGGTGAAAAGTTGTTGATTTTGGTACTGTAGCATATTTTGTTGTTATTTGATAAATAATGTCTAATCATGGACTAATTAGGCTTAAACGATTCATCTTGTGCTAATTAGTTAGACTGTGTAATTAATTATTTTTTAATTGCATTTAATGTTTTATGCATGTGTCCGAATATTTGATGGGACAGTTATTGTACAAAACTTTTTGAGAACTAAACAGGGCTTAAATCTGGCTATAGCTACTCTTGAACTATTATTGGGTTCAATCTACCCACTATTAAGATTTGTCGATTTGCCTTTCTGGCAAAATTTAGGTTATCGACTAGCGAAAACAAACGTTATACCACGAGCAGCAGGCGTGGCCGGTGGATCGGGGCCTCGAATCCACGCGATAGGCCCACACGTCAGTGGGCGAGCCTCCACGTGGCACCGGCACCGCGCGCCCCTCCTTGTGGAGGCAAGCGCGGCGGTTCAAACTCCAAAGCCAACTGGCAACTGCCCACCAAAAATGGCAGCGGCAAGGCCGGCGCCAGACTCCCGCACGCCGCCCTCCCCCCATTTCGCCGCTCCTCTTCCTCCGCCCCCTTCTTCCCCTAGTCTGTGCCCCACGTCTCGCGCGAGCGAGCGCCTCCGCCACCCTGTGCTCCCCGCGCGCCCAAGGCCGGCGCCGTCATGGCGCGCTAGCCACGTTCTGATTTGCCCGGCGCATTGGTCTCGCTCCGCGCCCGCCGGCCGGCGAAGGCGAGCATCCTTGCCATGGGCAACGGCTTGGCGGAGCCCGAAGCCGCCGTGCTGCTGCACGGCGATCTGGACATCAGCATCGTGGAGGCCAGATGCCTCCCCAATATGGACCTCATGTCGGAGCGGATGCGCCGGTGCTTCAGCGCCTGCGGCGGCGGCGGCGGCGCGGGGTCCTGCGGCGGGGACCGCTCCGCTCCTCCCGACAGACTTCGCCGGGGCGGCAGCATGTCGGCCAAGAAGAAGATCGTCAACAGCGACCCCTACGTCTCCGTCTGCCTCGCCGGCGCCACGGTCGCGCAGACCCGCGTGATCCCCAACTCCGACAACCCCCGGTGGGAGGAGCACTTCCGCGTCGACGTCGCGCACGCGGCCGCCCGTGTCGAGTTCCACGTCAAGGACAACGACGTCTTCGGGGCGCAGCTCATCGGCGTCGCCTCCGTGCCCGTCGAGAAGATCGCCACCGGGGCGCTCGTCAGCGGCTGGTTCCCCATCCAGGGCCGCTGCAGCAGCAGCTCTCCGAGACCGACGCCGGAGCTGCAGCTCTCACTTCGGTACCAGCCGATTGAGGACAACCCATTGTACAAGAATGGGGTGGGCGCCGGTCCTCAGTACTCCGGTGTGCCGAACGCCTACTTCCCTCTCCGGCGAGGAGGCCATGTCACTCTCTATCAGGATGCTCATGTCGTTGATGGCAATCTGCCTAAGATTGAGATAGATGGTGGTAGTTTCTATGAGCATGGAAAATGTTGGGAGGACATTTGCCACGCCATTATCCAAGCACATCATCTTGTTTATATTGTTGGCTGGTCCATTTATCACCCTGTCAAGCTTGTGAGGGAGCCTACCAAGCCAATGCCTGGTGGAACACCGCCAACCCTCGGGGAGCTCCTCAAGGGAAAGGTTCATGAGGGAGTCCGCGTCGTGGTGTTGCTTTGGGATGACAAGACGTCACATGACAAATTCCTTTTGAAAACAGTATGGCTTATTTATTTCCAACACGCCAAAGGGCCTCTAGCTGAATTGGTTAGGAGAACCCAGCGGCACTCCTCAGGTCCTGGGTTCGACTCCCCGTGGGAGCGAATTTCAGGTTGAGGTTAAAAAAATCCCCTCGCTGTGTCTCCCTTCGAGGATGTCCCGGCCTGTGGTAACGGTGCGGCCCAGCCTGGGGGCTGTGGCAGTGGTCGCCGGCCCAGGTTACGGTGCAGACCTTGGGTGAGGCCGGGGTTCGGGGGTTTTCTCGGCCTGGCGTCGAGAGTTCTTCTCTGTATGACAATACCGTTGGGGCGGTCTTTCCCCAGCCGGCCGAGTTTTTTTTTTTATTTATTTCCAACACAAATTTGCTCTTTTCTTTATAAAAGTGCCTATTATGAACTCCCCAAGTTACAGTATGAGTGGTTATTATCCATGTTTTTGAATTAGTTATTGACAAACAGTAGTACAGTACCCCTATATTGTAGGATTGCTCAAAATTTTATCATGTTCAATTAATTTTAGATTTATCCTACACAATCTTCATCTGTTAGAGAAAGAGGAAAAGGACCCTTCATTGATGAATAGTCTGATAGAAATATTTTAGGTTGAATGCAGGATGGTGTCATGCATACACATGATGAGGAAACTAGAAAGTTTTTCAGGCATTCAGGAGTATATTGTGTACTGGTTCCTCGTTATGCCAGCAACAAACTTAGCATTTTCAAGCAGCAGGTGAGGGTTGCTACCCAATGTAGTGCTAAAATTAACTGACTTGTTACTGCACGTATCTGCCTACAGTGTTCTCTCCATCTCTACGCCTCACAGATTTCTACAGCGAAATTCCAGCTACATTTCTGTAAAATTTCATGTACATCATGATGTATAGTTAATTAGTTACTGGTAAATCACTAAGACAGTTCTCAACATAATGGGAAAGCCTTACAGGCTCAGTACAGAGTGTGGACTGGTGTGGAGTAACAGAGCATTAGATTTTAGCAGGCTATCATGCTGCAAGTTTCTGTCAGAATATGCATATTCTCAGTGATATTCCTTTTTACAGTATAGACTTTCTTGATTTTCAGAGAGAGCATATGCACGCAACAAACTTCTCCCCAACGTTTACTGTATCCTATTGAATCCATTCTGTACACTTTCTAATGTTGAGTTTTTTTCCCTCCAGGTTGTTGGAACTTTATTTACACATCATCAGAAATGTGTAATTCTTGATTCACAAGCTGCTGGAAACAATCGCAAAATAACTGCTTTCATTGGTGGTCTTGACTTGTGTGATGGCAGATATGATACACCTGAACATAGGCTTTTCAAAGACCTTGATACTGTTTTCAAGAAGGACTTTCATAACCCTACATTTCCAGTAAGTTCATTCGTTCATAATTCTTTTGGGTTATAGATTCATGCCCTTACCTAAAATATTTGAATTAAAAATTGAAAATGGTTCCAGTTAAATTTAGCAACAGCTATTAGATACACTATCACCAACTTTTCTTTCTTTTAAAAAAATCAACGTCAGGGCATACTTTTCTGATTTGCAGGCTAATTCCCATGGGCCAAGACAACCTTGGCATGATTTACATTGCAAAGTTGAGGGTCCTGCTGCCTATGATATACTGACAAACTTTGAACAGCGATGGAGGAAAGCTACAAAATGGAAAGTTAACCTTAAGAAAGTTGCAAGTTGGCAGTATGATACACTGATAAAACTAAACCAGATGTCATGGATTGTTTCACCAGCTACAGATGAAGCGAATGCGCATGTTTGTGATGAACAGGACCCAGAAAACTGGCATATACAGGTGTAGTACTTAGCTTTGATCTCAAACGTTTCAGTAATGTTATGAATTTTCTTTTTTTGCTTATTTTGGTCTTTGGCTAGGTTTTCAGGTCAATTGATTCAGGATCCGTAAAGGGATTTCCGAAGCTTGTTCAGGAGGCAGAGTCACAGGTTAGGCTACATGCCTTCCCATAAGTGTGCATAATGCTACTCAGCAACCGTCAAAATTATTTTCCATTAAGTGCTTTTTGACAACTGGATATTTCTTTGGATATATTCTACTACTGAATAGCTGCTACCTTATTTCTTCTGCAGAATCTTGTTTGTGCAAAGAATTTAATGATTGACAAGAGTATACATAGTGCTTATGTGAAAGCCATCAGGTCTGCACAGCGGTTTATATACATTGAGAACCAGTATTTCATCGGGTCTTCATTCTGCTGGCCTTCATGTAAAAATGCAGGTACAACCGTACAAGTGCGTCTGTTGGATTAGTTGCAAAGAAAGCTAATAAGTTGGTTTTTTGTTATCTGTAATTTTCTTTGCTTTAGAACCATTACATATTTTAGTTTCACATTCAGAAAATTAAGTGCTATTTGCTTGGAATAGTTTTATCCATACCAAGATAATATATAGCTAGACACCTAGATATTAAGGGAAATGTCTCATGCAATCAGGTGCGGATAATTTAATACCCATTGAGCTGGCCTTGAAGATTGCAGGCAAGATCAAGGCAAAGGAGCGATTTGCAGTGTACATTGTCATACCAATGTGGCCTGAAGGAATCCCAACCACCGCTCCTATGCAGCAAATCCTCTTTTGGCAGGTTTGACCCCCCATCATATTTATTACTCTATTATGAACTGAAATTAGACGTTGAAATAGGACTATCACAGCCCACAGATAGTGGCATGGTACACAATTTCTCTGGTTATTAGATCATCATGTTTTAACATGATTTTGTTTCGAAGGGGCAAACCATGTCTATGATGTACAAGATTGTGGCGGATGCTCTTCAGAGCCAGGGTCTCCTTGACGCCCATCCACAAGATTACCTGAATTTTTACTGCCTCGGCAGACGTGAGCTCGCCGATGGTGACATCTCATCTCCAAAGACCTTATGCAATGACAACTCTCCTCTGGTATGGCACATTTAGCTATCCAGTATCACCTTTCCTTGCGCAGACACATCAAGCATGCATTTGGACGCGACTGGCATCAAAGTCTGATGTTCTGTTGTTTTTTCTGTTCCTGAAAACCTCCAGCATGTGGCCCAGAAATTCCGGAGGTTCATGATCTACGTGCACTCGAAAGGGATGATCGTCGACGACGAGTTCGTCATCATCGGATCAGCCAACATAAACCAGAGGTCCATGGAAGGCTCCAGGGACACCGAGATCGCGATGGGCGCGTACCAACCGCACTACAAGTGGGCTGGAAACACAGGCCCTCCTCGCGGGCAGGTAATAAGTTGATCACTGATCAAGTGATGAATTCCTCTAGCTAGACTACTGTCGGCACGAGATGAGAGCTCATAACAATCACTGCGACCTGTATCAATGTGTGTCACCGTCTGCAGGTGTACGGGTACAGGATGTCGCTATGGGTGGAGCACCTGGGCACGGTGGAGGTGTGCTTCCGGCGGCCGGAGACGGAGGAGTGCGTCCGGCGGGTGAACGAGATGGCAGAAGAGAACTGGCAGAAGTACGTGTCGCCGGACATGGAGGAGACGAGGGCCCACCTGCTGAGGTACCCGGTCCAGGTGGGCAAGGACGGGCAGGTTGGGCCGCTGCCGGGGCACGAGTGCTTCCCGGACGTCGGCGGCAAGGTCCTCGGCACGCAGTCGTCGCTGCCCAATGCCCTGACCACGTAACCAACAATAATGTCCTACTCTCTTCTTGGTTGGTGACATGTCTTGTAGCTCGATGCTTTTCAGTTTTCTGGTGAGAAATGTTGGGTGCAACTTAGAAAACAGGGTTTGTCTCATGAAAGATTAGATGAATATGCTGTTCCTCGTAATGCAGCTGTCCTTTTCAGGGACGAAAGCAGTATGCTGGTTTTAGAAGGCAAAAAAAAAAAAAACGGAATTGTTGATGTCCTTATGATGTCTGTGTCTGATCAGATGCTGAAATCATCGTGCTTGGACAAGTCTGAAATCATCTGCAGAATCTTGTTTGTGCAAAGAATTTAAAGATCGACAAAAGTATACAGTGAAAACCATCAGGTCTGCAAAGAACTTTATTGGGTTTTCGGTCTGCTGCTGGCCTTCAAGTAAAAATGAAGGTACATTTGTCGGATTTGCCCCCAGCTTTTTTCAATCTAGTTGCAACCTAAACGAATAACTTAGAAAATGTTGTATGTATCCGACAAATGTAGTTGTACCTTCATTTTTACTATGTTTCAATCTAGTTGCAACCTAAACGAATAACTTAGAAAATCCGACAAATGTTTCAATCTAGATCGACAAATGTTGTATGTAGACAAATCTAGTTGCCCCCAGCCTGAAATCTAGTTGCATCGACCTTACCATCACGGTCGGCTACGACGTACCGGCCATGGCCGCAGCCCGCAGCCTGTACCAGGTGCCGCAGTAGCTCAATCATGAAGGAAATTGTGAATGTCATCTAAGATCTGCGGACTGCGGGACACTTCTGCTTATCTTTTTGTTGCGGCATTACCCAAATCAGACAAGAACTAGCACAAACATTCGATTTTGAACCTTTAACTATATAATTAGATAATGGGAACCATCCAACTGTTAAGAAAATTTGACCCTTTTGGTGGTTTCAAAGTGGTTTTTGTATTTTATTGAAAATTTGAAAATTTCCGTTTAGATCTGAAAAATCAAAATTAATTAATTTTAAATAAAAAATGAAATTGGTACCGAATGTTTCCTAAAAATGTAATCTATCAGTTGATGCTCTATTTGAATCTTATTTGTTCAAAAATAATAGGAGTACCCAACAAATACAATAAGAGTACCCAACAAATAGGCTACATTTTCTAAAAAAACATTTACCCTCATTTCATATTTTTTCTAATTGAAGATGAAATACTTACATTTCTTTAGTTTAAACTTGAATATTTTAATTTTTTGTAAAATGGCGAACCACCTTTGAAACCACTCAGCTGGTTATTTCTGTCATGTTTCAACAATCGGATAGTCCTTATTATTCCATTTTGTAGTTGTATGTTGAGAATCTTATTTTTGTGATCATTCAAAAGTGTAACAACAACATAGCATTTTTTCCCAAGCAAGTTAGGGTAGGCTAGAGATGAAACCCGAAAGAAATAAGTTCAAGGTTCAGGCACATTGATAGCTATTCTCCAAGCGCTCCTATCCAAAGCTATCTCTTTAGAGATATTCCAATCCTTAAGGTCTCTCTTAACCAACTCATCCCACGTCAGTTTAGGTCTACCTCTACCCCTCTTTACATTATCGACCCACTCAAGAACCCCATTACGCACCGGCGCCTCAGGAGGCCTTCGTTGGACATGTCCAAACCATCTCAGCCGATGCTGAATAAGTTTCTCCTCAATTGGTGCCACCCCGACCCTACCCCGAATAACTTCGTTCCGGACTCTATCCCTCCTTGTGTGCCCGCAAAACCACCGCAACATCCGCATCTCTGCTACACTCAGTTGCTGCACATGTCGCCTTTTTATAGGCCAACATTCAGCACTGTATAACATCGCCGGACGAATTGCTGTCCTATAGAATTTGACTTTTAGCTTTTGTGGCACCCTCTTGTCACAAAGGATGCCAGAAGCTTGCCGCCATTTCAACCAGCCTGCTGAAATTCTATGCCTAACATCTTCATCAATGTCGCCATCCTTTTGTAGCACCGATCCTAAATACCGAAAAGTATCCTTCTGGACCACCACTTGCCCATCTAGACTAACGTCTCCCCCCTCATGCCTAGTCGCGCTGAAATCGCACATCATGTACTCGGTCTTGGTCCTACTAAGTCTGAACCCTTTCGACTCTAACGTGCGTCTCCACAGCTCTAACTTCCTATTAACGTGCCTTACTCTCGTCAACTAGCACCACATCATCAGCAAAGAGCATACACCAAGGGATCTCACCTTGTATATCCCTTGTGACCTCATCCATCACTAAAGCAAATAAATAAGGGCTCAATGCTGACCCTTGGTGTAGGCCTATGTTAATAGGAAAGTCTGTGGTGTTGCCATCACATGTTCAGACAAACGTCGTCGCATCCTTGTTCATATCCTTAATGAGGGTAATGTACTTAGTTGGGACTTTGTGCTTCTCCAAAGCCCACCACATGACATTTCTCGGTACCTTGTCATATGCCTTCTCAAGGTCAATGAAGACCATGTGCAAGTCCTTCTTCTGCTCCCTATATCTCTCCATCAATTGTCGTATTAAGAAAATCGCCTCCATGGTTGACCTTCCAGGCATGAACCCAAATTGATTTTGGGTCACACTTGTCACTCTTCTTAGGCGATGCTCGATAACCCTCTCCCAAAGCTTCATCGTATGGCTCATCAGCTTAATCCCATGGTAGTTAGTACAACTTTGAACATCGCCCTTGTTTTTGAAGATAGGTACTAATATACTTCTCCTCCATTCTTCAGGCATCTTGTTTGACCGAAAAATGAGATTAAAAAGCTTAGTTAACCATACTATTGCTCTATCTCCTAGGCATCTCCACACCTCAATGGGAATACAATCAGGGCTCATCGCTTTACCTCTCTTCATCCTCTTCAAAGCCTCCCCGATCTCTGCCTCCTGAATTTTCCTCACAAAACGTCCGTTGGTATCGTCAAAAGAGTCATCTAACTCAAGGGTAGGGCTCTCACTCTCCCCATTAAACAACTTGTCGAAGTACTCTATCCATCTATCCATGATCTCCTCATCCTTCACTAGCAGTCGATCTGTCCCATCCTTAATGCATTTGATTTGGTTGATGTCCCTTGTCTTCCGCTCGCGGATCCTAGCTATCCTATAAATGTCCTTCTCCCCTTCTTTCGTGCCTAGGCGCTGATACAGGTCATCATACGTCTTACCCTTTGCTACACTCACAGCTCGCTTTGCAACCCTCTTCGCTAATTTATAACTCTCGATGTTGGCTGCACTCTTGTCAACATGGAGGTGCTTGAAACACTCATTCTTCTCCTTAATAGCCCTTTGCACCTCGTCGTTCCACCACCAGGTGTCTTTCCCCTCCTGTTTGCCTCCCCTACTCACGCCAAACACCTCTAAGGCCACCTTCCGAACACATGTTGCCATCTTTAGCCAAAAGTGTAAAATAGATTTTTTTCCTACAGGAAATGGTAACCGTGATCATTCTAGAATTTAATTTTTTTCTAAAAAGTAAGATTTTTCACCTTATTTAGTATACGTGCATGCGCATGTAAATAAAACTTTTAGACCCCACGGTCCAGTGAAAGAACCCAATTCCAAGGTGATCAATTGTGTTCAAGAAAGTCGCTGCTACTCCAATGCAACCCTCGCAAAACCCAGCCACGAGCGCCGACGCCGCAGAGAGAGACGGCGCCGGAACACCGCCTCCCAAGCCACCGCGCACATCCATACCAAACCCCGCCTCCGGCTCGTTCGCGGCCGCCTGAAGCTTCGCCGCGCTGCACAAGCCGTCGCCTCCGGCTCCCGCCCCTTGAGCCGTCGGTCTACAGCGGCCTCCTCCGGCGCGCCTCGCGGACCCGGTCGCTGGCGCTGTCCAGGCTCGCGCACTCCCACATGCTCCGCGCCGGCTGCCGCCCGGTCCTGTTCCTGCGCAACAACCTGCTCGCTGCCTATTCCCGCTGCGGCGACATGCGGCACGCGCGCCTCCTGTTCGACGGAATGCCGAGCCGGGACGCTGTCTCCTGGAACACGCTCATCGCAGGTTACTCCAGCCAAGGCTCCGCGCGCCTGGCGCTCGGCGCGTTCCAGGACGCGCGGCGCGATGGCACCGTCGCCGTGGATAGGTTCACCTATGCCACGGTGCTGGCCACGTGCGGCGGCTCGAGGGACTGTAGGAGCGGTCGGGCCGCACATGGGCTGGCCGTGGTGAGCGGGCTTGCACGGACTGCTTTCGTGACTAACTCGGTGATTGACATGTACGCCAAGTGCGGGATGATTGATGAGGTGAGGTTGGTGTTTGATCGGGCACAGGAGCGGGATGAGGTTTCGTGGAACCTGCTGCTGTCAGCGTATGTGCGGATGGGCTGGCCAGAGGTAGCGGTGAATGTGCTCGTCTGGATGCACCGGTCAGGGGTGAAGCTGGATGCTTTCGCTCTGGGTGGGATCCTGAAGGCTTGCTCTGAGCTCGAGGATTCGGAGGATGTTCGTATGATGCTGCATGGCTGTGTGGTTAAGGTTGCTCTGGACTTGGATGTGTTCGTAGGGTGTGCAATGGTGGACATCTATGCAAAGAACGGTGGGTTGGAGGAGGCCATCAAGGTGTTTGATAGAATTCCAGGCCAGAATGTGGTGATTTACAATGCCATGATAGCAGGCTTTGCTAGATTAGGTAACGAGCCATGTCCTGAGACTAGAATTGAAGCAGTCAGGCTTTATGCAAATTTACTCCAGAAGAGGATAAGACCCTCTAAGTTTACATTCAAGAGTGTTCTTGAAGTCTGCAATTTGACCAATGCTGTGCGATGTGGGAGGCAGATACATGCCCATGTTATCCTCAGTGGGTTCGAAGATGACGAGTTCATTGGAAATGCACTGATTAATCTATATGCAAAAGCACAATTGGTTGATGATAGTCTGAGATGCTTCCATAGGACTCCCAAACAAGAGATTTTTACATGGACATCTATGATCACAGCATTTGTGCAGGATGGGCATTCTGTTAAGGCGCTCGACTTGTTCAGAGAGCTTCTTTACCTGGAAAAGGAGCCAGACCAGTTCACCATGTCAGGCGTGATGAATGCCTGTGCTGCTCTGAGTGTGCCCATAACATGCGAGCAGATACACTGTTATGCAGTCAAATCTGGATTCGATCAGTTCACTCTTTGTGGCAATTCTCAGATTGAGATGTATAGGTGTACAGGTGATCTTAAGGCTGCAAAGAAGACATTTGAGAAAATATCATGTCTGGATACTTTCTCGTGGTCTCAAATGGTTTTGAGCTATGCAGTTCATGGTCATGAAAGAGAGGCTCTACTGCTCTTCAAGAAAATGTTCGATTGTGGTGTCATAGTAAATAAGTTCGCATTTCTTGCTGTTCTTATTGCTTGCAGCCATCAGGGACTGGTAGATGAAGGTTTCAGGTATGCCTTTCTTTTTCCACCAACGGGCAATATACAATCTTGTTTCATTGTTTCTCACCTACCTCTTGCCTACCTGTAACATACCTGTGCCAATTTACATGGATTTTTGTAGTTATCCTACACAAATTAGATGTGGCAACTATGCCGGAGTGAGAGTCTGGGAACTGTAGATAGAAAATTAGCATTCCCGATAGTAGATAATAGAAGAAAATATTTCTAAAAATCAGTTGATATCTATCCATATATTAAACCATGAAACTTTCTCCTGCACTAATCTAATATAGTATGTAGCTGATATGCATAACCTAATGACATACCAAGGTCATCCACAGGGTGATGTCATACTCCTGCAAGAGAGCCAATTAGTTGTGCACGCTGGCTGCATTGAGGCATGCGTTTAAATTACAAGATGCAGAATCTTGTAGGATGTCAGACTTGAAGTAACACCGCCAATGCCGGTCCCAAGCCCGGATGTAAAAGGTGGAGGGTTTGAGTTTGACATTTCTTTTACTTGATTCTCACTTAGCATGTAATGCTAATCATACTGTAGCTTGAGGAATTTTAGACGTCAGATTTTTTTTCAAAAATAAAAAAGAATTTTCGATGTCTACAACTCTGCATGTAACCCTAATTGCAGAATTTACTATACAACCACACAGAAATGAACAAAATGAGCACATATTCCTTTTTTTTTACTTCTTTCCTACTTCTGACCGTTATCTGTAATCACATGTTTTTTCTATTGTATAATGCAGGCATTATGAGAGCATGGTGTCAGATTATGGCTTTGTCCCGGATGTGAAACATATAGCTTGCATGGTTGACCTCCTAGGCCATGTTGGGAAGGTGTCCGATGCTGAAGATTTCATAATGAGATCTGGATTAGAAAACAATGCAGTACTTTGGCATGCACTATTGCGTGCCTGCAGAATCCATGGGGACAAAAATAGGGGTGTAAAAATAGGTGAGAAACTAATGACGCTTGAACCTTATGCTGCTAGTTCTTATGTCATGCTGTACAACTTATACATGGATGCTGGCAAAATCTCACTTGCTATGCGGACAAGAGGACAGATGAGAGAGCGAGGAATTACTAAGGAGGCTGGGATTAGTTGGGCCGAGTTTGGGGGATCAATTCATCATTTTGTTGATGGAGATAATTCTTGCTCACAGAAATCTGAAACTTTCACAAGGTTGGAAGAGTTGTTGGTTAGGGTGAAACAGAAGACTGAGAATGGTGGAATGAATGTTTGGGAGTTGGGATTCCAAGCCAGAAAGATTGGAGAGAACTCAATCAGCAAACATGGTGAATTGTTGGCGGTTGCTCTTGGGCTGTCTACTTCGCCGAACACTGCTCCTGTAAGAGTTATGAAGAACCAAAACATGTCCTCGGAAAGCCATGAGACGCTGAAGCTGCTATCCGAAGGTGAAAACAGGGAAATCATGATCAGAGATCCAGCTCGCTTTCATCATTTTAGTCAAGGTTCATGCTCTTGTCGAGACTACTGGTAACCAGAAGCCATATATGTCTCCTCTGGAGTAAGATACTCTGGACAGGTAAAGTGCGACTGGCAGAACTGAATATGCAAGCAAATCAAGCCTACTTGCCAGCCATCTGACCCAATTGGTTGGGTAAGATGACATGATTGCAGTGAAAAACAACATGTAGTTACAGTCCTCTCAGCAGAAGATGAATGTGGTTGATGATGTGCAGCTCCAGAGCCTTATTGCTTCATGATAAACAACCATAAAGGAAGGTGCTGCTGGAGATGTGAAAGCAGACTGCGTCTCACTATTCAACTAGATGAAGTAACAGGAATATCTCCTGTTATTAGACAGCTGGATGTGGTGGGCACAATAGCTACTGTTACTTGTCTATGGTGGACAGTAGACTAGCAGTCCATCACACCTCAGAGCTTCATGCGAAGCACCTGTTAGTCCAGTGGATGCTCTGCCTTAGCCCTCGTATGCCATAAAAACTGAGAAGAAGCGGATACCTGACGTCTTACATTTTGAAGCTGGAGAGATTTCTATTTTTCTTTTTTGTCCCACAGCCTGGCGGTAGGGTCCCTCATTTAGGTTCACTGATTTCTATAGAAGTAGGCATAATTACAGCTGATACATGTATATACATATTTCTGATATGCTTATGAAGTTCTGTAATTGGCAGAAAATGACGCATTTGTTACACGTGACTGAAGAAATTTTGGGTACTTCGTTTCAAAATAAAAAAAAAGAAATTTTGGGTACAGGTTGGGTACCATTGTCCATTGTTGTGTTGGAGTAAAGGTATTAGTAGCCAGTTGCCCCAGTAGATCACTTTCCCTGTTTATGTGCTTGGTGGGTCACGGACTTAGTAGGTTAATTATATTTTCTTTGCAGACTCCTAACACAAAGGTTTCGTGGTGTAGTTGGTTATCACGTCAGTCTAACACACTGAAGGTCTCCGGTTCGAGTCCGGGCGAAGCCAACTTTGTACCTTTTTCTTTTTGGCACTGTTTTATTTTCTCTATCTCCCGGTGCCCAGCATTGTCGGCTTGTCGCGCTCCATGTTGTGCGCTGCCAAGGCTGATTAATTAAATCCAGTGATGCAGTGCTAAGCATTGGAGTCTCAGAAGTTTCAGTGTTGTCAGTTGCTCCACTACTCTTTGTTTGAGCTCATTGCAGCTCAACAAGAAGCCAATTGCTGCATCTAAATACTATACGTTTGTCGTGTCAGTGTCAGCTGTTATCTTATCTGGCCTTTGTTAACTGGGCTGGGGCCGGCCTCTCGTTGCAACCACGATCCAAGCCGAGGGTGAGTATCCCTTGTCTGTTGTCTCCTCGCTGCACTGTACAGAGTGATTGCAATCAGCCGGCAGCCGGCAGCGTGGATCCTCGCTGCACTAAATTTTTTTGGTCTATTCTTGTTTCGGCACAATCCTTTTTTTTTCTTGCCTGATTCGAATGAGTGATTTTTGCAAACGGTGTGTTTTTGGTGCCTTAAGCTCTGCACGGAGCAGCTGGATATGTACTGGGTCTAACTGACGGGATGAGGATAAGCGGATACAATTAGTAGTGCATATTAAGCGACTTAATACGTTTCAAAGTTTATTGAGGCTTAATGAGACAGAGTGAACTTTACTATGACACAGGAACACAAATAATCCTCACCTTTGGCGCTTAATCTTGTATTTTTCATCTCATGCATAACAAAGTACTCTACTCGCAATCAAACAACAACTCTTCTCAACACTGATACAAAATGATCCTCTTTAATAAATCTCGTGCCCCTCCTGCTTCCATACAAAAGATGATCCTCTGACCAAGTTCGCATGGTACGATCAACTCTTCGACGTACTAATGCTCATTGTTCGGGGAGGCCGGCACAACAGCCAATTTGGTCAGTAGCAGCGTCGCCCTCGGCACTCCCGGACGGTGCAGGCAGAGTGCGGTCGCAGCCCGCACGGCCGCACGGGCGCACCGCATCCGCAGCCCCACCGTAGGCGGCCGCAGAGGATCCCCGCACTGTTCCCCGGCACGGCATCTAGCGCAACGGCATCCGATGCGCGCCTCCTAGTCCTCACCCACAAGCACGCCTCCCACCTACACCACCCTCGCTTACAGGTGGGGCCCTGTGGTCCCGTGGTCCCGTCACCCGGACCAGGTGGCCCGTATCGCTTCACGCCGCGGCAATTATTTCCCTCCGCCCCCCGCCTTGTGCCCGCGCAGGCGCGCAGCTCGGCAGCACGCTCAGCTAGCTGCTCCTCTCCTCTCCTCTCCTCTCCTGCCGCTCGGAATCTCCCATGGCCACGGCCGCCTCCGCCCCCGCCTCGTGCTGAACCAAACCCTAGCACTCTAGCAGCAGCGGGGCACGAGCAATTCGAGCGCTAGATCCTCGTCTCGTTCATCGCCCGGCGCTTCCTCTCATGGCGGACTCGACGCACCACACCATCCGCCGCGCCGCCGCGCGGCCCCGCGGCTGGTGCTGCTCGTTCTCCGGCGTCCCGGACAGTCCCGAGCACCGCGCGCTCCCGGCCTCCGCCGCCCAGAAGCTGCCGCCCAAGTCCCCGCTGGCGCCGTCGTTCCACAGCTCGCCGTCGTCCAAGCTCGCGGGCCTCATCGACCCGCGCAGGATCCTCTCGCCGGGGCGCGTGTCGCCGATAGACTCCAAGGGCTCGCCGGCTGTGGGGGCCGCGGGGGCGGAGGAGGAGGAGGCGCTCCCGAGGGACCAGGCGGCGGCGGCGCTGGCGCCGTTCGTGGCGGTGCGGGAGGACGAGGAGGAGGGAGGGGGCGGGCTGGATCTGAGGCTGTCCCTCCGCGGGAGGGACGGGAGGTGCGTGGTCATGGAGCTGGACTCCGCCGTGCTGCGCGAGAGCAGCGCCTTCTTCGCCGACATGGTGCCGGACGCCTCCGGAGGAGGGGGCGGCGGGGGCAAGAGGGTCGAGGTGGATGGGGTAGACAACCTGGAGGCGTTCAAGGAGGCCGTGGAGCTCATGTTCGAACCCGACGCCATGCGCTGGCTCGCCAGGGCCGGCGTGTCGCGGGCAATTGGTGTGCTCGAGGTCAGATGATGCATCCCTTTCGTTTCCTTCTCTTTGTCTGTGCCGACAGTACGGTTCAAATTTGTGATGTGACCAATATCTATGTGTGGCTGGGGAAGTTGTTTGTTGCACCAATCACGTTGTAGGATTAATAGTTCGATTTTGATTGGTCAATTGATTGTGTTGCGATGAATTCCAGGTATATTTGTGACCTTGATGTTCATGCTCCACCTATTCAGCCCGTGTTTAGTTACAAAATTCAAAATTCCAAAAAAAATTTCCGGCACCTGCATGGAGACTTAAATCTAGACGAAATAAAAAACGCATTGCGACTGCTGTCTGTAAATGGCGAGACGAATCTAATGAACCTAATTAGGCTGTAATCAGACGCTAAATTGCTACAGTAATGCTACAGTAAACGCCTCTAATGACGGAATAATTAGTCTCATTAGATTCATCTCGCGATTTACAGACGAGTTCTGTAATTATTTTTGTGATTAGTCTATGTTTAGTACTTCAAATGTAGAAAGATGACTTTTCAAAAAAAATTTACGGAGCGCAACTAAACACCCCCTCAGTTAGTATGTAGACATCCATGGGTTTAGATGTGCTTGGATTTAGACTAATGCAGCGGCAAAACTTGATTTTACATTTTGGAGCTTGTGTTTTGGTCACTAACACTTTGATGTGTCAAAATCATTGAGTTGGTGCTGATAATATATGTTATGCAGTTGCTGGAATATAAGCTACTCCTTTTATGGTAAGGCTCACCCCATTCGTGTTCTGGTAACTTGAGTTGGCAGTAGCGACAGGCTCACATTACTTGGATAATTTATTGCTTACAATTTTGTAACTTGTAGTTCAGCTAGTCTTTTGGGATTTTATTGGCTCATATACACAGTTTCGGGAACCTTTTCATGATTGTTATGTGGCATCGTATTATTAACAACCTCA
Source organism: Panicum virgatum (assembly GCF_016808335.1). Lineage (NCBI taxonomy): Eukaryota > Viridiplantae > Streptophyta > Magnoliopsida > Poales > Poaceae > Panicum > Panicum virgatum. The sequence goes on from NC_053144.1 coordinate 1,294,481, forward strand.
CATTTCTTAGAACTACTAATGCTAATAAAATGACAAAATAAGATACTGGCTTAAGATTTCACTTGCTTGTTTCCAACGGTTAGACTCAGAAATCCAAGTAGGAAAATACATTTATTTGGTGTCACATGCTTGATCTATTTAACTGACATCTGTGAACTGTTTATGACTTGTTTAGATGTCAATCACAGCCTACCTGATCAATTTCTTTTATCATTGCTACACGCATATATAATTTTGTAATTGTAGTATGCCCTCTTGCATTTTTCCGCTTCCTGACAATCTGAATTGTATCCGTTATGTGTCTGAGAATGCAATTCTGTTTTGATTTTGAATTACAGGTTTCCTCCTCCATTATGTTTGACAGAGGAATTGAATCATGTTTGAAGTACATTGAAGCAGTTCCATGGAATGAGAATGAGGAAGAGAAGCTGAAGCATGTTTTTGCTAGATGTACATTTGATGAATCAGTATGTAGAGATGTGCTGGAAAGATTGCAACAACAATGCACAAGCAGCTCAGAGGATTTGACAGTGCAGCTTGTTGAATCTGTAACCAGTGGAACCAACAACAGTGCAAGGAAAGAGTTGCAATCTTTGGTCAGCGGTCTCCTAAGCAAAAGCTCAGTCTATCATAAGGACTTATCTGGGTTAAACAAAGGGAGCCTTTATCAAATCTGTCGTTACTGTTTGAGTTCACTGGTGGAACTTTTCATGGATGGCTCAAGGCCAGTCGAGGATGCAGGCCAAGCTACGACAATTTCAGTTAGCAAGCCTGTGATTGAAAGGGTCAGTAAGCAAACTGAGAATCTCAATTGGCTCTTTGACATCCTTGTAAACAATGACATGGCAGAAGAATTTGTTGAGTTGTGGGCTAAGCAAGATGAACTCATCAGAATGCATGAGCAAGCGTCACCGATGTTCAGATACGAGCTGAGCCGTATATCAGCAAGCGTGTTCATTGCTCTGGGGAAAGGAAGAATCCAGTGCCCCAGCGATACGAGGAGCCAGTTGTTCTACGGATGGTTTAGGCCAATGTTAATGGACTTCGGCTGGCTCCAAAGATGCTCCAAAGGCCTTGATGTCAGGATACTGGAGGAGAACCTAGGGCAGGCCCTGCTCACCCTTCCACTTCAGCAGCAGCAAAGCTTATTCGAAGAATGGTTTCGGTGCTTTGCATCTAGAGGCACAGAATGCCCAAATCTCAGCAGAGCCTTCCAGGTATGGTGGAGGAGGTCATTTGTTAGATCATCTCTAGAGTTGCGTAGGTGAGCGTTTTACATCGCGGTGAGGTATATGTGTTGCGTGTATGAATGTAAAATTATAGCCATTTAGAGTATATTCAAATTTTGTTTTCCCTCTTAATAAAATTCACTATGTTCTTCCAGTTCTATATGCACTAACGGGTGTAAGTAAAATTGTTACAACCACGACAAGTTAACCAATACACGACGAGTGGCCATAATCACCGTGTTCGGCAGGCTGGAGCTGGAGTGGTGTGAGAGAAAAACACTGTTATCTGGCTGGTGGCTGGAGTAGTGTGAGAGGGAATTACTGTAGGGCTGGAGCCCTACCCACCAGCCGAACACGGTGAATACTGGCAAGTAAACTTCATAATGAGTACTATGTTCTAATCAGGTTATTGTTGCCGTAAAACTGGCATGACTGTACATGGCCTTATTCATAGAATCATAGGCGAGCAAACATAGATATACTGCTCTCGCTGGTCGCTATTTACCTAGTTACCAACATACATGCATGAACTTAGGCGTGCCTGCCACACATGAGACCATGTGGCTGGGCATCGATGTTGAGCCAGTGGCAATCCTCGAACGCGCACGTCCCGGAGGCCTGCAGCGTCTCGCCGACGTCCTCCGGCTTCAGGTAGTAGGGTGTCCACGCCGGCGTCCCGTCCTCGAACGAGTTGTGCGTGAGCCGCCGGATGCCCGAGCCGTCGATGTTCACGGTGAAGATCTCGCCGTAGGGCTGGTAGTGGTGCGGGTTCGAGATGGGCTCCGCGGACACGGCAGCGTAGTCCGTCGTGAACACCAGGGACTTGGAGTCCGGGCTGAACCAGGGGTGGTTCGCCCGCCCGCCGTCGGCGCTGTGCACCACCCGCCGCAGCCCGGTGCCGTTCGGGTGGACCATGTAGATGGCGAAGCTGCCGCTGCCCGGGTTGTGCCGGTCGGAGGCGAATGCGATCCACTCGCCGTCGGGGGACCAGTTGCACATGGTGTCCGACCAGGGCCCCTCGGTCAGGCGCCGGATGCCGCCGGCCTCGCCGTCCTCGGCGTCCATGATGTAGAGGTTCTTGTGCCCGGACCTCCCGGACCGGAACACTATCCACTTGCCGTCCGGCGAGGGGGACGGGAACGCGTTGTTCCCGCCACCCACGGTGAGCTTCTTGATCGAGATGTTCGAATCCTCCTCGTCGTCGTCGTCGCCAAGCGACACGGCGGCCACGTCAACCTCTGTCCTCTCGCTCGCGAAGTCTGGCCCGATGCTGGTGTAGATGACCCCCTTCCTCTTCCAGCCCCATGCCGTGGGGAAGGCGTTGCCAGAGAAGATTCGCCGGCGACCACCGGAACCGTCGGAGTTGACAACGAACAGCCCCGGTAGCCCGACGAAGGCGATCCTCTTGCCGTCGTGCGAGAAGGAGGGGTACGACCCGTCGATTCTGAACAGCGAGAACGTGTCCGGCGCGGGGCTCTTGATGCTCTCCAGCAGCAGCGGCGAGTCCCCGTTCCCGCTCCCCCGGCACCGGTGGTACCCGACGCGCACGCCGTCCGGTGAGATGAACGGGTTGAAGTGGTGCACGCGCGGCGCCACGGGCCTGGTCACCTCGAAGTAGGCGTTCGCGCCGCCGCCGCTCACGTCGATGACCTCGATGTGGCGGTAGTCCGAGCCGGGACGCCTGGTCGCCACCGCCACGAGCCCCGGCGCGCCGGGCGACGCGGCCGGGGTGAACGCGTGGAACCCAGGCGGGGTGACGCGCTCGACGGACGCCGCGGACACACCGGCGTCGCCCGCGAACGAGATCTTGGCGCGGTACACGCCGTACCAGCCGTCGCTGTCGCGGCGGTGGAAGAAGAGGGTTGTCTCGTCGGCCCAGGTCGGCCAGCCGCCGTCGCAGATGGCCAGCGTCCGCCGCGACCCGTCGGGCGTCCGGAAGACGTAGATGTCGGTGTCGAGATCCTCCACCTCGCCGCCCCACCCGTCGGGGCCCGGCGACGCGGCGGCCGCCCACTCCCCGGACGGCGACACGGCGGGGCTGAAATCCGCGACGCCGCGCGGGGTGAGCCGGCGCGTGGACCCGGAGGGCAGGTGCGTGTTGTAGACGGCCGCCCAGCTCCGGCGCGGGGCCTCCGCGGGATCGGCGGTGGAGACGTACACGAGGTTGGCGCCGTCGGGTGTCAGCGACGGGCGGTCCTTGAGCGCGATGGGGTCCCACGGGAGCAGCGGCGTGAGCGGCGCCGCCTCGGGCACCTCCAGCGCCTCGCGGCGGGAGCCGGAGGCGGAGGGGACGGGGGAGATGTAGAGGTTGAGGGTGCCGTTGCGCTCGGAGACGAAGAGGAGGGAGTCCCCGGACGGCGCGAAGTTGCCGTTGTAGTTGACGGAGGCGCCGTCGGTGAGGCGAGCCTCGGCGGCAGGGGAGGAGGAGGAGGAAAGCGGGGCGATCGGGAGCGCGAAGATGTCGAAGGAGTAGCGGCTGCGGCCCAGCGTGGTGAAGACGATGGTGCCGTCGGCGGCGAGCGCTGGCGCTGGCGCGGCGAGGACGAGTAGCCCGACGAGGAGGAAGAGCAGCAGCCGGGTGGCGCGGGGAGTCATGGCGGCCGAGGTGAGCGAGCGGGACGGCGTGGCGGCCAGTGGGCACTAGAGGTCTAGAGTGGGAGGTGCGCGGGCGGCTGCAGCAGAAACTGGATAAGGGCTGGTTGCCTGCCGGCTGCCGGGGAAGAAGATCAGAAGATGCACCTCCAATTTGGGGGGATTTTCACGGCCTTTTTTTGGGCGATCGAATCGCGAGCGTGGAGTGGAGGGTCATTGTCTGTATGTCGCCATAATAATTCTGAAAAGAAAAGAAAATCGAATACTACCACACGTCCACATGCATTTGCAGATCGACTGCTTTTTTTGAAAAAAAAATTACACTCATCTTAAATTTTTTTTACAAATAGACTTCATTTAGTACTTCACGCATGCGAGATTCTCTTTTCGAGAAACGTACGCGAAAATAACCAAACACGGCCCAGAGCAACAAACAACTATCAACTGTGCATTTTCAGCTTTGACGCGTGTGCCTCTCTAGAAAAGAACCATTATCATTCCGGCCAGCGAACTCTCTCTGCCACCATTGCACTTTCAGCCCCATAAAAAAAGAAAAATTCACTTTCAGCCCAAGCAAGCATGAGAGAGGCCTTTGCCACAAATCTGCAGGCCAGGCACCCACCAGGCCACCGTCGGCACAACCCAACGCGCTCTGCCGCACTGCCCAGATCATCATCAGTCGTGGGTGTAACAGTAAAAATTTCGCGAGAATTTTGTATGAATGCAGTATAGTCTATTTGTAAAAAAAAATTAGAGATGGTTACAACTTTGCGAGCTGAATCTAATAAGTCTAATTAATACATGATTAGATATAGTAATGCTACCGTGACCATGTTCTAATCATCATCAAATTATGCGGTCAAAGGCCTCATTAGATATAATATTATTATAGTATCCATGGTTGTGGAAGTGTTTTTATAATTAGACTTAATTTAATACCTCTAATTAGCGATGAAAGTTACAGAAAATTTGCATCCCAAACCAAACACAGCCGATGGAAAGAAATTTGGCGATCCCACACGACTCATCGTCGTCGTGCCTCCCAAGACAAGGACGACGATGGGCAGTGCGTGTCGTAAGATTCAGCGACAATAATTAACATGGAACGACAGAACTAGGCAGGAATGCTGAATGCCCGTGCACATAATAATTAACCAAACGATGGCGTATTTCCATCCATGTAACGAGAGACATGAGACACGTACGTACCGTATGGGTGCATGATCTATTCTTCACACCAATCGGCAACAGTACGCTACGCATGCAGAAATTTCAAATTCGCTTACCACTTCACGCACATCGCAGCAGTCATTAGCTCGCTCAGTTGTCAGTTCGGTGGGGGAAATAATGGTTGAAACAAAATGAGACTGCTATTTAGGACAAGTACAACAGTGTAGACAGCTGCTGTTTTTTTATCACAAACAGACAACTGAATAAACAGCTTGTATAATGAGTTGTATGTTTGACTATATACAGGGTGATTAATTTATTTTTTTTGATACACAAACTTATGGTGATCTGGTGTATAATTGATCTTTGTAACCATTTTGTTTGCATAGATGAGAAAAAGCACAGTACATTCAAATAATTCGCATGAATCTTATATATAACTTAGTAAATCATAATGCGTATATAAACATTAATTCGCATGGCTCTTTATAGTAAATTTTAAGCCACCTATAACACATTAAAACATAAAAGGCATATAAACAAGAAAAACACAGAAAACTTATTTTTCTCATATTCTACACAAAGAAAAAAGATGAAAAAAGTGAATTTTTCCATTTTATTATTTTTCAGAAATTTACTAGACATTTCTCAATTTTCAAATAGTAATTAAGAAAAACATTTAAAAAAGCAGAAAATAAACACTTTTCAAGAGTAAAGGTTACGGTTTTGAAATGTAAATCTAAAGGAGTCTAACAAACTGTCGGAGGATGACTCCAGCCGGGTGGCGGATTGCACTCGCCTAATCCTAAGTGTAGGATGAGTTTGGGGGTAGTCAAGGAGTCCTCGATCCAGAGGCGAATGAATGCGAGAAGCACACAAAGATTTAGAGTGGTTCGGGCCGCCGGAGCGTAATACCCTACGTCCACTGTGAGTTGTATTGCCAGAGCTTAGAGTGTGCTCTATGAGCCCGAGAGGGAGGATATGTGAGCTTCGAGGGCTTGTGACCTCGTCAGCTTGTCTATCTATCGTGCGTGCCCACCCTTTTATATGCCTAAGGGGAGCACGTACACAGAGCGGGGCCACGACATGTGGACCCGGCGATGTATTATAATCTACACTTTGGCCTTCAATGCCCCAGATCTGGAGATCTTGTCGTCGGCCTTCATGCATAGCTTCTGACCAGGGATGGTCTTGAGCTGTCCTGTCGGAGTAGAGTCTAGCCTCTGCAGCCGCGCGTCGAGGTCATGATGAAACGCCGAACTACTGACTCAGTCCGGTGTAGCAGCGTGTACTAATGGCCCAGTTAGTAGCCGGTCATCATAACTCGTCACCCACGCGCGCGGCGCTGAGTCACTGTTGCGTGACTCGGTAACAGACGAGCCGCCTTGGAAACAGGCGGGCTTACCGTGTTGTCATGTCACGCCTGTCCAATCCGTTAGAGGGCATTCGATGCCCTGATCTGGCAGCGCACGCCTCAACCACCAGCATCTAATGCGGCAGGAGGGCTGGCTTCAGGCAGAAGACTCGCGCCTGTGGGACACGTGGCGGCACCGGATCTAGGGGTCTGCAGCCGCGCCCACATGGAGACGTGGCGGCTCCGGACCCCTGCCCGAGTCGGGGAGCGGAGGTCCGGAGGTCGGCCCTGTGGGACACGTGCAGGCGCCAGACCCTGGGGTCGGCGGCCGCGCCCACAGGGGCTTGTGAGGGCTCCGGACCCTTGCCCGAATAGGGTGTGGCCCTCGGGCCCACCTGCGGGTGAGGTATGAACCCGCAGGTGGGGCCAAATCCATGTCGTGGTTGACGCCTGCTCGGACGGACCGCGCCGGTGTTCTCCGCGGGGGAATTCGTCCCCTTCAACGCCTGCAACGCCAGTAGCTGGCGTTGTCGGTCTCCAGGTACTCTGGGCCCTCGTCCTGTACACAACATAGGACTGGCGTTTAGTAACTTGCCCACGTGGTCCTGGATCCCGTTGGCAGAGGTCCTTTGAGATACGCAGCCGGACCTGTGGAACAGAGCTTAGGAGGCCAGCCCTCAAGCTAGAATGAGGTCCGGACCTCTAAGTATGCAGTTCCGGGTACTAGGGCACCTGTTTCAGAGTGGTGGAGTGCGCAGGCTTAGAGTACGGAACCAGGCTAAGCAGCTGCACAGGGCTCCAGACCACCCCCGGGAACAAGTACCTCTTCCCCGAAGCAGGTTCCTAAGGACCCGGACCCCCCTCTAGCAGTGAGGGGGTCCCAATCTGAACCACATGCCGACCAACTCAATTCGGACACAGGAGTGGGAACCACGCGGGCGTTAGCGCAAACAGAATGCGTAGATTTAAATTGGAATGTAACATCCTTAGAGGCGAACAGAGAATAAACTTTTCCTTTATAACTAGATATACATGAGATGTGCGATGTAAGCCAGAACTCGGGTTTATGAGGCCGGAGCTGTCCGGACCTCCGGGCCCCCAGTCTTAGGTACTAAGGTACTCGCCCTAGGGGGGTAGAGCATGCAGGCTTAGTCTACGGAACCAGGCTAAGCGTCTACACGGCTCCGGACCTCCCCGGAGGGTGAGTACGCTTCCCTGAACCTGGTTCGCAGAGGTCCGGACCCCTCCACGGAGGAGGCTCACCGGACTGGACCGCACGGAAGTACTACCTAGTTACAAAGGAAAATGTTTTATTCCCTACTGGGCCTCTAAGGGTAGGACTTACAGAGATGTACAGTCGGAGGTGCAACCGGAGTCGGCTTAACGTCGTAGAGAGTCACCAGAGTCGGCTTAGTGCGACCGGTGTGGGTCCCGCATGCCTGCGGTTGAGTTCTGCCTGCAGATCAGCTGTCTACATGCTTTCCACTGTAGGAAAGCGCGCAGAGGTTGGTGCGCCGCCCTGTCGTCGACGCTGTCCCGACCCAGTCCCCGTGGAGCCAGGTGTGGCCTGGGCAAGTGAAAGCATCTAGGCCCCTAATTCGAGTTTTGGTAATTAATGACAACGGTTTGTGGATTAACGATTTCATTTGAGATAATGAGTATAGGTTGATCCACGATTGAAAGAGATTTGATTGTGAACGTATGGAGTTTTGGAGATGATGAGCAAAGCTCGGGCTCAAGGCAAAGGTATAAAATAGGGCTTTTGCATTTTACCGGTCACAAGGCGTTTAGTGGATGAAAAGTGACCGTATTTGTTGGATAGATAGCCGTACTATCAAGAGGGGTTGTGTACTCATGCTTGACGGGTCTTTAGTGCCATTTTGCTCAAAATGTCTAGTTGCATGCATGAGGGCTAACGGCGTTTTGAAAAGATTTGAAAAAGACTAAGTTTGAGAGCTGACTGAGTAACGGCGGACAGTCCGCACCCGAGGGGCGGACAGTCCGCGACCGTTCCAGAGAGATTGCAAAGTCCCTGGTGGGCTCGCGGACGGTCCGGCCCAGGTGGGCGGACGGTCCGCCACTGTTTTTCATTTTTGTACCAGAAAGAGTGTCTCTCTGGTGTGGGCTTCAAAGTTGAACGGCGGACAGTCCGCCCATGGGGCGCGGACGGTCCGCCGGCTCTTCTCAGATTTGTACCAGAGAGGATGTTTCTCTGGTTTGGGCTGAAAAGTTAACTGCGGACTGTCCGCTGCTGAGGCGCGGACGGTCCGCAGGCTAATCTCAAAGTTGTTCCAGAGACGATATTAGTCTCTGGTGGTGAGGAACTCTTAACTGCGGACGGTTCGCCACTAGGGCGCGGACGGTCCGCCAGGGCTTAACGGCTAGTTCTGACACGAATTAAATGCACTCTGACTCACTGGTTTATAACGGTGGAAAGTCCGGTTTTTGAACCACGGACGGTCCGCGATTTCGCAGAAAAGAGTGTAATGGCTAGTTTTTTGAGGGATGTCTATATATACCCATTGCCCGGCCTTTGGAGGTCTCTCTTGGCCATTTGGACAGCATTATTGACACATTAGAGCTAAGGCAACCCTCTCACACACACACTTGCTTAGAGATTGCATTCTTGAGAGTGTGAGAGCTTCCTAGTGCATTGCATCAAGGTTTTGAGCTTTGTGGCATTAGGGAAACTTCAAGCAAGCGTCATCAACTTGTTACTCTTGGGAGTTGTCTCTCCCTAGACGGCTTGGAGAAGTGGATTTCGTGGAGCTCCTCCAAGGAGATTGTTGAGGAGCCCCGATTTCAGTTGTGAGAGGTTTTGTGCTCACCTCACCGGAGTGGTGAAGAGCAACTCTAGTGGAATCAAGGTGTGGAGCGATTCCTTGATTCAAGCCGGCTCAAGATCAAGAGGTTCTTGATAGAGGAGCAGTTGATTCTTGGAATCCACCTCAACGTGGATTAGGGGTGACCGGCAAGTCATCGACACCACGGGATATATTCTTGTGTCAAGCTTGGTTACTTCTCTTGCTCACTTTTATTCTTGTCTTTACTTTGAGCAATTTACTTTACTAGAGCTTGATTTGTGTCTTGTCACCTTAGGTTGCAAACACATCTAGAGATAGTAATAGCATGACATAGGGCTTTCCTTTGTTACTAATTAAATTTCTCTAGTGTTATTGGTTTTAGTTTTTAAACCGCCTATTCACCCCCCCTCTAGTCGGTGTTCTTGATCCTACAACAAGGATGATGAGGCGGTCGATGTCGTCGCGCCATTGCCTCATTACGTCTGGCGAGGCCGCCAGATCTGGCGGGTTGCGGAGCAGCTCCCTGGCCGCGGCTAACGGCTCGCTCGGAGCGGCCTGGGCGGGGGCTTTGGGGGCGTGCTCCACTGCACGCTGCTGCGCGTCGTGGGCAGCAGCCCTCGGCGTTGGACGGCGAAAGGCCTGCGGCGCGGGTGTCGCCGCGTCCTCTCCCAATGGGTGGACATGGAATTCGACAATCCAAGCCATGGTGATGCCAAATGGGCAATCAAGCAGAAACCAAGTTAGGCCCCTACCTGGCGCGCCAAATGTCGGAGGATGACTCCAGCCAGGTGGCGGATTACACCCGCCTAATCCTAAGTGTAGGATGAGCTTGGGGGCAGTCAAGGAGTGCTCGATCTAGAGGCGAATGAATGCGAGAAGCACACAAGGATTTAGAGTGGTTCGGGCCGCCGGAGCGTAATACCCTACGTCCACTGTGAGTTGTATTGCCAGAGCTTAGAGTGTGCTCTCTGAGCCCGAGAGGGAGGATGTGTGAGCTTCGAAGGCTTGTGACCTCGTCAGCTTGTCTATCTATCGTGTGTGCCCTCCATTTTATATGCCTAAGGGGAGCACGTACACGGAGCGGGGCCCCGACATGTGGACCCGGTGATGTATTATAATCTACACTTTGGCCTTCAATGCCCCAGATCCAGAGATCTTGTCGTCGTCCTTCGTGCGTAGCTTCTGACTAGGGATGGTCTTGAGCTGTCCTGTCGGAGTAGAGTCTAGCCTCTGCAGCCGCGCGTCGAGGTCATGATGAAGCGCCGAACTACTGACTCAGTCCACTGTAGCAGCGTGTACTAATGCCCCAGTTAGTAGCCGGTCATCATAACTCGTCGCCCACGCGCGTGGCGCTGAGTCACTGCTGCATGCCTCGGTAACAGACGAGCCGCCTTGGAAACAGGCGGGCTTACCGTGTTGTCATGTCACGCATGTCCAACCCGTCAGAGGGCATTCGATGCCCTGATCTGGCAGCGCACGCCTCAACCACCAGCATCTAATGCGGCAGGATTTCACTATGAATTTTACTATGGATTTCACAAAATTATGAACACAAAAATATTACTAAGCATCCATTGCTTGCTAGCTTGTACTGTCTTCTTCATCTGTCGCCCGAGCCTCTTCTCCGGCCAAATTGGACGTCGACAGGGCGACGCCGGCCAATTACTTGAAACTAAGACATCCCCAGCCACCCACGAGCCCGTTTGGATCGATCCCAACCACAGCCAATCGCACCACCGCTGTTCATCTTCCTCCTTGAGTCATTCCTCCCCTTTTGCCCGAGCTCCACCCCTCATCGAAATTCGTCGTCCTCAAGCCGAGTCCCATCAATTCTTTGAAGCCACACCCCCACTAGCAAGCCACAAGTCCATTTGAACCACTCCGAGCTCTCTTCCACCATAGCCACCTACCATCGTCACCCTTCTTTGTTATGTGCGCCGCCGATGTCCGGACTCTGGGCCGTCCCGTGGGGAAGGCATGAACCTTGGGCACGAAAGGAATCCCCCCACTGCGCGCAGCAAATCCTTTGGCGTCGCCGTCTCCGCACATCGGGTCGTACAACGGGCGGCACCCCTCGTTGATATGCCTTGGAGCATGAGAACAGGTCGTAGATGAACTAATCGATGACCCCGCTCTAACTGCAGCTTGTGGGGGTGGATTTTGCAAAATTTCATTGCATGTCTACGACAATCAACAACCCCCATTGTACGTGCCCGACTCTCCCCTTCTCCGACGAGTTAATGGCGAGAGAAAAAAACATGGAGAGAGCAAAAAGAAAAACGAACTAGGGAATGCCGCATGTGCATCCACGCACGCCGTTGTCCTTGTTCCACCCGCTGTGTGGCATCGGCGCTGGACCCGAGGTCACGCGGACCTCGCCTCTGACGAGTCCTTGACGGTCGCCGCCGCCGCTGGTGGTGGACCCGCAGCGATCGCCTCCGCAGCAGACGAGCCCGGCACGACGACCACCTCCTCCGCCACGCGGTCGCCGTCGGCGTCCTGCTCCAGCCCGGCCAAGCGGCGGTTGTAGTCGGGGTCCTGCTGCACAGCGCGGCCGACGCCTGCCACCTGGTCCTGCTCCGCGACCCGGCCGACGTCCTCATCCTCCTCGGCCACGGGTCCGTCGTCGTCGGGCCCCTCCTCCTTCTCCACCACACCTCCGCTGTTGACGTCATCCTCCACCAGCACGGGTCCGTCGTCGTCGGCCTCCTCCTTCTTCTCCACCACCACGCCGCTGTCGTCGCTGGGCTCCTCTTCCCCGTTCACCACGCCAGCGTCGCTGCCGTCGACCGGCACGCGGCGAGGGCGGCGCCGCTGCCTCTCCCGCGCCCGCGCACCAGCTCTGCGGGCGCGACGCGGGTGGTGCGCAGAGGCGCGGGTGGCGAAGGAGGCGACCTCGCCATGGAGAGCGAGTTCTGCGGCGCTCCGGCTCGGCGGCGATCGGCGGCGGAGTTCCCTAACGATGGGGGTGGGGCGGAGCGACCCGTCGGGTCGCCGAACCAGCCCACTAAACTAAACCTAATGGCCCCCTTATAGAAACCATCAGACTGATATGGGTTGGTGGATCGGACTTACTCGCAACCTAGGGTCGAGCGGTTCGACCCACCCTACCGCCGCCGTGGAGGCACAGCTGCGCATGTGCCGTCGCGCGACATTCGGGCCCAGCGGGAGAAAGTGGAGCGCGGGCGAGCTCACGAGAGAAAGGCTGACGAGGAGGCAGGGGAACACCAGCCGGAGCGGAGATGACGCGGCCTGCCAAGCCGTGTTTTGTGGCCGGCCGCGTGCTGAGGCGGCGCAGACCACAGGGCGCAGGTTCATAGGCAGATGCAGGAGAACAGCAGCCGGCCGGAGCAGAGGCGGCGCAGCCCGACGAGCTGTGTTTGGTGGCTGGGCGAGCGGCTGGCCGGCTGCGTGCAGAGGCGGCGCAGGCCGCAGGCCGGCAAGCCACGGGCGGAGGCAGGGGAGTGGCAGTGGGCGGAGGCAGGCTGCGTGCGGAGCCAGCGCAGGCCGCAGGCCGGCGAGCCATGACGGAGGCCAGGTGAGCTGCGGGCAGAGGCCGGACGAGCGGCAGGCGAGCTGCGGGCGGAGGCCGTGCGGATGGCGGGGAGCGGCTAGCTCTTGGACGGGGAGCGGGCCAGGCAGAGATGCGGAGGATGAGGTCGAGGATGGTTTGACCCACGTGACCCTTTGGATCACAGGTCCTATCCTTGCCAAACTGAATGGATCGATCCATTAACCTGCAAAACACGGTTGGATCGCTATGGATCGAGCCGGAACCCCTTAGGTGCATCCACGCCCATGCATAGAGTTCCCCATTCCCGGGGGAAGAAACCGTTCCCGGCCACCATGGCGTTCCGCCGGGGGAGACGAGTTGCTGGTTGGTTTTGGATTCAAAACGCGAGCGGTGGGCTGTTTCTTCCGCGCAAGCCACTGGAACAGAGAGAAATAATGATCTGCTGGTGCCTGGCTGGCCGTGCTGGGCCCTTCTATGCAGTAGCACGTTGGGTTGGGTTTACTTGGGCACCAAGAAGGCTTGTTCGGGGATTTTGAGATGCGGAGCAACAGAAGGCTGCCAGCCCAAATTAATTCGTTCGGCCTAACCTCAGACTCTAATCCCTTCGCTACTCACTCTCTCTCGCGCTCCTCTCTCCCTAGAAGTAGTTTGAGAGCCCATGATTGCGGCCCGTTGACCTAGAAGTTCGTTTAAATTTGAGGCCCACAGATGGGATGGGTAGGCCGTGGCCGTCTCTACGTTGGGTGACACGTTGCATTACTTTCACTCAGCAAGTAATTACTGTTGCTTGCTCAAAAAAAAAAGCAAAAACTTACTGTTCAGCACTGAGTTGTTTTCTGCCCCTAAAAAATTTACTTTTACTCAGCAAAGTGCAAGGCATCGAAGCGGCTATACAACGCATAGGCTTAATATCCCATATCTATCGCCTGAAGCGTACCGCAAGTTCATTTCGACCTTTTATGACCCAGCCCACACACCTTCTTCCTCCGCCTTGCAGTTGCCATCGATCGCTTCTCCTCCGCATCACTGCCGGAGCTTCGAGGTTTGGGTTCGTGGCTTCGAGTTTCTGGGTTGCTGGGGTGATGTTGTCTTCGGTGTGGCCGGCTATGAAGAGAGGTCGCCAGCGGCAAGGTAGTGGGCAGGGCGGTGAGGCGGCAGGACACCGCTTGCCACGGGTTTGTGTAGTGGACAACCAGTGGCCTCTGGAGGTGGCGGAGGAGTGGAGTGCGGAGCTTCTCGACAGAGCTAATGCCGGAGCAAGTGGCGATGAATCTGGCGGCGGACACGGCAGTCACCGTCCGGATTTGAGGAGTATGGGGACGTGGTGGCTCCGGCGGGTGGAGCCGAGGAGGATAGTGGTGCGAGGGTGAGGAGGATGATGGTCGAGGAGGCAGCGTTAGTGGTGCCACCGGAGCTAAGGAGGACGGCGACACGTATGACTGTCGTTGCGGGCAGTTTGGTTCGTGGACCGGCGGAGTCCAAGGCGATATCTAGACCGCACGTGCAGGGCATCGTGTTTACCTCTAATTAATAACTTGTTGGTAAGCACAATTATGTTCTAAATGACAACTAATTCAAGTATGGAGGGAGTACTCTTTAACACACCAGATTACATTACGGGCTACTAAAAATGAGAATGAAACGAGGGACTGGTCCAACAGGCTGAAAGCCTTGAACGTGGCGAGCGCCTTGGGTCGTGTTGGAGGCGGCGCGGCCGTTGTTGGGCCTGTCAAAAGCCGAGGGGCCAAACATCGGCCGCGAGAGCTTGGGCGAAGAGAATTTCGATTCGGATCTTCTATTGTTTCACATATCGACGGTGTGTGGGCTGCCTACTCGTACGACAATGTACACGTGCATGTATGTAATGTTTTGTTTTTTGTTTCTTGACACCAATTTAAGTAAGAAGAAAAATTAAAGACAATTGATGCATATGGTTAACTAATTAGCTGGATGTGTCACGTCTGTCAGCATCTATGTATGAATAAGATACTGTTACCGTGCGGGCATTCAACAACTAATAGTATTATTATATGACCGCGAGTGACCGACTGTCAATATGCATACTAGCTACTCTTTCCGTCCTAAAAAGAATACATCTTCGTGGCCTCTGTTTCGTGTTGAGCATTATTAGTGAATTGCCCACTATCTCTTCTCATCAGATTACATTTTTGAATTGAATTGGTTGGTGTATGCAACTCAATACTTTGGCCATTTATCGTGATCGGACGCTGCTTGTCGCAGATGCAGATTAGTATATTGATAAGAATATACTTATCAAAGGGAGGGTCGAGTTGGTATATATCTATCTATTATACATCTTGTCTGTTTTGTTTTCTGCTGCTCAGACGTTACATCCTGACGCTGAAGATCTCCTACTCTATGTGATTTTGCAAGTCCGAATTCCCCAATTATTAATCCTTACTGACGAGTACATGGTGACGATTGCATCTAAATTGTTGCTTATCGGTCTGGCACCACTCAGCTGATACGAAAACGACTCTCTCCGATGCATTACGCAGCCAGACAGTCAGCCAGTCAGTCAATATGCATGCAGCGCCGTTGGCTGTTCGTTGCAATGCTTCATTCCAGTTCCTTGCTTGTTTCCTCGCTAGCTGGTCGCTGACTTTAGACCCAGCTACTGGAAACTGGAAAGCTAAGAGAAGGTGGAGAAGGGCTTGCTTATTGGCTACCATTTTTCAATAACTTAACTGGGATCCCATTTCCAGAGCACTGTGTCGTATATGCAAAATCGTATCGTATCTTCTCTGATATATACTCCCTCCGTTCCAAATTATAAGTCATTCCAAAAATTTTGGAGAGTCAAAATATCTCAAAGTTTGACTAAATTATAGAGAGAAATATAAAGATTTATGACATCAAATAGGTGCACTATGAAAATATAGCTAATAAATAATCTAATAATACTTAATTGGTACCATAAATATTATTATCTTGTCATATAAATTTGATCAAACATAAAAAACTTTGACTTTTCAAAAATTTTGGAATGACTTATGATTTGGAAGCGAGGGAGTATATATATACACACACACGACGAGACTAAAATGCAACAAGGTGCATTTGCTATAGCAAATGCACAGACCCTCCGTCGGACTCGCCAACCAACCACAGCTTAATCCCGCCACCCACCAGAAAGCCGCATACAAAGAATCTTTTATTGATTTGGATAAAAAAAATACAATATCTCTTAAACCGTAGCTCCGATTTCATATCTATTTGCATCAGGTTGTTGGAAAAAATGTGCTTAACAAAACGAGATCCATAAAGGCTATATTTGATGAACTTTTTTTTCAAGTATGTAATTGCAACATCACGATACTATGAGTTGCTATCATAGCTACATTACAATTGCAACTTGGCTGTAGCATAGTTAGCACTAGTTGCGATCACTTAGAACCTTGTTTTTGCACAATTGCTACTGGTTTCAACTAGTTACAATCTAGTTGCAAGTCTAGTTAGTGAACGTTGCAACAATGTACATTCTATGTACAAAATGCACTTATACCCTGCAATTGCAACTGAGAGACTACATCAATTGCAACAAGAAAAATAGACCAACTGCAACTAGACGGAACTAATTGCAACTGGACACAAACCGGTTGCAACTCGGACTGACCCGGTTGCAACTGGACGCGAACTGTTGCAATGGACACAATCTAATTGCAACTAGAACAGTCAGAGTAGTTGCAACTGAGAGGGTGAGTGCATTCTCTATACAGAATGCACCCAGGTGTATTATACCATAACACTATATATATATATATATATATATATATATATATATATATATATATATATATATATATATATATAGGGTGTGGTTTGATGCGATTCGGGTGCGGTGCGGTGGAACTGTTGAATCCGGCTACAGAATTACTTATTCTGTAGCCGGCTATAGAAAAGGAGTTCTATATACGAAGAGTATACTCTATAGCGGGCCATAGAATAGCTTATTCTATAGTCAGGTCACCTGGCGCATCCCAATTGGCCACCTGCTAATCCGGCCCGTAGGCAAAGCCACCGAGCGAACTGAACGGACGAATGGTACAACGGTCATTAGTTCACGACGTAATCAGTGGCACAACGCCAAACAAGGAGGAGCTGCTCGGAGCAATATTGCGTAACGAACCGTCCAGATACATACATGTGCAGAGTACATGCAGGTTACCACATGCCGCGATGCACTTTTGGTTACATGTACGTACTTGCAAATGTCGATTACGAGAATAAAAAAACTAGGTTGACTGTCTAATTTTATTTCAAAAGTTAAACAATTTGTAAAGCAATAAACAATCCATTTACCACAATGGCCTAGGTCAAGTTACTAGATTTTATACTTCTTGTATTTGGTTATCCTCTTTTTAAAAAAATAATTGTAAGTGATTTACTAGAATCAACGCCCTTATGTCTTTACTAGAATTATGCCTGCTGCCATTTTAAATTATGTTTTTACTAGACATTATGCCCTTGTCTATGGTTAACCTTCACGAGAACTTACATACATGGCAATACGCAATTACCCAAGTGGCACGATCAAGTTACTATGGCCTACTCTCTCTCTCTCTCTCCTATTGTCGTAACTCATTGTATAAATATTGTACAGAACTGAAAGTGTCGTATTATTGTACATCTCTGATTCTAATAAATTAGGTATCATTTGTAGTAACTTCGTCATCATACAATTGCCGTAGATCATTTTGTTGTGATTGCTTCATGATAATTGTTTCATCATTATAGTTATCAGTTCCTTGGAACAAAGGCTTTTCACAGAATTATGGTAACTCCCTATCCTAATCATCATGCTAATCCATCGTACGTAACTATTTTCATGGTAAATTTAGTCTCCTGATTAAAGTGTTTGTTCCCCAGAATGGCTTGGTGTCAAATTGTGGTAAAATGATATATAGTGACTCAACCGTTCGAACTATCATATACCTATTTCATGGTAAATATGTATCATCATTATATATAGTAACCGGTTTATGCAAACAGGTTTACATCTAATTACGGTAATTATCCATCCTAAATATCAAGTTGAGTCGTTTGCATTATCGTAACTATTTCTTGTCACTGTGCCCTAATATTACATCTAGCTAGTTAATCGTTCTTAATTTCTCCTATATACACACGATGGGCTCTTTATTCTCGTAATGCATACATGTATTCTCGTAACCCTATATGGTACACTTGAATGCAGATATGGACGGTAGCTTGCCAGGACGTACCGATATAGGAAGCTGCATCAAACGGTGATTTCGTGCTGATATTAATGGCAGGAGTGCTCCCTGCTGATTTGGTGCCAGATGGAATTATCGTCACCTCGGAGGGTCAGCAACCATTAAGACATTAAGTAAGCACGGTTGATCCGTGATTCTGGAGCCGGATGCGCTTGGTTGGTGCATCAATTGGCCTGGACACAAAATAAACTATTTTATGGCCGGTTATAGAGTATAACTATATATATATATATATATATATATATATATATATATATATATATATATATATATATAATGGCGACGCGTGCCTGAGCGAGACATCGATCACCACCGACGAGAGGAGACGGTGAAACGGGTGGTGGCTGCCGTGGCACGACACGGACAGCTCCTACTTTGGTTGCCTGTGTCTCCGTGGAAGCTTCACAAAAAGAGCGAAAAAGTTCCAAGGCACCTTTCAAAAAACATAAACAAAGGAGAAAGTTCTAAGGCATCCTACCTACCCAGCACAAGACGGAAAAAATGACGAAAAAGAAGAGGAGCAGGGGATGCGCCCTGTACGTATCTCTTTCCATTTTTTAAGGAAAGAACGAAGAGGGGAAAAAAAAGAGAGAGGAGACTGAAATGGCAATTTGGTTGGTAGATATCTTTCTCAAAGGTTGGCATATGCAGTCTGGTCGATGACGGGAGATACGATGGAGATAGATAGATATGTGCTCATCACGTACTATAGTGGAGTGCGTATATATGCGTTTCGCTGGCCGAAATTAAGTTAGGGGGTCCCAAACTAACAAATAACAATGGAATGAAATAATATTGGTGCACAATCCACAGAATGGACTACAGTAGTGACCAGAACAAGAAACTGAATAATGGAGCGGCTGCGGCCTGCCCAATTTCTTCGGCAGAGCTGAGGTTCTTGTTCCCTTATTTTCCGGAAAGTAGGCGAGCGTATTGAAGATCCTGCACAAATTAATCTGGATCTTATTAGCGCATACCATCATGGGTGTGGATTAGGAGTGCCCGTTTTCAGTTTTGGTTGCACGATGCTGAATGCAGTAATTGAGCGAGCGCGCGTGCAGCAAATCGAGCTGGCCATGCCCATATGTCACTTATTAGTCCCTGCACATGCGTACTGTACATGCTGCATTTCGTCTCACGTTCAGAGCAGATGACGAGCTGATCGCCCAATAATCCACTTGTCCCTCAACTAATCGTTTGCTAATACCACCAATTAGCACGCAGCGGCAGCAAATGAAACCGCTGGAAAGAAGAGGAATAAGAATCTGTCAGACAAGTTGAACCTTGTCTCATTGTCTATGTCTGGGCCTCTTCAATTCAATCACACTGGACTGTCGGATGCATTTCAGGTATCCAATCCATCCATTCTCTAGTTCTAGACCGGCCGGTCAGCACGAGGTAGCTTGCCGATCGACCGGGGCCAGCCAGTCAGTCAACGAGGAACAGTCGTCCTGGTCGTGCTCGTGCCTGGGCATGTGTTTGCACTGGGCCTTGCATGACTCACTCTTCATAATCCACTGACGTTGACCAGAGAAAGAACAAGTCCAGAAATTCTGCAAAATTTCTGAATTACTAGCCCTGTTTCATTGCGTGTGTCAGCCGCTGGAGATTAAAGCAGGTTCCCGTTGCTGCCGAGAATTATACAATCCAAAGGCTGATCTGCTGTTTGAGTGAAATTCCAAGGGTGGTTACTGGGCTCCCTTTGCGCATGCGTAAAAGTTACTGGGCTCCCTTTTGATCTGTTCAACTGTACTCCACTCAACAAGAGAGTCGGAGAGAGAGAGGAGTCGGCCGGCAACGGCAATGGGGGCATCAGAGGACCTGAAGCAACGAAAGGAAGGTGGATGGATTTTGGGTGCCTGCAAACTGTAAAGAGGGCATGGAAAGAAAGCGCTCGCCTTTCGCTTTCTTTGTGGCATGCCTCATCTACCACTAACCCTAATTTAACTATTACTACTAGTTTATTACTCCTCTACTCGTACCTGACAGCTTTGCGCTAACGGCTATTACCAATCTGTATCGAGACCAAGAGAGCTTAAGGTTGGGTTCAGCATATGCCTGTCTGTCAGAGCATAGAGGTTGGCTCCGGCGATCCAAACGCCAGGCAGTTTACACTGCGCAAGAAGTTGGAGCAGTAGATAATCCAATCAAATGATGTCAAGATCCGAAATTTTTTTTCCAAAAACACAATTGGAATGGAACCCAGTAGGAAAAGAAAAATCTTTCAGTGGAATCTGCCGTCCAAATTGGTGTGGTGAATAAGAATCGGTCGGATCCAAATCCAAGTGGAATTGATAGATGCCGGCACCAGCACGGTGTGAAACGCGGAAGAGACGGGCAGCGCCAGGTGTGAACGGAGGCGGTCGTGCTCTGCTCTGCTCTGCTCTGCTCTGCTGTGCTGATGCTGAAAAAAAGAAGAAAAGAAAGCCGCCGAGGTGGCTCCTCGTGCTCACGTGCGCTCGCCACCAAAAGGAAACCGCCCAGAAAGAAGGCGCAGGCAGATGGGCTTGCGCCGCTGACGACGTGGCCTGGATGGCCCCACTGTCCAGTCACCATCTCGGGCGGGCTTGCTTGGCTAGCCGCCGGCCACAAAGCCCACAACCACAATGGGAGAAGGGTTGGTTGGTTAAGTAAAAAGAAAGGATTTGCTAAAAAAAGTAAAAAGAAAGGAGGTATCTCAAAAAAAAAGTAAAAAAAAAGTCTGGTCGCTATTTTACGGTTGATGATGACGTCGATGGGTGCACCCGCCCAGACGTTTCGCCACCAGTGGAGTAGTTTGGTTTGAAACGTTCCTCCGATTTTCTTTTCTTGTTTTCTTTCTCGGGGCAGTACCCATCGGCGATGTCATGATTTTTTTCCGACCTGCCAAGCAAGCAAAAGTGTTGACCTGACGACCAGTCTTGCGCATAAACACACGTGTTCAGACCTGGGGATACATACACTGTTGTATATTGTTACCGGATTTATATTTTGTTCAATGAATAATTGTGGTGAAAGGGAGCAATTTACAAATTATTGAGAAAAAAAAAGTTTGAACATACTAGTAGTGGATCGGAAGCATGGGCCGCATCCGTTAGTTTTTGCTACTGCAGCCATCCACCAATAACGGCATGGCCTGCCTGCTCGCCCGCTTCAGACAATCATACGAACTGTAGCGGCCACAAACGGGTGTAAACACGCAGTACGCTTTCTGAGAATGCTACTGCTCCTATCTTATTGCAGAGTAGTATCAGTGCACAGAGTTCTTGCAATTTGCTGAACAAAGCAAACGCTGTACGCAGTGTGGCTGTGGCAGCAGCAGTAGCAGCTACAGGGCCTTGTTTTGTTAAAAAGTCAGCATCTAGTACTTCAACTTGGCTTGAACAACCGTCGGAAAGTTGAGCAAGAAACGTGCTAGTATTTGTTATGGTTTTGATGGCTCCTCAAATCAACAAGCCTAATAAGCATGCTTGCGCGGACAAGTTGGGATTTAATTGTGATGGAGCACGAAACATGTGGACGCGTGTGGGCAAAACAGTTAGGGCTAAGCTTGTACGCCACAATTGAGCAGCCTTTTGTTCCCAAAGCAAAATCCCTGACCCGTGGCTAATTAATTCGAAAGCTCCAGCCGCTGTACGTGCACCCACCGTTTGGCTAACACGAACGAAAATGGCGGTTTGGTTTGCCATCAAGGGGACCGGACGATCTGCACATGTTGAGTTGGTTGATGGGGATGTTTCGTAGTATCATTAGGATTAGGATTAGGATTAGGATTAGGATTAGATGCTACTTATACTTCATTCAGTCACCACGCACTGTGAGCGTGCAGGGACGTGACGCCACACACAGCAAATTCGTTCGTTCAATTCGGACCCACACCCACGAACGAAGGCTGGCTGTATCAGGTCACGTGCCGCGTACACAGAATTGTCCTCCGATCCGATCATTGAGGGGGATTGCAGGAGCAGAATCATTCATGACGCCTCAAGAGCCGACACCAACCATGCTTGCTTGTTTTTCACAGTGGTTTAGTACTAGAAAAACAAGTATGCGCCGACAAATGTCTTTTTTAAAAAAAAATAAAGGGGGACAGGTGGTTTACTTACCAGTACAAAGGGCCACTGTTGCAAGCAGTTCGTCCTTTGCCATCCCTTTGCCTGTTTGTCTGATGGCGTGGTCCCTGAAATCTTGCTGGTACCTTTGCCTGCCTCTGCTTATTTGTGATATTAATTAATTGTGCTGATTCGAGCGTTTAAGGTCAGCATGGGCCTTCGAGGTCACCGTCTTTGTCTCTCCGATCTGTTTCTAGAAGCTACGTCTTGTTTAGTTTTTCTTTTGTTCACCCTATTCGCTTGGCTTGTCCAGCCGGACCAGCGCTACAGTACCACCGCATATGGCCAGATTCTCGATATTTGGAATTCTACAATAACCTTTTACTACAGTAACCAGCCGCTACAGTACCACCAGCCGCTACAGTATTTCTCCCTCACATAAATCAGCCCCAGCCAGCCGCTCCAGCCCAGCGAACAGGGTGGTTGTTTCTTCGCATCACAGGGGAATTTGCCCTTGCTGTCAAGGCACGGCTGGAACCTTGCAAAATCGATGGAATCGATGCTTATAGATAATCCTCAGAGGCCCATGTGTAGAAAAATTGCCAAAAAGTCCCTTGACCATCATTTATGGTTTTTCCTTTGCTGGTTTTAAATTGGGTCACCATCCGGGATGACTTGTTAGCAGACAAAAGTTTCTAGCATCCATTCTTTGTCTATGCATTTCCTTCAAGGGCTTGTAGCCGAAGACTTGTATTTTGTTTTTGGAGTTTAAGCTGAACACATTTCTTAAGGAACAAGGTTCGTCTTGTGCCTGCTGTCTAGAAGTTCAGTCTCGCGTTGAAAATTGCCCCGGCAATTGATTCGAATTTTATTTTAAATGAAAACCAAAGAGTTGTAGTTAGATGAAACGAAAAACAAATTTAGGAGCGCGGAATTTCTGATTAATCTGTCCTCTAGAAAAATCTGACTTGCGGTTGCAGCCAGGATGAGCTGACCAGCGAGTGTGACCTCTCTCGCCGATGAGTTCCCAACAGACGCAGACGCTTATCCAATAGGGATCCAATGAATAAAGAAGGCAAATGAAGACCAGCGTAGACCGGCTACGACTTTTTCGTCGCCTTTAGCTTCGGGTTCAAGTCGTCTCTCCTCCACCCATCAGGTTTGACCAAAATTATGACAGAGCGAGCAGCAGTACGTTTCCTGACAGAGCGGCAGAGGGTTACCTGTGGCTAATTGCTGGATTAGTAGCATCCTGGAAAGGGATTAACGGCTGATAATTGCCGCCGGGTTGCTGATCAGTGTCTGATCCAGTAAAAAGCGAGGGCAGCAGGTGTGGCAGTAATTATTGCCCGGCACAGTCACAGATCGCCGCCCTCCAAGACTTCACTGCTGTCGGAATCTTGCCCCTTTTTTTCCTGCGTGCCTCCCACACGCCTTTTCACCACGTGCATCTGCCAACTGCCTCGCCTTAGAAAAAAAAAAGAGAGGGGAAAAAAGATAAACTAAATTCTTATTCGGATTCCTGTAAAAAAAAAGAGGGAAAAAAAAGGTGGCAGGGGAAATGTGCAACGGAACGGAGAAAGAAAACGGCGGTTGCTGGCAACCTACTAAACTACGAAGCCCAAGTGGTGGCCTCCGTCCTGGTGGGGAAGAGAAGCCACACGACAAGCAGGCCAGAGGGGGCAGGCAGAGCCGCAGAGGAGAGGGGAACCGCCAGCCAGAGCCCAGAGCCAGCAACGGGCACGAACCAACGTGACCTCCAAGGCGGAGGAGGAGAGAGAGGCACGGAGCGAGCGCAACGACGAGCAACGGAACAAGAGGGCGCGCGGCGAGGAGGCAGGACGCGACGGTTGCCAGGAGGGAGCCGGTCCAGCGGTGCAGCCGCGGCGCCCGAGGCACAAGAGCACGCGCCTGTCAGCCAGCCCGTGCCCATGGTCGCGCGCGCCGCAGCGGTCGCCCCTCTCCCGTGAGTTGCGAGGGACGACGACGCGGCGCGCAGATGAAGGTGTCCAGGAAGCCGCCGCAGCAGCCGGAGGAGCAGGAGGAAGGGTCGCCGGCGCCGGCGGAGGCCCAGGGGGAGGAGGAGGAGGCGGGGTGCTCGGGGAAGGCGCCGGACGGGGAGGCGGAGGCGGAGGCGGAGGCGGATGGGAGCACGGTGGTGGTCGGCGTGCGCGCGGACAACGAGAGCCGGGCGCTGCTGACGTGGGTGCTCGTCAATGCGGCGGCGCCCGGGGACCGGGTCGTGGCCGTCCACGTCGTCGTGGCGTCCCGGGCGGAGGCGGCTGCCGCGGTCGACTTCGACGCCATGCTCGGCGTCTACGAGGGGTTCTGCAACCTCAAGCAGGTCGCTGCTCGCTTCTCTGCTGCCGTGCTATAGATTCGTTTGTGCTGCTCGCGAGTGCCTTGCTAACATGACAAGTCTTCTCGCTCTCAATCACTTTTCTTCTATTTTTAAGTCTTGCTTCATCTCTTATCCTCCCCTTTTGTGGTGACTTGCACAGATTTGCTTTTTTTTTTTGGCCCGAAGGTGATCGATCCTTTGCCCCCATTCTTCCGTGGCTTTGCCATGGTTAATTCCCTGCAATTTATTGTTTTGTTCTGTGTGCTAACTTGTAATGGTGGTCTGTTGTATGCGCAGATCAATCTGAAGGTCAAGATTTGCAAGGACTCGTCGGTTCGCAAGGCACTAGTCCGTGAAGCCAAACTGTTTGAGGCCTCCAAGCTTGTCCTTGGGCTCGCTAAGAAAAGGCGTGCAATTTCGTGAGTGCCATCAGCGTTTGATGCTCAGTGCTTTCCAGTTGTCCACTATGGAAGCTCTAAGCTTTTTTCGCTCCATGATTACCTCCACTATTGTGATCCGTGCTTTCTATTGTTTCAGGTCCTTGCATTCAGTTGCAAAGTATTGCGCGAAGAAGCTGCCCGCAAGTTGTGCGGTCTTTGCCGTGAACAATGGCAAGATCGAGTTCAAGAGAGAATCAAATATCCACTCAGGCAAGATCTCAGCTGAAGTTGCTCCTTGTGGTGAAGATGACATGTATTGCGTAGTGCCGTTCCAAGCCCATCAACCTAAAGATGTTGGTGAGGGTGACACCACGCAAGATGTTGGCACAAAGGACAGTAAGCCAGAGGACACCATCGTGGAAGCGCAGCCTGTTTCATGCTTGGACCCTGTGGATTTGTCAAGGGATCGGGTTCAGATTGATGCAGATCCTTGTGTTAAGGCTGAAGAGTCATGCGTCGAACCTGTGGATTTGTCAAGGGATCAGGTTAAGATCGATACAGATCCTTCTGTTAAGTCTGAAGAGTCATGCATGGACCCTGTGGATTGGTCAAGGGTTCAGATTCAGATTGATACAGATCCTTCTGTTAAAGCTGAAGAGTCAACAGCTGAACAGAAAGATGGGATTTCGGAGCTTCCTGGTCAGGGTGCTAGCGTGTTGTACTGTGTGCTTCCGGCAAGGAGTTCCGATTCAGTCGCAAGTACTTCAAGTAGGCAGGACCATGATTCAATTGATCTGCCAACTGAAGGGGCTGGGGAGCTCTACTGTGTCTTACCCCCAAGAAATGGTCATTCTGGCAGGAGTATTGGTGATTCTAAGCGTTCAACTGTGAGTTGGAAAGGTGCTAAACCATCCAAGTCGGCGCTTGAAGGGGATGGCGACCTGTACTGCCGGCTGCCTAAGAATGGACGTTCGGGTAGGAGTTCTGGGGGATCCAAACGTTCTGTTGGTATAAAAGGTGTGATTAGGCGTAGCAGCAGTTTCTCCAGTCATATTCATGTGAACTCGGAGACATCACCTAGTAAGAGGGATGGCTCAGTTTGCATGGCTACTACTGAACAGTCATCCTCTACTGTATCCACAGAAGCTGAGGATTCACCAAATTACTCTGCACGAAATGCTGAAACTCACTTGAGTTCTCCAATGTCATTGAGAAGGATGATAGAAGGAAGATCCGACCGCTGCCACCTCCGTAGGAGGATCTTCAGCCATCACAGAAGCTCATCTTTTGAATGGGCAAAAATCTCAATGGTTCAATGGGCAATGAGGCTTCCAAGCCGTTACACTTCAGTCCACCCAGACAGCAAACTATTGAAATCGGATGCAAGTCCAAGGTTGAACTGTGATTCTGAAACTGAATCCACTTCAGCTGTTGAGCCAGAATCTATGTTTTCTTTCGCTTTCTATGATGTAGCATGGCCTCCAAGTGAATTGGAATTGCTTCGACAGAAGTATTCTTCAGTTTGCCGGTTGTTTGGTTACGAAGAACTCAAACTTGCAACATCCAACTATTCACCTGGTAATTGCCTCTAACAGTATCATTACTTTAGTATGTGCGTTTTTTTGTTTTGACTAAATGAACAACTTATTTTTCTTTCTGGTGATGCAGATATGCTAATTGGAAAAGGTGGAACCAGCCAAGTTTACAAGGCACAACTATATGATGGAACATATTCTGCCATAAAGATTCTGAAACCCTCGATTGATGCAATACATGAGTTTATTACAGAGATTGAGATTGTAACCAGCTTGCAACATGACAACATTGTCGCACTAAGGGGATTCAGCTTTGAGAACTACAATCTTGTGTTGGTATATGATCACATGTCCAAAGGAAGCTTGGACAAAGCTCTTCATGGTAAGCCTCAAGGTATAATACAACAATCTCTTCAGTCCTTAACTTTTCTGCTAGCTGGCCTCTTATTGGTTACTGCTATTGCTCTTCAGGAAATAATGATGACAATAATTTTCTTATCTGGGAGAGGAGAAATAAGATAGCAATCGACATTGCAAGAGCACTTGAATTCCTTCATCTTGGCAGTGTGACCCAATCTGTGATTCATGGCGATGTTAAGTCTTCAAATGTCCTCCTTTCTGAGGATTTTGGGGCAAGGGTAAATATTCAGATTAAGCTTGCAAATACCTAGGGCTATAAGTTGGACGAGTTCATGTTTCCCCCAGTCTAGATCTATATAGTGAGTCTTTTTTTTGATTAAGGATAAAATGTGAGACATGTGGGTTCATAAATTAACTTGATGCATAAGAAGTGATGCTTCGTAAGAACCATTTTCTTGAATGTCATTGTAACAACCATTAGGTACACACCTGTCAGTAATGTTGTTTATGGTTGTGACATCATT
This sequence comes from Panicum virgatum, assembly GCF_016808335.1. Lineage (NCBI taxonomy): Eukaryota > Viridiplantae > Streptophyta > Magnoliopsida > Poales > Poaceae > Panicum > Panicum virgatum. Next base: position 1,321,573 of record NC_053144.1, read on the forward strand.
GCCTTTTGGAAATTGCAGCTCTGTGATTTTGGGTTAGCAAAGCAAGTGTCAGCTTCGACTCCCCACCTAACATGTACTGACATCACCGGAACTTTCGGGTCTGTATCATCTCTGAGCTATGGTTTACTGTTTTTGTTAATTGAACATAAAATCTGAAGTGGTTAACGAACTATTCTTATACAGGTACTTGGCTCCCGAATATTTTTCGTATGGTAAGGTCAATGAGAAGATTGATGTCTATGCTTTTGGAGTCGTACTGCTAGAGATTATTTCAGGAAGGAGACCCATTACACCAGGAACTGCAAAGGGCCAGGAAAGCCTGGTTGGTTGGGTATGTTCCTTACAGCACTGTTTTTTATGCAAGCTGGCTTGATCAGTAACATGTCGTGGCCTAAGAACAATACTGTAGCCACATGTTTGTTAGTTCAGTTTTTATATTCACGGTGATGGGTCCATTTGATCACTGCTGAACATGAGAGCTGTGATTTCTTTTTTCTAATCTCCCTTCATGGTTACAGGCAAAGCCCTTGCTGTCCAGTGGAGAAATTAAACAGCTGGTTGACCCATTTCTGGGGAACGATTATGACTGCGATGAAATGGAGAGGATGACGCTGGCCGCTTCGCTGTGCACAAGGACATCCTCTCATTCTAGACCAGAAATGTCACTGGTAAGAACATGATGATTTACATGGAAAGAAGAACACTTGCAGTTTCATCAAAAACAGCACCGCTCGCTGCACAAGTCTGATTTCGAAATGCTTATTATGCGACCCAGGTCCTGAAACTGCTCCAAGGGGACGACGCTACAATCGCTTGGGCACGGTCGCAGGTCACCGCCAGCTTCGACGGTTCGGATGAGGAGATCTCAACCCCTGAGTCTAACATGCAGTCGCATCTGAGCCTTGCGCTGCTCGGGGTGGAGGAGGACGACACGCTCTCGCGCTGCAGCAGCACCGTGGACACCTCGGCCGACGGCTACTGGAGCCGGTCGTCGAGCTTCGACTAGCACCCTCAATCTCCAGAGTTGTGTGTACAGATTCCATGTGTTTGGGGGTGATTGGCGAGATGATTGCGTCCGGGCAGTGGAAAACAGAGGCCTGCCTGCTTATTAGTTGGGAGATGCGGTGGTCGTAGCGTTGCTAATTTAGTTAGGAAGTTGATTTTGTTGTAGATCTAACCCTGCTGGCCCTGGCCCTGGCCCTACGATGCAGTTGTTGTTCTGTTATCATTTATCAGTGGTTTCTTGGTCCATGTTGCATTTGTCGTTGCCTTAGCCTCTCTCTCGCTCTGCCTGATGAACAGGTGTGAAAGCTCGCTTGTCTGATTGGAACTCTCTCTCTGTGGGTGTGTTCAGTTCTCACAAAATTTCCAAATTTTCCATCACATCTCTTATCACACGAAACATTAAATATAGCAAATAACCCATGCATGGAGTACTAAATGTAGTTAAATAAAAAAAATAATTGTATAGTTTTGATGTACGTTGCAAGACGAATCTTTTGAGCCTAGTTAGGTCATAGTAGGACAATATTTACCACAAACAAACAAAAAGTGCTACAATGTGTTACAGTGACTGATGCGACTTTTTCTCCCCTTCTCCCTCCTCTAAACACAGCCTCTCTCTCATAATGTCAGGAGATGGAGATTCGATGTGAGTATTGGGGTACGGCCCCACAAGCAGTCTAGCACAGTCTGGACGGCGCATAGGCAGAAACGACGGAGCGCTGACACCATCATAGCATTATCATCCCGCGCGAGTCAGCGCTCGTCCATCATCACGTACTTGTCAAAATCTCAACGAGTCAGCGCTCGACCATGCTGCCGCAGCTACGGTTGCGACTGCAAGCCTGCAACGCGTCGCGTGCGGCTTTTCTAGTGCTGATCATGTGACCGTGTCGATCCTGTTCAACATGCAAGGCAAAGGCAGCACTCGCATGCAGGGTTTACCTTTTCGTTTTTTTTCCGAATCCCGCCGTTTGCTGGAAACGAAATTTCGGTCGAAATTTCGCCGAAATTCGCTAATTCCGAACGGAAAGAACCTCAAATTCAAAAAACGAAATTCCGATGAATTCCGACCGAAATTTCGGTGATTTCGACCGAAATTCGGTGATTTTCGACCGGAAAATTATGTAATTTGTGTTTTTCCTACTATTCCCGAGGTCAAATGAAAAACTTTTGAATACCAACTTTGTTCAGTTTTTCAAGATCTACAACTTTTGTTTTACGAATTTTTTCAATTGAGCAATGGTTTGAAAGTTATTTAATTGTTTCAAAAACTATCAATTAAAAGTCTTGTCATTTCATGTGACAACTTCCATTTTCTCTCTTAGGCCTCAACTGGACTTTTATTATTCTTGTTATTGCGGATATGCCTATAAATTATTACAACACAATACATCCAAAGTCTATTAGAATTATTACAATCCAAAGATACAACAGAGGCAAAGACATAGTCCATACTAAGTCCATGTAGCATATTCTCTGCATTTAAATACAACAGAGTACACCAATTGTTATATATATTCATCATCTGACAAGAAAGCTTAATTTGTGTAACAATATTAGAAATTATTCTGTTGACTGCACATACATTGTAAAATAAGAAAACGAATCTAATCTGTCTCAGTAGTTTACCATCCTTGATACGACAAAGATACTTTATTCGTGCGTACAAGGCAAGCAACCTATATAGTACAAGCCTAGCAGTCAAATCTCCAAACAAACTTTTATTTTAAAGTGTGAGTTCGGTCATGAAAAACATATTAATAGCTGGTTAAAATTTTCAAGTTCTCAAATACTCCAATCTGTTTTACTCCTACTACATGCCATCCTAAAATAATTACGGTCTCTCACAAATTTTGTCGCTAACTTTAAGGAAAAGCATGCATATAGATATTATTATAGGAAAAAAACAATTCACATGCATGATACGTACGGATTCATCGTCAGAGTTAATTCTACATTACTACAACTTCTCATGGTTTCTGCGTATAGCTAGCAGAAGCGACATAATTAAAGAGTAAACGTGCGTGTGTATTGCACACCTGCCCATGTCATGTCCAAACCACAAGCAAATTTCTGACAAATAAAGAAGAAGCGTTTATATGCGTATGAAATTGAATAGGTACCTCACCAACATCATGATAAACCAAAGTCTAGTTGAAGTCGAGGGGAGAAAACAAATTTTTGCACATGAAATGACGAGTCATTCAAATTATGGTTTCAAATGTTAATTTTAGCCTAGCAAATGATCTTAGATTTGAGTGTGTTCTAGTCCTATTTGCTTAGAAAAACACCTAGTTTTTTATCATATTTTTTTTCCAATTTTTTATAATTTTTTTTTGAAATTTCCAAATTCAAAACGAAAAATACCGAAATGTACCGAAATTTTTTTCCCGGTAATTAGCGGAAACGAAATTTTTTTCGAAATTTCGCCGAAATTGTTAACCCTGCTCGCATGTGACGCCATTGATGGCAGCATTACAGCTGCAGACACTTTTAGATCGACTATTAGCATCATGAGAGAAAACGTGTCACATGCTACTCCAGTTTGAAACGACTTTTAGATCGATTTTGTTCCCTACTTTTCTCAAAGGGGATGGATGTCTGAGATTAAGTTCTTTGTGTTCAGTGCAATGCCAAAACCCAAAAGATAAGTTCTTCGTACCACCGGATGAGGAAAAAGTTCTATTTACCTCCCTGGACTGTGGGATGAGTTTACGTTTTCATCCTAAACTTGAAAACCGCATATTTTAGCTCCTCGAACTTGCAATACCGAAAGTCTGACATCCGTAGGCGGTTCCGGTTCTCTGAGTGGTTTTCCTCTTTTCTTTTATGTTTATTTTGGATGAAACTTTGAAAAATCATAGTAAATCACAAAACATAAAATAAAACATTTAATTTTGTTGGACTCCATATGAGTAGATACATGTAGTGAATATATGATATGATATAATCTAGTATTTTTTTTACTTTTAGATATACACTTTTCTATAATTAATTCATATCTATATTTTTTTGTCCAATTATGGTGAAATTTTTATACTGGTCTAACTATTAAATGGTTGATCTGTAGTAAAAATTTCATGCTCATTGGATAATGTATGCCTGAGATATAGATTTAGGAGTTTAATTCCAAGCTATATGAGATTCTTCAGTTTTTTAAGACAAAATGATCCAATGACAATGAAATTTTTACTATATCTCAATAATATAATTATTAGCTCACCACAAAAAATTCACCATAATTGGACCACAAAAACTTTAGATATGAATTAATTTAGAAAAGTGTATATCTAAAAGTAAAAAGATATTTTTTATTGAATTATATCATATCATATGTTCACTGCGTATATCTACTAATGTGGAGTACAACAAAATTTATTTTTTCATTTTCTGATTTTTTTGGATTACTATGATTTTTTAAAAATTTATTCAAAATAAATATAAAAGAAAACAAGGAAAACCACTGAGACTCGTATGTCCGGTATGGCGAGGTCGGGGAGCTAAAATACCCAGTTTTCGAGTTTGAGGTGAAAATATAAACTCGGCCCATAGTTTAGGGAGATAAATAAAATTTTTTTCACCATAAGAATCCTTCTGGGCTGGGCTGTCGGCTTGCTCTCTCTGTCCAGCTTTATGGGCTGCATAAGCGTTTCTTGGCCCTGCAGCCCAGTTGGCTGCAGTTCGGATTTACTTCCTCCTGCCTCCCGCCAGGTGCTGGGCCTCGTCTTCATCCCCGGTGGCGGTGGGGAGCTGCCGCCGACGAGCAGGGCGGGCACGACGAGCAGCACGAGCACGAGCGGAGGCAGGTAACGGAATATGGAACCTTCTCATCCCAATCCCTCCGACCAAACAACAAATCGGATCAGGCCAAACCTCCGATTCCAATCCGTGTTCTCTGCCGAGTTTGAGACGTCCACCGCACTGTATTATACATATATAGAAAACAAACACGCATCCTCGCGATCTCCGCCGCAGCAAAAGCTTAACCCTAACGCCCCCAAAGCTCCTTGCCTGCGCTTTCCGGCCTTGGAAGCTTAATCAACCCTAGCGCCACCGCAGGAAACAAACTGATGGCGACGGCTGTTCCCGATTCTCCTGTGGATGGCCCCGTGAAAAGCTCCGCAGGGTTGAAGACGGCGGCGGGGCAAGAGGAGGTGGTAGCCATCGTTGACCCTCGGAAGGCGTTTCTGATCAAGCTCGCACTTGTGAGGATTCTTCTTCCCCACTTGTCCTTCTAGATCTATCAAATTCTCAATTATTCTCCTTTTTTTCACAGAAAAGAATATTAATTAGATTACCCCCCGTTTATTGACACTCACTTGCCCATACCCTAGATAGATTTTATCTACTATCGTCAATCTATGTGTTTTGTTGGCCGCAACCAACAAGGCCTTTTGTTTGTTGCCCAAGATTTTGGAATTAGTTTTCCTGTTTCATCTATTAAGAAATCCACTAGTGTGTTAGTGTGTCGCTACATTACTTGAAGCCTGCATGATCATTGTTTAATTACTTTGTAAATGTTGTTAAGTAACTAGACTTTAGTTGACCAGGCTGCTGTTAATTAAACTATTAGGAAAAGAAAAGGGCATATGGTTTAGGAACAATAAAGATCTTTCTTCCCTATCCAAACTTATGAGAAGACAATGCCAATATAAAGCATGTATTAGTAGTGTTCTCTGCTCTTTATTCAGAGATCCTTTACCCTATAATTTCGCCTATTTGCTGATAGTAGCCTTGATATGTTTGCAGTTACCGATAAAGTTTTCTGAGTTTAATGTGTACTAGAAATATTGGAATGTCCTTATCTTATTGGTCTTGAACCCTTTTATTCCATCCAATTGGGAAATGATGTTGTTCCCTCTTGTTGGTACTTACGACTCTTACTATTAATGAACCCTCTTTCTTTCTTCTTTTCCGTGTACAGGAGCTAGTTAAGTATTTGTTTGTTTTGCCTCTTAAGTCTTAACTAATATTTTACACTTACTCCTTGCTTCTGCTTGCAGGATGTTTTCTTTGTGCTGTATTTGATGTTTTACATTGGTATCTTGGCGGTGCTTGTCAAACTTGCGAACAACTGGTGGGATCTATGGCCAGGTGTATTTGTCGTATCGCCTCTCTGTATAGGAATGCTCTGCCTGACGCCCAAGATGAAAGTGGTGTATATTCAGCTCTATGCCACGAAGTGGCCTCTAAGAAATGATGATCATTGCACGGAACTTCCGGGATCTGAGAAATAAGGCAATGAACGAGTGAATAAGGGGCACAGTTAGTTTTTTTTTTGAGGTAAAGCACAGTTAGTATTGTGCCCTGGTAAGTTGTAGCGTGGTAGCCAGTAGTATTGTCGTGGCTCTTGATGGGGCCACAGCCGGGTGGCGTAGTGCACCCGTCTAATCCCATAGCGTGGTTACTCGGGGAAGTGCAAGTTACCTGTAGCAGGACCGCCCAATTAAACCGGCTTAAGTGCGCTAACCATCATCTTAATACTTAATTAAGTTACTGTGCACTTAAAACGGTGTAATCTGACAGGCTGTCGGATAAATTCCGATTAAACTACTGTACTCCAGAATCACAATTGCACTAGTAGACCCGTACGAAGACGAGCACAGGTGATACCAGCATACAGAAATCTTCAAATTAATTTACAACACAGGTTTTACATAAAAGGTTTAAATACAAAAGACAGAGTTCAAAAGCACAGCGGAAGTTTAAAAACCGAGTTCGAAATACAATACGATATCCACGACGACGATACAAGGCAAGGTCCACATCCTGCCCACCGATGTGACGCCAACGTACTCGTTCTTCACGGGGAAGACGGGGCCCACTCGACGGTCCAACCTGGAGGAAGCGGTTGTCCAATCCAGGACGCACATACCTCCTCGAAGTCCGCGGGGGCACAACCTGCTCAGAAGGGTTACAACAGCAACCCTAAGTATACTAATACTCAGCAAGACTTACCCGACTTTGGGTATACTTAGCCCATTACCTAGACATGCAAAGCTTTTTGGCTCTGGAGTTCTTTTGCTGAAAGGCTGCTAGAGGTGAATCCTTACTTTCAATATTTTAGCTCCATTTAGTATAGCGAGTATTAACTAAATTCGCCTAAACATCTAGAGCACACATGGTGGATCAGATTATCCTTCAGCATCTCACAAACCAACCTTTTCCATTCCGTTCTCATTCCACTTTCTTACTACGATGTGACAAAGTGACCAAGGCTCTCATATCCGCGAGTCACGGCGAATCAATCCGATTTAACCTTGCAAGGTGGACCCAACCAACACGACACATGTAAGCCCCGTCGGGCCACGCCCGTCAACTGTTTCCATCATTACCACGACATCTGAACCACGCCTGCTAAAACCCAGGTGATGGGCCCCTCGCGGCGAACTCCCGGAGAACCCGGAGGCGGCATCCTATCCAACACCCGCCAACTCCCACGCCCAGCGTAGCAGGACGGAATTCAAATTACCGTTGTAAAGCGGTACACAGCTTACCGGTTTCGACTACCTCCTACTTCCGTTATGTGGTTGGTACTGTTCAATCCTCGATCAACACTGTCAACAACGGTACGGTCCTTAATTGACACAGGCGGAGATTTCTTTTCATCCATTCCATACCAATAATCCAACTCATTTCCGCCCGGTCTCCATTTCTTTTTACTCAACAACTCATTTCAAAACCATAGCTAAGGAATCAAGATCCTAAAACTCGCGAGTGACAGTAATCACTCGACTTTTACCGAGATCCTACTTAGCAAAGCATTGCTAACGATACCTGCGCACTAGTATGGACTCACAGGTACCTAGGGAGAACATGCATACTAGAGTTTCATACAACTCCTAAAACTTAAATGCACAAATAATTAAATAAACATTGAATAATTAAATTATGGTTATGCTCCGGGGCTTGCCTTGCAGGTCAGCGAGGTCAGCAACTTCTTCGCAAGTGGGCTCGCCTGCGTCTTCCTGCTGCTCTCCCGCTTGCGGCTCCTGGATCGGCTCGGCGATCAGCTCGTAGGCGGCTTCGTTCGCGACATCTACACGTATGAAAAAGAATGCCAGGCAATAGTTAGGACACATTGCAATGCATGAGTGCTTATGATGCGATTCCAAAGTTCAACTCACTTTAGCCTGAAGTGTTTCCTTCAAAACAATAATTATTAAACTTGCTTAGAGCAGTATGGATTAAGACAGAAGCTTGCGTTGTTGAGGCTACACATGCATGAAACAATTAACTAACAACATTTATTGACGATCGAGAGTATTCATTTTAACTCTAGAAAAGAAATCAAACAACAATAGATCTACACACATGCACATAGACCATGCACCTGAAAATTTTCCAGTGGATTACACATGCAAGGAGTAAGCCACTGTAAATTTTTCCTAATTTTTAGAGCAACGGAACAACCGGTATTAATTAAACTAGCTTAAACGCAAACTGAATTTTCATCAGGGGCAAAGTGACATAATTCATGCTTGAGCATTTTTAGGATTTTTCTGTGAATTTCTATGCAATTATGAAATTTTCAGCCGAAATAAAGAATTAAAATTGAAAAACATTAAAAAAGGGGGGCTGACAGCCGGGCCCCACACGTCGGTTTGCGTGGCGCTGCCCAGAGGCACGCGCTCAAGGCAGCCCGCGGCGGCGCCACGGCTAGGGCGGCGGCGCGCGGCGTTTCCCCGCCGGTGAGGTCGGACCGGCGGCGCGGCGGGGCGGGTGGCGGCCAGGGGACCCAGGCGGCCGTGCGGCTCGCGGCGGCGGCCCGCGAGCGCGCGCAGGGGAGCCCCGTGGCGTGAGCCGGCGGTGGCACGCGGCGGCGACAGCGGCGCGGCAGCGTTCCGACGCCGGCGGCCGCTGAATCGAGTGGGGAAGGGGTCGGGAAGCAGGAGTAGGTCGCGTGGGTGCTCATCGTGTTCTCGATTCGGGCAGAGGAGGGCCGGAAGAGGGAGCTCGACGGAGAAGGGCGGAGCTCGGCGGGGATGGAAATGGCGGCCGGCGCTCCGGAGGTCGATTCGGCCGGGGAGTGGCTCAACTCGAGGTCGGGAGGTGGTGTAGTGGTGCGGGGTGAGGTGGAGGAGGTTGGGGCGCGCGGAATCGAACTGCCGCGGCGAGGGTTGGCCGGCGCGAGGTCCGGCGGCGGCACTGCACGGACTCAGCTCCGGTCGCGAAGCGAGAAAGGGGAAAGGCGAAGCGAAACCGGAGACGGCACCAGAATGATAAGCACGGCTCGCTTGTCGGTCGCTCATCGCGACGGCCGACGCGTGGAGAGCTCGCCGGCGGTATGGCGTCGGGGCGGCACAGGAGAAGCACTGGAGAGCACAGTGATCGCATTTAAAGATTTTGACTCGATTTTGGTTAACTGAAACTCAAAATTTCATGTAGCAACTTGAAATTTGGCCAAAATAAAAATTGTAGAGGAATGAAAGATCTACAACTTTCGTTTTGGGCGAAAATTGATTTAAAGCTCGGATCACTGAGAAAAACAGGGTCGAACGTAGCTAAGTCGAACGTTACTATGCGAACTCGATTAGCGTTAATGACAAAGTTGAGTCCACAATTAGCGAGTTAACTCATGATTAGTGAGCACAATTAACACAGGGGTGTTACAGCCTTCCCCCCTTAAAAGAATCTCGTCCCGAGATTCAGGCACGAGAGAATTTAAACAGGCGGGAAAGGTTCGAAGATGTAGTACCTGGATGAGCGTTTAAAAACTCCGGATACTTGGATCTCAGAAATTCCTCTTTCTTCCAAGTAGCTTCATCTTCAGAGTGATTACTCCATTGAACTTTATAGAATCGGTTGGTTGTGCGGCGAGTAACTCGATCCTTGCGATCGATAATCTTGATAGGGTGCTCAGGATAAGTGAGATCGGACTCTAATTGAATCGAGTCACTTTCAACAACTTCAGTCAGAACTCTAAGGTACTTTCTGAGTTGTGATACATGGAAAATGTTATGAACTGCAGAAAGATTCGCTGGAAGATTCAATCGGTAAGCCACTGGACCGCATCGTCCCACAATTGGATATGGACCGATGTAGCGGGGAGCTAACTTCTCTTTTATTTCGAATCTTTGCACGCCTTTCCAAGGTGATACTTTTAAATAGACATGGTCACCGACCTTAAAAACGAGTGGATCTCTTCTTTTATCCGCATAGCTCTTCTGCCGAGACTGTGCAATCTTTAAGTTGGCTTGGATAAGACGGACCTGTTCTTCGGCCTCTTGAACCATGTCGGGTCCAAAAATAGTTCTTTCCCCGCTTTCAGACCAATTGAGAGGTGTATGGCATCGACGACCGTATAATGCTTCAAATGGTGTCATTTTGATGCTTTCTTGATAACTATTGTTATAAGAAAATTCAGCTAATGGCAAACATTAATCCCATTTCTGTGGCTAGGTTAAGACACAGGCACAAAGCATATCCTCCAAAATTTGATTTATCCTCTCGGTTTGGCCGTCTGTCTGAGGGTGATATGCAGAGCTACGAATAAGATGGGTTCCCAAGCAAGCATGCAATTGCTCCCAAAAACGAGCAATGAATTGAGTTCCACGATCAGAAATGATGGTCTTTGGCACACCATGCAAACAATGTATGCGATTTATGTACAATTCCGCATATTGCTTGGTCAAGTATGTCGTCTTAACTAGGAGAAAATGTGCCGACTTGGTCAGTCTATCCACTACAACCCAAATAGAGTCGTAACCCTTTTGAGTTCGAGGTAAGCCGATGATGAAATCCATACTTATATCTTCCCATTTCCATTCTGGAATATTCAAGGGCTGGAGAGTTCCAGCTGGTCTGAGATGACTAGCCTTAACTCTTCTACAGATATCACACTCTGACACATATTTGGCTATTTCCCTTTTCATCCGAGTCCACCAAAATTGTTGCTTCATGTCTTGGTACATCTTGTTACTACCCGGATGAATTGATAGTCGTGAAGTATGGGCTTCGTCAAGAATTTGTTTTCTGAGCTCAAAATTCTTAGGTACCACTAATCGGTTCTTGAACCATAACACATTCTCAGCATCCTGGTGGAAGCAATTCACTTTATGGTCTCCTTCTGATAGTCTTCTCTGAATTTCCTTCACCCCTTTATCTTGCTTTTGTGTCGTGATGTCCTTCACCCCTTTATCTTGCTTTTGTGTCGTGATGATGAGATCACGAAGAGTAGGAGTAAGCTCTAGATGAGCCAAGGTGCCATGTGGTATAATGCTTAAATCCAGCTTTTCCATTTCATAGCAAAGAGACTCGCTTAATGGTATAGCTTAAATGCAATGACAGTGAGCTTTGCGACTTAGTGCATCAGCGACTACATTTGCCTTGCCAGGATGATAATGCACTTCGAGCTCATAATCTTTAATCAACTCAAGCCATCTCCTTTGACGCATGTTCAGATCAGCTTGAGTGAAGAGATATTTGAGACTCTTGTGGTCAGTATAGATGTTGCACAATGTGCCCAGAAGATAGTGTCGCCAGATCTTCAGAGCATGGACCACAGCTGCTAATTCAAGATCATGAGTGGGATAGTTTTCTTCATGCCTCTTGAGTGATCGAGAAGCATAAGCAATCACTCGGTTCTCTTGCATCAAGACACAACCGAGTCCTGTGCCTGAGGCATCACAATAAACATCGAATGGTTTTGTAGTATCAGGCTGGGCCAAGATTGGAGCTGAAGTGAGAAGTGTTTTCAATTTCTGGAAAGCTTCCTCACATCGGCACTCCAATAGAATTTGACACCCTTCTTAAGAAGTTCAGTCATCGGCTTCGCAATTCTGGAGAATTCTGGGATGAATCGTCGATAATACCCAGCTAAACCCAAGAAACTGTGGATTTCAGGGACTGGAGTTGGAGCTTCCCAATCGAGTACATCCTGTACTTTACTGGGATCCATAGAGATGCCTTCAGCAGATATGACATGACCTAGAATTGGAACTTCCTTCAGCCAGAAGTCACACTTGCTGAATTTGGCATAAAGTTGGTGCTCTCTCAGAAGCTGAAGAACTATGTGAAGATGACGAGCATGTTCTTCCTCATTTTTGGAGTAGATCAAGATATCATCAATGAAGACCACGATGAACTTATCTAACTCCGGCATGAATACTGAATTTATAAGGTACATGAAGTAAGCTGGAGCATTGGTTAATCCGAAAGACATCACCAAATACTCGTAAAGACCATAACAAGTAGAGAAAGCTGTTTTTGGAATATCCGCCGGTCTGATTTTGATTTGATGATAACCAAATCTGTCGGTACCCCAGGACTGGGGTACCCCCTCTTGCTGTGTCTAGGCAAGGATCTTATAGTTATCCTTAACTACATCCAAACAACCGGACCCCTGCGGTCCGGAATCCTGTTCTCCCAGCAGCGGCCTGGGTAGTTCCTCAGTTGGGAAAGGTCCGGAGACACCACGTGTCCCGGAGAAGGCAGGAACTCGTGCGCAAGCAGTCGGGACTCCGGACCTCCCCGAGGAGACCGGACCCCCGCAGGGTCCCGGACCCCACATGGGGTCCCGGACCCCCTGTATAATAACCGGACCCCTCGCTAAGGGAAGAGATCGACGCCCCGCGTCGGGGTGGTCCGGGGCCGCCACGTGTCTGCAAGACATGGCCGTTTGGGTTTCCATACCAACGTTCACCCACCATTGCATTTATTGCAGTAGGTGAACGTCTGCATTGATATGACAGAAGCTGAGGCGTTTCATTGACCAGGGGATACTATTGATCGCGTATTACCAAGGCAGTGGAGCCGCTGGCGCCGCCCATACTGCGTCTGCCAGATGGATACGACGGCTCAGCTTCGCCCATTATGACGCTACATAATAGCCTCAGCAGGCCACGCCGCAAGCTACGCTACTCCAACGAGCGCCTAGTTGACGGGACAAGAAAAGACCCCCCTGAGTCAGGAGAGCAGCAGTAAAGATTCGCTACCGCTGTAGCCACAGTCACGTTGGGCCCACCTGTCGGGGCATCCACGCCCTATGTACCCGCTCCCCCTTGATCTATAAAAGGGGGAGGACGCCGCTAGAAAACCTCAGGCTGAGCAAGAACCAAGGCCAGCAGAGGATAGGTTCATACACAACCAAGAACAATACATCTCACAGTGGACGTAGGGTATTACGCTCCGGCGGCCCGAACCACTCTAAATCGTGTGTTCTTGAGTCCCCTTTCTCAGCGTAGATCTAGCCCCATTGCCTAGTACTTCCCCGAGTACTCCCTCACTGGGAATAGGCGGGTGCGTTCCGCCACCCGGCTGTGGGTACCCCTAGAATCCCCACGACATTTTGGCGCCGTCCGTGGGGAGGGACAGGCGTTGGCTGGATTTTCGGGCTTCTGGGCTGTGTTCATCCTCTGCAACGACGAGCGAGAAGATGAAGGAAGGCAGCGCCACACTCACTTCACATGCCATGGCACCGGCGCTCCAACGCCCTCGGTGCGGCGGTGCACGGCAGCGACGCCTGCTGTGCGTCGCCACTGCGACACCTCAGAGCCGGCGTGGCAGCGCACAGCGGAGGCGCCGCTGCGCGCTGCCGTCCCTACGTCGACTCAAGGTTTTCTCTCAAGCAACGGCCACGCCTCCTCTGCGGTGGCATGGCGTCGGCTCAAGGCTTTCTCTCAACATGGAGCCTGGAGCCGACGGCCATCCCGGAGGAAGTTGACCGTGTCGTCCTGCTGTCTCCAGCGCCGGAGATCCACCTCAGCGTTGCTCGGCGCTGCTGCAGACAGGACCCCGCCTCCTCGTGCGGGGGCCCCTGGCGCTAGCACCAAGGACAAGCCGGCGAACGACCGCACTTCTCCACGCGTCGCACCGGCCCATCTGCTGCGCAAGCGCTCTGGTTTCCATCGGCAACGGCGACGGCAGGGGGAGGGGGCCTCTCCCATTCAAAGCCAAAGAATTTGTCTCATGCCATGTAAGCATGTGACAGCTCTTAGGCAAGAAGGGGTCCCCCGAGCTCCCGAAGTGATGCTGGATGATGCGGTTCAGGCATGTCCAGGGCACCTTCACCTCCGAAGAACACGCTGTATAGCATGCAGCCGTAGGTTACTCCTAAGAAAAAACTAAGAGAATTCCTCCTTTGTAATAGCGTGGCGTCTACGTGTGTGCCCAGAGCGGTCAAGGTCCGACCTTGTAAACCCGACCTCTGGCCCTATCACACAAACAGGCAAAAGCGGTCCGGAGCGGTAGAGGTCCGACCTCGTAATCCCGACCTCCGATGTATACCGTGACAACCACAATAATAAAGGAGACTTTCTTTTTCAGTTTTACCTAGGCTCCACCCTGATTACATCTATTCGCCTTGGTTTAACTATTCTTTTCTCTTGACCGGAGTTTCCCTTATTGCTAACAATCCAAGTTAAGTTGCTGGCTTGTGGTCAGGTGAAGACACCCCTTCTAGCTGGAAGGCGGTCCGGACCCCTAGGGACCTGCTCTGGGGAAGTGGTATTTGTATCCTGGGGTAGAGAAGCTCCGCGTGGCTTAGCCTGGTAATGTACCCTAAAGTTTACGTACTTCACTACCCTGTTACAAGTACTCTAGTATCCAAGACTGCTGTCTTTAGAGGTCCCGGGCTCTCTTCTAGTATAAGGCTTGGTTTCTTTGCACCTTACTATGAGGTCCGGTAACAAGCTTCATCGGATTGTCAGCAACGGTCGCTCCAAGTCCACTCCGGTGGCCCGCTCCGGCGGAGACCGCTCGCCACGGTCGCTCCAAGTCCACTCCGGTGGCCCGCTCCGGCGGAGACCGCTCGCCACGGTCGCTCCAAGTCCACTCCGTTGGCCCGCTCCGGCGGAGACCGCTCACCACGGTCGCTCCAAGTCCACTCCGGTGGCCCGCTCCGGTGGAGACCGCTCGCCACGGTCGCTCCAAGTCCACTCCGGTGGCCCGCTCCGGCGGAGACCGCTCGCCACGGTCGCTCCAAGTCCACTCCGGTGGCCCGCTCCGGCGGAGACCGCTCGCCACGGTCGCTCCAAGTCCACTCCGGTGGCCCGCTCCGGCGGAGACCGCTCGCCACGGTCGCTCCAAGTCCACTCCGGTGGCCCGCTCCGGCGGAGACCGCTCGCCACGGTCGCTCCAAGTCCACTCCGTTGGCCCGCTCCGGCGGAGACCGCTCGCCACGGTCGCTCCAAGTCCACTCCGGTGGCCCGCTCCGGCGGAGACCGCTCGCCACGGTCGACAAAAGCCAGGTCCGGGAAGCGGTGCTTGCTCCCTGGGCGATCCGAAGTCTGTGTAGCCGCTTAGCTTGGTTCCGTACCCTAAGCCTACACATTCGTCGCCCCATGGAGAGCACTCTAGTACCTAAACCTAGCAACAGGCATACCGGCCTCAGGGGTCCGGGATGCCCGCTCTCTCCGTGGGCACACCAACGCAATCAACTTGCGTAGGAACTCATCACGATGGTGGCCCCACCTGCGGGTTCGTACCTCACCCGAGGCGGGCCCGGGGGCCACTGTCGGTACCCCAGGACTGGGGTACCCCCTCTTGCTGTGTCTAGGCAAGGATCTTATAGTTATCCTTAACTACATCCAAACAACCGGACCCCTGCGGTCCGGAATCCTGTTCTCCCAGCAGCGGCCTGGGCAGTTCCTCAGTTGGGAAAGGTCCGGAGACACCACGTGTCCCGGAGAAGGCAGGAACTCGTGCGCAAGCAGTCGGGACTCCGGACCTCCCCGAGGAGACCGGACCCCCTGTATAATAACCGGACCCCTCGCTAAGGGAAGAGATCGACGCCCCGCGTCGGGGTGGTCCGGGGCCGCCACGTGTCTGCAAGACATGGCCGTTTGGGTTTCCATACCAACGTTCACCCACCATTGCATTTATTGCAGTAGGTGAACGTCTGCATTGATATGACAGAAGCTGAGGCGTTTCATTGACCAGGGGATACTATTGATCGCGTATTACCAAGGCAGTGGAGCCGCTGGCGCCGCCCATACTGCGTCTGCCAGATGGATACGACGGCTCAGCTTCGCCCATTATGACGCTACATAATAGCCTCAGCAGGCCACGCCGCAAGCTACGCTACTCCAACGAGCGCCTAGTTGACGGGACAAGAAAAGACCCCCCTGAGTCAGGAGAGCAGCAGTAAAGATTCGCTACCGCTGTAGCCACAGTCACGTTGGGCCCACCTGTCGGGGCATCCACGCCCTATGTACCCGCTCCCCCTTGATCTATAAAAGGGGGAGGACGCCGCTAGAAAACCTCAGGCTGAGCAAGAACCAAGGCCAGCAGAGGATAGGTTCATACACAACCAAGAACAATACATCTCACAGTGGACGTAGGGTATTACGCTCCGGCGGCCCGAACCACTCTAAATCGTGTGTTCTTGAGTCCCCTTTCTCAGCGTAGATCTAGCCCCATTGCCTAGTACTTCCCCGAGTACTCCCTCACTGGGAATAGGCGGGTGCGTTCCGCCACCCGGCTGTGGGTACCCCTAGAATCCCCACGACATTTTGGCGCCGTCCGTGGGGAGGGACAGGCGTTGGCTGGATTTTCGGGCTTCTGGGCTGTGTTCATCCTCTGCAACGACGAGCGAGAAGATGAAGGAAGGCAGCGCCACACTCACTTCACATGCCATGGCACCGGCGCTCCAACGCCCTCGGTGCGGCGGTGCACGGCAGCGACGCCTGCTGTGCGTCGCCACTGCGACACCTCAGAGCCGGCGTGGCAGCGCACAGCGGAGGCGCCGCTGCGCGCTGCCGTCCCTACGTCGACTCAAGGTTTTCTCTCAAGCAACGGCCACGCCTCCTCTGCGGTGGCATGGCGTCGGCTCAAGGCTTTCTCTCAACATGGAGCCTGGAGCCGACGGCCATCCCGGAGGAAGTTGACCGTGTCGTCCTGCTGTCTCCAGCGCCGGAGATCCACCTCAGCGTTGCTCGGCGCTGCTGCAGACAGGACCCCGCCTCCTCGTGCGGGGGCCCCTGGCGCTAGCACCAAGGACAAGCCGGCGAACGACCGCACTTCTCCACGCGTCGCACCGGCCCATCTGCTGCGCAAGCGCTCTGGTTTCCATCGGCAACGGCGACGGCAGGGGGAGGGGGCCTCTCCCATTCAAAGCCAAAGAATTTGTCTCATGCCATGTAAGCATGTGACAGCTCTTAGGCAAGAAGGGGTCCCCCGAGCTCCCGAAGTGATGCTGGATGATGCGGTTCAGGCATGTCCAGGGCACCTTCACCTCCGAAGAACACGCTGTATAGCATGCAGCCGTAGGTTACTCCTAAGAAAAAACTAAGAGAATTCCTCCTTTGTAATAGCGTGGCGTCTACGTGTGTGCCCAGAGCGGTCAAGGTCCGACCTTGTAAACCCGACCTCTGGCCCTATCACACAAACAGGCAAAAGCGGTCCGGAGCGGTAGAGGTCCGACCTCGTAATCCCGACCTCCGATGTATACCGTGACAACCACAATAATAAAGGAGACTTTCTTTTTCAGTTTTACCTAGGCTCCACCCTGATTACATCTATTCGCCTTGGTTTAACTATTCTTTTCTCTTGACCGGAGTTTCCCTTATTGCTAACAATCCAAGTTAAGTTGCTGGCTTGTGGTCAGGTGAAGACACCCCTTCTAGCTGGAAGGCGGTCCGGACCCCTAGGGACCTGCTCTGGGGAAGTGGTATTTGTATCCTGGGGTAGAGAAGCTCCGCGTGGCTTAGCCTGGTAATGTACCCTAAAGTTTACGTACTTCACTACCCTGTTACAAGTACTCTAGTATCCAAGACTGCTGTCTTTAGAGGTCCCGGGCTCTCTTCTAGTATAAGGCTTGGTTTCTTTGCACCTTACTATGAGGTCCGGTAACAAGCTTCATCGGATTGTCAGCAACGGTCGCTCCAAGTCCACTCCGGTGGCCCGCTCCGGCGGAGACCGCTCGCCACGGTCGCTCCAAGTCCACTCCGGTGGCCCGCTCCGGCGGAGACCGCTCGCCACGGTCGCTCCAAGTCCACTCCGTTGGCCCGCTCCGGCGGAGACCGCTCACCACGGTCGCTCCAAGTCCACTCCGGTGGCCCGCTCCGGTGGAGACCGCTCGCCACGGTCGCTCCAAGTCCACTCCGGTGGCCCGCTCCGGCGGAGACCGCTCGCCACGGTCGCTCCAAGTCCACTCCGGTGGCCCGCTCCGGCAGAGACCGCTCGCCACGGTCGCTCCAAGTCCACTCCGGTGGCCCGCTCCGGCGGAGACCGCTCGCCACGGTCGCTCCAAGTCCACTCCGGTGGCCCGCTCCGGCGGAGACCGCTCGCCACGGTCGCTCCAAGTCCACTCCGTTGGCCCGCTCCGGCGGAGACCGCTCGCCACGGTCGCTCCAAGTCCACTCCGGTGGCCCGCTCCGGCGGAGACCGCTCGCCACGGTCGACAAAAGCCAGGTCCGGGAAGCGGTGCTTGCTCCCTGGGCGATCCGAAGTCTGTGTAGCCGCTTAGCTTGGTTCCGTACCCTAAGCCTACACATTCGTCGCCCCATGGAGAGCACTCTAGTACCTAAACCTAGCAACAGGCATACCGGCCTCAGGGGTCCGGGATGCCCGCTCTCTCCGTGGGCACACCAACGCAATCAACTTGCGTAGGAACTCATCACGATGGTGGCCCCACCTGCGGGTTCGTACCTCACCCGAGGCGGGCCCGGGGGCCACTGTCGGTACCCCAGGACTGGGGTACCCCCTCTTGCTGTGTCTAGGCAAGGATCTTATAGTTATCCTTAACTACATCCAAACAACCGGACCCCTGCGGTCCGGAATCCTGTTCTCCCAGCAGCGGCCTGGGCAGTTCCTCAGTTGGGAAAGGTCCGGAGACACCACGTGTCCCGGAGAAGGCAGGAACTCGTGCGCAAGCAGTCGGGACTCCGGACCTCCCCGAGGAGACCGGACCCCCTGTATAATAACCGGACCCCTCGCTAAGGGAAGAGATCGACGCCCCGCGTCGGGGTGGTCCGGGGCCGCCACGTGTCTGCAAGACATGGCCGTTTGGGTTTCCATACCAACGTTCACCCACCATTGCATTTATTGCAGTAGGTGAACGTCTGCATTGATATGACAGAAGCTGAGGCGTTTCATTGACCAGGGGATACTATTGATCGCGTATTACCAAGGCAGTGGAGCCGCTGGCACCGCCCATACTGCGTCTGCCAGATGGATACGACGGCTCAGCTTCGCCCATTATGACGCTACATAATAGCCTCAGCAGGCCACGCCGCAAGCTACGCTACTCCAACGAGCGCCTAGTTGACGGGACAAGAAAAGACCCCCCTGAGTCAGGAGAGCAGCAGTAAAGATTCGCTACCGCTGTAGCCACAGTCACGTTGGGCCCACCTGTCGGGGCATCCACGCCCTATGTACCCGCTCCCCCTTGATCTATAAAAGGGGGAGGACGCCGCTAGAAAACCTCAGGCTGAGCAAGAACCAAGGCCAGCAGAGGATAGGTTCATACACAACCAAGAACAATACATCTCACAGTGGACGTAGGGTATTACGCTCCGGCGGCCCGAACCACTCTAAATCGTGTGTTCTTGAGTCCCCTTTCTCAGCGTAGATCTAGCCCCATTGCCTAGTACTTCCCCGAGTACTCCCTCACTGGGAATAGGCGGGTGCGTTCCGCCACCCGGCTGTGGGTACCCCTAGAATCCCCACGACAGCTAAGTTGCAGTATCATTGCTACCATATAAGCAAATTTGTTTCTTCTCTCTGTAGTTCTGTATGCTACGCAGGGAACAAGAAGCTTGCTCGTCTTACAAACTATGTGACACCTATGCCCAAGGAGGTCCCGAGTATCTTCTACGGCTCACGTGGCAGACAGGTCCAAACAATTGAACCTATCCGCCAGGGGGCCAGGGCACCAGGATGCCGCATACCGCAAATCAACAACCGACAAACAGCTGAGTTGAAGTTTCTTCTATTTCAAAAACTTTCAACTAATACAATGTTTGTTACATAATGCAAAGGAAAAAAGATACAATCCCCAGCCTAAGGGTCCGCAGGCTCTCGCTTGAAGTAGGCGGCGACGAAGTCAACGACCTCCCGCACGCTGTCCCGAGCGGCAGCCTCCGTCCCTGCTACAGGGCCATCGACCACGGGCGCCAGCGAGATGGCCGGGTCGTGGCTCCGGAGGCAGGTCAGGATGTGCTCCGCCACCATCCGGATCAGCTCGCGGCCCTCGGTTTCAAGCTGTCCAGTAAGGACCGGCCCCAGGCGCTGGAGCCTATCCGAAGCAGAGCTCAACACTGGGAGGGCGTCAGCTATCGAAGCTGGCGGCTCCGCCACCTGGATCGGGCTCATTCCAAATGGCACCAGTGCGAGGCTCGCTTCGGCCGCCCAGTCAGCGATCTGCTGGGCTCCAGCGCGCTGGTCTTCCTGCTGCTTCTGGACCGCCTCCCGGACAGCCTCCTGCACCCGGGTGTCCAAGGCCGCCTTGGCCGCCTCCACCTCGCGGGACCTCTCCTCGAGCTCGCGGGACCGCTCCTCCAGCTTGGCCTCCTTCTGCTCCGCATATCCCTTCAGCTTCTTGAGCGACTCTCGCTGGCGCCCGAGCTCCTTCTCTATGCCGGTGGCGTGGGCCTCCCGCTTGGCGAGGGACTTCCGGCCCTCCTCCAGATCCACCTCGTCGGCAGCCAGCTGGCTGGCTCTCTCCTGCAGTTGCTCGCGCCATCCCTGCAGAGTCGCAGAGAAGACGTCGAGCTCCTGCCTCCGGAACTCGAGGTCCTCGCTGCGACTCTCCAGCTCGGACTGTTGAACTGCGAGGTGAGCCTCGAGGTCGGACCGCTGAGCAGCGAAGCCAACAACCTCCAGGGTGAAGTCCTGCTCCCGCTGCGCCAAGGATTTCTCCCGGTTTGACACTGCAAGCTCTCGGTCAAACACCCTCTTAAGGCTGGCTCGGTAGGCCTCTTGGTCCGACTTGAGCTTCGACCGAGCTTCCGCAGCGCGGGAGGCTTCTGCCTTCGTGTGCGCTTCTAGGCGGGTGTGCCAGTCGGAGAGGCGCTGGCGCTCGCTCTCCAGTGCAGACCACTCCCGCCGAAAGGCCGCCTCGGCAGAGGAGGTTGCCTCCTCGATCGACCGCTGAACTCGCAACAGCACCTGAGGAAGCGGAGTCGCATCCTCCTCCGGGGATTGGAGCTGCAGGAGCCGTCTGCCAAACACCACCTCCAACTCTTCCTCCGCAACAGGACCGGAGCTGGAGGTAGGGGCTTCCGCTGCGGCACTTGTCTCCGGTGCCTCCGCCGCCGCCGAGTCGGGCGCGGCCGGACCCAGCTCCGGCGCCCCCGCTGCTGCTGAGTCGGGAGCGGCCGAGCCCAGCTCCGGCGCCCCTGCTGCTGCCGAGTCGGGAGCGGCCGAGCCCAGCTCCGGCGCCCCTGCTGCTGCCGAGTCAGGCACGGCCGGACCCAGCTCCGGCGCCCCTGCTGCTGCCGAGTCGGGCGCGGCCGGACCCAGCTCCGGCGCCCCCGCTGCTGCTGCTGAGTCGGGCGCGGCCGGACCCAGCTCTGGTGCCCCCGCTGCCGCCGAGTCGGGCGCAGCCGAGCCTAACTCCGGCACTCCCGCTGCCGCCGTAACGGACGCGGCCGCACCGGATGCCCCCTCCACCGATGCGTCAGGAGCGGCTGCGCCCTGCACTGGCACCTCCACCACCGTATCGGGTGCGGCAGCACCCAGCACCGGCGCCACCGCCGCCGCCGCTGCTGCACTGAGCACTGCAGAGTCTGGAAATGGCATGACAGTCAGCATCGCATCATGTGCCACGGAGTAAGCAGCAGGACGCCGTACCTGAGGGTCCCGCACCTGCTGCCACCGTCGCTGTCGATGCCGAGGTCGCCGCCGCCCGGACACCTGCTGATGTGCCAATGGTGGTAGAAGAACCGCTGGGGCGGGAAGCCCTGGTAGCAAAGCAGGAAGGCCATCAACAAAAACAAACAGAACACCAGCGCAGGCAAGGAGAGCAGGATGACACTAACCCAGCAGTACCAGGTACCCAGCGTCCCCGGAGCCCGGGCCTCTTCTCTTGTGGCTGCTGCTGTTGCTGTTGCTGTTGCTGTTGTTGCCCGTGCAGCTGCGATGCAGGCGCAACCCGGGCCTGCACCCGTTGCTGCTGTTCCTGCGGCTGCGGCATGGGCGCAGCCCGGGGTCGCACCTGTTGTTGCTGCTGCCGTCCGTGCGCCTGCTGCCGCTGCTCTTGCGGCTGCTCCTGCTGCTGCTGCTCTCGCTGCCGGCGCGATGAGTTCCTCGGCGGCGATGGTGGTGGTCCAGTTGCGCCAGAGGACCCGTGGGGGCCGGCAGCCGGGGAGCTACCTTGGCCTGCACCTTCAGAAGACCTCTGGCGCTTCGCGGCGGGCTCCGAGACCAGGGTCCCGTCGCCCCGGAGTAGCCTCCGCCGGCCTGCGTCCCCCGACGACGCACCGGAGCTGCTCTGGGCCCGGCTAGAACCGGCCGCGGCCGCGCTGCTAGCCGCGGCCTGTTTCCCCTTCGTAGTGACACCGGACCCCGCAGCGCCCAGCGTAGCCTGATCCCCGGACGTGCCAGGGATCCGGAGCCCGCGGTTCGCGTCGCCCCCGGTCTGGCGTGGGGCCAGTCCCCCGTCGTCCAGAGTCGGCAGGGTTGCCAGCACCGCCACCCTTGCGGAGTCCTCGCAGAGGGGGACTATGCCCTGTGGGAGGATCAGGTTCTCCGGGATGAAGGTGTCTCCCGTCACGTTCCGCACCAGGACCTCCAAGGCCTCCTGGGTCAGGTCGCTTCCCTCCCCGCGGTGGGTCCTGCTGCAATCGTTGAGGCCGGTGAAGCTCCACGCTGGTCGTGGCCGCTGCTTCAGGGGGGCAATCCATCGCTTCACGAAGTCGCCGAGCACGTGCCATGAGGTGAGGCCGCTCTCCGCCAGCGACCTGATCTTGTCCAGCACGGAGTCGAACTCCGGCTGCAGCGACGGCTTGGCCCTCCAGGATGCTTTGTCGGAGGCGGGCCCCGCGATCGACAGGGCAAGGCGCTCGTTGGCTTCGGTGGTGGCGATCACCCAATCCCTGCGCCACTCCTCCCACCTTCCGCCAGCAAGGCCGGGAATGTAAGGAGTCGGCAGGTCGCTCCTTATCTGGAAGTAGTACCCTCCCACTTCGTCCCTGCTCCTTCCGGACCTCACCAGAATGAAGAAGTAGCGGAAGAGGATGACGCAGGGCCGAACTCCTACGAACATCTCGCATAGGTGCACGAAGATGGACATCAGGAGGAGGGAGTGCGGCGTCAGATGCTGAAGTTGGAGGCCGAAGTCTTCCAGCAGCAGCAGCAAGAATGAAGAAATCGGCAGTCCCACGCCGGCGGAGACATGCGAGGTGAATAGCACGAACTCCCCGGCGCGGAGGTTGCCAAGGGGAACCGAGCCTGCTCGCACCCCCCAGCCGGTCTCCTGAGCACTCCACCCAAGCAGGCGACGCACTGTGTTCAGCTCACCCTCAGTCTGGAAGCGACGGGGATGAACGAGGGATGCCATCTCTTGGTGGGTGAGGAAGGAGCCTGTGTAAGGGGGAGAGAAGGGCGAGGAAAGCTCAGAGGCAAAGGGGCGCAAAGGCTGGAGGAAGAAGACGAATGCGGGAAAGCAACCGTGGAATGCGGTATGCCCCGTTATAAAGCCTGACTCAACCGGCGCGCCCCGGAACCGTCGCCGGGACTCAAGCGACGCCCGCACCCGGAGTTGGCCGCCCAGTCCATGACGTGGGGGCCCAGGCCCACATGTCAGGGAGGGTGGGTAATCAACGAGGGTGCGAGAAGACGGGATCCGAACCGTCGCCTGCGCGCGTGAAGCAAGGCGAAAGCCGAGCTGACGTGCGCGCATTAATCGCAGGCGTGGCCGAGCTTTTCGGGAGCTGCGCCGGTGGTAAATGACCTGTTTACTCCGGCCGCAGCAATGCCGAACGTCGCGCGTGTGACTAGGTGAACCATTGATCGTGGGGCCCGTAGTCAGTAATCCGTTGCGACGTGATGAAGCAGCAACCAACCCAATGGGCGGTCAAAGCCGGTCAAGACCCCTGCGGAAAGGAGCTTCAAGCTATACAGAGCCAAATCGATGAAGTGGCCCCACCTGTGGGTTTGTACCTCTCCCAAGGTGGGCCCGGGGGCCACTGTCGGTACCCTGTAACAGGGATACCCACTCTTACTGCAGCAAGGCAGGACCCGCGTAGTTACCCGTAGCTGCGCGGGAAAGATGGAGTAGCCAGGCCCCACAGGCCAGGTTTTTCCCTCACCAGGCCAACGGCCCCGGACCGTTCCCCGCCTGAGGATGGGTCCGGTGACGCCACGTGTCTACACAAAAGGGAAGCTCCGAGCTGTCCGCCGGGGCCTCGGACCCCCAGAGGGGTCCGGAACCTCCTGCGCCCGTCCGGACTCCCCTCGCCGTGTAGGGGTCCGGAGCCGCCACGTGTCCCGGAGACGTGGGGTTGTGCGCGAGTCTTCCGCAGGAAGACTCGCCCACCTACCGCATTTAATGCGATGGACAAGGCGTGCTCTGCCACCGCGGTACACAAGACAGCCTTTTGTCAGGCCCCGCTGCGCGCCGCGTATTACCAAGGAGCACAGTGGAGCCGCCTGGGCCGCGCCCACGCAGAGCCTATCTGCCGCATTAAATGGATACGACGGCCCGGCACTTTTCCATCATGCCGCCTACGCCGCACCCTACACAGCCGCTCAGCTACGTAGCAAGCGATGCTACTAGCTGCGTCGCGCTCCGTCTCGACAAGACAGCGCCAAGACATGATGGACGGAGGGCTCCGGGAGCAGGCGAGCGAATCCAAGAGAGAGATCTCCTTCGCCTGCAACGCCATAATGTATGAACACCTCGTTATTTTATATCGCATCGTTGGGCCCACCCGTCGGGGATCCAACAGTCGTGTACGCGCCCCCTTGAGATATAAAAGGGAGGAGCCCGCTGTGCACAGGACAATGGACACAATCCAGACAGGCAAAAACTCTCGCACCTTCTCACTCTCGTGGAAGGCAATACAGCACACAGTGGACGTAGGGTATTACGCTCCGGCGGCCCGAACCACTCTAAATCCCGTTGTGTTCATCGAGTTCTTGAGGAAGATTGATCTAAGACTAGCTAACCCCCGAGTACACACCCTCTGGGCTAGGGCGGGTGCCTTCCGCCACCCGGCTGTGGTTTGCAGCACCACGACAAAATCGTAGATCTATTTTTGAGAATACCTTAGCTCCAGCTAGTTGATCAAAAAGAATATCAATACGAGGAAGTGGATATTTATTTTTGATGGTGACTGCGTTCAGAGGTCGGTAATCCACACATAGCCTCAGCCTGTGATCTTTCTTCTTTACAAACAGAGCCGGACAACCCCAAGGTGAGGTGCTCGGTCGAATAAAACCTTTATCTAGCAACTATTGCAACTGGACTTTTAATTCAGCTAACTCACTTGGAGTCATTCTATATGGCCTTCGAGATATGGGCGCTGTGCCAGGCTATAACTCAATGACAAACTTAATATCCCGATCGGGAGGCATACCTGGCAAGTCCTCCGGAAACACATCGGGGTATTCACAAACCACCGGAATTACTTCTAGAATTTTCCCCTCAAGATGGTATATAACTGTGGTTGGAATTTCGCGCTGGGAAAGATGAATATCCATAGAACCATACGTGGAAGAGTTGAACTGAAGGATACGAGAAGAGGTATTGATGATAACGCCATGCTTCTTCATCCAATTCATTCCAAGTATGACATATATCCCTTGACTTGGAAGGACAATGGGAGTGAGCGGAAAATTTTTCCTACCCAAGTTAAGGGGAACATTTCGAACTACTTGGCCAGCATTTAACCGGGTGCCAGGTGTCTGAATAACATAGGGTCTCTCTAGGCATGTTACTTGTAAGTGAAGTCGTGCCACACATGCTTCACTGATAAAGGTATGGGATGCTCCCGAATCAAATAACACAGTAACAGGGTAGTGATTAACGGAGAACATACCCGCCATCACTTGGGTGCCCTCCGGAACTTCCTCCAGAGTAGTGTAGTTCACGCGACCAGTCTTGGCAGGTACAATCTTCTTTTTCTGATCTTTCTGGCTGGAACCTTGACTCAGTGCAGGAGTCTTGTAATTATTCTGCCGAGGTGGCAGACGGCAGTCACGTGCAAAGCGCCCCAGGTTACCACAATTATAACATGGGTAGTTGTTGGGGGGCATGGAGCTTGTAGCATTAGAGGCCTTTGCTGCTGTGTCGGGAAACGGGGTGCCCACTGCTGCTGTTGCTGTGGTGGTCTAGCTACCCAACGACCTTGCTGTGGAGGACGGCTTGAAGCATGCTGATTCCCTGTCTGAACTAGCTTGTACCTCTGGGGTGCATTGCTAGAGGATCCAGCATGTGCCTTTCTCTTCTTATCAGCTTTGTGCGCCAACGTGGCATCTTCCTGCATGATGGCCTTATTAACCAGATCGTTTAAGTTGTTGCACGTGGTGAGAGCTAGCTTGTCCTGAAGCTTTGTGCTAAGTCCCCTCCTAAAGCAATCCTGCTTCTTCTCATCAGTATCCACATGAAAATCGCCATACTGGGATAACTGATTGAAAGTCTGAGCATACTGGAGAACAGTGTTGTTCCCTTGCTTCAGGGCTAGGAACTCTGCCATCTTCCTCCTCATCAAACTTGTAGGGATGTGGTGGGCTTTAAAAGCTGCCACAAACTCATCCCAGGTGAGACGCGTATTGGCGGGAAGTAGAGCCTTGTGATTGACCCACCATATTTTTGCAAGTCATCTTAGCTGTTACGCTGCAAAGGCGGCTTTGTCCATTTCTGCGCAATGGAGGATGCTGAACTTATCCTCAATGGTGCGAATCCAGGCATCTGCCTCAAGAGGATCATCTGCCTTATGGAACAGAGGAGGCTGGGTGGCCAAAAAACCGACGTAGTCAGTTTCTGCTGGTGGTGGCGGGGGAACGTGTCGACCTCTGCCAACATTTGCTTGGGCTTGCACCAGTTGCCTTATCAACTCAGTCTGCTCGTTGCGGTCCGCGATAAGAGCCGCAACAGCTTGAGCCAAAGATGGAGGTTGTTGGGGCAGTGCTTCGTGATTCTCATTGTTATGGTTATCGCCCATCTGCAAAATAATCATTCCCCTGGTTAGCCATTTCGCTATCAGGACTAATCCATGCAATTAAAGAATGTGCATATATAATATGAACACACGGCATGAATCATTTCCCCCGTGATATGGTTCACCAAGGAAAGATAAACTAACTTGCTTCGGTTGAAACTGCCTCAACAAGATTTCAATTACGAAGACAAACAAAACACAGCTCATAGGTGAAATTTCACACTACCGGCATTAATGAACCAAGGCAGCAACTAGGAAGATCATTAACAGAGGCAATTTACATTATGCAGCCACGCTGCTTGAGCTAGTTCAGGGTTCATTACATTACCACAACTCTTCTGCGAAAACAAACTAACATTAGGGAAGGTTCACAAACGACCGAACAACACACTACTATGAAAGGAGGGGTCTTGCACGACCCGGCTACACACCTCACTAGCAAAGGGTTATCCTACATGACTCGAACTACCGAGCCACAAAAGAATTCTCAACCCAAGGTTAGCCTAGAGCACTATGTTGGTCATCCTACCCAACTATCCTATGGTTAGGCTACACTGCAAGGGGAGAATCAACGCCATCCAGCTACGTCCTCACGGAGTCCCAGGTCCCGACTCGACTCCAGACACTCCCTCGATCTCCTCAGGGTCCTCTTCTTCTGGCTCCTCCTCGGCTGCCTCGGCCTCCATGTCTGATGTTGCCTGCACCTGAGCCTGGACGTCCTCCATCCACTCCTGGGCCTATTGAAGCTGCCCCTCAAGATGCTGCACCATCTGAGTCCTGTTCTCCAACTCCTCCTGCAACTCCTGAATCCTTATCTTTCTCGCTCTGGACTTGGCCTTCAAGGTCTTGATCTTGTCTTGGGTACCAATCATGTGCTGCTCATGGAGGTGAGCCTCTTGAGCCTTGCTCCTGCATATCGCATTTTCCTCGCGAAGCTGCTCATACATGTTGACCAAAACTGAGGAGTAGCTGAACGAGAGGGCTGTCCTGACGTTGTAATCGGGCATCATGTAGTTCATGTTGCGATTCACCCGATCTGCATAGGCCTGAGTGGTCTCATCCTTCAAGGGAAACACACTGTAGGGAGCATCTATCACCTCTGCATTATGCTTCTCCGAGAACTCCTCAATGGCCTTCCTAGCAGCAATCTCCCAGGAGTCTGCCAGCTTCCTTCCATACACTGTGAGCTGCCACGAGTCCCATTCCAAGTGAGCGGGGCAAGCTGGAATCTTCATGATCATCTGACAGTGCTCGGTGCCCAGCAAGCTAGACTCATGTCCTGAGTACTGTGGGGGCTCAGTGTAGTCAAACGCCCTGAGCATCTGCCACAGCAGACGAGGAAAGTGGCCGGTGTGGAGGGCATTGGAGTGCGCCCAACCCTCAGCGTCCACGATCACGTGCGTGAAGCTAGCCATCTGTAAGAACACATAGCGCTAACGTAAGCCACAAATTTTTAAAAGAACAAAATAAAACTGGGCAACGCAACATAAATAAATTTTTGAAGAACGCATAGTAAACATAGCGGTCCAAATAATTTTTTTTAAGAAGCGCAACCGAAAGCAACAAAACGATCAACAACTCAGGTATGCAAGATGCAAGATGCATGCACGTTCTAGCGTTTTCTCACCCAAACAAATACCAAAATATGGTATACGAGGACAATCGGTGGCACATTTACGTACTCTCCCTATATATATAGACTAGTCGTTCCTACGATCAAGGATTTCATAACGCGCTTAACGTTGTTAGTTTCCTGCAGAAGAACACAGAGTATATAACACTTCTGGACCCTTCGTGCCAGCACTCACGAACGGACCCCATGTGTCCTACGCCACACGGGTAACGCATATGCAGTTTCCCACATATTCACACATACATTACCATCCACTATAGAAATGGCACCCAGACGTTCGACGCTGAATGAGCAGCGCTGCATACGTCATAACAATGTATTCACTTCCCGTACACTCGCCTTATGGGACATCCAAGGGTAGACGTGTCCCAAGGGTCACGGTCATGGCCAACCGCATGACAGGTTTACATCTCGTAACATTGCCTTACGAAATGGCCGTGATCACAATCACACGGTAGGAAATCCGCACTCCATATCAGGCGGCAGATAGCGATAGGCTCGTTTGAATTGAGCATTATCACCTCCTCGTATGCTCATCATACGGGACCCGCGCACATATAAAACACGTGGGCTATTCTAAAGGACTACCAAGAATGCTTACCTTGCTTACCTTAGCGGAGGTGCGTCGTTACCGAAATAAGGTTTAACAAAAAGTAAAAGCTGGAAGTGCTGGAATAAAATAGATACTTAGATGCCACCTAACTTAAGTAACATACATTAGGGCATACGAACTATCTATTCTATTCCATAGCGCATCTAGCGTCAACTTTTCGAAAAACCCGAAATCGTTGCAAGGTAAGAGTTACTTAACGTAATTAAGCACGCCAGTAATCACCCCAGTGCAATTTGGAGCTCTGATGCCAGCTGTAGCAGCAGCACCCAATTAAACCGGCTTAAGTGCGCTAACCATCATCTTAATACTTAATCAAGTTACTGTGCACTTAAAACGGTGTAATCTGACAGGCTGTCGGGTAAATCCCGATTAAACTACTGTACTCCAGGATCACAATTGCATTAGTAGACCCATACGAAGACGAGCACAGGTGATACCAGCATACAGAAATCTTCAAATTAATTTACAACACAGGTTTTACATAAAAGGTTTAAATACAAAAGACAGAGTTCAAAAGCACAGCGAAAGTTTAAAAACCGAGTTCGAAATACAATACGATATCCACGACGACGATACAAGGCAAGGTCCACATCC
The DNA here is from genome assembly GCF_016808335.1 of Panicum virgatum. Taxonomy (NCBI): domain Eukaryota; kingdom Viridiplantae; phylum Streptophyta; class Magnoliopsida; order Poales; family Poaceae; genus Panicum; species Panicum virgatum. The sequence goes on from NC_053144.1 coordinate 1,351,463, forward strand.
TGCCCACCGATGTGACGCCAACCTACTCGTTCTTCACGGGGAAGACGGGGCCCACTCGACGGTCCAACCTGGAGGAAGCGGTTGTCCAATCCAGGACGCACACATGCATGAAACAATTAACTAACAACATTTATTAACAATCGAGAGTATTCATTTTAACTCTAGAAAAGAAATCAAACTGCAATAGATCTACACACATGCACATAGACCATGCATCTGAAAATTTTCCAGTGGATTACACATGCAAGGAGTAAGCCACTGTAAATTTTTCCTAATTTTTAGAGCAACGGAACAACCGGTATTAATTAAACTAGCTTAAATGCAAAATTAATTTTCATCAGGGGCAAAAGTGACATAATTCATGCTTGAGCATTTTTACGATTTTTCTGTGAATTTCTATGCAATTATGAAATTTTCAGCCGAAATAAAGAAACAAAATTTTAAAACATTAAAAAAGGGGAGGGGCTGACAGCCAGGCCCCACACATCGGTGGGAGCCCGGCTCCCAACCACCCCTCTGCCACCCCTGTTTCGCCCGGTCGCGCAGGCCAGGCGGCCCGCGGCGGCGCGGCACTGGCCTCCGCCAGTGCCGGCCGGCCGGCGACGGCGGCTGGTCGAGCCGCGGCCGGGGTGCGGGGCGGGCATGGCCGAGCGGGGCGCACATGGCGCGGCCCAGAGGCGCGTGTGGCACGGCCCAGAGGCACGCGCTCAAGGCGGCCTACGGCGGCGCCATGGCTAGGGCGGCGGCGCGCGGCGTTTCCCCGCCGGTGAGGTCGGACCGGCGGCACGGCGGGGCGGGTGGCGGCCAGGGGACCCAGGCGGCCGTGCGGCTCGCGGCGGCGGCCCGCGAGCGCGCGCAGGGGAGCCCCGCGGTGTGAGCCGGCGGTGGCACGCGGCGGCGACGGTGGCGCAGTGGCGTTCCGACGCCGGCGGCCACGGAATCGAGTGGGGAAGGGGTCGGGAAGTAGGAGTAGGTCGCGTGGGTGCTCACCGTGCTCTCGATTCGGGCAGAGGAGGGCCGGAAGAGGGAGCTCGACGGAGAGGGGCGGAGCTCGGCGGGGATGGCGATGGCGGCCGGCGCTCTGGAGGTCGATTCGGCCGGGGAGCGGCTCAACTCGAGGTCGGGCGGTGCTGTAGTGGTGCGGGGTGAGGTGGAGGAGGTTGGGGCGCGCGGAATCGAACTGCGGCGGCGAGGGTTGGCCGGCGCGAGGTCCAGCGGCGGCACTGCACGGACTCGGCTCCGCTCGCGATGCGAGAAAGGGGAAAGGCGAAGCGAAACCGGAGACGGCACCGGAATGATAAGCACGGCTCGCTTGTCGGTCGCTCATCGCGACGGCCGACGCGTGGAGAGCTCGCCGGCGGCCACAGCGGCGGTATGGCGTCGGGGCGGCACTGGAGAAGCACTGGAGAGCACAGTGATCGCATTTAAAGATTTTGACTCGATTTAGGTTAACTGAAACTCAAAATTTCATGTAGCAACTTGAAATTTGGCCAAAAGAAAAGTTGTAGATCTACAACTTTCGTTTTGGGCGAAAATTGATTTGAAGCTCGGATCACTGAGAAAAACAGGGTCGAGCGTAGCTAAGTCGAACGTTACTATGCGAACTCGATTAGCGCTAATGACAAACTTTAGTCCATGATTAGCGAGTTAACTCATGATTAGCGAGCACAATTAACACAGGGGTGTTACACTACCCCTCAGATCTACCTATCAAGCAAGAACACAAGAACATTCGAGGATTTAGAGTGGTTCGGGCCGCCGGAGCATAATACCCTACGTCCACTGTGCGTTGTATTGCTCTTGTCACTGTGGATGAGTCTATCCTCTGCCCCCAAGTCCTTTCTTCGACTTGAGTTCTTCTCTAACGGGTGTCTCCCCTTTTATAGCGTAAGGAGGACGCGTACACAGGTGTTGGACCCCGACATGTGGGCCCAACAAGAATGTATAGTATACAACCAAAAAGACATTAACAGTGCTTCAATGGTTGAGAATCTCTTCCCGGATACGGTTCATCGCACGGTAGACTTTCTGACCAAAGGGAGTCTTCACTTGTCCCATCGGCGAGGCGCCCATTGAGACAGTGTAGGTTGCGGCGTAGACTGTTGGGTCTACCGCGCAGGTGTTATGGTACTCCGTCGCCGAGCTGTCGTGTCTAACTGGCGTAGCAGACTGACGTGCGTGGCACCAGCGGCTGTACTGTGCGCCTTGGTAACGCGCGATCAACAGTACAGCCTGGCAAAAGTCTCCTCGGGCTCTGCTATGGCAGAGCGCACTTAACGTCTCCCGCATTTAATACGGTAGGTGGGCGAGTCTTCCCGAGGAAGCTTGGTGGCCGCGCGCGTGTCTGCGCCTGCAGACACGTGGCGGCTCCGGACCCCCCCAGGCGGGGTTTCTATTCCCTCCCTGATGAGGGGTCCGGATAGTATATGGGGGTCCGGGACCTCGTGGGAGGTCCGGGGCCCCCGGCTGTTTGGCTGGGCACTCCCTTCTCCAGGACACGTGGTGACACCGGACCTGTCCCCGAGCGGGAAGCGGGTCCAGGACTGTCGGTCCGGTGAGATGGGGTCGGACCCCAGGGGTCCGGCTGCTCAGCTCCTTAGGACGTAGTTACGGATAACTACGCGAGTCTTGACATAGCAAGAGGGGTACCCTAGTCCAGAGGTACCGACAAGTATGCATGGTGCCTGACCGTAATAAGTGTTTTGTCATGTTCAGATGGGCGTGGATAGTTGAGGGATCACCTGAACCTGTCTGACTGAAGCTAGCATGTTTATTTCTCATTACATTTTGTGTTGTTGATGAATTTCACTAGTCGCTCTGTTTTGTGGATGCTCACCTGCATGGCAAGAGCCTGACGTCAGTGCTGAACTGCTGGCCATTTGCTAGGTTATTAGTGGGGGATCTCGCATGGCTCAGTTTACCGATCCTGGTCTACTAGATATGTTTTTTTTTTGGAACTTAGCTTCTTCATTGATTAAGTAGCGTCGCTACAATCATTTAGCAGGCAGGGCTGCAAGAAGCTAGGGGGTTGCTCAACCCAAACTAAAGCTGAACTAGAATTACAAGCATTTCTAGCGCATAAATGAGCAGCTGCATTGGCCGTCCTTCTCACACGAACAATCACGAAAGAGGTAACGTCGACGATAGCTCCTGAACATCACGAAGGGACCTGCCGTTTCCGCGTGATCGCCAGAGAGACACCACCTCCTCATAATCGGTCTCTGCAATCACTCGGTCCAAAGTCCCTTGAGGTATTAACCGGATTCCATCCCTTAATTAGTGCTTCAGCTTCTGTCATCAAGGCGGAAGCGACCGAGTTCATGTTGCTAATTCATTACAGGGGACAAGTATGAGCCAGACTCTGCCAAGAGGAGGAAGAAGAATTAAAGTGGCGAACGGAGAAGAAGCTGAAGTTGAAGCCATAACATATTTTTATTTAGAATTACATAATGGCTTTGTACTTCATTTGAAAGATGTTCTTCATGTACCTTCGCTACAAAGAAACTTAATTAGTATGTCTAAGTTGGATGATGATTTGATTACTTGTCATTTTGGAGATGGCAAGTGTGAGATACACTTTAATAAAGAATGTGTTGGTCTTGCCTTCCGACAAGACAAGTTGTACTTACTTTCATTATCTAAGAATGTTAATGTTGTAAATTCTAAGAATGAGAATTCCTCCTCATGCGGGAATGGCACTAAGAAACGTAAAAGAATTGATGCAATCTCATCGAAATTATGGCACTGTCGATTAGGCCATATTTCGAGGGGGAGAATAGAGCGCTTAGTAAAAGCATCAATTCTTCCATCATTAGAATTTTTAGATTTAGAACAATGTATCGATTGCATTAAAGGAAAATACGTCAAGAACATAAAGAAAGGAGCCAAACGAAGTGAGGGAATTTTAGAAATAATCCACACAGATATTTGTGGATCGTTCCCTGTCACTACTGTAGATGGCTATGATTCATTCATAACATTTACAGATGATTATTCGCGTTATGGCTATATTTATCCAATCAAAGAACAATCAGAAGCGTTGGATAAATTTAAGATATTTAAAGCAGAAGTAGAAAATCAACATGATTTAAAGATCAAGATTGTCAGATCCGATCGTGGGGGAGAATACTATGCTCGGCATACCCCGTATGGCCAAATTCCTGGACCTTTTGCAAGTTTCCTACAGGAAAATGGCATAGTTGCCCAGTATTCCACACCGGGCGAGCCTCAGCAGAACGGAGTAGCAGAAAGAAGAAACCGTACTCTTATGGATATGGTAAGAAGCATGATGAGCCACTCCACGCTACCAATTAACTTGTGGATGGAGGCGTTAAAAACCACTATCTACATACTTAATCGCGTGCCAAGTAAATTGGTGCCGAAGACACCGTATGAACTGTGGACAGGAAGAGAACCCTCGCTCAATCATTTTCGAGTGTGGGGCTGTCCGGCTGATGCCAAAGTGTTTAATCCAAACATTGGGAAACTAGATCCCAAGACAGTCAGTTGCCATTTTATTGGCTATCCAGAAAAATCGAAAGGGTATCATTTTTACTGCCCTGACAGACATACGAAATTCGTAGAAACAAGACATGCTGCCTTTCTAAAAGATCAGATGATCAGGGGGAGCATGGTAGCCAGAAAAATTGATCTTGAGGAAAAACGGGTATTCGTCCCTACTCCGATGACTCAAGAACCTTATTTCTGCTTACCTATGGCTGTGGCACCAGCAGTACAGAGCACTGCATTGCCAATGCCTGTTGTTAGTTCTCCTAACGTGGCAGCGAATGAGAATGAGGATTTCATTCCTCATGCTCAACCAGAACCCGTTGTCACGGATGAGGGGGAGCAACAGCAACCTCCTGTACCAGAAATACCAGTTGCAGTGGCCCCACAAAGGCCACAAAGAACTAGAAAATCTGCTATTTCTGACGATTACGAAGTTTATAATAGCGAAGAAATACAAATTGAGGGTGATCCCACCTCATTTGAAGAAGCCATGAAAAGCACAAATTCATCCAAGTGGTTTGCAGCCATGGAAGATGAAATAAAATCAATGAGTACCAATAAAGTTTGGGACATAGAAGAAATTCCCAAAGGAGCCAAAACAGTAGGCTGCAAGTGGGTCTACAAAACGAAGTGTGACTCCAAAGGGAATATAGAAAGATATAAGGCGCGACTCGTGGCAAAAGGCTTCACACATAGAAAAGGAATAGATTATAATGAGACATTTTCTTCGGTCTCATGTAAAGACTTTTTCAGAATAATAATGGCCTTAGTGACTCATTATGACCTAGAATTGCATCAGATGGATGTGAAGACGGCATTCCTAAATGGGGATCTATATGAAGACGTCTACATGGCACAACCGAAAGGTTTTATTGTGGAAGGCCAAGAAAATTTAGGGTGCCACCTAAAGAAATCAATTTATGGCTTGAAGTAAGCCTCAAGGTAGTGGTACTTGAAATTTGATGAAACAATCAGAAAGTTTGGATTTAAAGAAAATAAAAGAGGACAATTGCATCTATGCAAAATTTAAGAATGGGAGATTTATCTTCCTTATCCTGTATGTGGATGACATCCTGCTGGCTAGCAGTGATGTTAATCTACTACTGGAGACAAAGAAATTTTTGTCCTCGAATTTTGATATGAAGTATCTTGGTGAAACTTCATTCGTTTTAGGAATTGAAATTCATCTAGATAGAAGAAAAGGGGTATTAGAATTGTCACAGAAAGCATACCTAGAAAAAAGTATTAAAGAAATACGATATGCATACGAGCAAGCCCACACCTGCTCCAATAGTCAAGGGCGACAGTTTCGGGAAACATCAGTGTCCCAAGAATCGTATGAGCTCGAGCAAATGAAGGCAGTGCCTTATGCTTCAGCTGTCGGAAGCTTACAGTATGCACAAGTGTGCACTCGCCCTGACTTAAATTTTGTTGCCGGGGGTACTTGGCAGATGCCAAAGTAATCCAGGTATAGAGCACTGGAAGATGGTAAAGAAGGCTTTACGCTATGTGAGGGGCACTACTAGCCTCATGCTAACATACAAAAAATCAGAATTTCTAGAAATAGAAGGATATTCAGATTCAGACTTTGCAGGAGATGTAGATGACAGAAAATCCACGTCTGGATACATCTTCACTCTTGCAAAAGGAGCAATATTGTGGAAGAGATCTAAACAGTCAGTTACAGCAGCTTCTATGATGTATGTAGAATTTGTAGCATGTTACGAGGCCTCCGGGCAGGTCACATGGCTTAAGAAATTCGTACCCGGTTTAAGAGTGGTCGACAGCATAGAAAAACCGCTGAAGTTATACTGCGATAATGAACCAGCAGTATTTTACGCTCAGAACAACAAGTCGAGTGGTGCTACCAAACACATCGACATAAAATTTTATGTTGTTAAGGGGCAAGTCTAGGATGAATCAATTTGTTTAGAACATATCAGAACAGACAAGATGTTAGCGGATCCGCTTACAAAAGGCCTATCATCTAGTGTGTTCATAGAACACTTAGCCGACATGGGTTTAAGGGAAAGCCTATGATTCCTGGACGAAGAGTGGCCCAAAGAAAAAAAGTTTGTTTCAGACCAGAGAGGTGATTGTGGCTGTTAATCTGACAGTAATAATTGTCATGACGAGGCACGCCCTATACACTGATCTGTGATGGAATGATTCAGATGAAGAACAAGAATAAGAAACAAGAAGAGATCAAGGGAGATAATGTTGGGATTGATCTCGCGACTCGGCCCAAAGGCCGAGTCGGACTCCCTCACCGTGCCCTGATCGGGGGCGCCCAGCCCGTCTGGCTGGTGGGCTCCCGTCGCCCGCGCTATAAAGAACGGGAGGGGTGCTGGGGCTCGCACTACGAGGTTCGCCGCCACAAACCCCTCCCACAGAAACCCTACCGATCTAGGGAAGTGCGAGGCCGACAGGAAGCTCCACCGTCGCTACCACGTCGCTCCCTTCCTCGACTCCTGTCGTCGGCCAGTGCTGGTGGAGGCCCGAAGAGCGTCGCGACCTGCACCGCCCATCGCCGCTGCCGGATCCGCTCTCCGCCGACTCCGACTTCCTCGCCTCCATCCTCGACTCCATCGACGCCATGGCGCCTGTAGCCACCAGCTCATCCGCCCCACCGCCGACCGACGGTCTGCACTCTCCCTACTCCCTATTCCTTTTTGTACTAGTCTAGGGCCATGAACTCTTGTATCTCGCACTAGAACCATGTATCCAAGTACTCGATCTATGCCTAGACATCGATCCAGTGAAGAATCCTTGTGAACAGAATCTAACAGATCCAAGAGAGAGGATCATGGTCCCACAACCCGGCATAAAGTGAGATGACGCAATCAAGGAATATGGACGACGGCCGGAGCACATCCATCGGTGGCGGACATTCAAACAATAAATATCTTGAGCACCATTAAGGGAGGGATTGACTGAAGGATCTTGTAAGTCACTTGGTGATGAACTGGTAAGGTGCCTCCACAACGACGCCTGTGCGGCTGTCATCAAAGGGAGGAAAGCGCTGCGACGACGCCTCCAAGAAGGTGAACGACGCCGGAGGGCGTCGCCATCGTCGGTCTGACAAATCGAGCTTAGCTTCCGCCATGAGCTCTCCGAATCCCTGTAGCCGCATGAACCAAAGCACAAAGACCATCCTCACCTCCATGAAACCCGAGCATTCGAACTCCACCGACAGGCATGGTGAGATTTAGCAGAGCCAAGCTGATGCCTCCATGGCCACGCCATGCTGCTTGAGCCATAGGCGGCTCGCACGAGCAGCAAGTAGTAGTGACTAGTGGCCACACTTTGCTGCTTGAGCCCTTGGCAGCTCGCACGAGCAGCAAGGTGCAGTGGGGAGGAACGACTCAAACCTGGCTCTGCATGGTGGAAGAAGCTGGGGCAACCAGCTGAGCAGTTCCCGTTGCAGACGTCCGCCATAGTGCCGGCACTGTGCTGCTTGAGCCCTTGACGGCTCGAGCGAGCAGCAAGGCACCACACCATGGCTTGCAACCGTAGAAGCTCCAACCCGGCAACAGCGCCATCTCCGCGCAGCTGGGAGGCCTCGAGCCCCGGGGGCACCAGCTACGGTAGGGGAAGGACCGGATCCGTCCCTAGGGACTCTGGGCCTCGGCAGGCAGCCATGCTCACGAACGCTGTTGTAGTACCAAGTTTAAAGGGGAAGAAAGGAGAACGGAAGAAGGGAGTAGCAGGGAGGGAGGAGATTGCAGCGGGGGCCTGCTTCGGCGCCGCCATGGGCCGCCGCCGCCGCGCTGGCCGGCGGCGGCGGCCGAAGATGTCCGGTGAGGTCTGGCGATGGCGGTGGACTCACCCTCCGGTCGCTCGGGAGCGGCGCGGAGGGAGCGACCCTATAGTCAGAGAAGGGATTTACCCTCAACTTTCCTTTTGTTTTCAGCTCCTCTGCTATGTATTATATTAAGAAGAAAGAGTTTGAATTTGAAGAATAATAACACGTAGTGGAACGCTTGCACTCACAATGCTAGACTAGGAAAACGCAAAGTTCCGCATGGTGGAAACATCAGTTGGAGTTGGGGTTGCTTGCAAGTTGCAACCTTAGTTTAAGAGTACATTTTCAAATGCAGTAACGCACAAAGTCTAGAAACTCTTCCAACAGACTACCACCCAGAGCCCGGCGACCCTAGCACCTGCCCGGGCTTCTCCCTAATTAGTGAAAGTGCTTTTTACGTGCGGAAAATTCACCAGTAAAAAAGAATTGACCATTTGCAAAGACACACAGTATACCTGAAGAAAAGAGTGGCCTCTAGATGTTTATGATTTTTCAAAGATTTAGACTAAATAAAATATAAAAGAAAACAAGGAAAACCATAACTACCAGGGACCTCCCTGCCAGGGAGGTCACGTATCCGATATTGTGAGTCTGAAGAGTCGAGTCGAACGATTTCATTATCTTGATAGGAAACACGGGTTCGGTCCAAAGTTTATAGTGCGGGAGCCCAGTTTGCATGCAGTTGGATGTAGTATTCACTGTCGAACCAGACAAATCTAGCACTGCATTGCACGCTGCATGATCTTCTGAATCCCCACTGCGAATCTGTTGGCGTGTTCTTCCCCCTCAGCGCGGCGTGTTCTTCCCCCTCAGCGCGGATCGTTTGTTTGCCACGAAGCTCCAAGCCTCCAATCAATCAGAGATTTGGCGGCTTGATCTCTGCAAAAATAAATAAGGTCATGTTTAGATCACACCCCATAAACTACGTAAACATAAAAAAAACGTCACATCGAATGTTTCAACACATACATTGAGTGCTAAATGAAGTCTATTTACAAAACTTTTTGCATGGATGGACTGTAAATCGCGAGACGAATATAATGAGCCTACTTAATCCATGATATGCAACAGTGATGCTACAGTAACCATCCACTAATTATTAATTAATTATAAATTAATTAGCATCATTAGATTCGTCTCGCGATTTACAACTCATCTGTGCAAAAAGTTTTATAAATAGACTTCATTTAGTACTTCAAATTTACAAAATTCTAATAAAAAATATTTGCGCGTGGAACTAAACACGACCCAAATAAAAACACCAACTCCGGGCCCGGCGACCTGCTCAAGAGTCAAGACTCGAAGCTACTCCTATCAACTAGCCGATCGAGCTAGACTGCGAGTGATGGCTACCAAGCGGCACTTGGAGCGCAAGGCAACAACCACGGCAGCACAACTGGACCCACCCCCACAGCTCCGTCCTGGGAGGCTGCACAAACCCAATGAATCAGCGACTGACAGTTTTGTACTTATTTTCATCTGTCCGTATTCAACTTTTGCACTCTGCTCCCTGCACCGTCAGCATCTTGTCACAGACAACCCCAGAAACATGAGGCAGAATCCTCTTTTTTTTTGTGCACGTCTGCTTACACGCGGTTAGGCCGTTTGTGTGGCCGGTGTCCACGTCGGCCGCCGTTGTCAGCTGATTTTATTTGGAATTTTTGGGGTCGTTGCTTGCTTGGCCGCCCAAACATGGAACCAAACAAAAGTGCTCGCCAGTAGCTTTCGTGTTTCGTTTCCGGGGTGGGTGGTTTTGACTGAGCTGTAAACACTAGCTGATGATTATCTTGGATTGTCTAGTATGAATTTGTTGCTTGCAGTCAATAAGTGAAGAAGACAGGGGCCAATTCCGAAAATTTCCTAACTAGTCTTAGTCTACACACGCACGATCCACTGCTACTTATACAGCTCATGTCCGTCGCCTGAATAGTTTAAGGCTCCACTCCAGAGCTCAGACGAGAGAGAGAGAGCAGAGCAGAGAGGTGCTGATGGCGGTGGACGAATCGTTCAAGAGGCCAGGCTCCATCCCCTTCAAGTGGGAGGTGCAGCCGGGCGCCCGGGCATCCCCAAGCAGGAGGCGCCACCAGCCGGCGACAGCACGACGGCCGCGCCGGCGCCGGGGCTCCCTCCGGCGACCCCTAGGCTGGCGCTCCCTCCCGCCGCCCGCGCCACCGAGCTGGCCTCATCCGCGTCGTGCCGACGCAGCTCAACGGTGTCGTCGGTGCCGCTCTCGCCGCCGGAGACGCCGCCGCCGCCGCCGCCGTCGTCGCAGCACCGGCGGGCCATGTCGGCGCGCTTCGCCACGTCGCTGGCGCTGCCCTTCACGCGGCGGCCGCGCCGGGGACGCGCGGCCAAGGACGGCGTCGACTACTGCCTCCTCTACAGCGAGAAGATCGCGTAGAACTACTCTGTGTGTGTGTGGTAATAAAAAAAAATCGTGTACAACATGTATATGCAGTTTGTACTATGAACCAACAATCGAAGAAACTAGTTGACGGATCGTCGTGATCCCCTCTGTTCATCTACACTAGCTACAGTAACCACCACCATCACATCATCCAACAATTCGGATTGAATGCTGATGAGCTCGTATGGGCCGCCATGGCTAGCTTCGCTTTCAAGCCGCGTGGTCGTTTGGCAGCCGGCTGTCGACGACATGACCGCGTTGTGGGGTGGATACGATAGGATGCCCGGCCGGGCCGCCGTTGTGTTCACACCGGCGAACGCGTCGGATCGAGCTCGCCGGGCCTTTTGGCAGAGTCAACCTGACCGTCACTGCCAGGCGCCAGCTCAGAAAAGAAAGAAGAAACAAGTGATGGAATTACTCGGCAGTGTCGCCGCTGAATTGCGTGGGCTGTGTTCAGTTCCCACAAAAACCCCCCACAAAAACATCACATCTCCATCACATTGAAATATTAAATGTAGCAAATGACCCATGCATGAAATACTAAATATAGGTAAATAAAAAAACTAATTGCATAGTTTTAATGTACGTTGCGAGACAATTTTTTTGAGCCTAGTTAGATCATAGTAGGACTATGATCTCACAAACAAACAAAAATTACTAGTGCGCTACAGTGTATTTTGCCCCGCGCTACAGTGCATTTCGGGGAACTAAACACAGCCGACGGCGAGAAGACAAATGCTGCAGAAATTGCCGGCCTTCTCTTTCTGATATCCCGAGGTCAACGACGGCCCGGGCCGACCCAAAGCCAACCTACAGACTGGGCCCTGATGAAAACCTGTAGCCCAAATCTATCGGGCTGCATCGAGAATGGGGGCCTGCACTATGCCGGTGTTCGTGCTCCTCAGACTTGACAAAAGCACACTGCTTCCTCTCCAACAAAAAAAAAAAACTCAAAACAAAAAAGACAAAAGCACACTGCTCTGATGACCATAGCACAAAACACAAAGTTAGTTTTGGCCTTATCACTAGGCACTACTACAGAGACAGAGGTACGTACTATACTGCACAACAGTGATTTTTTTTTCGCGACCGTGTCTGAGCACATTTTTCATTAAGAGAAAAATAGTTACATACACAATTTTAATGCGACCAAGCAACGCTTGACCAACACAAGAGTATGAAGGACTAAAAAACGAGAAATACTGAAGAAAAAAATGCACACACGAACGAAGAAATGCAACAACAACATGAACAATAGCAAAGCAACACGGAAAAGACAACTCGCACTTCCTGCTAGAACCCTACACCCGAACCTATGAGCAGAAATAACAACGTCCATGGTGCAAAGATCAAGGACTTAAGAGAGGCGGCGAAACATCCACCTGAACAACCAACCACGGTGGCAAAGCATCCACCGTCGCGTTACGCAACAGTGATCTAATGATACGCGGTTGGTTGAGTATTACTCTACGCGTAAAGCATAACTGAATTTGACTTATTCAATCTTCGAGCCAAGTCAGCGGGTAGATATGCTGAAAATTAATTAGAGCCAGTGGTTAGACTCACTATATAAAAAATGACTTATAGTGACGTGAACAAAGGTGACATATCGTTGTTATTGTATGTCACCTTTGTTATCTGAGTGACACACAAAGATGATGCACGTCACCTTTTACCTCTTGGTGGCCTCTCTAAAACATTGCCCGACACCTTTGTTATGACATAGGTGACGTGCAATATCAAAGCTCGTCACCTTTGTTATAGGTGACGGGCAATATTAAAACGCGTCACCTATAAGGTTAGTATAGGTGATCGACTTTGATAAGTAAAAGGTGACGGACAACATCAAAGCGCGTCACGTTTGTGATAACATAGGTGACGTGCAACATTAAGGCGCGTCGCCTTTGTGACTTTTATTAATATTTGAACATGCGATTTTTGAATAATTCAAATTGTCTCAAATAAAAAATTGGTCTATACAAAAGTTATAGGCCTCAACCAGATCTACAACTTTGTAGTTCAAAAATTTTTCAGTAAAGGTTGTTTTGGCACTCAAATATATAGTTCAAATTTTGAATTTCAAATTTTTTAAAATTTTTAAATGACCTCAGATGGAAAAAAAACTATATACCAAAGTTGTAGATCGTCACCAGATCTACAATTTTATAGTTGAAAAGTTTTTTATTTGAGATCGTTATAGCTGTGAAACGGGTTATATAAGACATTAGAAAGTGATGATAAAAAAATATCTCATTATTGGTCACATATGATGGTGTAGCATAGTGGTAGGAAAGGGTACGCTCGAGGCTGAGATTATGGGTTCGAATCCTGGTAACGCCAGAAAAAACGCGTTCATATTCGCGCAAAAAATTACTCGGTGGGAAAAAATATATTTTTGATTTTTATTCACGCTGCAAATATTTATTTTAGCACGTAAGAGAATGATGACCGTCATCTATGTGTTGAAATAGATGACGGCTTATACTGATGCCCGTCGCCTTTTACGTACATATGTGACGGATTTTTACATGTCACTTTTCTATTCTAATCAGTAACGATGTATAAGTGACGTGCGCGATGTCCGTCATTTTAAGGAGATGACGTCCGTCACTATTGACCCTTTCTTACATAGTGACTGAATTTCAAATCTGTCGTCGATCCATCCATCCAACTGATCGATCGATGGATGGATCACCAATAATGTTGGCATTGCGGGCATTGCTAGTGGATGGAAAGCTAAGCTAGCTAGTTCCGTCCCAAGTTATCATCGGCGGCATCTGCGTGCTAGATAAACTAAGCATGCATGCATGCGTCGCCTTGAAAAGTTGGGGTGTTTTCAGTTTGATTTTTCCGCGGTACTGTCTGCACTGTGCACTTGCTCGGTGCTCCCCCGGCCTGCATCTGCATGTAGCCAGCGGACAAGTGTCCTGATGACACTTTTGTGAGCTAGTTAGTGGAGACGATAATTGAGCTGCATCGTCTGCTGCTATCTGCAGTATGTGCTCTGAAAGAAAGAAAGAAGAATTATGGGCACAAAAAGGGTTGCAAGCTCGGAACCACCACCACCGTACCTCTGCCAACGTGTGGAGATGTTAACTGAACTGAGTGTGATTTAGTTTCACGCGGCGTGCACTCATTGTACGGCACCACGTACTTGAATTAATGAATTAATAAGCTCTGGTGCTAGCTAGTAACAAATCAAACATGCTAGCCAGTGTTCAGTTCTAGTATATATGTGTGTATCCATGCCTTGTCAATGCTTTATTATCTATATATACTAGTGCCGCAGGGACATACCAAAAGTCCAGCTAGTTGTAGTACAAGTTGTTGTATTAGGCCCCATGTACGTGGACTTGTAATGTGTATCATGTGAATGACACTACACTTCGCTTGGCCGCTCCTAGCAGCTTATTTTGTGATATTTTCGTCCTTATTGGTCACTGGATACACAGTGCATACTTTAGTTGTCGGTGTCCTGATTACAACACGGCAAATAGCACCCTAGCTCATTAATCCGTGACTGGTGGACCCTCTCGCCTGAGAAAACGAGATGGCAAGTGGCACTACACGCTGATGTGTACATGGATCAGCTGCGCCGTGACCTGCCGCGCAGACAACGAAGAAATTGAGTAAACAGAACCCCAGCTTCACCATCAATCTCTTTAACAACTGGACCAAATATTGACAGTACATATAAATGTACCATATATTGTACCTGGATGTAGAGATGTTTTTTTCATCTCAAACAGGTACTGCATTTAATTTCCTGAAAAATGGACTCCACGGTACCACATACGTACTCCCTCTATTTTTATTTACATGTCATATATTAAGTTTATTTTAAATCAAACTTGGCAAATTTTAATCAAACTTATAGAAAAAATAGCATTTACAATACAAATTTATTTCATTGAATCCACCATGAAGTATATATTGATAGTGCATATGTTGGATAGTATAGTTGTTGTTTTATTTTTCTATATACTTGATAAAATCTAATTAAAAAATTGACTTAACCCTAATACGACATGTAGATAGAAATGGAGGGAGTATATCCTCCATCAATTACCCTTGTTTCACAAGTCTGCATGAGAGGAAATTTCTTGAAACTATAATAATGTTTAGAAAGGTCGCTTCCTTTTCGGAAACGACCATGTGAGACAATAATAATGTTCAAATAATTGGTTGTTATCTATGGAAAACTAAGAAAACTTCATGGACGAATCATGATTTCCAGAATGCTCAACAAATGTTGTCATCAAGATTATAACAAGCGCAACATCAAAAGGTATATATCAATTTTTTTATGAAACAAAAGTGCATCACTTTTACATACCTATTTGGAGTACATGGATTTGAGTACAGATATATCTGTAGCAATTTAACGCGGAACAGCTGAATTCTTGAACGGATTCCCTGCAAGAGCCGGGAAACTTCCTGCTGTAAATGAAGCTTCTGTGTCTGAAAAGGAATTTGATCTCCTTTGAGATTCGACTAGATCGGCCGCCAGAAACAGCCCCAGCAGCTAGCCCAAATCCACCTAAGATTCCCACAGGCATGATGAGTGAATGTGCATACTGCACACAGATCGCGCCATGTCTGAATGGAACACACACACAGTCCTTTCCCAGAAGAAGCAAATCGGCAATGCAAGAACATTCAGAGTCACACTTTTCCCTCTTCCAGCCCAGGCATGCGCTCGACATGGAGGGAGAGGTTGCACGGTGAATCCTCCACGCGCACGCGCGCGCGCGCCCCCACCCACCCTATAATAAGTTAACTGAGTTGATCATGAAGTAAGTATGCTCATTAGTTTCGTCTCGTGATTTGCAACCCATCCATACCAAAGGTTTTGTACATAAATTTTATTTAGTACTCCGAAATAGTAAGATTTCCTTTCATCCGTAGCCATACAATGGTACTACAGTAATCGTTCACTAATGATTCGTCTCGTGATTTACAACCCGTCTCGTGATTTACAACCCATCCGTGCAAAAAGTCTGTAAATAGATTTTATTTAGTACTCCGAAATATCAAAATTCTCTTTCATCCGTAGCCATACAGTGGTACTACAGTAACCGATCACTAATTATGAGTTAATCATGAATTAAGTATGCTTATTAGGTTCGTCTCGTGATTTACAACCCGGCCTGTAAAAGGTTTTGTAAATAGATTTTATTTTGTACTCCGAAATAGCAAGATTCCCTTTCATCCGTAGTCATACAGTGATACTACAATAACCGTTCACTAATTATGAGTTGATCATGAAGTAAGTATGCTCATTAGTTTCGTATCGTGATTTGTAATCCATCCATACAAAAGGTTTTGTAAATAGATTTTATTTAGTACTCTGAAATAGGAAGATTTCCTTTCATCCGTAACCATCGGATACTACAATAACCGTTCACTAATTATGAGTTGATCATGAAGTAAGTATGCTCATTAGTTTCGTCTCGTGATTTGTAATCCATCCATACAAAAAGTTTTGTAAATAGATTTTATTTAGTACTCTGAAATAGGAAGATTTCTTTTCATCCGTAACCATCGGATCACGATCGGACGGGCGAAATTTTTTTGGCCGACGTGGCTGCCTGAGAGGGCGCGGAGGGTCGGCGCTTTCATATATAGAAATTCCCTTTCATCCGTAGTCATATAGTGATACTACAATAACCGTTCACTAATTATGAGTTGATCATGAAGTAAGTATGCTCATTAGTTTCGTCTCGTGATTTGCAACCCATCCATACCAAAGGTTTTGTACATAAATTTTATTTAGTACTCCGAAATAGTAAGATTTCCTTTCATCCGTAGCCATACAATGGTACTACAGTAATCGTTCACTAATGATTCGTCTCGTGATTTACAACCCGTCTCGTGATTTACAACCCATCCGTGCAAAAAGTCTGTAAATAGATTTTATTTAGTACTCCGAAATATCAAAATTCTCTTTCATCCGTAGCCATACAGTGGTACTACAGTAACCGATCACTAATTATGAGTTAATCATGAATTAAGTATGCTTATTAGGTTCGTCTCGTGATTTACAACCCGGCCTGTAAAAGGTTTTGTAAATAGATTTTATTTTGTACTCCGAAATAGCAAGATTCCCTTTCATCCGTAGTCATACAGTGATACTACAATAACCGTTCACTAATTATGAGTTGATCATGAAGTAAGTATGCTCATTAGTTTCGTATCGTGATTTGTAATCCATCCATACAAAAGGTTTTGTAAATAGATTTTATTTAGTACTCTGAAATAGGAAGATTTCCTTTCATCCGTAACCATCGGATACTACAATAACCGTTCACTAATTATGAGTTGATCATGAAGTAAGTGTGCTCATTAGTTTCGCCTCGTGATTTGTAATCCATCCATACAAAAAGTTTTGTAAATAGATTTTATTTAGTACTCTGAAATAGGAAGATTTCCTTTCATCCGTAACCATCGGATCACGATCGGACGGGCGAAATTTTTTTGGCCGACGTGGCTGCCTGAGAGGGCGCGGAGGTTCGGCGCTTTCATATATAGAAATTATGAGTTGTAATCCATCCATACAAAAGGTTTTGTAAATAGATTTTATTTAGTACTCTGAAATAGGAAGATTTCCTTTCATCCGTAACCATCGGATACTACAATAACCGTTCACTAATTATGAGTTGATCATGAAGTAAGTATGCTCATTAGTTTCGTCTCGTGATTTGTAATCCATCCATACAAAAAGTGTTGTAAATAGATTTTATTTAGTACTCTGAAATAGGAAGATTTCCTTTCATCCGTAACCATCGGATCACGATCGGACGGGCGAAATTTTTTTGGCGGACGTGGCTGCCTGAGAGGGCGCGGAGGGTCGGCGCTTTCATATATAGAAATACGCTGTGTGCTGTGTGTCACACAACCACTTGGAATAATGTAAACTGCACGCACTATATTTGTGTGTATCTTGGCAAGAAGAGGGAAGAGCAGATCGAGAGATAGTGGACTCAAAACTACACTAGCTAGCTTCTTACTATATTCATTGATGAGTTGTTTTCTGATAGTAACAGGGACTCATCAGCTGTCTGCTTACGCTGCCACGAAGTGAAAGCAGATAACAGCATTCCCTATCGCTAGCCCTTGTCACGGTCTCATCTCATCACCACCACTACCTTGCTTGTGCGTGCAATGCAAAGCTAGGCATCTTATGGAACCCTACCGGTGGCCATCGGCGTGGCGCCGTTGCATTGCACCTGGGCACTGTGCACCCCGGCCGTGTTGCGCTAAGCGAGAGCTTTCTCAAGGAGGGATGATTGAAGCGGAGATCGCTGCGCCGGCCGCCGGTACGGTGGTCAGACTTGCGGGCAGTGCGTGATGATTCAGAGTTAGTTATAACTGGTTAGGGACACACACTGACCATCATGCAGCATATATATCATTCGCCAAATTAAAGTAGCTATTTAGGTAGTAGGTAGGTAGATTTTTTACTATCTTTATCTATTTCTAAAGCAAGGATTATTTTCTTGGTCTGTCAACTGGAGTTCTAATCAGAATCCGGTTACCTTTTACTGAGTTAAGGGTTCGAGACTGTTTAGAATTAGTATTTAATGAGTAAAATAGTAAAAAACTAAAATTCTCCACCGACCTGTACTATGTTAATCAATATATATTTATAATTTTATATGACTTTCCGTAGTGCTATTCGATTCGGCTGTACGTTATAATGCATGGCATGGACGACATGATATGACGGCCGTATCATTCGCCACTGATTACTTACTTTGTATCATGTCTGCCTGCTGTATATATGCTATCTATCTAGTTGCAATTTACAAGCACTCAATCAATCAACCAACTTTTGATCGAGCAGTTTGCTGAGAGTGATGATGCGCATCCATCGGCTCCGCTGGTCCCTGTCTTCTTTTCCGCGCGCGGTGCATGCCGATCATGAACTAGATCACTAACTGATCGAGCTGCTTGGGGCTCGTTTGTGACATCATGCGGCAGAAGAAAGTGATCGATCGAGGATGTGTTGGATATATACATGAGCGAGGTCAAGTCATGGACAGAAAGTAGATCCTGTGTCCAAAGGACCTAAAACTTACCTAGCTATGTAGGACAAGTAAGTAGGGTAGGGCGGCATCATCTACCGTCCTTTGTTATATTAGTGTCGTTGATATCACAGGTTCTGGGAATGAAAGCTAGCTAGCGGTGGATGGTTTTACGTCGTAATTTTGTTGGCATGCATCCTTTTTTACATATTTGCGCCCATCAATCTCACAAGTCAAGAGCTGATGATCCAGCAATTCCAGCAACAAAAAGCAACGTGAAAAATAAAGTGGAACATCTTCACGTGCGACAGCAGTACGTACTACTGCTACTGCTGGAACAGTGAAGGAACAGGAGTGCTAAAAGAGTACTGGAGGTACGTACTGTAGTAGTACATACGTGGTCCTGATCTGCTACGCCGGCGGCCAGAACATGTCAGGATCAATCACCGTTCATTGAACTGCCAAAAAGGCCATGAATAACCTACACGCCTGCAGTGAGAGGTCAGATAGTAGAGCCTATCCTGTCACCCAAACTAGGGGGCGTTTAGTTCCCAAATAAATTTTTTTAGTGTCATGTCAATGTTTGATCAGATGTTGGGAGAGTTTTTCGAACACTAATTAAAAAACTAATTTTAGAACTCACTTGGAAACCGCGAGACGAATCTTTTGAGGCCTTTGACTGCATCATTAGCACACGGGGGTACTGTAGCACTTATGGCTAATCATGCACTAATTATGCTCAAAAGATTTGTCTCGTCGTGTACATCCAAACTGTGTAATTAGTTTTGTTATTTGATTACATTTAGTGCTTTATACATGTGTTCAAAGGAGAGGTAAAAATTTTTGGGTGAAAATTTTTGGTAACTAAACGGGCTGTATATGCTGCACGCAGCCACCAAGGGTCAATCTACATCTAGGCCGTGTTTGGTTGGGGATTCCGTGAAATTTTTTTTCATCTTTGACCACTAATTTAGAGTATTAAATGAAGTCTAATTATAAAACCACTTCCACAAGCCACCGTGTAAATCGCGAGACGAATCTAATGAGGCATTTAACCGCGTGATTAGAATATGGTTACTGTAGCATTACTGTAGTAAATCATCGATTAATTACCGTCATTAGATTCATCGCGAAAAATTACATCCATTCCTGAATTTTTTTTGCAAATAGATTTCATTTAGTACTCCATGCGGAAATTTGTTTTTTCGTGAAATCTTGATGGGACGTTTAACCAAACGCGGCCCTAGCTAGCCCCTGCCCTCTCTCTCGCGCGTTGCATTCATACTCGCCAAGAGAAGAGAAGCAGCGCGCCGCTATCCTGTGGGCTGGCTAGCTGGAGCCTGGAGGCGCTCACTTGAATCCATGACGGAGCAACTTGGCTTTGCGTAGCCATGGTGCATGTGCGGTAGTATATACAGACGGATGCACGCTCCGCGTGTTTCGTTTCCCGGTCCACTTCCTTGGCTCGTATCGGCGTTTCCCTGGAGCCAGGCTCCGTTGTGCACATGACATGCGCATGGTAGAACGTGTAGACACAAGAAATTGTTTTTGCGCTCGATGTGCAGGCAACCAAACAGCATTTGAACGTATACTAGACCTGTTCCGCATGCGTACGTGAACCAATCGATCAAGCAGCTCTCGTACCTGGCGAGTCTGGCCACAAGCCCACGACGGCCTGTACGGGCATGCGAGCCAGGCCTGTTCGCGTGCGGTGAATGAATCGGCCTGTTCTCTTGTCTTGCCTGCCAGTGGCAGGCCACCAAGATCGAGCTGCTACAGCATCGCGCTGCACGGGATTGGATGGGACCGGGCGATGCATCGACGGAGACTTGACTTGACACTGGACCCGGCCGGCGGGCACAGTGCGCGCGGCGGCGGCACATGCGCAGTGCACACGAGGCGAGCCTCGTTTCGGCTCGCCCGCCGCCGCCGGGTCACACCGGCTGCCTGCTCGGTGCTGCCCTGGCTGACATGAAGATCCAACGCGGTCAGTTTGTTGTCCACGCACGCGCGGACGGAGCGGTCGGCAGGGAGACATGTTTCGACCAAGCTCTTCTCATGTCCGTCGATCTCCAGATCTAGTGTCGAGTTCAGACTTGGATACCAACACGTACGGGTGTCGACTGGACTGGAGGACAGGCATCGTATATATTGCACGTACGAACTAGTAAATCCTAATCCTTGTCCGTCATCTTGGTATCCCGGATCTCGTTAAAAAGCCAGGTCTCCGAGCAGGACAAGATCCCAATTACAAACACTACTGTCTGTACTCCCCGTGTCTTCTGCTCGCTACCACGCTGCTGTTGAATGCTTGGTTCACTGCTGTCCAAATTAAACGTGCAGTCAAGGATGCTCCCAAACACGAGTCAAAATTCCAGACGCTCAGAGTACGCTGAATGAATTGTCCGTGTGTGCTGGTGTCTGGTGAAAGCCACCGCCCACCGGAGATCAGACAGGCTCCCCCCTTTCCCTGTTTCCAGGGATATGTTCTGTTGGCGACACAGATAGAGGATCTCTAGTGGCGCCGCGGGGGCCCACTAGCTGATGGCCCTGCTCGACTTACTAAACTGCAACTCCCTCCAGACAGCATCTTTGTTTGAAGTGGATGTGGATACGTAAGCATCTACACGGATTTGCAATGAGATGGTGATCGAGCATCTTCTTCTTCATGTGAACTAGCTAGTAGTAAGATCAGATGGACGAGCACAACTCGGACGGCCACTCGTGGTGGGGCACCCAGAACCCCCGAATCTTGTCCACGATCTCCCACGCTCTGTGCTGCTCATCACTGAGATCATCATCCACGCTCCCTTTCCACATTTTTTTCAATTGGCAAACACCTTTCTTCCCCGTTTTCAGGGTCCGAGCATCCGTCTGGGTCAGCATCCTTCATTAACCTAATGCATGCCTCACGCGATGAGGAGAACACAGCAGGCAAACATGTCAATGCAAGCAAAAGGCAAGACCACCCTGTCGTATCGTATGCAAATCTAGCGTCTTTTCAACCGGATTACGCCTTTGCTAAATCGATGCAAGAGTCCACGAGACCACGACACAAACACATTGGCATAGGATACGCAGGCACCAGCAACCAGCTTATTTGGGGGCCTCGTCTCGTCCTCTCCAAATCTGAAACCCCGGATTCCTTCGCCCCTGCATCGGGCAGCAGCGTCGTCGGCTTGCGCACGTCGGCCGTGAATCGTGCGCGTCGAGTCGCGGAGTCGGTCGACGGCCGGAAAACGGAAAGACCGTACCCGGCGGTATGAGAGAGAGAGAGAGAGAGAGAGAGAGAGAGCAAACCATGACACCCCATACTTCCACTAAACTGCATGAATAATGAGGTCTGTTACAAAGCAAGGGCCTTTTTCCTTTTGTGATTACAAGGAAGATCCGCACACACGCACGCACACGGTACACCATACATACTGATGATACACCCATGAAGCGCACATGCATCATGTTGTCTTGTTTCGTATACAACTTGCAGATTCTTCTCTAGCTAGTAGCTTAAATTTGCTACATTGATTGATGGTGTTTACTGTTGGGCACTAGAGTTGGATATTACGAATTGGAGATTGTATTGCTGAAGTCCACCTCTAATTTGAGTCAAGCGCTCTAGATATGATTTTTTTTCCTTTGTCGATGTAAGAGAGCTACGCATTTTGTGTATGACGAAGAGTGAAGTTCAGATTAAAACAAGTTTAAAACAAGTACTATATAGTAGCAATAGAGTCGGCGACCTGACTTTGGTGCGGATGTTGTTTGCTTTGCTGCATCAACTCACACAGTTTGAAGGCCAAGCATCCCTCCCAAACCCAAAAAAGAAAAAGTTGATAAATGCGCATTTTTTAGCCCCACAATGCCACGAACTTGCCTGCAGATCGATTCCATTTAATTTGATTCCCTCAACTAATACCCTCCTCGTACAATATCCAATAAAAAAACAATTTTTCCAGTTATAGCGCGTACTACGAGATTATCCTCAACTCTTTACTTTCCGCGCGCATAGCACAACAGCAACCCTGGAAAAGTAGCTTTTCGTAAAGAAAAAAAAACCCACCTATTCATTCGTTATCCCGATGATGGAGCAACGGCTCTCCTGATTGCGATGTACCTTTTGTAGACGCGGCGGCATGCGCAGAAAGGGTATCCACAATCTCCAGACTTTTGATCCGTGAGACGCCCTGCACAGTGTCAGTGCGGGTGTGTGGATCATGGATCTTCTGAGACGTCGTCCGTCATGGCACCCGGCACCTGACGGATCTCCGTGTTCACCAGCAACCTGCATATACGCCTGCCGTGCCGTAGCTTTGCTTGCGCCACGCCCATACGAGCGGTGCTGCCGGTGCATGGCCCGGTCGTCATCTCCGTGAGCTAGCGGACCCGACGACGTGGACGCGTAACGAGAGCCCGGCCTCTTGCAGTCGGGGACGCGGGGTCGCATGCCGCCGCCATCTTTGCGAGCCAGGGCCCAGGACACGCCCCCGCCGACGAGAGGACACGCCGCCGACGTGAGTCAGAGCCGATGGAGGCCGCGAGGAGCCGAGGAAGGCGACAGCGACGTGCGGGATGCTGCCCTCCCTCCCAAAAGGGGAATATCAGAAAGCGGCTTTATTTGAGCAAAGCCACTCGAGCAGAAGAGGATTACGATCCATCACCACGCCCGGCGATGGCATCGCTATTCTATTTCTATCTGGGCAAGCGCAGAGCCTCCCTACTTCCCCTGAATTTTCATCTATCCTGAAAAGAATCCCTGATGCAGCTCGCTCGCTAGGTCATTTTCCATTCCAATGAAGAAGCACCAACCGGCACAACTTGCTCCCAGTCCCATGATCCCCTCCGCTGCTGCATGCTACAGGCAAGCAACTTGCATTGCGGGCCGGCGCTAGTGGCGAAGCCGCGATGGCCACCACCATCGCGTAGCAAATCAAGACAACGCAGCGCTTCTCTCCACTCCACCAGCTGAGCTGAGCTACCCCTAAATCTAAAGCTACGACGACGACTGGGATGCATGTCCATTGTCCCCGCGTCTGCCACCACACGACACAGAGCTAGTATTTAAAAGGCCAATCAACTGTGCCATCCGTTGCCTCCTGCGTCCATGGACGCCGGTTCGATCGAGCAGCCGGCTACACGTACGTACAGGTACAGTGTGCGGCCCACCATACGCTGCTGGTAGACATACTACTAGACGTCCTCCGCCGGCTCACCGTTGGCGGCGACGAGGCGAATGCTCTCCTCGGCGGCGGCGGCGGGCGTCGTGGCCGTGAGCTCCAGGCCCGCCAGCTTCTTGGCGCGGATCGCCTCGACCTGCCAGTCGGTGCGCCACACGACGGCGGCGAGCACGAGCGCCACGCAGGTGGCCTGTGCCGAGAGGAGGCCGTACCAGAGGCCGCTGAACCCGGCGCGGGCGCCGAACGCCAGGTACACGGCCACGGGGGTGCCGACGAGGTAGAAGGAGAGGAGGTTGATGCGGGCGCCCACGGCCGGGCGCGCCGTGCCGCGGAGCACGCCGCAACCCGTGGTCTGCGGGCAGTTGCCCAGCTCGCACAGCCCCAGAATGGGCATCGCCGCCGCCGCCAGCCGCACCACCGGCCGCTCCGTCGTGAACAGCTCCGCCCACTGCCGGCTCAGCGCCGAGGTCCACGCCACGTGGACCGCGCCGATCGCCAGCGCGCACCACAGCGCCACCATCGCCGCCATCCGCGCGCGCCGGGGCTTGCCGGCGCCCAGCTCGTTGCCCACCTGCACGCACGCGCACCGAGACACCACCAGTACAGTACCGATCAAAGGCCGCCGGCGTACGTGTTCACGTGCTCATGGATCAAATCAAACCGAACACACAAGAGAAAAGTGAACACTGTCCCGGCAAAGATTTTTACCACTGTTCGCCTATGGCCGGCGGGCAACCAGTTCTTGTCTTTTCTTGGAGCAGAACAGTACACGGCACGCGGCAGCGAGTTGCAGACCAAGACGTGGCCGGACGGCTCGTGCTGGCACTGCCCCACACTGTGCGAACACAGTGACATGAGGAGACCAACGTCCAATTGCGCAAGAAACTTTCCACGGCTCCCGTCGTTTCCCCATCGGTAAAAAACACAGTAACTTCCATGGATGCGGGGTAAAATGAGGAACCTGGGAATCTACCAAACAAGGAGGGATCGCGATGGTTCGCTTCTACTCGTAGTGATCATGGAGCGCCAACCTTTTTTTGGTTGTCGTGTGAGTCTATGCATGGATGCACGAAAGGACTGTGACGTGGTAGCGGGGCACGGCGTAGCACGCAGAATATGGCGGTGCGCCGCACCTATGGAGGCCAATTTTTGTGTTGCCGCTGATTGTGGGGGATGCGATGTCAATAGGAGGGCAGACTCACCATGCACATGTTGGAGTACTTTCATTTACTTTGATGATGATAAAAAAAGATAGAGTGGCAGCATGCTACTTTGATCTACGGTCTGTATGCATTGTTCATGAAGGAAAAGGGTGGAGAGACGAATCTGAAAATGGAAGAGAATATGTACGAGTACTACAGAGTTCGGGTGTTTCAACACAACATATGTTCTTTTCTCGGTTCATGCACACGCTGAAAGCAGATCGAAGTTAGCGTACTGCCTCCAAAGAATATTGGAATTTGAATCATGCACACAATATTGGAAGTCAGTCGACATCAGGAAAAGATAGAAAAAATGGACAAAAAAAAATCGTGTGACGAGCACAACCAAGTCGTCAGAAGCCAAGGTGAATGGTGTGCATGCAAGGTGTACATGGTGAATGGGTGATGCGATACGAACCTGGTGAAAGCAATCCCAGTGACTAGGTAGCTCGTCAACTACACGAGTGGTTAGCGCCAGCGGGACACTCGTAAGTACTAGTATCTTATTACCATCCAAAACCCCATCGAATTGGCCAAAAAATCTGGCGCAAATTAAGATTTTTGGAAGGATGGGGTGCGCTTACCCTGGTGGATACGCAGGCCGCGAGCGCCATGGGCACGGTGTACATGAGGCTGGTGGTCTGGATGAGCACCCCCGCGGCGCCGACGGCGGCGGCGGGGTTGGGCAGGTAGCCGGCGAGCACGGTGACGACCTCGTACCACCACCACTCGAGGCAGACGCCGACGCAGCTGGGCACGGCGAGCCTGGCGAGCCCCGGCAGGCCGCTGGCGACCACGGCGGGGCGCGCCCACCCTCTCCACGTGTCGCCGCACGCGCGCGCCCAGCGGATGTAGGCGAGCAGGAAGAGCAGCATGTTGGTGTTGGTGAGCGCCTGCGCGGCGGCGACGCCGCGGACGCCGAAGCCGAGGCCGAAGACGAGGAGCACGTTGAGCGGGACGTGGAGCGCGACGGCGATCGCGGAGCATGCCGCCATGGGCCTGGTGATCCCCTGGGAGCGGAGGTACACCCGGAGCGGCTGGAGCACGACGCTGGCGGCGAGGTCCGGGAGCGCGAAGCGCGCGTAGGCGGCGGCGGGGGCGGAGATGGCGGGGTCCTGGCCGAGCGCGACGAGGATGGGGCCGACGTTGAGCCAGAGTAGCGCGATGGGGAGCGCGGCGAGGAAGAGCAGCAGCATGGCGCGCTGGAGGGAGAGGGTGAGGAGCTCGTGGTTGCGGGAGCCGAAGGCCTGCGCGCAGAGCGGCTCGAGCCCCGACGCGAGGCCGAACAGCACGCTGTGGCCCGTGATGTTGGTGAGCCCGATGGCGAGCGCGCCGCCGGCGAGGTCCAGAGGGCCCAGGCGGCCGAGGCAGAGCACGGACACCAGCGCCCGCAGGTACACCACGCAGTTGAGCGCCGTGATCGGCGCCGCCATGCCCCACAGCGCGCGGAGCTCCGCCGCCACCGACGGCTGGTCGTCGCCCCCCACCTGGCCGCCGCCGCCGCCGCCGCCGCCGCCATTGCCGTCCTTCCCCTGGAGCGGGATGGCCATGCCGACCCAACGGCAACGGGTGCAGTCACCACTGCTAGTGCGCTCTGTGTGTAAGAGGCAGCAGAGGCGGCGGTTTTGTTTCTGCTGCGCCTGGCTGGTTGCCTTGCCTCCCTCCCTGGGGATATATATGGTCGCCTCGCCGCCGTCGCCGCAGTGATTGCCTGCGGGCTGTCCCTCCTCATCTCTGGTACTCGGCTGTTTAGCCATAGCCTGCCTGCTACTGCTTTTAATATCCTTCAATATTTTTTTGATTAATTATGGCTGGAATACTAGTAGGTTACCATGAAGGCGCTGCCGTTTCGGCATTTTAATTGACTGTTGCTGAGTGCTGACTGTATTGCGGCTGTAGAGATACTATTCCTTCCATCCCAGAATATAAACATTTCTAGCTGTGTACCAGGTGTATATTTACATAAGAAAAGTAGATCCCTCTGACCAAACCAACTACGAAGTACGAGTAGTGGGCTAAGATAAAAGCAAGGAAGTTGGCATCGGGAAGTAAGAAGTTCTTGCTAGACTGAAGATGATCAATGAAAGATATGGTTTGCCAAACAAGCAGGGGTAAACGGATCCTGTTAGGAAGAAGAAGAGCAGGATGCAGGATGTTCTATGTACCTGGACAAGTAATTGTCTAGATACATTAGAGATGCTATAAACCGGGTTATCTAGAAACATAACTAGTAATACTTATACTACTGCTGTGCTACTGTTTGGGGAAAAGGGTCGTGGATGGTAGCACAAAACCATCGCTCCAAAAATGGAAAAAAAAGAAACTTGCTCGTTCTACCAGTGGAGCATTCTCAAGAAAACAACCTTGGTTACAGTGCCAACACCGCGTGTCACACTCGTGTGATTTTGGGTGTGTTTAGTTCATTTTGCAAAATTGTGTAAAGATGTAAAGAGGGCATTTGAAGTACTAAATGAAGTCTATTTGCAAAATTTTTTGCATAGATGGGTTGTAAATCGCGAGACGAATCTAATGATGCTAATTAATCAATGTTTAATCAATAATTAGCGGATGGTTACTGTAGCATCACTGTTGCAAATCATGGATTAAGTGGGCTCATTAGAATCGTCTCGCGATTTACAGCCCATCCATACAAAAAGTTTTGTAAATAGACTTCATTTAGTATTTCAAATTAGCAAGATTCCGTTTCACTTTAATGCGTTTACGACTTTTTTAAAAAAACAGATCTAAACAGGGCCTTTGACAATTATCTTGTCGCCAGGTCTCCATGATTTCTTGCCACATTGCCAATGCACTGACCCTGAGCAGTGAGAACTTTTCTTGCTTTCTTTTTACTCCATTTTCGAGGATGAGGAATCGAGCAGTGAGCACTTGCCCATGGGTGGTGAATTGTGGACGCGTGACAACTGAAAGCTGTTTTTTTTTGAGAAAAACTTTTTTTTTGAGAAAAACTGAAAGCTGCTTGCTAGTCTCAAACAAAAGGCAAAAGTCTATTTTACCTCCTCCAACTATCACCAAAGTTTGGTTTTCCTCCTACAACTATAAAACCGGGTATTTCACCTCCCTCAACTTTTCAAACCGTTCATTTTACCTCCCTCGAGCGGTTTTGAAGACTGTTTGCTACAGTAACCTAGTTTTGTCTTTTTCTTTTTTAAAAAAAATTTCAGTTGAATCTTTGAAAAATCATAGTAAATCACAAAAAAATCATAAAATAGAAAATCCAATTTTGTTGGACTCCACATGAGTAGATATACGCAGTGAATATATTATATGGTATACTTTGGTACAATTTTTTACTGTAACTTTAGATATATACTTTTCTGTAATTAATTTATAGCTACAGTTTTCGTCGTCCCATTATGGTGAAATTTTTATGGTGGGCTAATCATTATATGATTGAGCTATAGTAAAAATTTTATGATTATTAGATCATGTATGACTGAGTTATAGATTTATCTATAGATTCGTCTAGATTTTTCTATAGATTTATCTAGTTTATATAGATAAATCTATAGATCAGTCAAACATGATCTAATAATCATAAAATTTTTACTACAGCTCAATCATATAATGATTAGCTCACCATAAAAATTTCACCATAATAGGACGACGAAAACTGTAGCTATAAATTAATTACAGAAAAGTATATATCTAAAGTTACAGTAAAAAAAATGTACTAAAGTATACCATATAATATATTCACTGCGTATATCTACTCATGTGGAGTCCAACAAAATTGGATTTTCTATTTTATGATTTTTTTGTAATTTACTATGATTTTTCAAAGATTCAACTGAAATTTTTTTAAAAAAAGAAAAAGACAAAACTACGGTTACTGTAGCAAACAGTCTTCAAAACCGCTCGAGGGAGGTAAAATGGACGGTTTGAAAAGTTGAGGGAGGTGAAATACCCGGTTTTATAGTTGTAGGAGGAAAACCAAACTTTGGTGATAGTTGGAGGAGGTAAAATAGACTTTTGCCCAAACAAAAAGGAGGTGGCATGCGGCCTATCACAGCCCATGTAAACCAGAGTCCAGCCCAATCCAACACGCCGAAATTGCACCCACCGCACACCGGCGCGCGGCGCAGGAGAGGAGACCTCCACCCCACCTCCACGGCAGGCGCGCGCCGCTTTTCCCCTCGTCGCTGACGCCTCCGATCAGCCGATGGGACCCTCCGCCGTCTCCGCCATGCTCTCCAGGCGAAGGTGAGCTGGCGCGCGATCCATCTCTCCCCCTCCCCGCTTCCCGCACCGCCCTTCCAGTTCCGGGCATTTTTGCTAACTCTCGTGTTCTCTCTCCTCCCGAACAGATGCCTCGCGGCGGCGGCGAATCGGATCCGGCCGCTCTCCAGGGCCTTCTGCGACGCGCCGGCTTCTCGCGCGGATGCGGCGCCAGGCGGGGTTCCCGGGTCGCAGGTACTCCCTCAAACGCTCCCCCACCGTGTCTCTCCCTCTCTTTCTCTCTGCGTTTGGGTTGTGCCTTAGGGTTTAGGGGATTGCGTGATTGCGTCTTGTGGGGGGTTGCAACGAGCTGTGATTGCTCCGTGGTAGTCGAATTGAGGTTTCATTGCCTCTAGCGCGGCTGCTAGCACTGATTTCTCTCAATGACGTGTAGGATCGCACCCAGGAGGTTGGTGGCGTGAAGGCTGCGCCTGATGTGCTCGACGTTGCTATCGTTGGTGGAGGCATGGTGGGCTTGGCTGTTGCTTGTGCATTGTGTAGGTATTGCTGTTCCTGTGCATTCTCGGTTTCTCCTGCTGTTTTAAGTTGTTGATGGGTTTGGCCCCTTGCGTTCAGTTTTTGCTGGCGATTGATGCTCGCTCGGACTGCCTTCACTTGTTGAGCTAGTATTTAACCATTAATTGCATCACCCCAAAATAACAGAGTTAGGCACTTCTCTGGGACCGTCATTTACCTGTTAATAGTTCACCAGTTCAGTGTGAAATATTTACCACTAGCATCTGTATTTTGTTCGTGCAGGTTGTTTTTTGGACGGCTTGGTCACGTTGTACCTTGTATGTTAAAATTTCTCACATTCTTGTACATCCTGTATGCAGCCAACATGCCATTGACCAAAAATCTCAGAGTCGCCATAATCGATAGCAACCCTGCATTGAAGTCAAGAAATTACCTGACTAAAAGCAGTATACCAGATTCTAGGGTCAGTACTGTTACTCCTGCAACCATTTCCTTTTTCAAAGGTATGATCCTGGACCAAATGTGTGCATTATGTTGCTTACTTTCAGCCCTCTCTCACCCTGTAACGATATTTAGGTTAAAGAGTTCAAGTTTGCCCTGTGTGTCTAGGTGGCATTTCATCTAGATTGACCTTCCATGTTGTTTATGCTCAATTTGATGAACTATATTCAGCATTGATTTCACACTTCGCAGTTTCAGTTGCTTGTAGCTTTCTGTGCTTTATTAGCCCTGAACCCAGAAGCACCCATTTTCTATTTATAACTTGCCAAAAGTTTCGCTAAAAGATATGGATGCCACAAATGGGTTGCCAAATGAAGTATGGAAAAGCGTATATCTCATATTCGCATTATGTTTATCCATCATTTTGCACTCATCAGTACCCAATGTTCGGTAGTTCATTAATATCTTAATCTCCATTCAATATTTGCTCAACTTCTGATCCTGTGGATATTATTTGTGATATGCTGCAAGTTCACACAAAATAAGCTCGCCAAAGATATGTCTCTATAACTCTTTATCTTAGCTGATCCACTATTCTTCAAAGTTCCTAACTCATCACTGCAGTGACAAAGTTACCATTCATTATTGTCATTCTTTTATTGTTTCTGCTTCGTTGTGTCAGCAGCAATGGTACCTATTTTTTAGGTCACCAGTGTAGACTTTAGTCGTGTACAATGTTGGGTTAAAATTTCTGTGACTTTTGCACATTGGATATAAAAATAAAATTTCTCCATTGGCCAAAATATAACTGAAAAAGATGTAACGTTTTTATATCTTTTCCTTCCTGTATGTGCATGCCTTTTTTTTTCCTACTGGAAAACAATAGCGTGTTATGAGTAATATTCCTTATGCGTGTACACATTAATGTGTGGCAGAAATTGGTGCGTGGGAGCATGTTCAACAGCAAAGACATGCTTTCTTTGGTAAAATGCAGGTGAGGAGATAACATGCTTTGACCTATAAACAATTTACTTCATAATTTATGCCCATTGTTTTCTCTTCTGCCTCTTTTGATCAACGCATTCTTGTTGCATTTGCACTTTTGAGCTTTGCTGATAAGATGCCAAGTTGTACTAAGTCAACTAAACAATCGAATCATCTACTGTGTGCTTTACATTATGCTAGCAATACAAATGGGTCAAGCCTAAGGTATCCAAAAAGTTTTCTAGCTCAGTTTCCAATTTGAACATAAAGACATTACTATAACTCTATTATGCTTCTGCTTACTAGCCTATATCAGTTCTGATTACAGATAAAACTGAAGCTTAGGTATTTTTGGAAGGTAGCTGGTCTAAAATAGATGGATAGCTGGCCTAAAATAGATGTTCATATTTTCTAGCACGCCAGACTGTTAGTGTATGGTGTATTTTGCAGAAGTACAACTATCACCTAACCATACGAGCATGCATGAGTACTTGCCTTCTTTTTATTTTTTTTCTTTCCCTCTCTGTTATTTGCTTACAAACACGCATTGGCATCATTCCTCCTCTTTAGTAATAACTATGATACTGGATATTTTACTTACGAGTTACGGCTGGCAGGTGTGGGATTACACTGGACTTGGATACACGAGGTATAATGCAAGAGATGTGGGCAAAGAATACCTTGGGTACGCTTTAACGAAAGCTGCTGTAATTTGTTAGATACACTTTTTCAGTGGTGAATCTTTCAGTTTGTTTGCTTTGTTTAGATGCGTGGTGGAGAACAAGGTGCTTTGCAATTCGCTGCTCTTACGTTTACAGGTTTGTCTTTCAGAAGAACCGTTTAGCATCAACACTGATTTGTATTGCACGTTGCTATTTGTATTGTGCGTTATAGTTATCTTTACACAATACCAATAGAACATCCATTTCAATGTGACTTGCTTACCAATGTTTTACAGTCGTCTAGTCGGACCTAGTCGCCATGGCACCGATAAGGTGATTAGTCGAGATTAGTCGTCGATCAGGCCGATTAGTCGAGCCTAGTCGTCTGTATAGTCGTCCTATCATGCTAGGACCGATATGATATGTATACTATACATTACATAGTGTATATCAAGCATGAACACCGCAATGATGGTCAGTTGGTCACTCACTTGTGAGATTTGGGTGACAGCGGGTCTGAGGCACATGCATTTGTGCATATATACCTAAAACCTAATGGGCCTAATGCCAGCCCAGCAGCCCAACCACAGTTGACGCGGCCCATTACTGCAAATCTAATCGTTTTCCTACCTAGTCGAACGACTAATCGCGACTAATCGACGACTAATCGGACGACTAGAATTCTAGTCGCTCATACCTAGTCGTTGCTCCTTATCGGTGCCAAGGGAACAATAAGCCTGACTAATCGCGATTAGTCGGACGACTGTAAAACATTGTTGTTTACAGGTTTGTATTATAATATGATAATCTCAAATCAAGGTTTTAAAAAACGCTAGACGCTAGGCGAACGCTTGCCTATGGTTTAGAGTTTTTTGTGATTAAACGTAGATTGAACATGATTAAACGTGTGTTGTGATTAAACGACACTGATTAAACGCAACGCTTGGCCACTGTTCAGCGTTTAATCAAGATTAAACGATGTTTAAAAATGTTTTTTAAAACACTGTCTCAAATATTCAAGAACACAAGGAAGTTGTAATTTGGTGTCGTGCAGCCCAGATTCTGTTAAGATGCCTTTTTTCTTCTTCTTTTGTGAAAATAGTCAACTTAGTCTGATGCTTAGAAATGTTTCCCTGGTCAGGAAGAATTGGATGACATGGAAAGTGTAATATATCCTACCAGATTGGTGTCTCTTACTTTCCCATCAAAGAGCAGACAAGCAAGGATGAAGCCAACATCAAGTGAACGATTATCTGCGGGTCATTCTACCGAAGAGTTATATTGCAGCAATTTAGTTAAACTTGACCTGAGTGATGGAAGGAGTTTATATTCCAAATTGGTGGTAATTGCTTGTTTATCTTCTTTTGCATTATTTTGAGATTTTTTTACTTCATTTTCTTAGTATCCTGTTTAAACTCTATTGCAGATAGGAGCTGATGGTTCCAAGTCCAATGTTAGACATATTGCAGGCATAAAAACAACTGGGTGGAATTATCTGCAAAGTGCAATTATCTGTACAGTGGAGCATGTTATGGAAAATGATTGTGCATGGCAGAGGTTTCTCCCTTCTGGTCCAATTGCACTACTTCCAATAGGTGACAACTTCAGCAACATTGTATGGACAATGAGCCCAGAGGAATCACTGCGCCACAAGTCAATGAGCCCTGAAGAGTTTGTGATGTCAGTGAACCGTGCATTGGATTTTGGGTACGGTCCGCATCCTCGCTCTAATGCTCTTGACCATTTCGTGGAAAAGTTCTTTTCTGGCACTGGGAATACCGCAGCATCTACAAAAGAAAGTTTTGAAGTGCCACCAAAAGCAACTGGGGTAGTATCCGAGAGAATGGCATTTCCATTGTCATTGATGCACTCCCATGATTATGTTTCAAAAAGGCTGGCATTAGTTGGAGATGCTGCTCATACAGTCCACCCCTTAGCTGGCCAAGGCGTCAACTTGGGCTTTGGTGATGCTGCTGCTTTAGCAAAAGTTATTGCTGAAGGAGTTTCTGTGGGCTCAGATGTTGGGGATGTAAGTATCTATTGTTTTTTTTTTATTTTTGCCTTTTCCATTGAAATTTAACTTAGAATTGATTATGCTCCGTCTGGATTATTCTTGTGAATCATGGCTCCAGTGGTAATTGCTGATTGTTAATTATATCCGTTCAACTATAGATGATCCTCTTCGTAATTATCCTTTTCCCATGGCAGCTTACTTTGCTGCAACGGTATGAGAAGGACCGGAAGGCCGCCAATGTGGCGATGACAGCAGTGCTTGATGGTTTCCAGAAGATATACTCTGTTGATTTTGGACCCCTGAATGTAGCAAGAGCTGCTGCCTTCCATGGTGCCCAGTACATATCACCGCTGAAGAGGAACATCATCTCTTATGCAATGGGCGACACGAAATGGCCGATATTCTCATGAACAATAGTATTCTAAACTTGTATGATGCGCCGTGTCTATAGTTTTGACTTGGTACTGTATCACTAAAACGTTGTAGAGCGGATGCAAGGCAACATGCAGTCAATAATTTTCTTCTGTGAAAAGAAAAGATCCACACGTTGTCAGTTTTGCTCTGATGTGAATTGAAATCATGGGTGATGTTAGAATTTGACCTACTGTCCTAGATTCGAGACTGTTCCTTCAGTGGTGCTCAGTGCTCACGGTTCGTCGTTGTATAATACAACTTGTATACATGTTCGAATGTTGACGATGGGATTCCCCATGGTTGGGTTGAAAATTTTTGTAGAACTCAGACGGGCCTAATCAGACTGGGCCGGTGAATGCCGGCCGTAGCAGGCCTGCCGGTGGTCTTAATTAATTCATGGATTGTTAGTAGTTTTCTTATTCTTATAATGCTTTAATTAATCAGAATGAAAGATTGCTTAGCGTCGGCGTCTCTTGGGAGGCCTCGTATCGAACGACGGATAATACCCCACCGAGTGGCCGGGCAAAGCACCCAGTCGCGTCGGCCACGGCCAGTCGCCGACGACTTCACTTCTCGGGGACATAACCCCCCGCGGGCAGCGCAGGCGCGTCCCCGCCCGACTTCCCGTGGGGGACAGAGGGGCGAAGGCCGGAAAGGGGGAAGGAGAGATGAGCTCCTCCTCGTCGGCGTCGGCCGTGCCGCCGGAGGACGACGTCTGCTCCGTCTGCCACGACCGCTTCCGGATCCCGTGCCAGGCAAACTGCTCCCACTGGTTCTGTGGCAAGTCCCTCTTCCTCTTCCGTCCTGCTCCCCGACCCTTTCCCCCTTTGGAAGATTTGCTATTTTCATACATTTCAATTCGTCTGCGCCGAGAGAAATTCAGTCGATTCGCTCGGCTACGGAGAACTGCCAGCTACTCGGTTGAGAATGGATTTGGGGGTTTTCTTTGCGTGTGTGATAGAACTGAAGGAAGCGATTCTATTGGTTCGGTTTGTCTAGAATTTGTAGGTTTCCTCAATTGCTGCGATTTTCGAGTAGGGTGCCAGAATCGGCGTGTGATCTCGCTCTGTCAAAGAATCGGCTTAGGAATCAATTGCTTGAGTCGATGCCAAATGAGGGTTTAGGGTACTGAAACAATCGAACTTATAGAGCCAGGCTAAGGGGAGTCAACATCACGAACCGATGCTAAAGAGAGGCCCGGATCTAGAAGGATGGTGTCCTGCAACCGAAACCGATGGAGACCACCTCCACATGTCCTCATCTCGTGCAGCTAAATGCTGAAACTCACCTTCATTACTGAGCTAACCAAACAATATATCGATGAGCCCAGTACTCGCATGAGCCGAGTTGAACAACTTATTCGTAGTATTCATGAATTATAATGAATTCAGATGATGCCTGTATGGATAGGATAAGTTGTTTTGGGGCAAAAGAAAAAAAAGGGTGTGCTGCTCTGAACTGAGTTTCTCAGCCGTTTCCTATGGAAAGAACGTTTATGTTTTCTTGATTTAGAAGTTTGTATAACTTCTGCATTGCATTGTATTCAGGTTCAGTACTACCACAAATATAGTTATCTGGCCTCGTGTAATGGAGATGGGTACACATATCTAAAGAGAAAGACGACCTTTTCTTTCCCAATTTAGTGAACTACTATAATGAGCTTATAAACTGTGTAATGCCTACCCAACTTTACTACCATTGAATCTCTTCTATTCCTGAGTGTGGTGGTATTATATTGATCTTTTCCAGGAGAGTGCATCATCCGTGTTTGGCATCATGGGCCTGCAGTACAGGCTTGCAAGTGTCCCATTTGCCGCCGCCTTATCAATCTACTGGTACCTGCTCCTTTATCAGACCAGGAGGATGATCCACAACTTCACCGTATTTTAGGAGAGATTCAGCACTATAACTGCATTTTTGGTGGAGCACCACGCAGCCTGACTCAGGTTTGTGCACTATCCACGAAGCTGATTTCTTCTCTGTACTTTCAGTAATAAAATCCACACTATAGATTGATAATGATTGCTGCATTTGACATTTGCATACTGATACTATTGTTAGAGAGCACCTGAATAGGGAAAAAAACAGTGGCCAAACTACTTGATAACAACTTAGCATTTAGGGTGAGGTCCAAGAGGAGTTTTTTGTTGTTTCAAAACATTCTTGTCCTAGCGTTCCTTGATTCAAATGGCTCCCCAGTCCCTAATAGGATTTCTAATATATGATTGGGAAATCATTTTTCCAACAAATCCAACCACTGTGCAAGCCTTTTCTATATTAAAAAAACCCACTGTGCACGTGCCTTGAGCATGGTGATTTAATTGACCATACTGTTAGAACATGATTACTTTGATAACTTGCTTTCTTTCTGACTAGTGACTACATCTACTATCTGGTAATTTTATCCCTATTTTTGGACCTGGCTTGCATGATTAAAAGCATGCTACACTCTCTGTAACAAAGCTAGAAATTCCAATGCTAATTGTAGGGCACATTAAATTTGAGTGTTCATGATATAACAGATATAGGTATTGGAGTTGTTATTGCTGCGTAAGGAATATAACTAAAATACAGCTGTCGTAGTTGTATAACGAATATGACAGTAGTTTCAGTCATAAAGTTATGTCTCTAACATCTAGCATATAATCTCGCGGGTGGTTTTCATCTAGCTCCTTGTTTTTGACAACCCACTTTTTATTCTGTGATCTACAGAGGTTGCAAGACCTGCCCTTCTTCATCCGAAGACTGTTCAGAGAACTAATGGATCCCCAGAGGACTCTCCCACTTGTGTTCAGGGCGCGGATGATGATGATGGTAAGCCTGATAGGATTTAAACATTTTGTTATTCAATACTCTTATTTAATGTTATGCTGCAACACTACTCAGAATGGGAAAGCAAACAGGTTGCTCTGTTTTTTACCTCAGTTTCATACCATCGCCCAGTGCAATGGATGTGAGAGACGAGGCCATATATGAATATGAATATGATATACTTACTGATTCGAACGTGTAGGTTGCATTGAGCGCAATTTACGTGCTGAGCCCTGTTGACATTCTCCCCGAAAGTAAGTTCCATATACCCTCGCAATAAACCTGTCAGATATTTTCAGAACTACTATATACATTCATATCACATCAAGGCCTTGATTCCGCCATTCTACAGGTGTGCTGGGGCTCTTTGGATTCGTTGATGACCTGCTGATTCTGTTGATCGTGTTCCTCCACCTCGCCGCAGTCTACCGGTCGTTGCTTCTGTACCGCCATGGGAGGCAGTAGAAGGTGTTGTGCATAGTCATTTGCTTAGCTGGGTTCCATGGGAAGTTTTCGAGGTGGCAGCAGCTTTGGATGAGTGCTAAGCAGATGGCGAGTTGGCGACGATATGAAGGACGGCTAGCTACTAGCTTGTGCTTGGTTTGTACTGTTCTGGTACGCCTGTTTTCTTATGATTCTGACACGATGAACTTGTGTTGATGGAGGTGGAACTCTGTTATGTTCAGCTTGCCCGACGGATCTGCACAGTTCATGGATTATACAAGCTGACTGGATGTTGACGTGGATCTGACATGTTCCTCTCCCTTCTCTGTAGATGACGGCCACCTCTTTTTCTCTCCCGATCTCCCGCCGTCGTGCCATTAGCCCGGACGTCAATTCGAGAGGCATTGGGTTCAGGATCCTCTTAGCCTAATCAATGGTCGTGGCTGAGAGCTAGGCGCGAGCATCCTGGAGAGATCGGCCGGGGGGGGGGGGGGGGGGGGTGCCGGAGCGCATGGCTGCCATCGCCGGCCGTCCGGCTCGTGCTGTGGGCACGGCCCCCATTTGCGCAAGACCGCTGCCGCCCATCCGCGCCTCCCGTTCCTCCTCTTCACGCCGGTGGCGGCCCGTGGCGCGGAGGCAACACGGCGATGGTGGGGAGCAGGGTGGCGTCGATGGGCGCGGCGGGGTTGGACGCGGTTGCTAGCGACGGCGCACGGGGAGCAGCCGAATCGGTTACAGCGGGAGGCGGAGGCGGAGGCGAGATGCGGAAGATGAGGTTCGCGAAGGCGCCGAAGCCGCACGCACGCGACCCGCCGCTGAAGCGGAGGGTTGCTGTGCCCCTCGGCGCCGATTCCCGCCCGGCTGCGGAGGGACGCGGGGGCGCCGCCGCCCCGCGTCCATGGCGCCGATTCCCGCCCGGCTGCGGGAGGGACGCGGGGGCGCCGCCGCCCCACGTCCACGGCGCCGGTGACGACGGCTCGGTGGCGGCCCTGGTGCACCCCGACGGCATGAATCGGCTCCGCTGCTATCCATCCGACGGCGTCGTGGGTGATGCTGGCACCTTGTCCACCGCGCCCGACCGTGTCGGCCTTTTCGCGCCGGTGAGGCGGTGGGCATGCGAGTCGCTCGTCACCAGCCTCCTCTGTGCCGCGGCTCCGCCGGGAACGCCTCGCCGGGCCGCCGCCGTGGTGCCTCACTCGTGGTCGCCGCTCGTGCAGGCCACCGCGGAGTGGTCCGCCACTGCGCTCCGTCCTGGACGGGCGCGCGAGAGGATGGCAGAGAAGAGGATGGTGTCTGACATGTGGACCCCATGTGTTAGGTCCACGTCAACATCTAGTCAGCTTAACACGCTGGTGGTTTAATAAGGATAGTGGTGATTTAGACCTTGCATGAACCAATTAATAAGTTTAGAGACCTAAATGTGCATTTTAAAAGTTCGGGGACTTGGATGACACCCACTGCCAAGTTTAAGGGCCGGTGGTGCATTTAACTCTTCCATCTATGTACATACCAATGAAATGACTCTTCGATACTGACACGCACTCTCGGCCTCAGTTTGAATCGGTGATATTATTATTTCGTGGAGGGATCGATCATCCATCGGATTTGCCTGAACCAAACAATTACTAAATTCTTAAGAGCGAGCCAAGCAAGGCTTCTGAATTTAGAAAGCTTTCCTTTCGCGTGCTCCTCACAACCCGTCATGCGGCTCC
The DNA here is from genome assembly GCF_016808335.1 of Panicum virgatum. Taxonomy (NCBI): domain Eukaryota; kingdom Viridiplantae; phylum Streptophyta; class Magnoliopsida; order Poales; family Poaceae; genus Panicum; species Panicum virgatum. Next base: position 1,390,785 of record NC_053144.1, read on the forward strand.
TCTTCGTTTCACCGCTAGCTGTTACCGCTATATAATGAGGTTATATACTAGTAGTCTGAAAGCTAATCGAGCGAGCGGTGAGATCAATGACGTCGCCGCCTGGTTCGTGTTCGTCGCCGGCTCCGGCGCTGCTGCCTTTGGAGATGGAGCGCCTTGCACGGCGGAACCTACAAGATGGCGAGTATCAGCTACTGTCCGGGACCTGCCGGAGGGATTCTTTCTGCCTCTCGTGCAACCAGGCCTTCTGCTCCCACTGCTGCTTCTACCACCACGTCCACCTGCCCCTGGGCACCAGCATGGTCGTCAAGATCGACCTGGACGCCGGCGGCCGCCCCGTCTTCCCCACGCACACCGACGATGGGCACAAGATCATGCAGTGCATGGTGGAGGCGATGATGTCCGCGGCGGACTACACGTCGCGGCACGCCAGGGACGTCTTCTGCCTCCTCTGCCGGAAGGCCTTCTGCTCCGGCATCTGCTCGCACCACGACCACCGTGCCCGGGGCCTCCCCGACTCCGTCGTCCGCGTCGACGAGCTCGGCGGACGGCACCGCCCGTGCCCGTGGTGGTCCTCGCGCATCCTTGGACGTGGCCCTCGGTCACCTCCCCGGTTTTCAAGCCCGGCTTGTTGAAACAAACCTGTGTAACTACCTGCGCTCGGCATGCACCGCGCCACGCCGTCACGCCGCGCTCTCCGCGCTCTGCGCTCCGCACGCGACGCGCCACGCCCGCGCTCTCCGCGTGGCGTCGTGATCGCGTTCCGCGCTCTCCGCGCCGCTGCATGCGCTCACTTTGGACTCGCGCCTGCATGTAATCTAGCAGTGATTAGTTAGCCTGTGCATGTGATGTACTTGTATATAAACGTTGCTACTGATCAATACAAACTACGGTTGGTCCATTCTTTCTCTACATGGTATCAGTACCCTTAGATCCTACTCTCTCGCTTCCGCGCTCTCCTGCCCCACGCAGTCATGGCCTCGTCTCCGGCGCACTCCTCTGCTAGCTCCGGCGACACCTCCGATGCATCTCAGCCCGCATCCATTGCCGTGGTGCAGACGGTGAACATCCGTTCACACGTCCCCATCCTTCTCGATCTCCTGGACTCCAACTACAGCCAGTGAAGGTGCTGCTTCGACTCCGTCCTCGGCAAGTTCGGCCTCGATGACATCGTCAAGACTCTGACGCCCATGGCGCAGCGCGACGCCGAATGGCCCCAGATCAACTACTGCATCGTCAACTGGCTGTACACCACCGTCAACAAGAACGTCTTCGACATCATCTACAAGCCTCGCGCCTCGCGCCTCCGCGTTCACCCTTTGGTCGGACATCGAGGGCCTCTTCCGCGACCATGAACTCCAGCGCGCCGTCTACCTAGAGGCTGAGTTCCGCAGCCTCAGCCAGGGCTACCTCAGCATCTCGGACTACTGCTCCCGCCTCAAGCTCCTCGCTGATGGCCTGCGCGGCGTCGGACAACCCGTCTCGGAGTCGAGCCAGGTCCTCAACCTCCTCCGTGGGCTGAACCGCAAGTATCGCCATGTCAAGCCGGTGATCACGTCCAAGCACCCTCCTCATACCTTCATGACTGCCCGTTCCTATCTGCTTCTTGAGGAGATCCAGATGCAGCATGATAACAAGGTTGAGGCGGGTCATGCCTACGTTGCCGGTCATGGTGGTCTCCTCCAGCCATGGCGGGTCCTCCGACGACAATGCCAACTCCCGCTCCAAGGAGAAGAACAAGCGTCGCGGCCGCGGCTCCAACTCCTCTAAGGCCGCGGGCGCCGGATCCAGCAACCCCAGCGGCGCCAACGTTGGCGGCGGCAGCACTGGCGGCGCTACACCACGCCCGCCTGTCCCATGGGCCGCGGGCTACAATCCCTGGACCGGCCTTGTTCAGGCCTGGCCCATGCCCTTCCGCGTCCCTAGGTCCGGCGTCTTGGGTCCGCGCCCACCAGTTCCGGCCCAACAGGCGATGGCGGTCTTCTATCAGCCCGCCCTCCCAACGCTCCCCACGCCGACCGACCTCTCCAACTCCGGCATGTCGCAGAGCTGGGACAACAGCGCCCTCTACTCCGCGCTGAATGGCATAGGCGCCTCCACCTCTCCACCGAGTTCCGCCGACTGGTACTTCGACACCGGCGCATCCATGCACATGGCCGCGAACTCTGGTATCACCTCCTCCCCTTGCCCACTCCCACTCCCACTCCCACAGCAACTCTTCGTCACCGTTGGAAACGGCGCCCGGTTGCCCGTGACTCACACGGCAGCCGCCACCATTCCTACATCTTCTTCTCCTCTTCATCTACGTGATGTTCTTGTCACTCCTTCTCTAGTTAAGAATTTGATTTCCGTCAAGAAACTAACCCGTGACAATGCTGTTTCCATTGAATTTGACCCTGCCGGTTTCTCTATCAAGGACCTCCGCACTCGCACGGTGAAGCTCCGATGTGACAGCCAGGGTGATCTCTATCCTCTACGATTGTCACAGCACCAAGCCCTCACTGCATCTTCGCCGGCGTCGGCCGAGTTGTGGCACAATCGTCTAGGACACCCCGGCTCCAACAGCTTTCGTCAGGTCTTTAGCTCCTTTGATTTCCAGTGCAATAAGTTAGCCACCCATACATGTTCTCATTGTCAATTGGGCAAACATGTGAGGCTCCCCTTTTATTCCTCTGAAACTTCAGTTTATTTTCCCTTTCAACTTGTTCATTCGGATGTATGGACGTCACCAGTTTACAGTCATTCGGGTTTCAAATATTATGTTGTTTTCCTTGATGCTTACACCCATTACATTTGGACGTTCCCGATTAGACAGAAATCTGACGTTCCGGCCATCATCCGCTCTTTCTTCTCCTACGTACACACACAATTCAGACTCCCCGTTCTTGCTCTCCAAACAGACAACGGGAAGGAATTTGACAACATCACGATGCGTCATTTCCTCTCTGCACAAGGCACTGCCTTCCGTCTCTCTTGCCCTTACTCCTCACAGTAAAATGGCAAGGCCGAGAGGGCCCTATGCACGATAAATGATTGTGTTCGTACTTTGCTCATACATAGTGCAGCTCCGACTTCTTTTTGGGCTGAGGCGCTGAACACGGCGACGTTCCTCCTCAACCGGCGTCCATGCCACGCCATGGGCATCGCCACCCCACATCACCTCCTCCTCGGCATGCCTCCATGCTACGACGAGCTACGCGTCTTCGGCTGCCTCTGCTACCCCAACTTGACTCCGACGACGCCGCACAAACTCAGTCCGCGCTCCAAGGCATGTGTCTTCCTCGGCTACCCGACTGGTCACCGTGGGTACCGCTGCTACAACATCGCCACGCGACACGTCTACACGTCTCGCCACATCGTGTTCATCGAGCATGTCTTCCCGTTCCGCGACACGCCTCCGCGAGCTGCTCCACCTCCACCACCGCCGGTCTGCAGCGACACTGACACGATCCCTGCCCCTCCATCATGCCGGGAGCACGCCGTGCCGCGACATGGCAGCCAGCACCAGCACTAGGACGCCGCCCCCCACGACGACGTCGCCACTTATGATGCTGATCGCCACGACGGTGCCGCCCGCAATGTCGTTGTCGGCTCCTCGTCCCTACCTGCGCACCTAGACGCCACGACATCCCAACAGTCCACTGCACCAGCTCCTCCCCAGCACCAGATGATCACTTGAGCACGAGCCGGCATCGTCAAGCCAAACCCGCGATACGCCCTTGCCAGCGACACTGCGTCCATCAGTCCCGTTCTGCGGTCTGTACGTGCGGCGCTCCAGGACGCCCCATGGCGTGACGCCATGCAACAAGAGTTTGATGCTCTCCAGCGTAACCGCACGTGGACTCTCGTGCCACGGCCTCCCGGTGCTCAGATCATCTCTAGTAAATGGGTCTTCAAAGCTGCGCTCCGATGGCACCCTCGAGCGTTACAAAGCTTGATGGGTGGTGCGCGGGTTTCATCAGCGGCCGGGGATTGACTTCGGCGAAACCTTCTCCCCGGTCGTCAAACCCGCCACGATCCGTGTCGTCCTCACGTTCATCGCGTCCAAGCACTGGCCAGCGCACCAACTGGATGTATCCAACGCCTTCCTCCACGGCAACATCATGGAACGCGTCCTGTGTCAGCAGCCGACGGGCTTTGAGGATCCTCAACGACCCACCGACGTCTGCCTCCTGTCGCGCTCACTCTACGGCCTTCGCCAGGCACCTCGCGCATGGTTCACCAGGTTTGCTGAACATGCCGTCTCCCTCGGCTTCAAACAATCACGCTCGGACTCCTCCTTGTTCGTGTACAAGAACGGCAATGACATGGCGTACTTGCTGCTTTATGTGGACGACATGATCCTCTCTGCATCCACTACTGCACTTCTTCGCCATTTCATCACCAGCCTCAAGACCGCCTTCGCCGTGAAAGACATGGGGCCAGTCAGCTACTTCCTCGGCATCAACGTTCAGCGGCACGCAGTGTGGCAGAACTACCTGAATTATCCTGGCTCAAGTGCGCTGGCCATCACCATAAAGACAACACCGACACAAACGCATTTCAAACGGAACAATTCTTGGTCTGTCGGGTAACGTCCCGATACAACCACCGGTTCTCGGATCGAACAAGCATACCCCGCACGAAGGCGAGTCCAAAGATATTACAACCACATATTTTACAACACAAGCATAATAGTTATTATAAACCAGTTCAAAGCATTATTACAGATCCAAACTCAGTAAATGTTATACAAGCCATAAGTTTCATGTTCAGAGTTTAAGCAGCGGAAAGAAAACTCGATGGCTACAACACATCGCAAAAGTATACCAAGCTTGCCCAAGCAAGGTATCACTCATCGGGGTCATTGCCGGCCGAAGACGGATCCCATTCTACGGACCAGCCAGGAGGCAAAGAGCAGGGCCAAGACAGACTAGCGATCTGGTCCTTAAAACTCATACCTGAAAAAAGTTTCAACAGCAAGGCTGAGTATTCTAATACTCAGCAAGACTTAACTGTCAATGGGTATACTTAGCCCACCTAGCTAGACTATGCAGGATTTTGTAAGGCTCTGGTTATCTTTTGCTGAAAAGCAATAAAGAGTAGGTCCTTACTTCACATTTTAGCTTTCTATATTCTAGTTGATTAACCATTCTATGTAAGCAACTAATCTTATCCAACCATGGTAGAACTTTAGTCAAAGATCAAGATTGATCATAATAATGTTGCTCTTATTACTCTGTGTGGCAAAGGGATCAAGCAGTCCCAAACCGTGAGAAGCGGACGATTCGAATCGAAATTTGTTGATCTGGCCAGGCAGACCTAACACACACGTTTGGAACACTGTCGGGTCATTCCCAAACAACCGTTTACATTTCTTTCCGGCTTGTGGATAGGGTCACTCTCCCTGACTACAGGGCACCAACCTCGTCCCTGCACCCGTGGTGTTGCGCAACATAAACATAAATAAAACCTATCTCTAAGAGAGAGTGAAAGATATATCCACTCCCCGGTCCAATGGGCTACTAGGCTTATCGCGTACCATATTTACGGCATGTGGCTAGTACGTTCAAAAACTTAACCACCGCTACCACACACCGCGACCTTAGCAAGTTCATCAACACAGACGAGGTCTCACACAAGGTCATGATATCGAACACGACCCCGTCCGTCGTCCTTATATTGATAGCAGAAATTAAACAAACAATTCCTATAGAGCTCGCGAGTGACAGGCAATCACTCGACTTTTACCGGTCCTATAAGCTTAGCAATTATTCGAACTCAGGTCTAGTGTTCAGTACATAGGTTCCTAGGATCATGCATCTAGGGTTTCAATTCAAATCCTAAGAACCGTAAATACACAAGTAAGTAATAACAATAAATTATAATAATTTGAAATATGAGTTATGTCCGGGGCTTGCCTTCTCGGTAGTCACTAGCTAGATTAGCCTTGGGCTCTTCCGGATTTTGGTCCGGGTCTTCAGTTAGTACAGTGGCGTTCAGCTGGGCCTCTTGATCACCTTCTTCGGACTCCGGGATCAGGTCGTACGTCCCGCCCGATAAAACAGTCGTATCTATATGTGATGCAAGAAACGGTATTATAAACACACGCTTCACAATAAAGTTGCAATTTAAAAGATAACAAACATAACTAAGCATATGAGCAATTGTTTATAGAATAGTTATTTAACATTGTCTACTACACAAAACAATATGATTAACCTCACAAGACAACTTGATTAACTTCACAAAGTAAGTTTTAGTTAACTCACATAGCATTTAAAACATGGTTCGCTAAGAATTGAGTAACTCAGAATACAACCAGAATTTAAATGCAACAAAATTACTTCAAATAGGTAGTACAGATAGCAATCTACCCTGAAAATTTCATGCTATTTCATGCAGCCAATTATTCAGAATAAATCATTCACTCAGACAGCACCTAGAATAAGATTAAATTCTACAGGTTAAACTAGAGCAAAACAGAAGCTATAAATTAAAAAAACCAACACAGTGTTAACTAAGCTGCTGTAAAATTTTCATGATTTTATCTTCACATAATTAATTCTGATAAAAAGAACAAAACTAGCATTAACACATCAAGATTCATTTTTAACTTCTGTTCTAAACAGGATCAGTTGCTCAAACATTATATACAAGCTGAACTATTCAAAATGAACACTCAGAAATATTTTCATGATTTATCATGAACATAAACTATTTACCATAATTAAAGTCTACTTAACAAGCATTAAATCAAAGAAATAGTTAAACAGATCGAAAATTTTCCAAACTTGGGCAACAGCAAGTTTTTAGTAACATGTGATCATGGAAAAAGTTTCACACACAGATCTTGATTATTTCTACCATTAAAAATAAATTAGAAAAACTAGTATATTCAAGATTCTTGAAACTTTGACATAGCTAATGACGTCGAAAAGGTTTTAAATTTTTACCAGATGCTAACAACACTTTAATACATAAGCTAGACAAAAATCACATGAAGTTACTGACTAGAACTCCTAGAATAAATAAAGACTACTATTTCTATTCTATTTCTTGGATTAAAATACAAACCAGAACTGAAAATATGCATGTAACAAAGCTTATATTTCTTGTAACAAGTATTCCAAAATATTTGGATTTGCATTTTTCTTATTTTTCTACGAATTTCTAGGTATTTTCAAAGTTCAGCCTAAAAGCAAAAAGGAAAAGACATGAAATCTTGCAGACAGGCCCCTAAAAGAATTCGAATCCCAGCAGATATGCCCCTGGCTGGATTCAGAGCAGGGGGTGGGCGTTGACCGGCCGAATCCCGGCGGCTCGGGTCGCCGGCAGCGAGGGTGGAGAGGCGTGGGAGCTTCACCAGGTCAGGGCGCACCTCTGGGTGGGCTTGGGAGGCCGAGGGGATGGTCGGAGCTAGGTCGTCGATGGCGAGCAGCGGCGGTTGGAGCTCGGGAAATAGCGGCGAGGTTGCTCCGGTGGGGATTGGGCGAGGAGGAGGGGTCTGCGAGCTGTGCGAGGTCGAGGTGGAGCTGATAGTGGGGGTCTGCGTGGGCGGAGGAGGGCTGCAGGGGCTGGTCGACGGTGAGCTTCGAGCTCGTCGGAGCTCAGGCGGTCGGCGGCGGTGTTCCGGAGGTTCTGGGCAGAGAGCGAGCGAGGCAAGGAGGGGAAAGTGATGCGGGACTCCTCCAGGTGCTGGGGCGCGCACGAGTTGGGGAGCCGAGGCTCTGCGCTGCGATGGCCATGGCGGCGGCGAGGTGGTGGCCACAGAGCTCGCTGGGGGTAGCGTGGCGAGGGGAGGAGGGGTACAGCGCGTGGGGAAGTGGGTCCAGAGGCTGCGGAGGTGCCACGTGAGGCGGCGGGCGAAGCAGGAGGTGGCCTGCGGCCTGCCTCGGTGGCGGACGGCGCCGGCGGCACTAAAGCAGAAAGGGAGAGAGGTGGAAGAAAGAGTTTGGACCTCTTTGCAAAATCTAAAAAGTTCAAGGGTCCCACTGTAAAACTTAAATTACTTCTAAACTAGGGCTCAAATGAAAAAGTGGCCAATATGAAAGTTGTTCAATTTTTCAAGATCTACAACTTTGATGTTGTGCAAAAATTGATTTGACCAAAGGTTAAAGAGTTATTTTGAAAACAAAAGAAGGATTTTGAATTTAATGGACTTTTGTCTTTTCCAATGCAAATTCACCTCAAATTCAGACTAAAAAGTAAAATTTTCTGCCATGTAAAGATTGCACTGATTGTTGCAAATAAACCCTCCACAAAAGCAATATTTACCCATCCTATTCAAATCAAATTATAAAAAGGACCTTGCATCAAATCATATTTACACAAATGACCTTATACTTTTAAAATAAGATCCTTGCTCAAGCAATTCAAGCACATGATGCATAAAATAAATGCAGTCATATTGTACAGACACCTAGGGTGTCACATGCAGATGGCTTCGTCCTCTCCCAAGCTGCGTACGCCAACGACGTCCTCGAGCGCGCTGGCATGGCGAACTGCAAGGCTGCCCCGATGCCGGCTGATGCGAAGCCCAAATCTTCTAGCACTGATGGAACGCCCCTCAAGGATGCCTCGTGGTATCACAGCATGGCCGGCGCCCTCCAGTACCTCACGTTGACGCGGCCCGACATCGCCTATGCCGTCCAACAAGTTTGCCTCCATATGCACTCACCCAAGGATTGCCACGGTGCACTTCTCAAGCGCATCCTCCGGTACATCAAGGGCACCGCGACACTCGGCTTGCACCTCCACGCCGCTTCCTCACCGACCCTGACAGCTTACACAGACGCCGACTGGGCAGGTTGCCCAGACACTCGTCGGTCTACGTCAGGCTTCGCGGTGTTCCTCGGGGATTCCTTGGTCTCATGGTCCTCGAAGCGGCAAACGACAGTGTCACACTCCTCGGCCGAAGCGGAGTACCGTGGCGTGGCAAATGTAGTGTCCCAATGCACCTGGATCCGGCAACTTCTTGGCGAGCTCCATTGTGTCGTGCCCAAGGCGACTATCGCATATTGCGACAACATCTCCAGCGTCTACATGGCTCGCAATCCCGTTCATCAACGACGGACTAAGCACATCAAGCTGGATATCCACTTTGTTCGTGAGAAAGTGGCTGTCGGTGAGCTCCGCGTCCTCCAAATCCCGAGTTCAAAGTAGTTCGCCGATGTCTTCACCAAGGGGTTGCCGACGTCGCTATTCGAGGATTTCCGCTCCAGTCTCTGCGTCGGAGCGACGAGCTGAGACTGCGGGGGGGGGGGGGGTGTTGAAACAAACATGTGTAACTACCTGCGCTCGCCATGCACCGCGCCACGCCGTCACGCCGCGCTCCGCACGCGACGCGCCACGCCCGTGCTCTCCGCGCCGCTGCATGCGCTCGCTTTGGACATGCGCCTGCATGTAATCTAGCCGTGATTAGTTAGCCTATGCATGTGATGTACTTGTATATAAACGTTGCTACTGATCAATACAAACTACGGTTGGTCCATTCTTTGGGCCTGTTTGGCAAGGCTCCGGCTCCACCAAAAACGGCTCCGACTCCGGCTTCTCTGGTGGAGCGGCTTCTCTAGTGGAGCTGGAGCCGTTTTGTAAAGCGTTTGGCAAAACGGCTTCATGCTGATTTTTATGAATGGATAGAACATGTGAAATGTCCAATATGCCCTTTGCTATTTGACATGTTTGTGTACTAAATTATATATGTTTGTACCGAGTTTAAACCTTGAAGTCATGTGAAAATAAATAAATAAATAAATAGAAATATTAGTTAGGTAATAATAATTTGTCTTCTCATAATAATAATAATTTGTCTTCTCAATCGTCACATAAATCATATAACCATGGATACAAGCTCATGATGATCTAGTTATTGCCCGTGCAAGGTCATCACGGAATCTATCCATAGACAAATCACTAGATTCTGGAGTTGATGTATCTCCTGCATTTTGGATCCGTCGACTTCTTTTTTACCTTTCCGGTATAGTGGGCACATAATCTGGATCCCGATCACATTTAGCAAAATGTTTATCTTGAGCATTATTCTCACGAATGAAGTTATGGACCCTTGCACCCTTGAATGGTGCGTATCCAGGCCTATTTGGGTAGCCAACATAAACAACGTAATATTTTCCTAAAATAAAGTAAAAAAAATTATATGAGCCACTTACAAATAATTTACATGTGCAGACTTGGGAGTACAACCAATGTTCATACCTACAGGAGGTGCGGAAACGTGTGAGTACCATCAAGAGCTCCAATGCAATCTTTAAAGTATGGCATCATCCTACAATCATTAGTAATTCTTTGATGCATAGTATGGAAGCTAGGATCAATTGGCCTTATGTAGTCCCCACACATAGCCACCACACAATTCAAGACCTCATCGAATTTTCTACTAATAGTCTCCCCAGAATGGCTGAAAATACCATGTATTGCACTATTGGACATACCATGCCCACATATAACAAGAAACATAGCAAGTGATTCTACAGAATTGATATGCAACGATGACCGGAGACCGTAGGTACTCACTAGCAAATCATGAAGCCGGTAAAACAGATGTGCATCCATCCTGAACATCTTAGGGCTTCGCCCAGTGTTAAGTCTTTCCACAGTCCAACTAAAGCCACTCTATATTGGAGTTATAGGATCATTCTTGTCATGATAGGTCATGAAATATTTGGAGGCAACAAGAGCAGTAGCAAATAGATTATTCTGAGCAGCCCTCATAAATGACATAGTTTTCATTGTCCAATCATCATCAGAACTAGTATCATCACTCTTATGAGAAGAACAATCAGATCTGTGCATGAGATAAAAACACTCATTAAAATAGTATAATTATTACAGCAAATGTTCAGAAAACCCATTAAAATTGTACCATACAAACCTGTCAAATAAACCACAAAGAGATCAAATTCGAAGGATACATTGGTGATGCCACAAAGAGAGCAGTAGCAATGCTTTCTACTTAGACACATCATTTCTTGTCATCCACTCATGCTTCCTTGTCAACCATTCAAATCTCTCTTCATGAGTTTCCAAGGTCATGAACATCTCTCGTTCAGCCCTTTTGGTAAAAGCAATAGATGCTATGAAATGCTCATTTGTCGATGGAACAACACCACATTCCTTAACCAAAGCCATGACATCCTTAATGGAGCAACTAGATTTATCCTCCCTCCTTGAAATTGACTCACAAGAAGCGGTTGTTCTCTCATTCATCTCTGCAATCTTACCCATCTATTCATGAAACCATTGCCCGGTACTTGTCTTCGGTTTCTTTTCTTTGTTGTTATCAGCCCCTTTACCTCTCTCCCCTTTCCCACTTGTAGGTGTTACCTCCTCCGGCTCACTATCATTCTCTTCATTCACGGCTTCATCTTCGTCATCAACAGGAATGGGAGATGGTGGCGAGCTGAACTGGGAAGGTGCTACACCACTAGAGGCACACCAATGGTCATCACCGGTGTTACGAATATCTTCAAACATAATTTCCAATTGTTCCTCATTCTGAATGCCTCTATTCTTGAATCTGGTACAACCCTTTATTTTCTGTAATGGAACAAATAATTTTCAATTACATAACAAAGCATGACAATGGAGAAACAACTAATTTTCAGTCGCATACCTTTGCTGTTTCCTTCCACCAAGCCTCTGTCATGTCAATATCTTTCCCTGATGCACTCCATCCCAAACCAGTCTGCTTAGTGAGTTGCTTTCAAATACCGTAATCAACTTTCAGCTTATCCCATTTATTCTTAAACTATTTTCTAGTATACAGAAACCCAGTCCTATCCTTGAACCTTGTTATCATATTCAAGTAACCAGTCTTACTCAAATGAGTTGTATCACGATTTCCTTTTTCCACTTCGTCTACAAAAAGCTCACACACTATTCTAGTGTTCTCATCACACCAACCAGCTTCTCTGTTGCCAAGAATTCAGTACCATAAGTTACTACATCAAGTTACTACACAATCCATTTGAAGTACTGCCCATTCCATTGTGAAAAAAATGCAAGCACACAATGGGTTCCATGTTCACATTCTAATGCATGATACGACACTCCAATATTATCTAGAAAATTGGTAGCAAGGGAAGTGTTCTTACATTGGATCAGTGAGATCAATGTCAACGGTAGCACTGGCAGCACGAGCCGCTGCCCGCGGCCTAGGTGCACGGCCACCACATCCTGCTCGTCGGCGAGCAGGGACACCTTCAGCGGCCTCTGCTTCTCCTATGGTTGCATGGTTCCTGATGGATGTCGAAGCCGGCGCCGTCGCTGCAGTCAACACGCTAGTGAGCCACTCCGGCCCGAGTGCCGCCGCCGCCGCTGCGTTGGTCCACCAATCCGGCAACCCACCAGCCATCGCACCCCCTCCGCCAAGCACGCCGATGCTAAACGGGAACGCGGTTGGGGCAGCCGCCGAGGAGTTCGGCCACGCCGCGTCCGCGCTCCTCCCCCGCGCTGCACCTTGGCCGGCCGTCGGCCGTCACGCCTCCTCCTGCACCTTGGCCGGCTGCCGCGCCATGGCTGGCCGCCACGCCTCCTCCTAGGCGAAGAGTGCCATCCGGCTCGTAGGAGAACCCTCCGCCGCCCCCAATGCCCGGATCGAGCTCTGCAGGTGTGGGCCCGTCGATTTCGCTCGCCGGAGTGCCCTCCCGGTGCGCCGCCGGCCGGCAGAGGGGGTTCATCGGGCGCCGCCGGTCGGTTTCCGAGTGGGGGAGAGAAGTGTCGTTCTGTTTCGCGTGGAGTGGGGAGCGAGGCAGCCGCGCCGTAGCATTTTTTTCCCCGAGGACAGTGGCAAAATTGGTATAATTAATTGGAAGTTGTGGAGCAAATTGGGAGCACACCCGTGGGCCTCAAGACGGAGCCGCGAGAAGCCTCCTTTCCCTGACTCCGTCGCTGCTACAGGAGCCGGTTGCAGCTCCATGTCCAGCTCCAAAGAGGCCCTTTCTCTACATGGCTCGTGCAGGCGCTGCGGCGTCGGCCTTCATTGGGATCTCGCCACGCCGCGCTCTCAGTCCGGGCAGCAATTAAGGCGACGAATCAGTGCTATGCTGCTGGTGCATTTTATGTTGGTTATTTTGCCGCAAACTTTTGCTGATGGAAGTGTGGAACCCTGTTTTATTTAATTATTCTGCTTGCCGTCCGGGTATGCATATGCACGGCTGTTGGTGCTGTAATCGTTTCTTGATTCGATGTTGGATACCGTATCAGCTTCTGTTTTTATTTCCACCGTAACTATGACAATAGTAATATTATCTTATTTACGTAAATGAATGAAATGTCTCTCTGACAGACTGACAATCTGATACTCTGATAGTGATGATAGGCCTCCCAGCTCATGCGAAAGGCCGGGCGGCCGGTTGGCTAGCCCGGTCCGGTAGCGTCGTGCTCCAACAGGTTCTGAGTTCGATTCTCATCAGAAGCGAATTTTCGATTGTTGGGTTAAAAAAAAACCCTCGCTGTGCTCGCCGCGAGGCTTGGCCCTCTCGGGCATGGGCCAGGGTTCGGGGGTTTTCTCTATCCGGGTAAGCCGGTGTGACTTCCTCTTAATGAAAAAACGGTGGGCCCGTTTCCTCACGGGTAGATTTTTTTTAGGCCTCCCAATTCATACAATCATGGGCCGGCCCAGCCACCTGAACTCCGAATTTGTCCATGAAATTCGGAGATCCCTAGGTCTACTCCCTTGTAGTACTAGGCTTCTTCTTAATGAAAAACGGTGGGGCCGTTTCCTCACGAGTAGAGTTTTTTTAGGCCTCCCAATTCATACAATCGTGGGCCGGCCCAGCCACCTGAACTCCGAATTTGTCCATGAAATTTGGAGATCCCTAGGTCTACTCCCTTGTAGTACTAGGCTGGCAGGTAAGCTAGCAAGATGCAAAAGGTTTAACAGCTAGTGGTCCCACTATGAGTAGTGGTCCTACTTGTGCCGCCCCCGATTGGTTTGGCTTGGGCTTGCGACGACGGTGCGTGCCAGGGCGGGCGGTTCCGGCGTGGGAGGCGGCTGCGGACGGCTGGCGTGAGCGCCGGGCAGTGGTCGTGCAGGTGCTCGGTCAAGCGCTGGTCCGGTACTTTGCGGAAGCACAGGAGCAGCTGGTGGCACACCAGGCAGTGGTACCGCTTCTCGCCCACCACCTCCCCAAACGGCGCCGCGGCGCACGCCCTTGGCGTCGCCACCGCCGCCGCACCTCTGCATGGCCGTCGCAGTTCCACGACTTTGCATCGGTTCATGTTCATTTGAGCACCAAGATGGCTCCGAACGGAAAAAAAATTTAAACTTCAAAGTCGTAGATCTCGTCAAGATCTACAATTTTTATATAAAATTTATCTCCATCTAAGTTCATATAAATTAATTGTAATTTTTAAAAGTAAGTTATCTAGACTAGTAAATTTCGTCGAATGAACCGGTGTACCGGTAAATTTTCCAGTTGGATGTATATCTATTTATACTATAAAAGTTGAAACAATTGAAAACAATTCTCATCCAAAGTGGACCACTCTTACCCCTCACAGATGGCCCCACATCACAGGTCCCAAGATGGTGGATAGATGAAAACAACTATTTCTAAAATATTTCCACTCAAAACCTCCAATTTTTCTCACCATAACTCTTCTATGTACCCACCATACCCACTATGGAAAGCCAATTACCTAGGAATTGGCTGCCTCACGCACGCATGTATGGGGAGGATGCAAATCACGGGACCTCATGTTTCCAAATTTTCAGAGGATGCAAATCATGCGGCCTCATGTTTAGGCACACAACCTGAACATGCATGGTGCTAATGACGGGGCTTGATTTGTTTTGTTTCCTTATTATGCCCACGCACACGAAAGGAACAGGTTTGACGCACTGTTTTTTTGGAAGGAAAAAGAGAGGGCCCAGTTCCTCCTGCGTTTGACGCACACGTTTGGAAGGAAAAAGCGTTCCGTCGCTGCCTCCGATCCGGCCTACACACTTACTTCTTTATGTATATTGGGTCTCAAAACATATAAATAATCATGCTAATCAGAAAATAAATAAAAATCAATGACCACTACAATTATGATAATATTAGCCAAAAATATTTCTATGCCTAATGAAAATAACTAATCATTGCTGCTATGAAAAAATTAATTAAAAATATCTTTAGCTGCCTTCTTTGCAAAGATACATCAAGTTATGTATAAATTATCAACTTATATTAATGAAAATAACTAATCATTGCTGTTATGAAAAAATTAATCAAAAATACCTTTAGCTGCCTTCTTTGCAAAGATACCTCAAGTTATGTATAAATTATCAACTTATATTATTGACTAGAAAATAAAGCCAACAAAATTTATTTAGTTAGAATAGGAACAAGTTAAAAGAAAAGAGATTAACCAATGAAGAAAATAATAGAGCTCTAACAAAAAAACTTATGATAATATATCTATATTTAAATTAATTTTAAGAACTAGACATAGGGTGCGAGTAAAAGAACAACATAAAGGAAAAATATAAATTTAATAATAATAATAATACTAACATATATAAACATTTAGATCCTAAATACTAGCCGGGCAAATACGTTTCGAAAAAATTATATAAAAAAATCACTAGAAGCTGATAGACTCGCGAGCCCACAAAGCTTTTAGGCATCGTCGTGGGCCGGACACATGGTCTCTGTGGGCTGCGAGCCGGATCCCTGCGAGCCTGCGACGAGCGGAGAGCCCACATGGACTTGGCTGCCAGCAGGTGGGCGGTGGCTTGGCTCTCCTGTCGCCGAAGGGATGGCGTGTGCGGCTGGAGGCGGGCAGGCGGCGGCTCGCGAGGGGCACGGTGGAGATGCGACCCCGCGGCGCGGAGGAGCCCCAGCCTCTCCTCCTACCCGCCGACACGCTGCTGTGGCGGGGACCAGCTCTAGTGTAGAAGCCACAGGCGACACACGGAGGAGGCGGAGACAGCCGGAGGCGTGTGCGCGTGCAGCCGGCCGAGCCGATCCACCTCGTACGCGATGCTCTTCCCCCCTCTATCTCGCTCAGATTTGATCGCTGCTTCGCTTCGTCTGCGTGCTCAGATTTGCTTGCTGCTTCGCTGCGTCTGCGTGCGTGAGATCGATTGCTTTCAGAGGCCTTTTCTTCTCTGTATGCCGGGATCGTGGTCTTCGCCGCGTTTGCTTGATTGCCTGACTAGGAGCACCTAGGGATTTCATCGTTTCTTTCGGAGGGCATTCGATTGAAAAGTTACTGATGAAATGATTTCCTTCGAAGTAACAACCGCGGTGATTGTACTGAACGGGTTATCGGCGGACTGCAGGCCAGGAGAAAAATAAGTTGCTGGAGTGTAAGTTTTGTTGGTTCAACTGAAAAGGGAATGGGCACTGCCTCATGTGATTTGATTTGTTATTAAATTGATTCCAACTGAAACAAATTTTCAGTTTGGTTTGGTTCGCAGTGTGTCCTGCTTTCCTCTCCATTCAGTTGCTGAAAATCGCCTCTAATTTTCCCCTCTGCTCACTACGCCTGCAACGCTTTTCATTCATGCCGTTGTTCTCTTCCCTGGTCTAGCTTCAGCTTACGATCTTCCCGTTTTTTTCTCTTCGCCGTTGGTATGCAGGATGTTGGCAAAATCTCCAGCATTGCCTTTGGTGACTACTGATGCTACTGCGTTTGGCTCCTGTATTACTGTAAGATGCACCGATTAACTTGTTCCTGTTTAAGATGTTTGTAAATCACGTCTTCGCAAGCAATGGCCCTTGACCGATACATGTTTCATTCCTCCAGGGAAATATCTTGACTTCACCTGTTGTCAAACTCTCTAGCAAGAGATGCCGAGGAAGATTGCATATCCAGCAAAACATTGAACTTGGGAGACCTCGAGATGCAAGTTGGAAATGGCGGACTCTATCAGCTGATCAAGCTCAAGCTTCTGTTGTAGATGTTGATGAAGAGTGCAAACAAGTGCTCACTTCCCTAAAGTTCTCCAGTGAAGACGCTGAGAAGATGTTGAAGAAGGCATTTGGATGGATCCACTCGCCATATTGGAGTGAAGAGAGAGAGAAGGAGGTTCCAAGTGCTGAGGTGGTGAATGGAGTATTGAACTACATCAGGAGTCTCGGGCTATCTGACGAAGACCTTCACAAGTTGTTGAAGAAATTTCCAGAAGTTCTTGGGTGTGATCTTGACAGGGAGGTAAAGCTGAATGTGAGCAAGCTGGACAGTGACTGGGGAATAAATGGGAAAACCCTGAGGAGTCTTCTTCTGAGGAATCCGAAAGTTTTAGGCTATAATATTGATTGCAGAGGGGATTGTATGGCCCAGTGCACCCGTTGTTGGGTTAGGTTCTAATGTTATGTTCTACATGACCACATGAATGTTCAGAACTAAAGAGGGCATTCCATTGGCTGTGGGAAAATTGAGATGACATTTCGCGGCGCATTTTTCTGAAAACTAGCACCTGGCAAATGCAGCAGCTCCAGCGCTTTTGTAGTTGATGGATAGACACTGTGTTAGTTCATGTATACATTCTCAAGAGCCAAACAAATACTGTCTGTAAAAGTCTAAAAGAGTTGCAATAAATATGGTCAACACCTGAATGATTTGTGGTATGGTACTTCAATCATTTTCTCTTGTTCTGTTCTGGATTGCTGTGGCCATGATTTGTCCTGTTATATTATGATCCACCATTATCCTGCCATAGTTCCAAATATAAAGGTGAAAAACGCAGAAGGTGGTAACAGTCCGGTGGTATTGATTCTGTAAATTGCTTGCTTCCGTTTGAAAGATTCCTTTACTTGTAAAGTTGTAATCTGGTTTGTATCCCATGCAAGATTTACTAGATCCTTTTTAAAGTTGCGTTGCAGTAGATTGGTCAAAATCTATTGCCCATTTACAATGATCTATAATTTTGGGTTGTAAATTCACTCAAAAGGGGAAAAGGTCATTTGCATTTGGGTATGTTTTAGTGTACACTTTCCCAATTGTTCTACAAGCTAGCCAGTTAAAAATGTTCTGAAACTGTTCGTCGTTTTCTCTTTCTTTGATAAATCCCATCATGTTCAGGGTTTAGAAATCAGCAATTCCTGGTGCTCCGAAGAGATCAAATCCATCGAAGTCACAGGAATAAAGGTCCATCGGGAAGAGGGACCCTCGCTCGTCGTCCAAACATTGCGTATCGGTGAGAGGAAATCCTTTGATGTCAGAGCAGCTGAGATCATCAAAGATGCTATCAGAGAAGCGCTCCTGATTGTTCGCCATTCTTCTTGCTGCCTCAGTTTCCATCAGCATCTGATCAGATGCACTGCCATGGCCATTGGCCGCAGAGTGATCCGCCTCCTCGGGCGGCAGCGCCGGCGCGTGGCCGTCGAAGGCGGCGACGTGGCCGAAGAGCTTGTCCTTCCTGGAGAAGGAGGTGCCGCAGGAGCAGACCCACCGGTCGCGGCCGCAGTGCTTCTCGTGCGTGCGCAGGTCGGCGAGCACGGAGAAGCGCTTGACGTTGCACCGGCGGCAGGTGTAGCTCTTGTCGCAGTGGCTCCGGCGGTAGTGGTTCTTGACGCAGACCGCCGTCTTGAGCGGCTGGAAGCTCTTGTGCTCCCTGTTCCGCTTGCACCCCACGAAGGGGCACGAGTAGAAGCACCGGGCCGGCGGCGGCGCGTCCATGCCGGCGGGCTTGGCAAGCGCGGCCGCCGTCTTGTACTCCTCGCCGTGGCCGCGCATGTGCATCCGCAGGTTGGCATCGCGCTTGAAGCCCTTGCCGCAGACCTTGCACGAGTGCACGTGCGGCGCCAGGATCTCCTCCTTGTCGAGCTCGATCACCTCGTAGGAGCCCGCCGGCGGCAGGCGCAGCTCGTCGTCGTCCTCGGCGTGGAGGTCGTGGTCGGACGAGTCGCTGTCCCCTTCGCTCGGAGTCGCCGCTCTCGGCGGCGACTTGGCGTCCTCCTCCGCCGCGGCCCCGCTGGCGGCGGCGAGGGTGTTGGAGATGGAGACGAGCTGCACGGCGATGCAGCTGAGCTCGGCCGACACGATCTGCTGCGGCGGCCGCGGCGCCGAGCAGATGATGCCGCGAAGGTGCGCGATCTTCTGCTCCAGGAAGGTCAGGTACGTGAGCACCGTCGTCCTTGGGTCGTCGGAGCCCGAGCCCCCAGCTTGGCTATGCCTATGATCGTGCAGCTCACGATGAGCCTCCATGGAGCTCTCAACATTATTATTCCGGACCTCCATGATCGATCTCAACAAACAGCCCCTGAAGCAGCAACAATAATGTGGATCATCAGCCAATGCAGAGAGAGGTGATGAAACAGCAACAATCCAAACGAAGTAAACAACAATCTTTGTAAACTGCATATCGGCGTCTACTTACTGCAGAGATAATCTTGAATAATCGAGTGGGGGTCGATCAAGTTCTGTCGGATCACCGGTTGCTCTTTGTGTGTCGGTGCTGACTGGTGAAGTGCGTGTCCAGCTGAGCTAATCAGGCTGGTTATATATATAGGGTAATGGAAAATGAAGCTGCCCGGGGAATCAGGCAAGGGTGCCACTGCTGCTGCCGTCGCCACGTGTGCGTGGGCTCCACGGCGGCGGCGGCGTGCTGCTCACGGCCGTCACCTCTTGCGTCAGCGTCACTGGGCAGCTGAATGGAAGGCGGCAGGCGACACCGAGGGATGGCAGCAAGGCGCAGGGCCGGGTTGGTTGGTTGACCGGCGTCGTCTGGGGTGTCTCGTGGTGGTTTCTGGCTGTGGCTAGCTCTTGGGGCTCTGCTTTGGGCCACGAAAGCGACCCTCCCTGGCCTTTTGAGCAGCTCAGATGTAATCCGCACGCGTTGAAAATGGCCATGGGCCGGTTGACCTCGTCGGAGTGACTGACTGACTTGTCAGCTGGTCGCTCGTTTGCCGGAGCTGATCAGTCTTGATGCTTTGCTATGCTTCAATAATGGTCACCTCTGTTTTTGTCTCGGAGACCTGACCACCTACCTCATACCTGCCCCATTTCTCCATCTCGAGCATCTGGCTATCTCCAGATGTTCACACTAGACACCGTATGCCTTTTACTGTCTTGGGTATCTGATTGCGTGTGTAGGTAGGTTCACACCTAGCAGACACGCAGCAGGTGGTGAACCCAAAAGAAGCCCGGCGACACCTCTTCTTTTCTCTCTCTCCATTTTCTTCTTCTTCCAATCTTCCTCTTGTTTTACCTCGATATGTCCTTATGTCGTCCATACGATTGTTGGCCTGCAAGTCATACAGTATGATGCCAATTCGAGTTGATCTCAAGTACACAGGCTAGCAATATATAAAAAATATCTTAAACAAAATAAAATGAGTTATATATTACTGCAAAAACATTTTTATGGTGAATCTAGCAATGTTAATCATATTCTATAAGTCCATGTGGATATTGATGGTCAGAGTTTAAAATTTACATGTGGGACAAAATTAAATTAAATGGACTATTACATTGTATATATACTTCTCGTAGGCCACATATCCCCGTATGTCAGTATGTGTGTCTCGAGAGGAAAATTAAAGCAACAAAGACTTTGCAGGTTTATTAAAAACACTAGTAAAATCATGCATGGCAAGTCATCTGTGAACCTAGGCATAGCGTTTATTAAGCTACTGCCAGTAAAGTAATCAAATATTCTAATAATAAAGATTATTCCCTTTTGGTGGAGCTTATCTGGCAAAAGTAGTGAAGTAGTGACCAAATCAAAAATAGAGAGCACAAGGTAGCAAGGAGAGTGATCCCGGCTTTACGGGTGGGTTTGAAGGCCATGAAAGGGACCTTATCTGCCCCTTGGACCTTATTGGGCCGCAGCCAATGCTCTAGAAACGTCGTCATGCATTCATGCATCCACGTGCGGGTTCAAAAAAAAAATGCACCCACGTGCGTATTGAATAGAATTGATGAACTGTCATGTCAACACTTGGATTGGATCCATGTATGCCTAATTACTATTCAACTCTCTGCCTCGGCACCGTTCTTGTTGTTAAGTTGTTCAGGTAGAAGGCCAGAACTGTGATCCTGTTGGTTGAGAAATTTGCAAAAATGCAACCGCAAATATTATCTTTTGCAGTTTTTTCATTAAATTCATATTTCATAGACACAGATGGTATCACAATATTATTTTCTAAGTGTGGCAAAATTACGAGTGATCAATGTAGATTGGGCTGCTGAGGTTGGTGTTGTAGATCGCTATCACTGGCGTGCTAGTACTGCATTCTTTTTGGGCTCGCTGGCAAGGACGATGTGCTCTCAGCTGCACGGTTTTGCAGGCGCGCGTCAGAACAAAAACGGTGCGAGTTTGCCTTCAAACTATGTGGTTATGGAGGCGATGCTACTGGCGGCTAGCCGCAGGTTTTAACAGTAGGGTGAGTCAGTACTGAGAATGTGGCGTTGCTGTACGTCGTCAGCTGTGTCTGGGTTGGATATAAGGTTGCCTTTTACTTTCTGATCAGACTGTAAAACGGTGAATTATTGTCTTGTTGCAATGTTTATGGACAGGGCCAAGACCCTTCAACTCCAAAATATGTGCCTGGAGCATGACTCTTTCCGAACATTGCAAAGGATTCTGCCTAGGGGTGGTAAATGACTCAAGATTTTGAACTAGAGAATCGAAGAGCCGGGCTCTAATTTTATATAATTTTAAACTAAATAATTTAATAGTCTTGCTGGACTGTGAAAAAGGTCAATAGAGCCATGACCCATTGCCCCCCCCAGCGAGAATCAGGCCCACATGGCCGGCCCATTAACTTTTGGTGGAGGGGAGTCTGGCCACCGCAAAATATGGGCCACGACCTAGGGACCCGGGCGTGGTTAGGTGTCACTTCAGGCGATATTTGCACCAACCGTCACCTGAAGCGGAATTAATTCCCCTCACATCCGAGAGAGTGCACTTACTATTGGGCTGAATGAATGTTAGGCCCACTGTTGCAGTTTGGTAGCACTGTTTCTGCGCATCAGTGTCTTTTCCCACATGCATGCATGCAGATGAAAATAAAACTGATGATATCACCCACATGCCATAGAAGTTCATATTAAAAAAATCTATAAATCATAAACGGTGCATCCAAATTAAATTATGATTACACTATTATTTTTTATGACAAGATCTTCAAAACAAGGTCACACTTGCCTATCTTTGCACATTAATTTTGAAAAATAATTTTTAATACTAAATAATTAATTTCAGCTACTGGGAACAAATATTTTACCAACACAAACAAATAATTATTTTCTATGAACAAAAAACTAAAACATGACGAACAAATAATCATGTACTACGAACATAATATTAAACACCGTGAACATTTGATTGTATAGGTAAATAATAAAAAATGCATATCACAAACAAATGAGTCATTCACACTAAACAATTTAATTTACAAAGTGAACAAATAATTTGGTATTGAGAATAAATTAATTACATACATATAATTTTACATGAGAACAAATGCATTTGCATCGTAAATTTATTTTTATAAACATATATACACATACTAAACAAGTTTGCATATAAAGAAAATAAAATCATTTCACACAGTATACATTGAGCATGACTCACTCTAAAATGTGAACAAATAGTTTATTTTTAAATATATATTGTGTACCTGAGAATAAATAAATAGATATCAAGGATTGCAAAGAGAAAGGGAAATAAAAAAAGAAGGAAAGAAATAGGAAACAGAACAAAAGAAATAAACATAAGAAAAATAAATAGAAAAGAATTATTTTGTTGCATTAGTTGTGACGGCAATGGTTAAAAGAATCTATAAAAAGGAAAGAAAAGAAAATAGAAAAAAATTAAGAAACGGAAAGAGAAAAAAATAGAAAGAAAAGAGTTTGAAAGAGGAAAAAGAAAAAAATGCATATTGTTGAATGCATGCAGTCGGTAAGAGAAGCCGTCACTTTTCTAATTTTCTACAAAAGAACATAGGAGGATAAAGCTGACATGTAACTATGTAAGAGGAGGATAAAGCTGATATGTATAGACTGTTATGTGTTGTTGGGCTTTTTTCAGTGTGGCCCACCTGAGATTCCCGATGGATCAGGCTCTTATCACGCGCGCGATATATAGTTTTGGGCGTATGGCTGGAAAAATAGCTCGAGCCTCGCGAGCCGGCTCGAGCTGGGTGCGGCTCGGCTCGGCTCGAAGAGGCTCGCGAGCCTGAACGAGCCCGAGCCGAGTCTAGTTATCTGGCTCGGCAAAATAGCGAGCCGAGCCGAGCCAGCTCGCTGTGGCTCGCGAGCTGCTCGCGAGCTGGGCCAACCACCGGCTGAGAGGCCCAAGTGGCAAGCGCCCAGCGGCCCAGCAGCGGCCCATCGCGTTAGCCTGTTAGTCTGTTAGGGACTTAGGGTTCCATCGCACACCTCCACTCCTATTCTCTGCCTCCATCGCCGCCTGCCCCCTGCATCCACCACCCGCTCGCTCCAGGCAAAGGGGCCGCCACCGCCAGCGCTCTAGTCCCTCCCAATTTGTGAGTTCTCGGAGGTGGGCGCCCGCGTAGCTCGTCCGTGCCAACATCCTCTCCCTCGGTGGCTGCCTGCTGCAAGTCTGCAATTACTTTCTCAAGGTCAATCCCCGCCTGCAGCAACTGACTTCTCTGACCGTCATTTAGTCCTTAGCTTCCAACGATGAGTTCATTTGTTTGTTCCTTCATGCCTGCGCAGACTTGCTTATTTTCATCTGATATGTGATATGCTACTTGCTTATTTTCATCTGATATGTGATATGCTACTTGCTTATTTTTTTTCCAGATTTACTACTGCTAATTGATGGAATCTGCTGTGCAAGGGAAGAGTAATGAAAGTGAGGGGACTGGTTCAGAGAGTAATTCATTTGACAAGAACGATGAGATGTCTGAGGATGAGTTGATAGTGCTAGGTGGGAAAGGTGCTGCTGAATCTGATGGTGGAAGTGGAAAAGGAGGCAAGAAAAGGCGCAGGGGGGATGAAGAAGAAGGTTAAGGTGCAAGGGGAAGGGGGCAGCAGGAACAAATCCAAAGTTTGGGATGTCTTTGATAAGGTGACTGCCAGATCCGAATGAGAAGGGAAAAATGTTATCAAAGGCAAAGTGCAAATACTGTAAGAAGATGTATGCTTACATACAAGGGTTAACAACGTCGACATTATCAAGGCACATGAAGAATTGTGACATGTACAAGAAACATATAACAGAGAAGCTAGATCAAAAACTTTTGAGCTTTGCTCCTTCAAAGGCAGGTGAATCTGGTTCTAGTCTCCCTACTATCACGTCTCCAAAAAATTATAATCATGATCAAGTTAAGAAATTAATTGCCAAGATGATTATAGTTCATGAGTACCCGTTTAGGATGGTTGAGCACACATGGTTTAATATTGTCATGACTTATTTGAATCCTCTATACCAGTTTATTGGTAGGAAGACCATAAAAGCTGAATGCTTGAAAGTGTATGAGTCTGCTTTTGTGGAATGCTTTTCTAGTAGAATGCTTTTGTGGGTTGTGGCTGCTGCCTCGAAATGTGTTGCCTCTGAAGTTTTTATTTGTAGATGGGTAGATAAATGTTTAGTTCATTAGTTGTTTTTTATCTTGCGGTCTTGCCTGTGTACTGAAGTATAAACCATATGTAAAGACTATGTCTGCATGAATATGCTACAACAGTGCGTCGGCCCGCGAGCCTTGAATGAGCCGAGCCGAGCCGACTTCTCGCGAGCCTTGAATGAGCCGAGCCGAGCCGACTTTCCCAGCTCGCAAAATGATCGAGCCGAGCTTGGCTCGGCTCGCTAACCCACCGAGCCACACCGAGCCCTTGGCGCTAGGGACCCCAGGCCTTACTTTTCCGTCGAGTAGACTCTCCCGGCTTGTCAGGTCTCTCCGTCCGTCCTTCTCAAAAAAAAAATGGTCTCTCCGTCCGTCTCTCCACCGACATGCCCTCGAAGACGTCGTCGTCTCCGCCGCCTCCGATCCGCGCCTCGCGGCGGCACTGCGAATGCTCCTCAGGTGCGGAAGAACAGCGGCGGCTGCTCCGCGCCACCGCGAGCCTCGTTGAGGTGATGCAGCTGTCGCTGTTGCCGGGGAGCGCGATCAGAGCAGACCACCCGCGACGATTGCGGTATGCTGCTTGCCCTGCGGAATTAGGGTTGGCTCCCGATTCGCTTGCTTAATTTCCTTGAAGTTGGGGATGGGTCCCGAGATGCCTGCGCGTTAGGGTTCTGTGTCATACTTCCATCCTGGTTAGGGGATTCCGGGATTCGATTCAATTGCTTGGTGTAGGGTTTAGGGTTTTCCCTACGAAGCTACGATTGGTGCTATTCGTGGTGGCTTGCAGCTTCTCTCCTCTTAGGATCGAGAGTTTTGGACTCGTGTGCGCATGCTTTGGTTAACCGCGCCCTCAATCTAGTATTTCTCGTGGTTTGCTGGTTGAATCCGGGCTAGATTGTTAAACTATTGATACCTTTTTTGTTGGCTTCAGATGCGTTAGGCTGTTGTCCTGGATGAGCATTGTAACTATTCTGTGGTATGGTTTGACAATTGATAGGGTGGCATGTCTTGGATTGTGTATTTATTTCAATTATGTGATGCTTTATTATTATATTATATAAAGTGTAAACCATGTGCTGACCTGTAACTATGAACCTGACCAAAAGAGTCTAATCAACAGGCTGGTCAGGATGATTTGAGTCCAGTTGTGTAGTAATGTGGTTGAGCAGGCACCAAACGGGTTTCTCCTAAATACCTGGGGAAATGCTTTTAGGTCTTTAAAATCTTTGCTTCGGCTGGAAATTTTTGCTTCATGTTTTTATGTTTCTATTTTAATAATGCTTTTTAAAATTAATACTAGTAATCATATGTATTATGTACATAACTGCACAGCTTGTTATTTGTACATATTTGTTTTCCTAAGGAGAACAATTAAAATAATACTAGTAATCATATGTTTTATGTACGTATCTTGTTATTTCTAGTGCCGTATGGACAGATTTTCTTTATTTTCCTTGACATTACAGTTGTCCTGTTCATTTGCAATAGCGTCAAAACACAGGATAATTGGTAAAAGAAGCCATACAGTTAACTTTAATTGGGTACTGCATATGTTGATATGATACAAATCTGTAGCAGTTCTCTTCATAGTTGGCCAAGTCAGAATGCAGATCTGTATCTTGTATGTATGTCTCTAAACTTTGTCGTTTAGCCTTCTGTGCCTAAGTGCCATTGAGGTCAGGGTATGCCCTTATTAAAGTGGGAAAGGCTTATTTTGTAACTTCACTTATGAAATTATATAGTTGCCTCAGTTTACTTTTCTTGCTGATTCAAGCATGCAAAGCTACACATTGATCTTCCAAATCTGTAGCGTCTGATCCAGATTCCAGAGCCCTGACACAACCCAACATAACAGAAAAGAAAGCTCTTGCTGGCATGTGTGTGTAGTTACCAGTTTATGTTTCATCTTTTCCTTGTCATTTTCTTTTTTAGTAATATTGAGATCTCCTGCATATTTGAGAAAATTCTTTTCTGATTTAGGGCCTGTTTGGATGGGCTAAAGTTGAGTGCTAAAGTTTAGCACCTTTAGCACTCATACCCCTGCTAAAGCTTTTGAGTCTTAGTTTAGTCCATCCTATTAGCACTCCTGTTTGGATGGGCTAGTGCTAAAATTTAACACTTCTCGGCATTAACAGTTGGTTTTCAACACCCCCTTTATTTACTTGATTCTACTCTTATTAAGACTGACCTGTTTATGTTTGTTCTTTCTATCGTACAGGGTAGACGGTTCTGCTTGAGACTCCACTTGTTTTGTATTGGAGTTGAAGCCTTTCCGAGCATGATTGGGAGTATTTTCCAGTTTCCATAAGCGGCCTGATTCTGCCAAATTTGCCGGCTCAACAGGTATTCTGACCGTTTCGCCATCAAATATGTCAGGCTACACTTGGGCTTACTGTCCATATTGTTCTGGGGTGTATGGTGTAGGCAACGTGATGTGCTATTCTGTTCTGTTATGACTCAAATGTGTAGTGTTTCCAAGACACCACTAGTGCTGTTTAGGCATGCCATACCAAGATTATCCATAGAGTATTTGGACAACTGACTGCGAATTTATTCAAGTAATATTGATATGAATTCTTAGTGAATGTTAAGCATACTATTAAAATCTTGGTGACACGAGCTCCCCAATGTTCCTAACATATCCCACTGCTTGACTCCTGGTCATTACTTTGGGGAGATGGAGTGCTGCAACTGTGATGCAGTTGGGAGGCATGGAACCACAGGTCCAAGGATTGTTGTGGTTGTGTTGTTGTGTGTGCCAAAATCGCATGTGGGACATAGAGGGGCAGTTTGCATATTATGTCATCTTTCTCAGTGCAGAAATTTAGGTATGAGTCCCTTAACCTCATCTTCCAGAAATACCATTAATTGTGCATAGTGATCCAGCTGGGGTTTGGGTAAAGTTTTCTTCATGTGTCATTATTGACCCACATGCCTGTGGATGCTCACGTATGATCAAGCTTGTTAACCTAGTTGCACTTGATGCATGTCTTTGATAGGAGGTAAAATTAAAAGGTTGATCCTGTTACAGGACAATAACACGATTGCTTAAACTATAGCCTTTGTCAAAACTATATATATAAAAGGTACACTGAGGTGTTTGATTTGCTGCTTTTTGTAGTATGTGCTATATGCAGCTCTATATTTTAAGTAGTAAATCCATCTTCAACATTAAGAGGCGGAGTAGCTGATCAAATATGCATGACATGATTGAATGTTTCTGAATTCAATATGTTGCATGAGCTTTTAACCAGACAGTAGCACCATAGAGCACTGTCGAAGTCTCCGTTTTACCTCTTTCACTTACAAAAGCTGTAAAATGTACAAGCTTCTTAAGTCATGAAAGGGATCCAGTTTTGCTATGAGTTCTCTCATGGTAGGAAATAGTGAATTTTGTGCTGATTTGATATTGCAAACTTTCTGCTAGTGTGTGTGTGTGTTGGGGGGGGGGGGATGAATTTATATACTACATGAGTGCTTACTGCATAGTTGGGATCTTAGAAGTTCTTTTTAAGAATGTTTATGAATGATGTTGGGGGGGGGGGATCGGATACAGAGTAGCTGCAAACTTTGTTAGCAATTGCTTTATGCAAGATGTTTGATCTTTGTTGACCTGTTCTTTTCCATTTTCTTGATAGTTGAGGTGCTCAGGAGCTTAATCACTTAGTAGTAATTTATCATTCCATTGTTTGGGTTGTGAGGTGCATTGTGTTAGCAATTGATTCACGCAGATTATGAATGGCAATTGTCATGGTGCATTTGTTAAATCAGGTGTCCTAAGCAGTTTTTGTCAATTATACGATATCAGATATCCAAAACTGATAAGTTGTTTCCCATTTTTGTAAAATGACTATTCAGGCTATGTTTTTAAGCACTCTGGTCTGGCTATGATTAGCTTGACTCTCAACATATCGAAAAAGTTGGTTTCTGATTCTAGGCTTGATTCAGTAACGTATGTCGTGGTGCTGCAAACCACAGTCGGGTGGCGAAGGCACCCGCCTAAGCCCAGAGGGTGTGTACTCATGGGTTAGCTAGTCCTAGTTCGATCTCACTCAAGAACACGATGAACACAGCGAGATTAGAGTGGTTCGGGCCGCCGGAGTGTAATACCCTACGTCCACTGTTTGTTGTATTGTTCTTGGTTGTATATGAACCTATCCTCTGCCGGGCCTTGGCCTTTTTCCAGCCTGAGTTTTCTTCTAGCGGGCGCCCCCCTTTTATAGATCAAGGGGTGCAGATACATTGGTTGTTGAGGCCCCGACAAGTGGGCCCAACGTGACTGTGTAGCATGCTGCACAGAATACTTAAATGGCTACAGTAGTTGTGAATCTTTTCTCCGATATGCTTCCATGCCCTGCTGCCCCTCTGACTCAGGGTGGTCTTCTCTTGTCCCGTCAGCAAGGTGCCCGTTGGGGAAACGTAGCTTGCGGCGTAGGAGGCATGATGGAAAAGTGTCGTGCCGTCGTATCCAATTAATGTGGCAGACGGGCTCTGCGCGGGTGCGGCATAGGCGGCTACACTGTGTACCTTGGTAATACGCGGGCACAGTGAGGCCCGCGTGCTGTGGCGACAGAGCACGCCTCAACCATCTGCATTAAATGCGGTGGGTGCGCGAGTCTTCCAGCAGAAGACTTGCGCACGAGTCCGCGCCCGTGCCTCCGGGCCACGTGGCGGCTCCGGACCTCCACGCGGTAAGGGGAGGTCCGGATGGACGCAGGAGGTCCCGGACCCCTATGGGGGTCCGAGGCCTCGGCTGTCAGCTCGGAGCTTCCCTTCCTTAGAGACACGTGGCGTCTCCGGACCCCTCCCCAGGCGGGGAATGGGTCCGGGGCCGTTGGCCTGGTGAGGAAAGAGCCTGACCCGTGGGTCCTGGCTACTCCGTCCTTTGCGCGCAGTTACGGATAACTACGCGGGTCCTGCCTTACCGCAGTAAGAGTGGGTATCCCTGTTACAGGGTACCGACAACGTAGGCTTTATATTTTCCATCAATTTGTGCAATGCAAGATTCTGAAGTCAACTAGTTGGAGCTCAAGAGCCTAAACCTATTTACGTTCATGTAGAATTTTGTATCACAAAAAGAAAAACAGCTTCTACTTTTCCATTCGCTCTTTAAGAATTTAATTAGCCAATCTCAAAATTTGTTAGTTATATTGTCATACCTTCACTTCTACTGTTCCATTCACTCGCAACATGTTCATAACCTAATAATTTGTTCTATAAACTGAGTGTATCTGATGATGCATATGTTGCCGGATGCAGCCAATTTAGGGTTTTACTTTGCTCAATGACAGCGAAGGTTTCAAAGCATGTATGAGGTATGGTTTTCAATTCTTGAGTGCAAATGCCGGATGCTTTTGTATGCTTCACAATCTTGATGGTGTAAAATTTCGATATGCCGGACATACTATTTTTGGTCTTAGGGATTGGAACCAATAGTTTACATTCTCATATCTAATCTTCTGGTCCCTTACGTTAGACCCCATCTTATCCATGAAAAACTGGAAAGCCTTCATGTCTTTCGTACTAATTTACAAAACGTGAACCATGTGGCACAAGTAGTTAAGTTGTCTTTTTACAGTTATAGTGGTTGCCCAATCACTGCAACCTAGGTTTGTTATCATGTGTTACAAGTGCAGTGTATGTACAATGCAACCTAATGTGACAAGGCCGGATCATTATATTCTCTATATCCTGAAATTCACTTTATCTTCTATCCCTGGCATCCGTCATCAATGGCAGCAACAACAACAACAACATAACCTTTTTTCCCAAGCAAGTTGGGGTAGGCTAGAGATGAAACCCGAAAGAAAATATTTGTTTGCACTGTAAATGTTGCTCAAGTACCCGTTCCACAACTTGTTGGGTGGGTGTGGGCATAGATAAACAAATGGTTGGGCGAATGTAAAAATGATTGGTTATGTGGTGATGTGCATGTCTGGTGGATGTTTTAAAACAACCAAATTGCTGAACGTGCCTGCTCAATGTATGTTACAGGCACCTTAAGAGATCGATACAAGGCAAATGGTATTGCACATAACTCTTCGAATGGAAGACTTTTGTTGGGGGTGGGGGTCTAGTCTGCTAGCGCTCCAATGATTTTTGTATACATAGGCAAATAGCATCTGTTAATGGGACACTGCCACATGTGATAGGATGAGTATCCCTATTGCACTGTGATAAACTGTTGCTTGATTATGTGAGGAATTCGGTACGGTAAGCACCAGTGATCTTGCTAGGGGTGGGGCTCTATTGAAATTTTAGAGTTCATACTTGGTTCGCTAAACATTCTGAACATTTTGCTTGTGCAAATTGACTAATAGGGCCACACCTGATTCAAAATTTTAAAAATAGTGATTAGGGTGATTATTCCCTTTATCGAACGAAGCAAGTTTGTTAGATTCATAGTTAGGATGTACGTGCGTTGTAGTGGGCAGACGCAACGGTTATTGTCCCAACCGATGCGCGTAAGGCCCAATGTCAAATGGACCTAACGGGCTCAGCAATGGGCCCGAATAATGTCAAATTGACCTTTATTAGCCCAAAAATGGCTTTGTTGGGCTGTTAATGGGCCATAGAATGGCCCAATTGGAATATTAATGGGCTCAAAAGGTCTCAAATGGGCTTGACAAACGGCTCTACTGGGCCGTTAATGGGCCACAGTGATGGCCCAATTGGGGCTCCATCAATGTCAAATGGGCTTTTACGGGCCTTTATTATTGGGGCTTGACAAACGGCTCTACAAATGTCTTGTTGGGCCCAATGAGTCTATTAATGGGCTCGAGCAGTATCAAATGGGCTTTTATGGGCCGACAAATGACTTTTGCGTCATTATTGGGCCACAAAATAGCCCAGTTAGCCCATTAATAGGCGGGCAGTGTCAAACCGGCCCTTTATGGGCCGGCAAATGGCTTGTTGGGCCTTTAATGGGCCACAAAGAGAACGCAATGGGTCATTAATGGGCTCGAGTAGTGTCAAATGGGTCTTTTATGGGCTACATAAGACTGACATTGAATGAGCTTTAACAAAGGTCAAATGGGCTTTGATTGGACTGAAAGTAAATACAAATGGGCCACCTGTGCGTGAACACAGGCTTTCCGTGGCATTTCTTGGTCCATATAAGCTATTCATGGGCCACATAACGTAGCTAAAGCTTGCATGGGCCTATAAATGGACCTGCAGTTTTGTCAGCGTCGTCTCTTTGTGACGCAGATACCGATTCCTTAAAACCGCGCCACGTCCACAACGTGATTTAGCAGGTGTCTTCATGTGTCAACTTGGGCCGGTATGCAGGTGCCATGCATGTAAATCACTGCAAAAAAAAACAAGGTAAGGTCGGTTAGAAAAATATATTTGCAACGAACTGCATTCTAACTCGTGGAAAGAAGCCTTAAACCCTACAACTTCCCAACCATATATTCTGGAAAAGTCGCCATCACTTTACAATTGCGCAAGATCTAAACGTAGGATTGGCAAGGCCAGGTAGGGCAGTGTTATGGTCTTACTTTGCTGGAGGCAAAAGGGGCAGTTTCAAAACGTGGCAGGGCTGCCGCAATTAGGACGAACAGTAAACTAAAAAAAAGTACGAAGAGTAATGAGTAACATGCAGTGCCATGTAAATGTACCAGTTTTTTCTAGCTACACAATGCAATGCTCTATACTCATCTGTATGCAAACACAAGACAATCACCGTGTTCGGCTGGTGTGTAGGGCTCCAGCCCTACAGTAATTCCTTCTCACACCACTCCAACTCCAGACTCCAGCCACCAGTCAGGTAACAGTGTTTTTTCTCACACCACTCCAGCTCCAGCCTGCCGAACGCGGTGAATGGCAAAAGATTGCAACGAAAACACCTTAGCTTCAACTGAGGACTATTCACGTCAATGCTGTGTGCTTTTTAATTCTCCCATCAATTCTGAAATCGATGATCATCTTACCGAAACTTGTGACTCATCACTGATGCATCCACATATTAGCACATTTGCTCAGTGTGGCCACTACGCAAATTTATCAATTAGCACAGTGACATGTAATCAGTGTTCCAAAGTATGAGCCAGCTGCAACTACTGTGGTACTTTCAGTGGATTGGTGCTCTAAAATTACAAACTTAGGAAAAACCTCTTTGTTCAGCTGATGTCCGGGATATTTCAGCTCTATCAGCAGAAATTTATCATACATAACCAATTTCTTAAAAGACCAACGTAAACTACCTATTTAATTTCTAGAGCACAAAAAACATAAACACTATATCAAATATGGCACAAACTCAAATTACCCTTCTCTGCCAGCATATGACCCTCCCCAACTCATCTTCCTTATCCAATGCAACTAACAGTCAAAACCTCATCAATGGATTAAACCATGGCATACATGCAGTGTGGCTTAGTAGTACATGGAGGATAAACACTGTTAAAAAAAGCTGGATGCCTACTTAAAGAATCAGCAAAAAGCGTAGGGCAGAAACGAGGGGCAACAAAGTAGGTAAAAGTAGAGCAGTTTATTTCCAATGTTTGCCTCACAGGAGATAGGGCAAACATAGCTAACAATAATAAGATAGGGCAAACATAGCTAACCAATGCTTAAAATCTCCGGCTAAGCCAAGCTGTTGGGCTCAGCAACAGCTAAGAGCAGCTAAAGCCGGCTATAGTTACAGCTAAGCAATTTAGCGGATTTGCAAATATAGGTAAAAAAATCAGAAATGTGACACCGTTACTTCACTAATTCATCTCATCACCTGTCATCAGCTCTCGCTTCTCAGTTCTCACAGGAGTATAGCACAATATACAGGACATTGGACCATGTTTCAGTTCGGAACACTTCACACTCACAGTTCATCACACAATGAAAACAGGACAGAGGCAATGTTAACATAATCAAGACTTTAGAACACTAATAAATCATATAGGCAACACATTATCTACCCATCATAATCAGAGGAGGAAAGGGGAACAGAGAACGTGCTGGTTCTTCCTTGCCTCGCGTTGCAGCCTCAAACGAAGCAGCTGTGGCAGAACCAGTTTGAATTATACCAGTTCGAGTGCACTAAACATCTAAAAGCACATTAACCAGTATAATCACTGGTCCTTCGGATAACATCCCGATATAGTCACTGAATATCGGATCGTAAACATCCCGCATGAAGGCGAGTCAGAGATACAACAATTCCACAATATTTCACATCACATAGATAAGATGTATAATTTACATTAAAGTTCCGAAGCTAGCGAGCCGGAACTTGAGCTTTTACAGTTTTATTTCAAAGAAAGAGGTTTCACAGAAACAAACTATAAAAAAGAGGTCCTGTAGCGGAAATTAAAACACGATTATATACAAGCGTCGTAGGGGTGATGTCATGATAAGCCCGAACATGACATCATTCATCCGAACCATAGCTGGTAGATGGTTCCCATTCCATCGTCCAGCCAGTAGGTAATCCACTAGGCCAAGTTGAACTAGTGTTTTGATCATCAGAAAGCATTCCTGAAAATAAGGTCACAAGCAAGACTGAGTATACTAATACTCAGCAAGACTGACCCGTCTAAGGGTATAACATAGCCCTTTAGCTAGACATGCAAGGCCTTGTGAAGGCTCTGGAGTTTCTTTTGCTGAAAAGCAACAAAGAGTGGTCCTTAATTTCAAGTTTTAGCTTTCAGATTCTAGTTTCGTTAACCATTCTAGGTTTGCACCTATCTATACA
The DNA here is from genome assembly GCF_016808335.1 of Panicum virgatum. Classification (NCBI taxonomy): domain Eukaryota; kingdom Viridiplantae; phylum Streptophyta; class Magnoliopsida; order Poales; family Poaceae; genus Panicum; species Panicum virgatum. The sequence continues at coordinate 1,424,946 of NC_053144.1, forward strand.
AATATGGTAGAGAAATTATTTGCATTCAACAAGATTGAGTATCATCTTCGTTCCACTTCTTACTCTATGTGGCAAAGAGATTAAGCAGGCTCAATATCCGTGAGCGGCAGAACAGTTCGAATCGAATTTCAATCCTTGCAAGATAAACCTAACACACACGCTTGGAGCATTGTTGAGTCAATCCAGAGCAACCGTTTGCCTTTCATTCCGGGTCGTGGATCAGCGCCATTCTCCCCGACTATAGGGCACCACACCTCGTCCCTCATAGTCGTAATCGTAGGGCTACTTAACATAACTTTCAACATAAATTAACATTTCTATCCCTAAGAGAGAGTGGAAGGTATGTCCACTTGCCGGGCCGATTGGTTACTAGGCTTGCCGCATACCATATTTACGGCATGTGGCTGGTACTTTCAAACGCTTAATCAACACTACCACACACTGCGGACTTATCAAGTTTAATCAACACAGAAGGATTTCAATATGAAGCTTGTAACCAAATCCGTCAATGGTCCTTATAGTGATTGCAGAAAGTAAACAATCAACTCCTATAAGCTCGCGAGTGACAGACAATCACTCGACTTTTACCGGTCCTATTAGCATAGCATCTATTTCGAACTCAGTTCTAGTGTTCAATCAATAGGTACCTAGAATTATGCATCTAAGGTTTTCATTCAACTCCAATAACTTAAATGCACAAGTAAATAATAACTATAAATTGTATAATTTAAAACAATAGGATTATGCACCGGGGCCCTGTAGTAGTGTCTATAAAGTTAGTAGGCTCTGACTCTTCCGAATTAAAGTTCGGAGCTTCAGTCAATTCAACAACGCTGGCCTGAGCTTCGGAGAAATTCCCGTCTAGTTCCTGGATGAGCTCGTATGTTCCGTCGACTAACGATGTTGTTTCTATATGCAATGCAATAATTGGATTTAGTGAAGTGCTTAAGTATAACTTTTCTTCACTAAAGAATTGAAAACTAATAAAGTAAACATTTAAGATTTAAACTTAAAAGTTTTACTTTACTAGGCAATTATTTTTAGAGTAAAAGGAAACATAAAGAAATTCATAGAATAACATGGAAAAAAGGGTTTTTGTTTCAATAAAATAATCCACAAGAAATTATGTAAATAATTTCTTATAGACACAAATTATAAAATAGGAAGAAAATTTTTAAAGCATAAGCTATAGTTCACTCATGGGTTTAGAAAAAATTTGGAAAGTTTTTTATGTTTCAAGGAACACATGGTTCAAAGCTCACAAACCAATTCATTTTTGAACATTAGATACAAATAAAAAGGACTATAAACAAATCCTATTTTTAGATTTAACTACACAAAGTTTCAGCAAAACTTCACAACATCAAACTTGTAGGGCTATTTACAAGGAGCAAAACAAAATTAATTTGACATTTTTCTGATTTTTCTAGGAATTTTTGAAGTTCACATGAAAAAGAAAAAGAAAAAGGAATTTGAACTTCTGCAGAAAGGACCTTGAGAAGATTCAGATCAAAGCAATCAGGTCCTGCCTGAGGAAGAAGACAGGGGAGGGGGTTGGCCGGATTCCGGCGAGGCCGGTCGCCGGCGGCGGAGCCGACGGGCCAAGGAGCTAGATGGGGTCGAGGCGAACCTGTAGGAGGGTTTGGGTGTGGCGTGGGATGGCCAGAGGGTGGTCGTCGGCGACGGGCAGAGCGCGGCGGCGGAGGATGAACGGTGGCGAGGTGTTCTGACGGCTGATTGGTGGCGAGAAGGGGTGGGTTAGCTTCACCAGTTCAACAGCAAGCTTGCTAGGGGTTCGGGGTGAGCGGAGCTGGTCCGGAGCGGCGGGTCGACGGCGGAGTCGAGCTCGCCGGAGAAGGAAATGGTGTGGAGGTGGTGTACCTCGGCGAAGAAGCTCGTGCGGGCTATTTATAGTCCAGATGTGGAGGGGATTGGCACGAGAGGAGGTCCAGGGGATGATTTTGGCCGGGAAGAAGGCGAAATTGGCCACGGCGGCGCGAACCCGCGGGCGGCCGGCGATGTGGCGCAAGGGGAGCGGCCTGGGCGGCGTGGCGTAGGGTGAGGGGGACAACAGAGGCGGTTCCTTTGGCGGTAGAGGCTTCGCGCACGGCGCATGGAGTCCGGTGGGAGCAGAACCGGGGTGGCGGGGCGTTTCCCGCGGCGGCAACTCGCCGGCGAGGAAGAAAACAGGGGCTGCTCGGCGGCGGGGCTGCGTGGGGCGAGGGGAGAGCCGCCAGCGAGGTCAGTGGGGTCCAGGGAGCGGCTTGGCGGCGCCCAAACAGCGGTACGGAGTCAAACCGCGGCGAGGAAGACCGGCGGCGGCGGCCTGCCAAGCTTCCCAATTGGCTGGAGGTGGAGAATGAAGTGGATGGCTTATTTGTAAAAACAGACAAGTTTAGGGGGCTATCTGTAAACTAAAATTTCCCGCTAAACTAGGACTCAAATGAAAAAGTGCCCAAAATGAAAGTTGTTCAGTTTTTCAAGATCTACAACTTTCATGTTGTGCAAATTTTCATTAGATCAAAGGATTTTGAAATATTTTCAAAAATTTAAAAGAACTCTATTTAAATAAGGAAAAATACTTTTTTGATTGCAAATTCATCACAATTTTGGACTTAAATGCAATAAAGCTGCCAAAATCATGATTACTTGCATTTTGCAAGAAGACCCTTCAAAATTTTGAAATTACTTCCTAAGTTAAAACTCATTGCAAAAAGGGGCTAGTAATTTTGTATAATTACAATTATGCCCTTAATTTGCACTGAAATTTTTTGACTAACAAACAAAGATAAACACACAATTTCACACATCATCTTATGTTCTAACTGCTAGACACCTGAGGTGTCACAGCAGCCGCTGGTGAACCAAGGCATCGTCGCAGTCACCGCTGGATTGGTGGGTCGTAACAGCAGCTGTCGCTTAGGGGAGAGAAGTGGGAAATAGAGAGGGTGCTAGTCTTCCTCGTCTCCAGGGCCGGGCGCAGCCGCCACCACGCTGGCCGCGCAGTCGCCGCCGCCGCTGTTTTCCAAGGGAGTGGAGGCCGAGATAGAGTCGAGAGAGGAGTGGAGAATTAGGATTTGCCTACATGGGCTGAAACGGTGAAATCTAGTCTGGAGTTCTTGGTGAGCCATTCCGTCGGACAAGAGGAGCTCGGACAGCCACGCTTCAATTTGGCCTACCAAGTTTGTTCGCTCACGCTAAACGAAGGCTCATTTTAGCGGCTATCTCCGGCTAACACCGCTATTAGCGGCCGTGAAGTCATAGCGCTAAACTTGAACTATCCTAGCTGTGTCGCTTCGCAGCCGCTATCTCCGGCTATAGCTGGCCGGAGATTTAGAACCTTGCTAAAAACACAGCGGCCCTTGTACTTTTGCTATTATCAACAACGAAGCTAACTGCCATGATATAAGGCTCACTAGCAGGATGTCTCCACTAACACAAATGTTATTGAAAATACTAACCCCAACTATAAAAAGAATCTAAAATACCACAACGAGCCTCCCAATAGTGAACGAGTTAAAGTGTTGCAGCAAGGAAAAAAGAATCAAATAATGAAGTAAAATCATTACTGCACAATAACCTAAATATGACACAGAATGAAGGACCATAAGGTCATATAATATCAATGTCCGAAGGCTCATGCTGATGTGGTAGTTACCTCAAGAAAATCAGTTACCTCATTACATAGTATGGATCTCATCTCTGTGCCTGCTGATGCTTTAAACCTAACCATACTGAAAGCGATAAAGGTCAGCACATGCAAAAATATAAGTGGAGTGCGCGCTATATCTGGAAAGTATCATGGAATTATATTGCTTGGCATAAGCTGACCATATATACTGCATAATGTGAGGATTGACTTCCTTTACCATCTTTATCAAGTGCAAAAGCAAAGCCAGCCTTTTGAGGTTCACGCCTCCACCTAATTAGCTAGAGCTTCTCTTTAACATTGTTTCCAAGCTCAAAAGATGCTGCACAACTGAAAGAGAAATATTTCACTTTGATTATTTGTACAGTCAAAACAAAAAATTGAGAAAATCGTATCACTAAATGCGGCAAGCACCTTAGTAATAATGACCGCCTAATTACAAGGTCAAACATCAAACACCATCACCAAAGGGCAAAATCCAAAAAAGTATTAAAATATGGTGCAATCATGCATACTCACAAGCAACTTAGATCATTTGGCAATGGGGTTATGGGGAGCTAAAGGAATGAGCTCTGTTTGTTGTTCCCTAGCATCAATTTTGCCCCAAAATATTTCAAGCATACGCAAAAATAAATATTTCCCATCCAAAGCTCTTAAGGGAGCAACATAACACAAATACCAATATTAACAACAATAGTCTTGACTTAAGTGAGCTATGATGGACCCATATATCATATAGATGCAATAGCACCACATGAAATTCCAAAACTCAATCTGGTGTTATAAGGTAGAAATGATTGTCCATTTCATTCCATAACAAAGGTCAATGTCAGAAGCAATAGAAAAGCATTTAAAGGGCAATGTGAATCAGAATCACCACCTCCTCAATATGGTGAGACTAAACAGCCCAGCAAGTAATATCCAACAGAAGAGTAGAATAAAAAAAATCAACAAATTAAAGTCGCCTCGATGAGGATTTGAAAATGGTTGGTCTAGCCTTACATCCACGCCCTCGACCAACTGAGCTAGGCTGAGTTCTTCAAGACTTCAACAGCAGAGTAAACTACCAAGTCTAAAATGAGGAACTTTTATCTTCACAGAATATGCACAGCTGTACCTGTAAGCACGTATGCACAGGCACGAACTCCAATAGCAGTAGAGGTTGCAAACCATGTCCCATCCACATATGTCGTCTCCCTGAAAATCAAAGCATAGTACCACAGCTGTAACCGATAGGTCAAAACTTAGCCTCAAAAGCCACATTCCAATATGGCATCAACAAAGAGCAAAATTCGATGCAGGTTATTCCAAAGTTCTAAGCCAATAATAACTCCAAAAATGAGGTGAAAAAAAAACAAGATTCAGCAAGGAAACAACATATTCCGTGCCTAAACAATTGAATACTATTGAAGCTCTCACATTGCAAATTAACTGAAATACAGAAGGCAAGAGAAAAGAACTGGTATACTTACTAAATATCAAGACAAATCATACACATTATAGTCTGCAACTAAGTCCTAGTGTTCGTCAATTTTCTAGATCTTTTACCCCTCGCTTGAGGCACCAATGCAGTAAATTACTAAATTCTAATTCCTGAATAACTACATATTTGCATGCTATCCATTCGAGAAAAAATACATATTTGCATGCTATCAGCAAGATTCAATGTTCTCTTAAAACTCTCCCTGTGGCTCCAGTACTAAGGATATCAGGAGATATCTAATAGGATCAAAATAATCCCTGTGACTGCAAAAGGAAAAGAAAACCTAAGTTATATGCAGGTGTTGCCCATGACACAATTTTGAGCAGAATCACCTAAATAAAACAATCAGCAAATTTCAATGTACGCACCAAATTAGAGCCTTAATAGCATTGAAAATAGGCATTAAACAAGTAGACCCAAATTCTAACTAATACAACATTTTTTTTGAAACGAATAACTAATACAACATTAAGAGAAACAACATGAGCAGAATACAGAAACAATGCCAGCTACTAGGCCCCCCAAATGCCTACAAATTGAACGGAATCAAAACCCAAGGTGGCCAGGGTACAGGACCAACCAAGCGCCTAACCACGAAGATTAGATGCACAATCTAGCAATCTACTACACGAGAAACGTGAAATTGAACGGGATGCGTCAAAAAAATAGAGCTGGCCACCGACGCGAATTCAATGACCTCGCACGCACGCGTGTGCCTGGCAACCCGAAGGGAAAGGAGAATACGATCCAGAAACTCACATCCGTAGCCTGTGCGTGAATTAGCAGGGCTAGGGTTTGAGGCGGCTGACCTGAAGCGACGCCATGGCGCGACGCAACTTCTCTTCGTCGCCGGATCTGGGCTCCAGAGAGCGAGAGGAGGCGGCGAAGGCGTAGGTTGTGCTTGGAACGAGACGCCCCGGCGGCGAGCTCCGCCTCCGACCGCCTCGAGGCGGGGTCTGCTAATCGGGGCGCGCGCGCCAGGAAGGCTCGCAGCGCTCGATCTCCGACAAGAGATATATTTCCTATTTGGGAAAGTTGTTTGTCTATGCAATTTTCTAATTTTGGAAAATTATAACTTGTAAACATAATTTTTTAGTATAATTTTTTGCACATTTTTATTAAAAATAAATTCTCGTCATAACTTTTTGTGATGTACATAACTTTTACATATAACTTTTTTCTATTAACTAGAAATACAATATTTTAGCACAACTTTCATGATGCATATAGAACTTAATGCATACTTTTCTCAAAATAACTTATGAAGGACAACTTTTTAGCACAAATTGTATGAAGATATTATCTGGAAGAATATTTGCACAACTTTTTACGCACAAATTTATCTGCAATTTCTAAACACACAAGTCTGGTATAATTTTTTAGTATGATTTCCATACAAAAGTTGTTAAGAACACTTCGGACGTGTAGAAGCTATAAAAGGGAAAACCTGAAGAAAAAAATGATAATACTTAGGAACACAAAGGGAAAAATAATATAGAAATGAAAAGAGAAAACAAATACATGGACAGTCACATCACTCACGTGGGTGAGTGCAGTTAACAGCTCCACAACAGTTGTTGCGTCACGCGCTACGAAGCTTAGGCCGTGTTTGGTTACTGTATATGCAAAGCGAATCTTCTATGCATGATGTACGAAACGAAGTCTGTTTGCAAAATCTTTTCACAGATAGATGCAACTTTGCGCGTTGAATCTAATGAGTCTAATTAATTCATGATTAGATACAGTAATACTACAGTACCAAGGTTAAATCTTTCTCTCGCACGTTCAAAGCCCTCATAAGGTACAACTTGCTACAGTACCTAAGGTTTTGGAGATGATTTTATAATTAGACTTTATTTAATACTACTAATTAGTAGTCAAAAGTGTAAAAAGATTCACCAAATTTTTTCACCATCACAACCAAACACGGCTTTACCTGTGCGCGACTGATGAATTGGATCAGCGTATCACGTGGGAGGATGGTTGGGGAGACTAACTGTATGGTAGTTTATTTGTCTGCTGTGGGAGGGTAGGTGGTGAGACAGCTGTCAAATCGAGCGCCAGCAAGCGCTCCAGCGCGCGGGCGCCCAATTGGATTTCCGCCTCAGGCCTTCTTGCCTCTGTTTTGGCTTGTCGAGGAAGACGAGGAGATTCTCCTCCGCATTGTCCTTGCGCTTGGTGGTGGGTCCACCACGGAGATCAAATTCCACCGCCTTTCTCAACTCAGCTAGTGAGGACACGTGTTAATGTGTCTCGGCCTCACGGACTGCAAATTCATTTCTTTTCCCCTCTTTTTAGTTGTGCAGCAACAATTCCCTTTTTTTTTTCAAATCCTGCTGAGTGCTGAGACCGTGGCCACCCTATTGCTAATCTTGACAGAAATGTAAAATACTACGGGAACATTTCTTAAAAAAAATACTACGGGAACTCACTTCATCTAGAAAATGTAATGTGTATAATTTAAAATGTGCTGAGTTTGACGGTAATATGGATCTTGAGATGGTCTAAGTTTAATTATGACGCACTATCGTGGCTTGGAGGTGCTCCAGCAGATTTCCAATTTCATTACTTAAAATTTTTCATAATCACCAAAACGCACCTCCATCGCACCTAAATAAAAGCGAATTTCTTACTATCATATTTTTTATGATTAGATTTTGATAGTTTTCTGCAGCAACCATTCCAAAAAAAATATAAAAGTAATTATTAGTAATGAAGAGAGAATATGTTTTGGATACAGGTATGATTGGAATGCGCTTATCGAGAGAACTGTTGCACTTGCACGGTTGCACCACAGAATTCAAATCACATGCCGATTTAAGCAAGATCACACGAAGGATAAATCCCAACACGATTATAAATTCAATGTGATTGTCGACACATATAAAGCCAGCAAATATCATCGGTGCCTACAAGAGAAGTCGAGGTGCTTCTCTTTATGTTTGGCGATGGAAGAGATTGAAATTAGCTGACGCCGTCGAAGTTGCTGCTCATCAGCGATAGCGTCGAGCTCGGCAGCACCCGGTTCACTTGAGGTTGCTCTGCACAAATAAAAAACAAATCAGATCAAGATAATATATAATAATAGCGAGGTGGTGAAAGCTCTGCTTACTCTTGACCGCCTCCAGCTCCGACGGCGTCAGCCTCGCCGAGAACCCGCTCATGACGTTCCTGTAGTTGTACACCATCGCCGCCTTCGCCTTCTCCTCACTTCATACATCCGACCCCCAGAAAGAGGAACGAGAGAGAGAAAAAATGGTGAAGTGTTCTTCATCGTGTCATGGCATTCAAAGATCGATTGTGTCGTTGATGATACCTACCCGCCGAGGGCGGCGGCGAGGATGCCGAGCTGGTACTTCTGGCAGTCGACGCCCGGGGGGTGGGGGTCGACGTAGACGAGGTAATTGGCCGCGCCGCCGGCCATGGCGGCAGCAGACGCTGTCGCGACCACGATGAGGACGAGGACGAGGACGAGAGAGATGGACGCCGGATGCTTCATGGCAAGGGATACGGTTCGTCGTTCAGCCGAATCCGCGATGTGTTCTCAGGCCGGCAAAAGCTATAGCCGCGCGTTTCTGATCAGGAGAGGGGATCGCACGAGGGGTCTGTAGTGAACGGCGGCGCTCTTCAGTCGGGACGGTAGGAATTGCCGTCCATTACCACCAGCTCCAAAAATAGGAGTCCCTTCCGATCCTAGCTACCTTTTCTCTTGGACATGACATCGAGAGATGAGTCGAAATTTGCAGATAAAATGCACAACGAACGATCAGACTTGCTTCTTGACCCATCACATGCACGCTTGTGTAGATTTACATGTCTTTGATCTGAATGAAGAAGAAAACAGAACGTATTTTACACGTCGCAGCTGACGATTAATAAAGATTCAGAAGACCAAAACCTGAAGCCTGCTAGCATCGCTTGGTTTCTTCACGCACGGCGGGGTTAACACGACACGATCGGCGGAGCAATATACATGATCGATCACGCATTGCGTGGGCAAACTCCCATCATCAGTTGGGGGGCGTCGTTACTGGCGCGACGGCGGCGCGGGCGCCGTGCTCGGTCTCGTCGGCGCCGTGCTTGGTGTTGTCGTAGAGCTCGCCGTCGCCCCAGAGCGCGTAGGCCTCCTCGCCGTGCACGGCGTCGTCGCCGACCTCGAGCTTGTCCTCGGGCATGCGCAGCGGGACGACGGCGTTGATGGCGACGCAGATTATGGAGGTGACGGCCACGTTCCAGCCGATGACGAAGAGCGCGCCGGCGAGCTGCTTGCCGAACTGCGCGCCGCCGACGCCGCCGTAGAAGGCGCCCTTGGAGTTGGTGACGGGCAGGAAGAGGTTGCAGAGGGTGGGGTCCGCGAGGAGGCCCGTGAGCAGGCCGCCGAGGAGCCCCGCCACGCCGTGCGTGTGGATGACGCCCAGGGTGTCGTCCACGCGCTTCAGGAACCGGGAGCGCTTGTGCAGGATCATCATGGTGTACCACGGGATGCTGCCGGCGAGCACCCCCATCACCAGCGCAGCCCAGCCCTGCACCACACCTGCGTCGTCCATCGGCATAGAAGATCAGATTCAGAAATGCAAGGTCAGTCAAACCTAACCGAGGGCAAACCAGGCACACGAAAATTCTACTGCAGAAAATTTGGCAAAATGCTGACTGTAAACGTATGAATGCGACTGTAATTTTTCTGCAATGAAAAGGCTGCAGAATAAAAGAGACAAATTTGTAGACTTTGACTTTGCTTTACTTTAATTGTGTGGTGATAAGTACTGACAATAACTAGTAGGTACGACAAAATGACACACACAAGCAAGTGGTTCCTGATTCCCGACGAAATTGCACCCACATCGATCAGAACCCAAACGAAAAGATTCTGTCCATACTCTCTGCTTGCAGAAGCTTCCAATAGTTTAAGTATAACCACTTGCCATCATAATAAGCTCTCTGTTTATAGCGATTAATGACTAATAGGAAACCTGATCATCAAGAGATTTGAATTAGGTGCACAAACAAGAGCTAGCTATGGGAATCTTGTACGAACACACTAAATCCTTGTGAGAAATTAAAATGCTTTAATTTCTTGCGTTGGTCGTCATAGGTTATAATGTTTCGGAGCTTGCTTGGCAGACGATGAATCTATCGATGCAAGAATAATCAAGTTGCTCGATTGACACCAAGCGTAGACGACGAAAATCAATTCTGGTTGCCGTGGCTTTGAGGCACGTTGCTTGCCAGGGAAGCCGCGCCTGCCCGCCTCCAGTTTTGCTGGGCGCACAACTCTTTTGAATTCAAAGTCAACTAATCAACTAATCTTCTCCCCGCCGCGCCGCGCGTGCTCATCGCTGCGCACCACCACCCCGTTGCGAGAAATTCAAGGAAGGAGAAGAAAAAAAATACCGTACCTGCGCCGGGCGTGATGCAGACGAGGCCGGTGATCATGCCCTGGACGGCGCCGATGACAGAGGGCTTGCCGAAGAAGATGACGTCGAGGCAGGTCCAGACGATGAGGCTCATGGCCGCGCAGATGTTGGTGTTGACCACCGACATGGACGCCACCGTGTTGGCGGCGTAGGGCCCGCCGCCGTTGAACCCCGCCCACCCCATCCACAGCAGCCCGGCGCCGGTGAGCGTGAACAGGATGTTGTTGGGCGGGAACCTCTCGCGGTCCTTCTGCGCCCGCGGGCCCACCCAGTAGGCGGCGGTGAAGCCGGCGAACCCCGCGGAGAGGTGGATGACGTAGCCGCCGCAGTAGTCGATGACGCCCCACTGGAAGAGGAAGCCGCCGCCCCAGACGGAGAAGGCGCCGATGGTGTAGGAGAAGGTGAGCCAGAGCGGCACGAAGAGCATCCACGCCAGGAAGCTCATCCGCCCCAGCAGCGACCCGGCGACCAGGATCAGCGTGATGGCGGCGAACACGCACTGGAAGTAGACGACGGTGGCCATGGGGTAGAAGGGCTCCACCGCGGCCGTCTCGGGGCTCCCGTCGGCGTGGTAGTGCCCCGTGGCCGGCAGGTCGCCCTGGGCGATGAGGAAGCCCTGGTTCAGCGTGGGGCGGGCCTTGCCCCAGATGGGGATCAGCTTGTCGCCGAAGGACATGTTGTAGGCCCAGGTGACCCAGCAGATCCAGACGGCGGCGAAGGCGTAGAGCGCCATGAAGGCCGAGTTGACGGCCCACTTCTTCTTCACCACGCCGCCGTAGAGCACCACTAGACCCGGGAAGCTCTGCAGACCCACCAGCGTCGCCGCCGTCAGCTGCCACGCGTTGTCGCCCTTGTTCAGCCACTCCGGCGCCGACGCCGAGCCCTGGTAGGCCAGCGGCACCCCCGACGCCGACATCTCGCCGCACGGCCTATGTGCTAGCTAGCTAGCTAGCAGATACCACTTCACGACGGGGACGACGTGATGAACTCTCACAAGCTCCTTCTCTCGACTCCTCCTTTATCCGAGGCGGCAGGCCAGGGGAGTGAAACTGCCTAGTAGCCTCAGGACGAATTGGTTATATAGAGTCATGCGCATCGCAGCTGGTGGTGAATGGCCGTCGTCATTTCTCGAGTTGTGAGTTGTGACACCAACCACCAACAAACAAGTGTTAACTGGTGAGAGATTCTTGCGGCCAGGAGAATCTTTAGGCTAGCTAGGAAGGAAGGAGATGCAGATGCATGAACCTTCACATGCGCGTTTGAATTCAATATTCTCTCACTGGTTCGGTAGTTGCACGCCTGTCGCTGTGTATGCATGTAGTCCTAGCTAGGCCATGACCTTTATTACCAACTTTTTTCCGCGTGGCTGCAAATCAAATCACTGCACGCTTAGCGTTGATTTTTGCAGGCCGTGTGTCCCCAATGCAATTATGCAAGGAAGGTTCTTGCCGGACACGATAAAAAGCATCAACTGGACTAGTGCTGCTTATTAGTAGTAATTCAACAGAGTTTGATTTAATTACTCTGCACCATACATTTGCAGGTCGCCATGTTGTGGTAAGCTGATTGGTGGTTGTTTCATTCTGGTCGTGCATATATGTATACTGCTACACGTATAACCATTTGTGTACAGCTTGTCTACTATTACAACTTATTAGCCAGGACCGATGATCGAGAAACTCAATAATATATATATATATATATATATATATATATATATATATATATATATATATATAGACACACACACTTTAGATGCGTGCTTGCAGCTGAGTGTAGGCAAAATAGTCGTACGTGCAACATTCCTCCAAAAAACATCCACCTCTCACATACTTTTATACTGAATACAGTACTGTATTCTGCAAGGGAAAAAAAGCACCAATCAAATGATTTCCAAAGGGACCTAGATACTAAATTCATAAGTTAAAGCCAAAAAAGTGTTTTCCTAAATAAAAAATCCAAATATGGGTATACGTACTACTGACACCAGCGTGACAGTGCATGATAGTTACAGGCCGAGAGAGATGCCTGAAATTTGACCTTGATTATATTTCAGAGTAGGAGTACACGTTAATTTCTATTGACCGTACGGCCGGCCGGCCCTCAAGTTATTGCGACGCTAACAAAATCGTCGATTCCTTATCGTTCCCTCCAAGGAATATGGTGGATTCAATTTCATTGTCCAGCTTATGGTCAACGTGTAAGTACAAGTCAGCGACCAACGCGCGCTAACCGACAAAACTCCATGCATGTCTAACAAGTAACAACTGCTATATAGTACTGTATATTACACATGATGAGCCCCTGGTTTAATTTATGCCGGCTGATTTCTTCGATCGCAATTCACACCCAAGTGTACGTAGCCATACACCGTAAACTAGCACAATTCACATCCTGGTAGGTGCTTCTATTCTTAAGCCACAACTGAATTGAAACTTGTTGTACAAAACCGTACAGTTTACTACTAGAAGCAACTATACGAGATTCAAATAGCTTTGTTGTCACATTCGTATTTCATCAGCTCTGACATGTTCAAGCCCAATCAACAATAAGCAGGTTTCCAGAATTAGTCTTGTTGGGATTAATTACACCTCTGAATCTCCAGAATTAAATCAACGCGGAGACTTTTCTTCCATATATATGCTGGCTTACAGCTGTCCGCAGTTTACAACTCTGTCCTTGTTTGAGGACAAGCAACTTAAACCTCTTCTCAAGTTAAATCGTTCACACAATCGCATGGAAAAAAAGAATTCGCACGAGGAATACAGTCAGCTGTTTGCATTGTGAGAGCAGCCAAATGATTTGCCTTGATGCATGAGCAGAATCTTCCGAGATTGGAGATCAAACAACGTTGTCAGAGCTAGTACGTACTGCAAATGATCTGTGCATCTGCTGAAGCGATACGCTTTGCGAGCAGTTTGCTCCACTGTTCATCAGCAGCAGATAGAAACCCTAAAAACCACGCTGACTGACAGTCTGAGGTCTGAACACAGGTTCCATTAATCGCCAGGAACGACGCAACGCAACCGTTCAAGGAAGCTTCTGGTGACAAATTTCATAGCTACTACTAGTATAGAGATACCCGAGAAATTAGAGGCGCCAATTGACTTGTCACGCTGTCAATGCTATCATCAGTTTAGTTCAGGATATTCGTCAGATTGAGTAGTGAGGTCCAGAATAATGGCGATCGAGATAGGAAATGCAGCGGCGACCTCCGCAGCAGTTGACATTGCGGAATGATGGAGAGCATGCATCTGATCTGACGCAGCAGGGCGGCCGTCGCTGTCTCCCGCCGAACTTAAAACTCCTGAAGGCTTCGATCGATGTGACCCAACCCAATCCGTTCATAGGTAGAGAATATTCAGCGAGATTTAGGATTAATTGGTTTTGACATCGTTTTTATCGCTTTCACTCCGTAGAATTTAATTTAATCCGTTGAAGCTTGAGTTCATCTCCAAGCTTAGCTTGCAGTTCTGGACAAGCGAAAACGTAACGCAACAACATTTGCTCTGTTCGTTTGCGCCGTGTTTTTTTTTTTAGTTCTGTGCTGGTTTCAGTTGACTTTGGGCATCCACTCGACTCAGTTTCTGATGCCCAAGAATCAGATTTTGGGGTATATTAATCAGATGTGAATCTAATGTGTTCAAACTTCAAACGGTTTAGCTATTTGTTTGAGACTTGAGGCCCAAAAAAAAAACTTGACAAGCGGCTAACCTCTGGCCAGGCTTCTGTAAGCCACCTTCGCCGTGTTTGGTTGGGTGGCCAGCCCTTGTAGCCAGGCCCCGATAAGCCAAATCAGCCCGCTAGCCAGGCTCCACGGAAACGAGACAAGCGGCCGTCTCCGCTGAGCCAGGCTTGCGCCAGCTCATGTGCGTGGTGCGCCCCACCGAAGCGTCTTGCCTCACCCCTGTGCACCCACCGCCCGTGATCCTCTCCGCCGCTCCCCACAACGCCGCCGGCGGAGCTCCTCGCGCGAGCCCGCGGGAGCATCCCATGGCGGCAGGCGGACCTCCCCGCACGGCCGGCGGAGCTCGCCGCGCCGCCCCACAAGAGCACCCACGCGGTGGAACCTGGCTTCCCGCACGCGGCTCCCATCGCGGCTTATCTTGTCCATAGCCTTCCTCTACCCGTCGTTGTAGAGACGACGGCGGTGTGCAGATTGACGGACGGGTCGGAGGCCTTCACGAGGCAGCGGCTCACGGCGCGAAGGGGTGGCTGGTGACCAGATGCCTCAACAGCAACGGGCGCCATTAGTATTTCACTCCTGCTAGTGCTAGCTAGCTGCTGTCTGGCTTCCAGTACGCGGCTCCCATGGCGGCCTACCATGTCCACGGCCTTCCTCTGCTCTGCTCCGACGCCGGAACCGCCATGGCAGGCAAGCCCAGCTTAAGTTCAGCCTGGTCGAGGGAAGAGAAAGACACCGCCAGCGGCGGCACCGCCAACACCGTGCGTCTATGAACTTGATGTCCGAGTCGTCGTGGCCTGCAGGTAGCAGTTCAGCTCGCCGTCGGCGTCGAGGTCAACCAGGAAAGCGACGGGAGAGATTGGTAACTTCACCTAACAGCCAAGATACGGTTATTGTATCAGATATACAAGCAACGAAACATAATTTTAGGCTAGCCAGTCTTGAATTGAACAAGAAACCAAACACAAGCAGATGACTAATATTAGACAGGCTTTGGCTGGGCTGGCTCTAAATTCTAGCCAGTCTAGAATAAACCCACCAACCAAACGCACCCGAAGTTTCTTGCGCTAAAAAAAATATGGCCTAGTGCCACCAGCCCACCACCAATGTATCCGGCTAGCTTTGGTCCCTCACAAGCCCATATGCTTGGAGCAACATACCAGCGTTTTTTATATATTTAAAAATAAAAAAATTCAAAAATATATGCCGGTTTGGGAATATTTCAAAAATAGGGGCTTGTCGCCCAGTGGGGAGGCGACAGGGGCCTGTCGCCCACCCACGGGGCGACAGGGACCTATATGTAAGAAAAATAATTACTTGTGGACTCCTGAGGGTGTGGGGGGGGGGGGGGGCAGTCGCCCGTCCAAGGGGCATCGGGCGTGCGCACCAAACAAACATGAGCAGTAGAGAACGATCGAGCTGGTAACAGGTTGCAATTATATAGTACGAGCATGCGCAGTGTATAATTAATGTATGCACGGCGACACTGGAACATGGACTTTGGGTCCGCTTTTGATTGGACGACTTGTCAAATCTAGTTGTCAGGTGGCCTAGTACACGCAGCTACTAGAGCTAGCATGTTTACTTTGGCATGCATGAACGCAGAAGGGACCATGTTGTTGCCTGTACATGCTCATACATTCTTGTCTGAAAGTTAATATTGAGGTCCAGAGTTAGCCTCACGAATACTACACATACTACTAGCTCTGTAGCTCCTTGAGTCCTTGGCAGAGTAGTACATGCTAGCTCTAGTAGCTGCGTGTACTGGGCCACTTGACAACTAGATTTGACAAGTCGTCCAATTAAAAGCGGTCCCAAAGTCCATGTTCCAGTGTCGCCGTGCATACATTAATTATACGCTTCACCCCGTCGCCCCCTGGACGGGCGACCGGCCCCCCACACCCTCAAGAGTCCACAAGTAATTAATTTTCTTACATATAGGTCTCTGTCGCCCCTCCACTGGGCGACAGACCCCTATTTTTGAAATATTCCCAAATCGGCATATTTTTTTGATTTTTTATTTTTAAATATAAAAAAGAAAAAAAAACGCCCAACATACCAGGCAGTTCACGGTGAACTCTCCCGGCATGCCCGTTCATGGTGACATGGCCCAATTATTGTTTGTGAAGCCATAACTGGGCCGGCGGGGGAGGAGGAGACCGGTAATCCTAGCGATTTTTTCCTTTTTATATTAAAAAAATCAAAATTTCAAAAATATATGGCCGTTCCAGTAAATTGCAAAAATGGGCCCCTGTCGCCCCCTGCCTGGGCAACAAGCCCCCTGTCGCCCCCTGCCTGGGCGACAGCCCTTTTTTGTAAATTTTTTTTACCAACAGGTCCCTGGGCAGCTCACGCGGGCGCTCGGTAGCAGGGGGGCCGGTCGCCCCCCCCCAACGGGCGACAGGGGGGCCTGTTGCCCCCCCCACCGGGCGACAGGCCCCCCTCTATATAAGACCTCCACCCCCATTCCCTTCAAATTTGAGCCCAAAAATTCAGAAAAAAAAGAGAAGGGTGAGGAGAAGGGAAGCGGCGAAGCTCTGCCGGATTGTGCACTTGTGATCTACCGGTAACTTCCGTATGAATCCATTGATATTGTATAACAATTTAATTTAATTAGCGGATTAGCTGAATTAGATTTGGTGCTTTAGAACACTCGTTTAGTATTACAATTTCAGTACTATTACAGACTTGTTTTTAAATTAATTATGAATTAGAATAGAATTAAGACAGTACCTTATTGATATTGCAGCATGTCGTGGCTCTAGGAGGAGGGCCACAGCCGGGTGGCGTAGTGCACCCGCCTAATCCCAGAGGGTGGTTACTCGGGGAAGTGCTAGCGATTCCTCAGATCTACTCATGAAGCAAGCACACAAGAACACTCGAGGATTTAGAGTGGTTCGGGCCGCCGGAGCGTAATACCCTGCATCCACTGAGAGTTGTATTGTTCTTGTGTCTGTGGATGAGTCTATCCCCTGCCTCTAAGTCCTTTTCAGATCTGAGTCCTTCTCTAACGGGCGTCTCCCTTTTATAGCGCAAGGGGGACACGTACACAGGCGTTGGGCCCCGACAGGTGGGCCCAACAAGGATGTATAGTATACCACAAAAAAAGTCATTAATGGTGCTACAGTGGTTGAGAATCTCTCCCCGGATACGCTCCATCGCACTGTAGACTTTCTGACCGAGGGGGGGTCTTCATCTGTCCCATCGGCGAGGCGCCCGTTGAGGTAGTGTAGGTTGCGGCATAAATTGTTGGGTCTTCCGCGTAGGCGTTATGATGGGCGAAGCCGAACTGTCGTGTCTAACTGGCGTAGCAGACTGACGCGCGTGGCGTGGGTGGCGCCAGAGGCTGCGCTGTGCGCCTTGGTAACGCGCGGTCAATAGTACAGCCTGGCAAAAGTCACCTCGGGCTCTGCTATGGCAGAGCGCACTCACATTTCCCGCATTGAATGCGGTAGGTGGGCGAGAATTCCCGAGGAAGCTTCACGGCCCCGCGCGTGCCTGCGCCTGCGGACACGTGGCAGCTCCGAACCCCCCCAGGCGGGGTGTCTGTTCCCTCCCCGCTGTGGGGTCCGGATAGAATATGAGGGTTCGGGACCTCATGAGAGGTCCAGGGCCCCCGGCTGTTTCGGCTGAGTGCTCCCTTCTCCGGGACGCGCGGCGTCACCGGACCCTTCCCTAGCAAGGAATGGGTCCGGGGTTGCTGACCGGGTGAGAAGGGCTTCGGACCATGGGGGTCCGGCTGCTCAAGACATCAGCGCGTTGTCACGGATAACTACGAGGCTCTTGCCTAGACACAGCAACACCTCTGGGACACGTGGTGACATCGGACCCGTCACTGAGCGGGAAGTGGGTCCGGGACCGTTGGTCCGGTGAGGTGGAGTCGGACCCCAGGGGTCTGGCTGCTCAACTTCTTAGGGCGTAGTTACGGATAACTACGCGAGTCTTGACGCAGCAAGAGGGGGTACCCTAGTCCAGAGGTACCGACAGTGGCCCCTGGGCTCACCTCGGGGGAGGTACGAACCCGCAGGTGGGGCCATTATCATGACGTGTTCCGACGCAATCCTGTTTGCATTGGCGTGCTCATGTCGAGAGCGGGTGCTCCGGACCCCCTAAAGGCCGTAGCACTTGTTGCCAGGTTCAGGTACTAGAGCGCTCTCCGTAGGGCGGCGAAGGTGCAGGCTTAGGGTACGGAACCAAGCTAAGCGGCTGCACGGACCTCGATCCGCCCAGGGAGCGAGCACCACTTCCCCGGACCCGGCTCCAGGCGACCGTGGCGAGCGGTCTCCGCCGGAGCGGGCCACCGGAGTGGACTTGAGCGACCGTGGCGAGCGGTCTCCGCCGGAGCGGGCCACCGGAGTGGACTTGAGCGACCGTGGCGAGCGGTCTCCGTCGGAGCGGGCCACCGGTGTGGACATGAGCGACCGTGGCGAGCGGTCTCCGCCGGAGCGGGCCACCGGAGTGGACTTGAGCTGTTGCCATTGATCCAAGGAGATACGTCACCGAACCTTGTCGTAGGGCATAAGAAACCACGCCTTATACTAGAAAGGAGTCCGGACCTCTAGGCACGGCTGCCTCGGATACTAGGGGACTCGTAATAGGGCAGTGAAGTGCGTAGGCTTAGGGTACGTTACCAGGCTAAGCGGCTACGCAGAACTTCTCCACCCCAGGATACAAGCACCACTTCCCCGGAGCAGGTCCCTAGGAGTTGGGGCCGCCTTCCAGCTAGAAGGGGTATCACATACTGTCCACAAGCCAGCAACTCAATGTGGATCGTTAGCAACAACGGAATGACTCCGCATGAAAGAAGGAAACAGTCAAGCCGAACGGACAAGTGCCATTAAGTTAATGTAAAGATAAGACTGGGAAAGCAAATCTCCTTCATTACTTGATTCGTGGTGTACATCAGAGGTCAGGATTACGAGGGCGAACCTCTACCGCTCTGGACCACTTACTGGTGTTGCCTGTTTGTGCGATGAAGCCAGAGGTCGGGTTTACAAGGGCGGACCTTTACCGCTCTGGACCACACGTAGGCACCACATCGTTACAAAGGAGAAACACACTCAATCCTATCTAGTGAAAACCTACAGCCATTGCCCCCGTAAGGTATGCACGTTCCTGGCTGGAGTAGAACTGCCACCTTGGAGGTTTCTCTCAGTCGTTGGGGGCGAAGGCCCCTGGACGTGCCTATACAGCATCATCCAGCATCACCTCGGGAGCTTGCAGGGCCCTCCTCAGCACAAGAACTGTTTTATGCTCAGATAGCATGAGAACAACTTCTTTGGCTTTGAATGGGAGTGGCCCTGCCGTTGCCAGCTGCCGTCGGAAGCCAGCCCGATGGCCGCTCATAGTGAGCTGAAGCCAGCTCGACACCCTGGCGCAGCGGAAGGACGGGTGCTCGTTTGGACGAGCATGGAGCGTGGAGAAGGGCGGTCATTCACCGGCCCCACCTTGGTGCTGGCACAGGCCCCCCGTACCTTTGCGGTGGAGGTCGACGCCTGTCTGCAGCAGCTCCAAGGGAGGCTTGAGCCAGGCGAGGGAGAAGGCGACAAACATCCTTCCCGAGGCACAGCCGTCGGCTCCAGGCTCCATCTTGAGAGGAAACCATGAGCCGACGCCGTGCCGCCGCAGGGGACCCCCGGTGGTTGCTTGAGAGAAAACCTTGAGCCGACACTAGGGTGTCGCAGGGTGACGCGCAGCAGGCGTCGCCCCTGCGCGCCACCGTGCCGGCTCTGAGGTGTCGTAGTGGTGACGCACAGCAGGCGCCGCTGCTGTGCTCCACCGCACCGAGGACACTGCTGCCTCGGTGTCAGGGCATGTGGCGTAGGTGACGCCGTGCCACTCTTCATCTTCTCGTCGTCGTTGCAGAGGATGAGCTCAACCTCAGAAGCCAGGAGGTGAGCGAAGATCTGGCCAACGCTTGCGTGCGTCCCCACAGACGGCGCCAGATGTCGTGACTCTAGGAGGAGGGCCACAGCCGGGTGGTGTAGTGCACCTGCCTAATTCCAGATGGTGGTTACTCGGGGAAGTGCTAGCGATTCCTTAGATCTACTCATGAAGCAAGCACACAAGAACACTCGAGGATTTAGAGTGGTTCGGGCCGCCGGAGCGTAATACCCTATGTCCACTGAGGGTTGTATTGTTCTTGTGTCTGTGGATGAGTCTATCCCGTGCCTCTAAGTCCTTTTCAGACCTGAGTCCTTCTCTAACGGGTGTCTCCCTTTTATAGCGCAAGGGGGACGCGTACACAGGTGTTGGGCCCCGACAGGTGGGCCCAACAAGGATGTATAGTATACCACGAAAAAGTCATTAATGGTGCTACAATAGTTGAGAATCTCTCCCGGATATGCTCCATCGCACTGTAAACTTTCTGACCGAGGGGGTCTTCATCTGTCCCATCGGCGAGGCGCCCGTTGAGACAGTGTAGGTTGCGGCGTAGACTGTTGGGTCTTCCGCGTAGGCGTTATGATGGGCGAAGCCGAACTGTCGTGTCTAACTGGCGTAGCAGACTGACGCGCGTGGCGTGGGTGGCGCTAGAGGCTGCGCTGTGTGCCTTGGTAACGCGCGGTCAATAGTACAGCCTGGCAAAAATCACCTCGGGCTCTGCTGTGGTAGAGCGCACTCACGTCTCCCGCATTGAATGCGGTAGGTTGGCGAGTCTTCCCGAGGAAGCTTCACGGCCCCGCGCGTGCCTGTGCCTGCGCCTGCGGACACGTGGCGGCTCCGGACCCCCCCAGGCGGGGTGTCTGTTCCCTCCCCATTGTGGGGTCCGGATAGAATATGGGGGTCCGGGACCTCGTGAGAGGTCCGGGGCTCCCGGCTGTTTCGGCTCATCGCTCCATACTCCGGGACGCGCGGCGTCACCGGACCCTTCCCTAGCAATGAATGGATCCGCGGCTGCTGACCGGGCGACAAGGGCTTCGGACCGCGGGGGTCCGGCTGCTCAAGCCATCAGCGCGTAGTCACAGATAACTACGAGGCTCTTGCGTAGACACAGCAACACCTCTAGGACACGTGGTGACATCGGACCCGTCCCTGAGCGGGAAGCGGGTCCGGGACCATTGGTCCAGTGAGGTGGAGTCGGACCCCAGGGATCTGGCTGCTCAGCTCCTTAGGGCGTAGTTACGGATAACTACGCGAGTCTTGATGCAGCAAGAGGGGGAACCCTAGTCCAGAGGTACCGACACAGTATAAGGCAATGGCGGCCTCCAATTGTGGAGGATTTTCATAGACCGAAGAAAAATCTAGTATAATACTTGATATCATGACCCATCTTGTTATCAGTAAGAAGTTGGATCCGTTAGCGGATGGTACGATAGAGATGTTGTTGTCCAAAGTAGTAGAGTTTAAAGATTTCATGTTATTTTGAGGTATTACAATGCAAGAAGTAAAGGGACACCTGCTAGAACGTCGAAAGATATACATGAGGGTATGTGAACTAGCGAATTATCCTAATATCATTGGATTCTTACAAAGTTCTTGTAAGATATGGATGCGGCCAGAGGTGTATGAGATGCACATTAAGGTAACTCTCATTCAGTTCTAATCACGTCCGTCATTTGGAATCCTTATTTATGTAATAGTTAAATTATTATTTAATTATATGCTAGGATTACCCCGAGGACACGGAGTTGATTGACAAATCGATACCAAATTTCTGTAAATTGGTATGTATCTTTGGTGGACTTATGTCGCAAACTAGACGAAGGAGGTGGATAAGATCTTCATGTGATAGTACTTGGCCTCCGCAAGAACAGATGACCGGAGGTTCGTCGAGTCATGCGGCAGCACCTCAGGCACCAACTTGTGTTAACTGGGATGACGACATGGATGACTTCATGCCCCCAAACCATGGCCTCCAACACATGATGTTCCTCCCCCTGTACATGAACCTAGAACTAGAAAAGAGACAAAGGGAAAGGCAAGAGGTTCATCAAGTCATGTTGCACCACCTGCAGCACAAACTTGTGTTAACTGGGATGATGACATGGATGACTTCATGCCCCCCAAACCATGGCCTCCAACACATGATGTTTCTCCCCCTGTACATGAACGTAGATCCAGAAAAGAGAGAAAGGGAAAGGAAAGAGGTTCGTCAAGCCATACTACACCACCTGCACCACCACCATCTGTCAACTGGGATGACAACCTAGATGATTTCATGCCATAATCTATAACATATGATGTTCATCGGTTTAAGATGTATTCACATTTAGTTTTGTTAATGTTGTATTATGCTTGTATGTATGTCTCGTACCTAACTTGCATTCACTGGACATGTACATAATGTCGAGTTTGAATCGTAGTTAGTCCTAATGGAGCATCAAAGCATAAACATATCATCTATCGTATGTAATGGAAAATACGAGAGTGATCAGAGGCGAATGTTGAAGTGTACAAATAAGCGGTCCACAACTATCTCATTACAAATAAACATCAGAGATACAAACATCGGATATATCTGACCACCCCTAGGGCGTCGGACCCTCTTAGCCCTATGCTGGGCACGGACATGGCCCTCGGAGTAGGTGTGATGATCTGGAGACCTCACCTGTCGCTCAGGACGCAAAGAGAGTTGCGGTGTATGCTGCTGAGAGATCCCAAGTGGTGCTCCTCCTAGCTGTGAATACCCCAAGACATCGGGGGTCACCGTGCGCGCCAGGTGAGTCTGGAGTCAAGCTGTCGAGTTCGTCTAAGGTGACGCCCTCGTTATCTGGAACGAACGTACTCGAAACAAACCCTGCATAACATATAAACATAAACCAACATATGTTGCGTGGTAAATTAGTGAGTGTATTGAGAGAGGGTTTTGTACCAGGTCGAAAGGAGGAAGAAGGTCCGGCGCCCGCATCGGGGTAGAATCCTACGCATAAAATGCGGATGTTAGCGTACGCTCATGTCTTTCGTTATGACATGTAGAAACCGAAATATGAAACATAAACTAACCTGTGTAGGCTGGTATCTGTGGCCCCGGTACCATCCCTGGATACGGTCCGCCAACTGGTGGTGCCCATCTAAACATTCCAGTATGGCCGAACGCAGTAGCTGGATCGTATCCTGTTTGTGATATTAGTAAATATGTAGCAACACTTGATATAATTTTAAAGAGATATCTATGTTACCTGCAGTTGTGTAGTACTGAGACGTCGGTTGGTGCGCGGTCGCCGGACACGGGAACGACGACGAGACCTGGGACGACCCGTGGCTGTCTTCATACTGCACACGGCTTCCCAAATTGTGCAGTACTGAACGCAACTGGTCATGCTGTCTCGACCATGCCTGTAACACCCCGGAGTTAATTTTTATGCTAATACTGTGCTTAATCGCTAATTAAGGTTAATCACAATCATTAGCGTTAATCGAGTTCGCGCGGTAAACATCGGTTTAGCCGAGTTCGAGCGCGTTTTTCTCCATGATCCGAGCTTCGAATCAACTTGCGCCCAAAACAAAAGTTGTAGACCTTCTATTCCTCTACAACTTTTATTTTGGCCAAATTTCATGTTCCCATATGAAATTTGGAGTTTTGGATGGTAAAAGTTGGGTCCAAATTCATAGAAAATCCATTGTGCTTCCTCTGTTCCTTCACTGTGCGCTCACCGCGTCGCACCGGCGTTTGGTCGCCGACGAGCCCTCCACGCGTCGCGCCGATGAACCTCGCCCATCGTGCTTACACGCCTGGCCTTATCCGCACGGAGTCGTGTCCATTTTTGCCATTCCCCTCCTTCCTCGCGCTCACGCGGAGCCGAGCTCGAGCTCCGTGCCGCCGCCGGTGCCGATTCCAGCCATCCTCGCCACCCCCGCTCGATTCTCCGCGCCCCAAGCCGCACGACCACGCCCCGAAGCTCCTCCGTCCCTCCACAAACTCGGCCGCGCCCACACCCGGCCGGAATTGAGCCCCCAGACAGCCGGCCGCCATTGCCCCTTCACCGGAGCTCCGCCCCTCCATTGATCCCCATCCTCCGATCCACCTCCGCTCGATTCGAGGGTGCGGTGAGCTTCCTCGCTCTCTCCTCTACCTTCCCCACCCCTTTCCCCTTGGTTCCGGCACCGCCGCCGCCGCCGGAGCATCGCTGCGCCGCCGTGCGCGCTCTGCGCCGCCGCTGCGCCCGCCGCGGGCCGCCTCTGCGCGGCCTCGCGCGACGCCGCCTCGCGCCCGGGGGTCGCCTAGGTCCCCTGGCCGCCGGCCTGCCCCACCTCCCCATCGCATTGCTCTGCTGCAGCCGGAACGGCCCGGACCACCGCCGCTGCCGCAAGTCACCGCCGCCCTGGCCTTGTGCGCCACCACCGCCGTCTCGCTCCGCCTCATGCCGTCTCTGCGCAGGCCGCGACCGCGCTGGCCCCTGCGCGTGGGTCCGCCCGCGCTGCCCTGCTGGCTGGCCGGCCCACGGGCGCGCGCGCGCATCAGGGCACCGCCGGCGTGAGCGGCCGGGGCAGGCGGGCAGAGCAGAGGAGCCCCTGCTCCCTCTGTTCCACTGCGGGTGGGGCCCGCTGGTCAGGGGGGGTAGCGGTAGTTTTGTTTTATTTTGGTTTGATTTGAGTGAGATTTGCAAAATTCGTATAAAATCAAAGAAAAATTCTAAAAATGCAATCCAAATTTTGTTAGGTTTCTAAAATCGAGATCTTCAGAAGAAAAATACTTATGCAGGTGAAATGTCACTTTTGCCCCTGCTAAAATTATGGTTTGTGTTTAAGCTAATTTATTTTGTATCGGTTATTCTGTTTGTCTAAAAATCCTGAAAATTTTATGGTAGCCTACTCTTTGCACTTGTGGTCCACTGAAAAATTTTCAAGTGCATAGCCTATGTGCATGTTCGTGGATTTGTTGTTGTTCAATTTATAATGCTAGGGCCAAAATAATTTACTTTCTGCAATGTATCTTTTAATTTTGGCTTGGTTTCAGTTTAACCTTTGTTCTTGCAGTAGGATCAAAATAGGTTACCCTTGAGAAATATTTGGTTCTGAATGCTTGTTCGTATTTGAATCTTTAATAAATCGGTGTTAAGTCGTTTCTTTCTTTTAATTGGAGTATTGCATCCTGAGTGCCTTGCATCATTTCATTGCACCGTTTTAACTTTTGCATGGCATATTTTATTCGTGTAGACGCTGAACCTGAAGTCACCTACGAGCTGATCGCCGAACCGATCCAAGAGCAGCAAGTGGGAGAACAACAGGCGGACGCAGTCGAGCACGCTCCCGAAGAAATCGCTAACCCCGCTGACTTGCAAGGCAAGCCCCGGAGCATATCCCTTATTTTAATTACTCCATGTTATAATTAAAGTATTGTGCATTTACGTTCTAGGAATTGATTGGAACCATAGATGCATAATCTTGAATACCCAGTGTCTTTACTAGTGCAGTTATCGCTAGCACCGCTATGCTAAAGTCGGGTACGGTAGAAGACGGGTGATTTCCTATCACCCGCGAGATATAGGTTTTTTACTTCAGTAAGAAAGTAAGAAATAATACTATAAGAATGGAAATGGAAACCGGGCGGAGGGAAGATTGGGCATGATTATTGATTAAGGAAAGTTGAGTCTCCGCCTGTGTCGATTGAGGACCGTTCCGTTGTTGGCCCTTTGACTGAGGATTGAACAGTACTAACTGCATGCCGGGAGTAGGAGGTAGTCGAAACCGGTAACCTAATTACCAAAATTGCGTTGGAATCTGAGTCTCGACCTGCGGTGCTGGGTAGGGATGACGGATGGTGAAGTGGCCCACAGGTTCACCGGGTGTTCGCACGTGCGGGGCTCATCATCCGGGTGCTGGCGGGCTTGATTCAGGCCAAAAGCCTTGCATATTTAGGAGTCGGCTAAGTATATACCAATAGTCGGGTAAGCCTTGCTGAGTATTAGAGTACTCAGGGTTTGGTTGTAACCCTTCTGAGCAGGCTGTTTTCCGGAAGACTTCGAGGAAATTTGTGTGTCCCGGATTGGTCAGCCTCTTCCTCCAGGTTGAACGGTCGAGTGGGTTCCGTCTTCTCCATGAAGTGCAGGCAGGTGAGCCTCACATCAGTGGGCAAGATGTGAAGCTCTTCCTTTGTCAACGACGTTACCTACCGTGCTATATTTTGAAGCTTGTTTCAAACTGGTTGTATTTTTCCGCTGCTTTTGAACTCTATATACGAAATGTAACCCTGGATTGTAAAACTTTATTGTAAATTAATTTGGAGACTTTTGTTTAACTCTGGTTGTAAGTTAAGTTTGAAAACTTTTGTTGCTTGTAATCACTTGTGCTCGTCTTTTGGTGAGAGTTCCCGTGTAATCGATCCTGGTTATAGCAGGCAGTCTGGGTGTACTGGTAAAGTGCATTAGCGGAGGATTAAGTTCAAATGGTTGATTAGTGCACTTGACCGGTATTATTTGGACTGTTCTGTGACAATGCCTCTGTATGCTCAAACTGGGTCATTGGGGATCCGGCACGTACCCTCATCAGGTAAGTCGAGCAGTCCGTCTCCATCATGTTGCAAAGGCGAAACTGCATCCATTGAGTAAAGGAACAGCTAGTAACACATAAATTATCTTAGGAATATTAATATATATGCAAATATGATCAAGAGACTCACCGCGCCAGCTAGTGCCTCCACGTGGTGCCGGGCATAGCCATCCTGAGGCCTCGCCTGGTGTGCCTGCGGGTGAGTGTCAACATAAACCAGACGAGCCCGAGTCCGGGGTAAGTACCAGGTGAGTTAAACCCTAAAGGAGGTGTCTGTGTGTGGTCCTGATGGATGGACCAAGTGCTCATCTGCCTATTCCCATTGGTCCACCCACGACTGCATCTTGGTGAGCCAATCAGCTGAGCACGGCAAGCCACTCCTTGACAACCTACAACAGTGGACGACGAAGAATCGTTAGATTCGACACGAATGTATGAGCCAAGTTCATTCATAATTACCTGTGGTCCTGGCGACTGACACGCTCCAACGCGGTGGGCACCGGAAACTCCTGGCGCTACACAAACTGTCTCATGACTCTCCAGGGGTAATATGCCTCAACCGCGATGTCGTAAACCAGTATGGTTGTAGTAAGCCACAGGCTCGCATTCGCGGAGCAGTGCGAAGACAAGCCTGCTGGTGCACGGGTAGCCACAGCCTCTGGCTGTAAGGCTCTCAGACAACGTCCTCGGGCGTCAGCATGTCGAGCTCCGAAACAAACTCAAGATATGCGCGTCTAACCTGCGCATGCGCCCAGGACCTCTGCAGTCCGAATAAATAAAATTAAAAGTGCGCTAATGCATCGTGTAACAATGAATAACAAAATTAGATTTGTTGCGAACGTACCTGATGCCAGTTCCAGAGAGTTCCCATAGTGGGCCTGTCGTCCTCCTCGTCGTCGTACATGGCCTCGTGGTAAGGCTCGTGGCTGACGATGAGCCGACCAACGGCTAGCCTCTCGTACGACCAAAGTTGCAGCAGTAGTGGGTACCCCGCTAGGATAGCGTTCCCATGTGTCTTTCTGCAGCCGTCGTAGAGTCCACGGTAAGTGGCTGCAAGTACCGCCTCACCCCAGCTGTAGGGCGGTACGTCCTCGTCCCCATCCGCAATCTCCCGTGCATACGGAAGGAGAATCCTATCGACCGAGTTGTCATGAGTGTTGTTGAACATGATGTAACCAAACAACCAAAGCAGGTACGCCTCCAGCGATCTGGTCACACTGTACTCGTCGGCATCCGCAGGCAACAGGGTAGGCTGCATAAACAATTAAGATTAATGGTTTCAACTGACAATGCAACATGTGAATTGTAACAATTAAACTTAAATATGCAATGAATACGTACTATAAATTGTAGGAACCAGGTCTTCGAAGGACCTACTGCTCGCGGGTGCGGGTTGATCGGACCTGCTTCTTCCACGCAGTGAACCAGGGCAAAACGGGCCTCCAGGTCATCCTTCAACGAGGCCGCCACCACACGCGGACCTACAGCCTCCCCGACGCTAGGGAGGCCGAGGAGGTAGGCCACGTCCTGCAGCGTAGGAGTCATCTCCCCACACGGGAGGTGGAACGTGTGTGTCTCCGGCCTCCATCTGTCAACGAGCGCCGTCAGGAGGGATTGGTCGAGCTGAACAAGCCCACCCTCGACAAGACGGCCCAGAGTCAGTATACCGGACTCACGTAACCTACAATAAATAAAATTGTCGAAACAAAGGAATACCAACGAATACATAAGTGATAAACAATAATATTTCATTACATACTTGTCAACCCCAATCGTGGTGTATAGAGATCTGCTCCACAGGTGGACGAGGACGTAGCACCTTTAGGGCTCGGTGCTCAACTGCTGCAAAGAAAGACATGTGGCTCGTGTCGATAACTGGGTCTAGCAAGGAGTCCATCTCCATACCTACATTCAAAAATATATGAGAACACATAGGTACATATATGTTCCATATAAACTGGACGCACAAGATTTATACATTACAGATAGGTTCGATACAAACTGGACGCATGATTGATACATAGGTACATATATGTTCCATACAAACTGTACGCACGATTACTACATATTATAGATAGGTTCGATACAAACTACACACTGGTGGATCATGACACCGAGTGCCTTCCACGAGCAATTCTCGCCGATGGTCATTTGAACGTAGGAGATGCTCCATCTCTGGTATTTCCGGAAGGACCGGCGGCAGCAGCATCGTGAAGTGCATTATGAGGACACTTCTTGTAGTTATGACCCAATGCTCCACATTGGCTACAACACTTTTGTGCCTTGCTTGCCTCGGACTCGTCCATACCATTCCGAATACGACGTGTCTGACGGTGGCCTTTGCCTTTCTTAGTGGCTGGATCAGGAATAAACATCTTATCCTCATTATCCTGAATGAAAGATCCCACTATTCCAATCCCGTATACCTCATGTCCCCAGGTGGATACAGCTGCTTCCTTGCTGAAGTAAGGTGAAACAAATACTCCTGGCTGCAATCCAAACTCTGCACATGCCGCAATGAGATGCGAGCATGGAAAATCCAACAACTTAGGCTTCATGCAGAAGCAGAAGGCTTTGCCATCTACTGTAATCAAACTCTCATGTACCACCCTATCTCTACGGATACCACGACCAGTTCTATCCTTGCATAGAACCTCAAATCTATGCTCCATTATAGCTGTCGATATGACGCGGTGTAGTTTGGCCTTTTCTATCTTCTGTTGCATATATTGTGTCACTCTTGTGCAAAACTGAATTTGGGGGTTGCTGATATTTATGCTTGCAGCCATGTAACGCTCTCTGAAATACTTCATGCACCCATACATGATGAGCTCAACAATTCCCACAAGAGGAAAGGCACGACAACAACACATAACCATATTCAAACACTCTGCATGGTTCGTTGTCTGAATATCATACCGCATTCCGTTAGTATCATAAAGGAATGACCATTTCTCCTTAGGTGCACCTCGAATCCAGTGTGAAAATGACTTCTCAATTGAATTCCTAGCCTCTGCAGCCTGACTCGTGCTGGTTCCTGATACCCTTACCTTCACTTGCTCTGCAGTCAACTGATCAAGCATCTGCCATAAAGCATTGAATTTTCTCTGTTGATTTTGGATGCACAACCTCTTAAACATATCCTTAAGATCCTTGTTCTTGAAGTGGTCATAGAAGTTTGCACCCATGTGCCTAATGCACCACCTGTTGTGGACATCGGACCATAATGGAGGCGTTGTCGCAGTTCCGCGTTGCAATTTCATTATTGATTGTAGCAGACCTGCATGCCTATTACTAATAAGTCACACATCTGGACGTACAGCAACAACATGAACCTTCACTCGTTCAAGGAACCAATACCAACTGTCTAAGTTCTCATTCTCAACAAATGCAAATGCGAGCGGAACTACCCCGATTGCGGTGAGTATCTGACATTTATACCTTCCAGTCAGAAATGTGCCATCAATGCAGATCACCGGAAGACAACACTGAAATGCCCTAATACAGGCACCTAGGCAAAAGAAGGCTCGTTGCAGAATGCATTGCCCCCTAGTCACGGCTGGTACGAGGTATGTGTCATAAAAGCTTCCAGGATTTCTAGCAGCAACCTGGGATAACATACGAGGTAGGTTATCATATGATGCCTCGTATGTGCCGAACTACATCTCGAACACCTTTTGTTTAGCCCGCCATGCCTTCAAATAACAAATGGTGTACTGGTAAGTCTGCTCAATGTGTCGAACAATCATTTTTGGCTCATAATTTAGGTTGTCCATAATCAACCCATATATTTGCTTTGCAACAAAGTCGCATGAAATATTACGATGCGAGGGTTGAACTTCTGACAGCAAACAAGTGTGCTCTGTCACAATGGAACATTTCCAGTTCGACTTTCACTTTTCCTTGAATGCATGTACTCGCCATGGACATCCATCATTCACACACTTCACCTCATATTCTTTACTGCCAGACTTCACGACTCTAAATTCTCGCTTCAATGATATTGCCCATAGTCTCACAGCATCTTTTACGGCTTCAATGTTTGGATATGTTGCACCTTGCACTACCTCATTCCCTCTGTACTCCCACTCCTGATTTCGTACGTCTTCTACGACATGATTGCCGAAATCATGCTCCTTCCACTCTTTTGGCAATGAGTACTGCTCATCATCAGATGAGCCCTCATATTCTTCCATCTCCATTGCGGCTTGGTCTTCTACCTCCATCTCGTCCACGATGCTATGTATCCTCTCTCCCTCATCAGCAAGATCCTGTGGTCCGATGTTTTGGTTCTCTATCTCTTCTGACTCATCTTGCTCAACATAGTTGGTCTCTCTTCGAATACTCGGAGTTGCTTGATCTGCACCATGTTGGATTTCATTTTGTGTCTTCTCCCGAGTTTGAACAAGAATGGCCAGAGGCCACCCACGCTCTAGAGCTGCCTGCATGTACTTCTGCCAGTCATCAGTGCTGTGTATCATCATCAATTCCCATAAATCACTTTCTACCTCCCAATTAACAAGAGATTGGACGGTCATCACATGTGTCTCCGGATCAACACGGAACCCACGCTGCAGCCACTTATGTATGGAATCAAAACTCATCTCCAGAGGTTTATCTATGGCGCTAGATGTGCACTTAAAGACAGAAAGGTCTACTCCATTTGGCCCATACAAAACATTATAGTCAACAAAAAATACTTGAAACTGCATCTTGCTCGACATATCTGTATATCACAGAATACTTATCGAGTCATACTCTTTACTTCACTACCTTATTCAATAATCCGTAAAAACTAAGTATGGATTTCAACTACAACATATAAGTATTCATAACTATGTGATGACACTCAAATTCTATACTGCATATGCGAAATTCTATTCTAAATCATAATTAATTTATAAATACGTCTCTAATAGTACTGCAATTGTAATAATAAACGCGTAGTCTTAATTTCCTAAACTAATAATAAACGCGTATCCTTAAACTCCTACTTAAATGGTTCTACTATAGCACTAATTAATTTTAATTACTCTATAATATCAATGGAAAAATACATAAGTTAAATATAATTATCTGCAGATCACAAGTGCGCAATCCAGCAGGGCTTCGCCGCTTCCCTTCTCCTCACCCCTATCTTTTTTCTGGATTTTGGGTGGAATTTCTAGGCTCAAATGAGGAGGAAATCGGGGTGGAGGCCTTATACAGAGGAGGGGACCCTGTCACCCGAGGGGGGAGGCGACAGGCCCCCCTGTCGCCCGTTGGGGGGGGGGGCGACCGGCCCCCCTGCCACCGAGCGCCCGCGCGAGCTGCCTAGGGACCTGTTGGTAAAAAAAATTAAAAAAGGCCTGTCGCCCAGGCAAGGGGTGACAGGGTGCGACAGGGGCCCATTTTGCAATTTGCTGGAACGACCATATATTTTTGAAATTTTGATTTTTTTAATATAAAAAGGAAAAAATCGCGTAATCCTATATATTTTCGGAAGTTTTTTCTTATTAATCTTCCACTGTTTGAGATTCGTGCAAATAACTCACACCATTAGATTTTCATAACCCTAACACACACTCTCCTACCTCCTACACCCGCCGGCGCCGCCGCGGGCCTCCTCCACCTGCGCCGCCGGCCTCCTCCACCTCCACCGCTGCCTTCGGCACGCCGTCGCCCCTTCCTCTAGTGCGCCGCCGCCCTGCTCCTCCACTCCGACAGCGCCTCCTCCCCCGCTCCCTTGCGCCGCCTCCGCCTCCGCTCTGCCTCGCTATACCGCGCCGCGCCCCACCCCTCCGCCATGCTCCGTAGAGCCGCGCGTGCGCCGCCGCCACCCCCGCACGCGGGCTCGTTGATCCGTGTCGCTGGTGGCCGCCGGAGCCGGAGAAGGATCCAAGAGAAGGGTAGGGGAAAAAAGGCGAGGAAGAAGATAAAGTTTAAATGGGTCTTGGTGGGTTGGAAGTTTCAACTCCTATCTATCTTCCACGAGATAGATAGGAAGCCCCGGAGGAGACAACCCCAGTCTGAGATCCACCGAGAACAGGATGTTTGTTACGTGTAACATTTCGCGTGTAACTGAGGAAAAAAACATTTCGCGTGTTACTTTTTTATTAATTAATGACAGTGTATAAAAATAGGGTGTCAGTGACACCTTAACACCTGAATGTTATTTTAATACAATGGTATATCTAATCTGAGCCATAGATCTCAAAGATGGACGGATGAAAAATTATGTGCTGGGAGCCCTAGAACACGCAGATCGATGCTCGTTCACTCCCGTTATTTATATCGGTGCTCTCTTCAGGATTTCAAGCTCAGCGAGACGGCGACGGTGGCGGGTTGGGTATCCCGGGGAAGCACACCTTGACGAAGGACGTGCTCGGCAGCGCGGCCGACTGGTAGGCGCTTGCGAAGCTGGAGATCTTGAGAAAGCAGAGGCCCGACCCATCGGAGGGCGCCGTCGACGCCACGCAAGAGCTGACGAACAGACAATTGAGCCGGCAGGCGGTGATCCCGACGAAGAACGTCTCGTTGATGGCCTCCGGCGGGTAGGTGAGGAACTGCGTGTTGTCGAGCTGGAGCATGGTGGAGTTGCCGGGGCAGCTCTGGAGGTCGACCTTGCGCTTGCAGCCGCCGCGGGGGTTGGAGGGGTTGCTCAGCTCGAAGTTCCGCGACGGGCACCCGCACACCGGCGACGTGCCGTTGTAGCTGCACACGCCCATGTTGCCGCAGTAGCCGAACACCCGGCACTGGTCCGACACCGCCGACCACTGCTCCGGCGCCGCGCCGCTGCCGCGCGCCGAGCTGTAGGCCCGGAAGTTGCCGTCCGCGTCGAGCCGCAGGAACCGCACCATGTCGCCGCTCTCACCGTAGTTGCTGCTGTACGCCACCAGGGCCGGGGACGCCGGCTGGCCATCGTCGGTCAGGAACACGAGGCCGTTGGTCTGTATCGTGAGCGTCGGCGAGCTCAGCGTCTTGCTCCCAGTGGAGTAGCCCATGTTGAAGTAGGTGACGGTGTTGCTGCCGCTGGTCCACCTGAGCGTGAGGTTGCCGCTATTCTCGTCGATGGCGAAGATGTAGGGGCCGGAGGTGAGGTTCATCCGTGTGGTGAAGTTCTGCGACACGACCACCGTGTCCGTAGGGTGGTCGAACGACTGCCAGAGGATGGCCGTCGAGTTCTTGAGCACGAGGTTGCCGCTCTCCTGGACGGCCGCGGCGGCGACGCCCTGGCCGCCGGTGTTGGACGACCAGAGCACGGCCCCGGATCCGTTGACGAGCTGGAGGTCGCCGTCGGACGTGAGGCGGAGCGAGCCCCTGGAGTCGATGGCCGCGCCGGCGCCCGCGGACCAGACGGGGACGCCCCCGGCGTAGGTGATGGCGGCGACGAAGAGGGCCGGGGAGGTCGGGGACGGCGTGAAGGAGAGCGAGAAGGTGTTGTTGGGTGACGACCACGACGCCGAGTTGCCCGGCGAGAGGGTGGACCCCAGCGGGATGTCCGCGCCATGGGACAGCAGCGGGAGGAGGAGCACGACGCAGCAGAGGAGAGCAAAGTCCCCGGGATGTTGCTGCAAAGTTCTCATCTTTTCAGCGACCCCGGGGCTATTGCAGAGACAGAGATAGAGAAGAGAAGAAAGCTACTCAAGGCAGCAAAAAACACCTCCCTCTCCCATTGCCATGGCGTCTTCTGTTCTCTGCAATCGGTGAGATATATGTAGCATTCGCAGCTGAGAATCTCGTGGGCAGCTTTGACCGACCATTACACTGTTCAGGGTGGAGCACACAAGTGAACAATTGTTCAGGGCTGACTGTTCCATTGTCTTGCTACCTGGGTTGACTGTTCTAGTTGTGGTTGGACCAAAAAGAGACGAGATGAGTTCTGAAGTCCTGACAAAAGAAAATTCCTCCAATCTGTATCTTAGCAGGAGCGCCCTATATATAATTCTAGAAGATCACAGTGCGTACGCTCGAGACGGTTCCAAATTTCCTCTCCCATCTGCGCCTCTCCCTTTGGATGTCGATCTGATGGCCGAAATTAAAGTTTCCATAGTTTGCAGAGATTGGCCGTGCAAACTATAGAAACTTCAATTTGGGTCATCGAATCAACATCCAAGAGGCATGAGAGATTGGGTAATTTTACAATCTAGACCCGCCCTTGGATTAGTTAATCACACTTTTACAAATTTTTCCTCCCACCGAGAAATTTGGAATTTCGCCATTGTCGGGAGTGGGTTTCGCCATTTTGCCATCAAACAAATGGACTTCACCATATTGCCATTATGAAACTACACCACTCCGCCGGAATGCCTTTTCGTGATTTTTATGATTCATTTTACGTTTTTCACTCAATTTTTGAAGGAAACTTCCTAAATTACCCCTGACCCTCTCAACAGAAATCCTCTTCCAAGCTGTACAAGCATCTCCTCGCCGTCGGTTCCTGTCTCGCCGGCGTCAAGAGCGGCAGCGCCCAGGATCCTCCTAGCAAATCGTCTCCTCCTAGCTCGACAGACCTTGTGTCGGCAGTGGTAGCACTTGCTGAGGTCGGCCTTGCAGCCGTCCACTGCGCACGACGGGCACTACGCCCCGCCGGTGCCGCTGGCGCCCGTGCGCGGGCGCTTCATCGGGCTCGCGGACGGCACCACTGCAGCAGCCGCCCCGGCCGACGCCGGCACCGCCGGCTCCTTCATCTGGTCCACGGCGACGCCGAAGTCGCTCAGCCCACCGAGCTTGAGGTCGACGAAGCACTCCGCCCGACTCGGCGCCCCGCGCGCTGACGCCACACAATACCGATGACGCCGCGGCGGGAGGCGCTGCCGTTGCCGTTGCGGCGGTGATGGCCGGCACGGCGTCGTGCTCCAGGTCGGCCAGGTCCCAGGACACCGGCATCTTGAGATCCCAGTCCATGAACGGAACTTGGCCGAGCACCGGGGGCAGGCAAGCAAGCAGAGCAAGCTCCACCGTCACCGTCTCCTCCCGGGACAGTGCAAGGGTAGGCAGCCATGCGGCCATGCCGCCCCCTCGATTTGGCTGCCGATGAAATCGACACCCATGATTTTTGTTGGTTATAGATGCCAGGATGCTGTCGTTTCTTCAAGAGGATTTCAAAGCACAGAAAGGTGTTCACAGCAATGGATCAACATCTGAGTGCAGATTTGGTTCCCAGTTGCAGTCGTGCCAATCATGGTGGAGGGGGGGGGGGGGTTGTTGCGCTCGGGCTATGGCGTGTTGACGGCGACGGCGGCCATGGGAGGAGAAGAGAGAAGGGGGACGAGCAGCAAAGGCAAGAAAGAATGAAAGGAGACGGCGGTGCTCATGACCAAGAAAGGATAGGATTTCTGGTAAGGGTATAAGGGTCCGTTTATGTAACAAATAGAAGAACAAAACAAATGAATTGTAAAAGATTGAAAAGGCATAGCAGCGGTGCGACACGGTTTCATAATGGTAATTTGGCGAAGCCCAGTTGTTTGATGGCAAAACAGCGAAGCCCACTTTCGACAATGGCAAAATTCCAAATTTCTCCCTCCCACCCCTCTGCGTCCCTCCCTTTGGATGTTGATCTGATGATCGAAATTGAAGTTTTCATAGTTTGCACGGAGATGTTGATTTGCATATGATATATTCCCTTATAGAATTTAGCGATAGCAATCCAAAATTACACTGAATCCCCGCTATAGCTCGCGCTAAATCTCCGCTATAGCCCATTGCGGCGATCCTCTCCGAGCACTATAGCAGGGCTATAGCTCCCTATTTAGAACTATGGACACCAGGTCTGTCTATACAGCATTACGGTAGCAGCACGGTGTTGTCATCCTTTGTCATCATATGATTGCCTGTTACTCTATTTACACGAAGAAGGGGCACGACAGTTGTACCATTGAACAGTCCGTGCCTACACCTTACAGGCGTCAACGAATTCGACATTTGGTATTGGTACACAGCCAAAGGCGGGAGGAACAATTCAAGATCGACAGAACAGAGACGGAGAACAACCAATTCAAACAGAATATTCAGCGGAATTTTACGATTAGTCGATATCGTCCTTGGAGCATTTGACAGTGTTGAACTTGATCTGTGATGAAGTTTTGATCAGTTGAGGAGGCTGATTTCGTCTTCAAGCTTGTAATAACTGTGGACATGTGAGCAACATTTGTTCGTCGCTCATTTTGTTTTGTTTTGACTATGGGCGCTCATTCAGCTCAGATTTCTGATAGCCGCGATCGGGTTATAGAGAGTTGTCCTAGGATGGAAGTATCATAATCAGATATGGACACAATGTGTTCGAACCAGAATTTTTAATTGTTTGAAATTTATATGGTGTATACTACTAAAGAGGATGTTTCTTGCACTGCTACTCCAAACAAAAACAGAATGCCTGTATCCGTCTTAATTCTTTTTAAGGACTCTTGTATTGGAGTGTTTGAACGAACAAAGACCAAGACTGATACAAGTCGGTATTGCAAAGGCCATAGTATTTCTTTGTTCCCGCACGCTTTGCACATGGACCAGTTTTTGTTTTGAATCCGTAAATGGGCCGTATTAGGAGAAAAGACACACACTGCCGCCGGCATCATTGGACCGCTTGTGGCCCAGTCTGAGATTAGTTTAGTAAATCCCCCGATCCGATTCCCGCAACAAACGCTGCGTTCTTTTCTTCCGTTTCCAACATTGTTCATGATCATGACTTGTTTCCCTTCGGCCGTGCCTGTTTTTCGTCTACCAATACAAAAAGTCTCCGAGTTCAAAAAAAAAGTCTCCGTAGACCGTACAAACTTGCAGCTCATGATCTGCTGTAAGCTTGTGTCTGTTTAGTAGATGATTCGCCGTTTCGTTGGGATAGTGATGCACCGGTCGGTGTTGCTGGAGTCGTAATGGGCAAAATGCCATAGAATTTCTTTGAAGAAGAAAACACCTACCAAAAGTCGAATTCGTTGACACGTCTATTGTCTCGGCGCGGACAGCCACATATAATTGTCCCTTTTTGGTTTTTGCTTCTAGTAAATAACCTATATATTCTTTCATCGAGGGATCATATGAGAAATAATAAATAATGGAACATATTTCACAAACAGTACCTTTGAAAATTGCAGAAAAAAAATAGTACAATCACGCATACATGTGCGTTATTTTCCCTTTTAAATGTTGTAACGACTGATGCATATAAAAGTATTTATAACTTTTGGAAGTTTTTTTTATTTAAAAGACAGAAAAAATCTACCTGAGGTTATGCTTCTTTTGTCTAAAAAGGTATTTCCTTGTGTCTGGCATAGAAGTTAGTATGTTGATAAATTGTTTGTGTAATATTTTGCTGGCGTGTAGATTTAGATGGATAGCATTATTAACATACTACATTTTCAAAGAGGAACGAAGATAGAATCATAGCAGACATGATACAGTTCTCCAACGACCATCCTAATACTTATGCCCCTATTTAAAAGCCGTTTTTTGGAGTATCATGTGAACCCACCTGCCCTCCGCCTCCCCATTATTTATACAGAGATAGTCAACCAAGGAAGAGAAAAACAATTGCAAAATTCGCATTCGGTGGTGTTTCAAGTTTTTTTTTAGACTGTGTTCAAGTTCATCATGGTATGCATCACTTTGGTTGGCTGTGTGCATCCCGCTATGCGGGATCAGGGGTATGACATTTTATCAATTCAATATAATACTCTTGAAGTTTAACAAAACTTTCTTATTAAAAAGGTTCATGCTATGCAATAAAACACAAAAGGGAATACTGAGCTGAGCTCTTCTCTTCTGAAAAAAAAAACCAAAAAGAAGGCAGGAACATCAACATGTGTGGGTAAGCCGGCTAGCCGCCCATGTTGACCTTGACCCACCCATCCGCCACAGAAACCAGTCCAGGCTGCACGGCGGCACCAGGTCAAGACTCATCACAGCCGTCGGTAGTGCCTTGGATGGCCCCTGATTGAGCCATCCCAGAGACTGACTGACCGACTCCAGCGGTGCGGTGCCGTCGTTGTCTCGTCTGTAAAATACGTACCGTGCAGCTACCGTAATGCTGTGTAGAGCCTGATCTAGACTTGATGCCCCTGAACTGATCAGAGAAAAAATCGAAAAATCCATGACGTCCCTGATGTTTTCCCCTTCTGTTCTTTTTTTTTCTTGAAACATCATCTGTTCTGTTCTTGGTCGAAACATAACTGGAACTCTAGAAGTCTAGAACAGTCAACCCCGAACGATTGTTCACCAGTTTGCGCCACCATTTTGAACTGTTGATATTGGCCCCGGTGTAAAAGCATGGTCTAATCTTCTGTCAAAGCTGCCTACTGCTACTACAAGAATTGGGAGGTTTGATTTGACATTTTGACCCAGCAATAAATTTCTTTTCTTCGTTGTTTCTGCGCAAGTTTCTTCGAGGAGCCTGGCAAATGTGCGTCACTGTCACTATCGCTCTAGACGCTTGGTGAGTGACCCAAACCGGCGACAAGAGGGGGTTGAATGGGAGCCGATCAAAATTTCTTACGAAATCGATCTGTCGGTCTATATTCTAAAAATCACCGTAAACCCTCAATCTAAGGTATGAGAGAATAGCTATGGACTAGCTATCTCACAGCAGCACACCCTAGATAACTTCGCAAAAGCATCGCAAAAGCAAAACGAGACAAATCGCAGAACTGTCTGCCTGGACCGGTCTGACCGGTGCAACGAATCGGTCTGACCGGTCGTGGCAGCCTGAGAACAGGTCTTGACCGGTCTGACCGGTCTTACCGTCCGGTCTGACCGGTGGCATCCAGAAAAACCCGTGCGTCCGGTCTGACCGGTGGCACCCAGAAAAGCCCGTGAACAAGACTTCAAAAGAAGAATATCAAGCAAACGAAGTCCAAATCCAGCGAAACTTGGAGGACACCTCCGCAACTAACATGCGAACATATCCCCAAGAGATCTTTCCCAAAAGATCAAAGAAACTTGAGGATTTAAGGGAAGATAAAGAAGGATTGGGGTTTTCTCAAGAACTAAAAAACTTCAATTCGTAGGAACTCATGATTTCAGAGGGTTTGGCACGAGGCTAGGGGTACGGGAATCACTACAAAGAGATCTACGAACCGTCGCGATCATGTGCACCAAAAACGAAACGAAAATCCATCACAAAAGAGCACAAGAGGGACGAGATTGAATTGATTCAAAAGCCCAGAGGGCATAAGGAGGATTGTGCCTCCTTTCCCAATGAAATACAATACAAAGTCTCACAAATCCATAATAAAATCCTCTCTAAAGAGAGGAACAGGGAGGGAGACACAGAGGCGGCGGCCTGGGAGGAACAGAACGACCCACGAACAGAATACCCAGCCACTCCAAACCTAATACAAGTGAAGTAGTATTTATACCCGCGGAGACCGATCAGACCGGTTCCATGGACCGGTCAGACCGGTTGGTTAGACCGGTCAGACCGGTGCCAGGGTCCGGTCAGACCGGTTGGTCTGCAGAATTTCCCTGTACACGATCTCATATGACGGCTGAGGTTCTTTATTCGGAACGAAGTCTTCTCCACGATTTTGGAAGGTCCGTGAAACTCGGGTAGATGGCCGATTTTGAGAAAACCGCCAAAACTCTACGCGCGGGAAGATTCCCGCCTCCACGCCGTGGCCCTAGACGTCGTTCCCGCCTCGGCCTCCTGACGGCCCTAGACGCCGCCCGACGCCCGTTACCTCCTCGCCCGCAGCGAGGCCCTAGACGCCGTCGACGCCCGTCGCCTCCGCCAGTCCCGAGACCGACGCCCGTGCCTCCACGACTTGGCGTCTTCAACCGCCGTCCGCCTGCTTGGTTTTGTGGCGTAAACCAAGAAACCCGTTTTCCGTCGCCGCTTGCGCCCTCGATCCAGGAGTGGACGCCACAGCTGCCGCCCGGTCTGAGCTCCTCCACGGCAACTCTCCGTCGACACTAGACGTCCGTGTACCTCTAATCTAAAGACCAAGCGCACGATCACACCGCACAGTTGACAATTCACTCATCACAACCAGGAGTGAGTCCTGCTCGTTCCTCACTTGGACATTTCCAATCCTCATCAATGCCTCACTAACCCTTTCTCTTCCGGTCTTCCTCTCTCCAGTCCCACTAGCCCGGGCAGTCCAAATTCATCCCTCTCTGCTCCCAAATATCCTCTTCCCCCTCGTGCCAAGACCGGACTCACAGCCTGGATTGCTCCATCTCTCCCCAATTGCAGAGGAGAAGAGAAGACGCCATGGCCCATGGCAGAGGGAGGTGGGTTTTGCTGCCTTGATTAGCTTCTTCTCTACTAGTCTCCATCTCTCTGTCCGCAATCGCCATCCGAGAAAGGAAAGGGAGTGGAGGAGGATCCAGCCGCGCCGAATCGCCGGAAAGATGCGGCCTTCGGGGCAAAAGCGCGGGGACCTTGCTCTCCTTTGCTGCTCCGTCGCGCTCCTCCTCCCGCTGCTGTCCCATGGCGCGGACATGCCGCTGGGGTCGACCCTCTCGCCGGGGAACTCGACGTCGTGGACGTCGCCCAACAACACCTTCTCGCTCTCCTTCACGCCGTCCCCGACCTCCCCGTCGCTCTTCGTCGCCGCCATCACCTACGCCGGCGGCGTCCCCGTCTGGTCCGCGGGCAACGGCGCGGGCGTTGGCTCCGGGGGCTCGCTCATCCTCTCGTCCAACGGCAACCTCCAGCTCGTCAACGGATCTGGGGGCGTCCTCTGGTCGTCCAACACCGGCGGCCAGGGCGTGACCGCCGCGGCCGTCCAGGAGAGCGGCAACCTGGTGCTCAAGAACTCGACGACCACCCTGTGGCAGTCGTTCGACCACCCCACGGACACGGTGGTCATGTCGCAGAACTTCACCTCGGGGATGAACCTCACCTCGGGCCGCTACGTCTTCTCCGTGGACACGGGCTCCGGCAACCTGACGCTCCGGTGGACCAGCGGCGGCAACACCGTCACCTACTTCAACAAGGGCTACAACACCACCTTCACGGCGAACAGGACGCTGAGCTCGCCGACGCTGACGATGCAGACCAACGGCATCGTGTCGCTGACGGACGGGCAGCTGGCGTCCCCCGTCGTGGTGGCGTACAGCAGCAACTACGGCGAGAGCGGCGACATGATGCGGTTCGTGCGGCTGGACGCAGACGGCAACTTCCGCGCCTACAGCGCCGGGCGCGGCAGCAACACGGCGACGGAGCAGTGGTCGGCGGTGGCGGACCAGTGCCAGGTGTTCGGCTACTGCGGCAACATGGGCGTGTGCAGCTACAACGGCACGTCGCCGGTGTGCGGGTGCCCGTCGCGCAACTTCCAGCAGACCAACCCCTCCAACCCCCGCGAGGGGTGCACGCGCACGGTGGACCTCCAGAACTGCCCCGGCAACTCCACCATGCTCCAGCTCGACAACACGCAGTTCCTCACCTACCCGCCGGAGATCACCACCGAGCAGTTCTTCGTCGGGATCACCGCCTGCCGCCTCAACTGCCTCTCGGGCGGCTCCTGCGTGGCGTCCACCGCGCTCTCCGACGGCTCGGGCCTCTGCTTCCTCAAGGTCTCCAACTTCGTGAGCGCCTACCAGTCGGCCGCGCTGCCGAGCACGTCCTTCGTCAAGGTCTGCTTCCCCGGGGTGGCCAACCCGGCGCCGGGCGCCTCGGCACCGTCGCCGCGCGGCGGCTCCGGCGTCCGCGGCTGGGTCGTCGCGGTGGCGGTGCTGGGCGCCGTGTCCGGGGTGGTGCTCTGCGAGTGGGCGCTGTGGTGGTTCCTGTGCCGGCACAGCCCCAAGTACGGGCCGGCGTCGGCGCAGTACGCGCTGCTGGAGTACGCGTCGGGCGCGCCGGTGCAGTTCTCCTACCGCGAGCTGCAGCGGTCGACCAAGGGGTTCAAGGAGAAGCTGGGCGCGGGGGGGTTCGGCGCCGTGTACCGCGGCGTGCTGGCGAACCGGACGGTGGTGGCGGTGAAGCAGCTGGAGGGGATCGAGCAGGGGGAGAAGCAGTTCCGGATGGAGGTGGCCACCATCAGCAGCACGCACCACCTCAACCTGGTGCGCCTCATCGGCTTCTGCTCCGAGGGCCGCCACCGCCTGCTGGTCTACGAGTTCATGAAGAACGGCTCGCTGGACGCGTTCCTCTTCGGCGACGCGCCGGGCGGCAAGATGCCGTGGCCGACGCGCTTCGCCGTGGCCGTGGGCACGGCGCGTGGCATCACCTACCTGCACGAGGAGTGCCGCGACTGCATCGTGCACTGCGACATCAAGCCCGAGAACATCCTCCTCGACGAGCAGTTCAACGCCAAGGTCTCCGACTTCGGGCTCGCCAAGCTCGTCAACCCCAAGGAGCACCGCCACCGCACGCTCACCAGCGTGCGCGGCACCAGGGGG
This sequence comes from Panicum virgatum, assembly GCF_016808335.1. NCBI lineage: Eukaryota > Viridiplantae > Streptophyta > Magnoliopsida > Poales > Poaceae > Panicum > Panicum virgatum. Next base: position 1,467,920 of record NC_053144.1, read on the forward strand.
TACCTGGCGCCCGAGTGGCTCGCCAACCTGCCCATCACGGCAAAGTCCGACGTCTACAGCTACGGCATGGTCCTGCTGGAGATCGTCAGCGGCCACCGCAACTTCGACGTCTCGGAGGAGACCGGCCGGAAGAAGTTCTCCGTGTGGGCGTACGAGGAGTACGAGAGGGGCAACCTCTTGGGCATCATCGACACGAAGCTCCCGGGGGAAGACGTCGACATGGACCAGGTGGAGCGCGCGCTGCAGGTGAGCTTCTGGTGCATCCAGGAGCAGCCGGCGCAGCGCCCGTCCATGGGCAAGGTGGTGCAGATGCTGGAAGGGATCATGGACATCGAGAGGCCGCCGCCGCCCAAGTCGTCGGACAGTTTCGTGAGCACCACCACGGGCACCACCGGCACCGGCAGCACGAGCATGGTCTCCACTATCGCCTCGTCGGCCCCGGTCGCGCCGACCACCTCGCCCAACTTGGAGCAGGAGATGGCGCTGGGCCGCTCGACGTCGGCCAGGAACCGCGAGAGGGTGTCGCGGCAGCTGCTGTCGCCGCAGCCGTACATGACCATGTGAGGTGCGGTTAATCATCGTTCATCCATGTCAGATCATCATCTCCCCCTGCAGAGTGGGGGCGCTGAAGCATGCACAAATTCTTGCTTCCGTGCTCCATTGGAAGGAAGAGAAAAATGTACAGATTATACAGCGGTTAGGGAATTGATTTGCTGAACTTCCTCTAAGATCTGGCTGATCTTGTTTTGGCCATACTGCATATGTAATTTGTAGCAAGATTGGATGGAACTTGATATTGGGCACTGTAATTTGTACAAATAATCGAGATGAGGCGATATATTATTGTAGGCAGCATGGACGGCAATTTCGTTTCTTCAGAAATAGATGCAGGGTCACGCCTGAACTTCTGAATTTCATCCGGCGAGTTCCGTCTATTTAGGAAGGTTCGGAGCAGCTCTCGATGCTGATCTGCTAGGCTTAGGTTGTCACAACAGCATACTGTTGCAGGTCAAGTCTTCTTGGAGCATGAGCAGGATCTTGCAACAAACATCTCCGTCAGCTTTTTATGCGGTTCAATGCTTGGGCCCCATGATCACATCCCCCATCAAGTTTTTTTTTTTTGGGGGGGGGGGGGGGTTGAAAAGTCATCCCCATCAAGTTGCATCCAAATCTCGGAAGGAAGATGCCAGCCATCTTGTCCTTGCGCCATCCCTGCAATTAGACATGTGATTAAGGCTCGTGGGGGGTCCTTTTTATGTTTAGTTCTTCCCCCAAGATTTATGAGGGCACGGCACATCGCAGCTGCCTAGGGCGGACTCTGCCTGTACGAGCTTTCAGTTCAGAAGTTTGGATGAAGAGGAAGTCGTCGTTAAGGACTTGTGGTTACATCCGCCGCAACGAACGTTCTTCAGGACTGCGGTCTGATTGGAGCGAATAAATTTCGAAATCGTCGCCCTCAGTGTGTGTTGCAGGCCCGTTCCTCGCGCACGAGCTCTGAAAAATGCTGCCGAAACCAACAGGGGTCTTCATCGCAGCTTCGTCACTCTTTCTTCCGAGCCAGGATGGGGACTCGTCACCACGCAAGTCCATGAATCCATGTTCGTCTGAACAGTTCGGCTATAGGTATAGCCAAGGCCAGGAATTCTCGGGGAGACCTACTTATATTTAATCCGCAATCTCGGAGACGGAAACGGTTCCATCGTGTAGTGGTTAGCACTCTAGACTTTGAATCTGCCGACTTGGGTTCGAATCCCGGTGGGACCTTTTTTCTTCCAATTTTTTTGATCCAATTTCCCTTTCTTCAGGCTATATCCAAGTCAATGATCATAAGAAAAAATAAATTCTTTTAAATTCAAATAATCTAGCCTCACTGAATAGCCAAACATCTAAGCATAATTTGCCACATTAAAGCAAACCATCATGTCCCCTTGTTGACGAACGTCCTCATCAGCTCCTTACCTTTCTCGCCATGAAGCAGGGAACACCGAATGCAACTACACCTGAAAGACTAATGTAACCACGCTGATTGAAACTAGTGGGCAGTAACATTCTCTTTCAGTGTCAAAACAAAAGGGCCAAGTCAACTGACATGATCAGTAACAAGAAGTCGACCAACCTGCGAACACGATTTAATCCAATGGTTGACCACCTTTGAAAGGCGGAGCTTACTCAAAACAGCTTTGAACAGGTATACGAAATCAACACCCCATTTGTGCTTAGTGGCCAAATCCACGCTTCAATTTGACTGCAACAAAGCTGTTTTGTCAAACTTCTAGATACGCAGTAGTAGTAGTAGTAGAGGACCAAGAGTCATAACAGATGACAAATGAAAACCGTTGCCCGTTGGTAGCTTCAGCATGGGTTAATTCAGGGTTGGCCTGAGCATTGCAAATTTTCTGTACATAATTTACAGCGTCTTTGACGGACTGCTTCCAGAGCGCCTCCAACGCCAAAAAAGAATTGAGTTGATAGTGCCACATCATTTCGTTTTCGAAGCTTATTAATCTAGTATTCCACCCAGTTCACATCCAAATCCTTCAGCTTCAGGAGCCATTTCTGTGCATCTGGGGACATGTTGGCTTTATCAGGTTTGATTCCGTGCTTCTTTGTCATACCACTGCCAGCTTGTGATTCAGACTGCCTCTCATCATCTGAGTCAGCTCGCATTCTAGGGCGTCTTAGTTCAAGAGAAAGAAGGCGCGAAACCTCCTGCACCCCACCCCATTTTTCCAATGCCCGAGCAATGTCGTATCGACCTACCAACAATCACAAAAAAATGAAATAATTTGAAAAGCCAGATAAGGAAACACCACCACACCAATTGTAACTTGCACATCTAAGCTGATAACATGAAACAATCGTCCATTTTCGAATTTCGAGTAATGATGGTGTACATCTAAATGCATTTGTGCTAAATTGAATAACCTTAGAATAATAAGCAGAACTAGCATGCTGAAATTGTGTTAAAAATAACACAGTGACAGGGCTACAGATATCCAATTTTAGAAGACAGTCAGTACTGAACTAAACTTAGTAATTGATTTAGAGTGCAGATATAAGTAATCAAGTACCTGCTCTCTCAAAAGATTTCCTACTTGGCATATAAGAAGGATCCATCCCCCAACTCTTCTGGAACCGGCTGATCTGTAGATAGTGATCATACGCTAACGTCAGAAATTGAATACAACAATTAAAAAAATCAATGGAACAGATGCTAATGGTCATTCACACTAAGAGGGGCAGGTTTTAACTCTGTGTGTTTGCAGCACATGGTACAAAACAATTCGAAGCAAAAAATTTGTTATGCCTGTAGTCTAGTACTACGATGGATATTTAGCAAGCAGAGGAGGGATCTAACGATATTCAGTATCACCTCTTCTTGCAAGTTCTCCAGATTATCCCAATAACCTCTTGGTTTTCGATTTTTGTAGGAAAGGGAAAGGTTCATTATGCTGGCAATCTTCCTGAACCCACCCATTCGTGTTATTGCCTTCTCAATATCCACCCTTCCATGAGAACGAAGATGCTTTCTCTTAGGCATGAAACCATCCTGACCGTAGCTTGCAATGAAATTCTCAAGCTCAGATTTGAGGACTTGAATGTCCTTTTGCAAGCCAGGAACTTTTGGTCTCTGTTTCGTGGAACTGAAGGAGCAAGATGCAGATTCTTGCTCTAATTGCCTGCTTTGCGCAGGAACAATATCTGAGTGTGTTGGTGCATCAGAATGAGTAATGGAGTTGCTACCTTCAGCTCCAGCCTTTTCAATATAATCACGTATTGCACACAAGTTTGATGGAAGATCCTCATATATGACCTGGAATAGAATGAAGAAAGCAGAAAATTTTCTTTGTTATCTCATTAAACATCACAAAAGTTCAGTTGAAATAACCATGAAGGCACTGCGTATACAATTAATTAAAAGGAGAACATGGAAAAGTTGAGACAGACTATTGTCAACAAGAATTAAAAAAAGTATCAGAAATCATGATAACGACCTTTTTTTAAAATTTCCTAGCTATCCTGCTATGTTATCATCATGCAAATATGCAGTAGTATAGAGAAGTAGAACATAATGTTTGCATGTAATCAGTAATAACCAAAACAGAAGATAGGGGGGCACATAAAGACCTAATCTAGTTATCAAAAGATTTTTTTTTTGGGAATATCTAGTTATCAGAAGATAGGGGGCACATAAAGACCTAATCTAGTTATCATTTAAGATACTCTTTATAACAAGTGACAAGCTACAAAGTGCCTATGTAGTTCTACCTCTTCAAGGATGGACTCAGAGAGAAAGGTGTCCTTATGCATCTTAGTCTCAACCATGTACTTCAACAGGGTGTGATGGTCTCCAAGTTGTTCGAAGCGCCATTTCCCTTTGAATGAGTAGAAATCACCCTCAACTTGTTCAAAGCTGATCTCTTGCTCAAGTTTTTCACGAAGATCCATGACAACACGGGCATGAAGGACCATATACAGTAGGCCTTTGCAACCCTCCTAGAAAAAGAATTTCAAAAGTTAAATGCTTGCAAAAGAAAATCACAAAGACTACCAGACTGAATTACATAACTTTCTTTCAGCTACACACAGTGAAAATAATAGTGCAAACCTAAGCTGGAAATAATTAAAAAAATGTGTATCACAGGAGAACTTTATATGCTGTAGTAAAAACAATCGACAACGTAACCCAGGCATGCTTATATGATCTAGTAAAATCAGTTAACCATGACAAGAGAGATAACCACATATCCTACCTGCATTAGGCGGACCTTGTTATTATCACGAAGGACAATCCTACTGATAGCCAGGTTTGGTACGAATCTATCAAATAGCCTTCGTTAGACATACTTGTATTAAAAACTGTGAACTCCAGATATTCTACAAAGATAGAACTACTTACTCAGGTAAATTCTCATATGCCGTGAGAACATTCCATACCTCTCGAACTGGTGCTTTCACAGTGATACTAGCAAAAACACACCTGTGAGCCCCCTCATGTTCCTTCATGACGACCATATTGCAATTCACATGAGAAGCAAAAACATTTAATGATTTTTCCTTGATGGTTAAGAATCCATTTAGTAATAATGCAAGCGTAGTAAATTACCAAGAGACCATCAAATCTTCGAAGATGGATCTCATCTACCACACAAGGCCTATCAATTCTGCAAGCGTTTCCATATACACCCCATTTGCTAATCAACTCAGAAGAAGGTGAAGGAAGCACACTACTAACACCAGCAGTGGGAGGTGCTTCTTTGAACTTACTAGAAGTAGTCTCAATTGCTGTACTATGGAACTTAAGCTGAGAAGAAGTAGATGATGGCTTTGAATCCATGGCAGAAAATTTTCTCGAACCACATCTTTGATTTTCTAAATAAATCTTTTCAGCTCTAGATGCCAAGGCTCGAAGATTTACAGGAAGATCCGACCTTATAATCCTCTCAAGAAATATTGCCGGGAAGTTAAATCTTGGTATCACGTTAACTTCATACAGCAAAACTGCACTAGAGGACCTGACAGAAAACCAAAGCAATATAGGTCATATTAGACATAATATCCTTTTCTGTTCACTAGAAGTTGCAGACCTAAGGATCCATGAAATGAAGGGGGAAATGTTTTTCGCTCTGGGACAACAAGGGGATGCAAAGATAAGATAATGGATGCAATTAAGCTGGACGTTCAGCAAATGAAGAAAAAACATAAATAAGGCAGCAAATAACATACATCTATTTATACCTTTATTAACTGACATCGTGTCCCAATTATCATCAGAAAGAAATAATAATCTTAAGATGAGTACCTTGGACCCGATCTGATGGACCATTTTCCTTCAAACTTCTTGAAGTCACCATCTACCATCGAGAAATGGAGTTCTCGTCCATTAACCTGAAAGAAGAACTGTTAATGAAGTGAGGAACAACACGACAAGAAGTGAGGAACGACACATGCTGGCAGGTGGCTCATGGCCAGATCAAAGCACGTACGGAATCAGGGACTTCCTGGAGATCCAACACGACGCGCGCCTCGATGTGCCAGTAGAGTGCCCGCTGCAGTCCCCTCTGCTCCAGCCATATCCGCCCTTCGTGCGGGCACGGAATCCTCACGCTGCAATCACGAACAAAATCACCCAAAAAAAAATTCTCCAATCAGACACCACCAAACGAGCCATCACCATTATTGTGCAATCAGAATCACAATGCACAGGTGACAAACTGAGACGAGATGCACGAGAAAACGCGGACCTCTGGACGAGGTTGGGGATGAAGTCGGCGAGGCGCTCGTAGTCGGTGATGACCTGCCACAGGGTGTCGACGTCGGCGGCCACGGGCACGGACGCGAGCACCCGCCGCTCCCGCCACGACACCACGTCGACGTCGCACTTGACGCCGTGCGCCGCGCGGGCCCCGGCCTCCGGCGAGGTCGCGCGGCCGCAGACGTGGTGGTGGTCGGCGCCCCAGTGATCCCCGGTGGCGGCGGCGGCCGCGGCGGCGACGGAGCGGCCAGGGCACGGGCCCCGCGGGAGCGGCGCCGCCGCCGAGCGGAGAGGCGCGCGAGGGTTGGGGCTCGCGCCGGGGTTAAGGATGGAGGCGGCGGGCGAGGCGAGAGCTCTCATCGCTCATGCGCACGGTGACCTGAGTACCTGACCACTGGGGGCGAGAGTGTACTGGGGGGAGTGGGGAGCCGTGCCGAGGAAGGAGGAGACGCGGGTGGGTGGGACTGAGCCGTTGCGGCAGCTCTCGCTCTCGCTGTTTCGAAGGAAGTCGGGAGTCTCTGCCTCGTGGGACCAGCACGTTTGGTCCCACATGGCGGTGGGTGGTGCTGGACGACGGCGACGAGGGATCGTTTCTGTTGCGACGGTGAGAGGCGAGCGGGCGATGTGTGGCGGGAGGGCCAAGAGGCAGCGCAGCCACCCGTGGCGCGTGTCAGATGCCTTGTGGTGAAATGAATCTGCTGTGGGGTCGGGACGTCAGTGTAAGCTGCTGGCTTCTCTTTGTGGTGGGCGACTAGCGGGCCGACGTGGCCCGTGCTGCGCCTCCCGTGCCAAAAATCCCCGACGACGAGTGTTGGGATTTCGTTTGTTAATGTCTAAACATGGAGTATGAATAATATAAAAGTAGCAATAAAAGTAGGCTCTTAATTTTCTAGCAAATCATCAAAACATTCAACCCTTTATACTGTGGAGCGAGGGGGTTATTTATACCCCTAGCTCTCGGTCAGATTTCCCCAAATTATTCCCTTCCAACTCATTTACAGCTCACTTACAAACAGTTTTAGGGTAAAATTACAAGGTGAGAGGTGCACAAATTCGACCTTCTCACGTATTCATGTTTTACACGCATGCCCTTCGTCTATGTTGCATTCTGTCCCCAATATCCTTCGGGTGCTGAGGTACTTCACAAGTTCTGGTCTTCAAACTTGTGCTTCTGAGTGATCATTCGTCACCTTCGGCCATTCGAAAGATATCTCCCCGATGCTTCGCAGGTCTTGATCCCTGGGCTTGTGCTTCTGGGTGATCCATCGTAACCTTCGGCCTCCCAAAAGTGAGCTCCTTGATTCTTCGCAGGTCTTGATCTCTGGGCTTGTGCTTCCGGGTGATCCATCATCACCTTCGGCCTCCCGAAGGTGAGCTCCTTGATTCTTCGCAGGTCCCGGAAGATACCAATTATCTTTCAAACGTATTTGTCACCCAACCATCGAAACCTACCGATAGAAGATATTTTCAAGGCCGGAATCAACCTCCGGGGAACTCCCCGAAGACCCAATGCCAACAACGAGGACTCCTCGGCCTCTCTCGTTGCCCCCAACATAGAGGAGAGGAGACTGGACTGAAAGAGATGAACGGGCCAGTTCCATGAATTGCAGGCTCGGCGGCCCCAAATCCTCTCACGTCCAGGAGCTCGGTCCAGTCATCTCACCGGCCCTTCCTTCCGGGGCCGGCCCCGAGGGGGTGCGGACGGTGCGACCGCATCGGGCCTCAAAAAATTAGAGGCCTCCAAAAATTGCTATGTTAAGAGACATGTTAAGTCATAAATAACACCGGTGCTTATAAGCTAGCTCATTTAGGTGTTGAAAGAAATTCGAATCATCTAAGTATTTGACATGGACTATGTTTGGAACATTAGTCTAGGGCTAATTTTGAGAGCTAATGTTTAGTCTTAAATTAGTAGGCTAAGAATTAGCACAAGATAGGTTGTTTGGATCCTTTGGCTAATGCGCACCCTCTCTCTCATTTCCATGTCTGTGTGTGTGCGCATACTCACATTTTTTGTGGGGTCCATACAAAATTAGCCTCATTATCACATCTCGGAAGGGCTAAGGATTTTTGAAGGGATAATCTACTTTGCTCAAAATTATTCCTCATGCATCTAAACATGTGAGATAATTTGGAGCTAAAAGGTGAGAGATAACTATTATCCCTATGTATCCTAACAGGCCCATGATCCCTTCATAAATTTTGTAACCTGTATTGTTAGGCATGACATCTCTCTCAAGTTAGAGGAATAAAGCCGCGCGCTGACCTGATAGATGGGAAGACCAATCGGCAACTTCTCCAACATCTGCCCAACTACACGCTTTAGTGCCTCCTTGACTTCCTCGCGAGACATCGCCGCTGTATACAGATCGCCGATTCGTCACCTGCTTGTCATGCCGATTGCCAGTTTGATTTTTTATATTTTTTATGGTTAATGAGGGCCTCTATTATTTTTTTCGCACCAGGCCACCAAAAAGTCAGGGCCGGCCCTGCTTCCTTCCCAGTTCCCACCCTTCTAGGCTTCTTCTCCTTCCCAAGGCCCCACCTCCCCCCTCACCATTCCTATATATTTTCCGAAATATTTTTTTCTTTCCCAGGTGTTTGAGATTTGTGCAATCATCTACTCTGCTAGATTAACACACTCAAACTCTAACTCTCACCCTCTCACTCGCGCTCCCTCCTATGCCCCCACCGCCACTCCACGCGGGCCTGCGCTGGCGCCGGAGATGAGGAGGTGTCGCTCAAAAAGTTATTGATATAGGTTTGATAAATGTTGAATCTGTTATGTCAAAAATATTAAAATAGTTTGTAAAAGATGTTGAATCTATTATATCAAAATTTTAATTTTTTTAAATATTAAAGCTATAATTTGGATATAATGAATTTTATAGATAAATAGATTATCCATGTTTCCGAAGTTATACCAGTTATACAAGGACCCCTGGCCATTCCCTCCTCAATACTACGAGAGCCGTTGAAAAAAGAGTTACTACGACAACGAGTACCGCCACGCCGACGAGCACCGCGCGTCCACGCCCGCGATGGCGGTGAAACATTCCGCCCACGACTACGATGGGTTCAAAGTAGGATTAGGCGTCGGGTTGTCCCTCCTGGCCGTCGCCGGGATACTTGTGGCGTGGTGGTTTTGTTGCCGCAAGCGGTGCCGCGGCCGTGCGGCGCGCCTGGAAGTGGAAGATGTGTTGAAGAGCCCCGGCTGCGCGGAGCTGAGGGATGCCGGGGACTGTCCGCGCTCAGGAGGAGAGAGGACGGGCGCCGGAGAAGTGCTTCCTCTGGGCTCCGTGGCGGTGGCGGAGGGAGAGCGCAGCGCATTGCTCGACCTTGAGGCCGCCAGACATCAGGCAAGCTTCGAGCGGGTGGACGTGGAACACTCGCCGGCAAGCACCGACAACGACGAGTCTCCACTATCGACTCTCCTTCAAGTTTTAAATCTCCGGCTAAGGGTATATAGCGGATGACCTCTAAAATAGTTATAGCGGAAGCTAAACGAGAATATAGCGGGCTATAGCGGGATACAGCGAGATATTTGTCATAACTTGATGAGCCAAAAACAGCTATAGCCGGAGATTTAAAACTATGCTCTCCTTCCTACCTGGCGGGCTTCGCTTCCGTCATCGTCGGGCTCGCGCGCTCCGGAAATCGCAGCGACGATCCCCGGCGGCGACGAGCACAGGGACGCGGCGAGAATGCCCGCGGCGAGGAGCGGAGGTACGTTCCGAGGATCCTCGGCGACGGGGGGCTTGCCGTAGCGCCGCAGCCGGCCACACCGTGGAAGAGTTGCCGCCGCGCCCTCCCCATTATCCCTTGCTGATAGCGCCGGGGCCAGCACGCGGAACATCTTCGCCGCCTTCGTCGCCGCAGCAGCCACGCACGCCTTGCGGTCAGCAGGAGGTCACCATGTCCGGAGCAGGCACCGGCGGGAGAGCGGACGCCCTCACCGCCACCGCCTTCGGCCTCCAGCTCCTCGTCACCGTCCTGCAGCTCCTGCCTGTCGCCGAGGTTCCTCGCCAGGTGCGTCGACCACGTCTTCGCCGAAGAAGACATGACTCCATGATCAAGTTGATGAGCTGCTAAAGTACGGTTGATTGTGACATGAATTGGTTCTCTGACAGCGCTGAGCGATGGATAAGCAAACAGTTCGTCTGTTTGTGATTTGTTAATTCATCGTCATCAATGTGCTTATCGGTATCTAATTATCTATTGTCATTAGTCTGAGTTCTCCGATAAAATGGGTGAATACCCCAGTTGCTTCGCCGCGTGTTTTTGTTGCTGACCCCAAAACAACATTTAGGATGTTGGGATAATAATGGTCACCTCTGAACAAACAAGCATCATGTGGAAACCAACTTCTTCATGCAAACTATAGAAACTTCAATCTGAGTCATTGGATTAACATCTAAGGGGTATAGGGGATTGGGTAATTTTACAATCTGGACCCGTCCTTGGATTGTGTAATCACACTTTTGTAAATTCCCTCTCCCACCTCTCTGCGCGCCCTCCCCTTGTATGTTGATCTGATAGTCCATATTGAAATTTTCATAGTTTGCACGGAAAAATTGGTTTGCACCTGATATGTTTCCAAACAAGCAAGCTCATCCTGCTCGATCTGGAGGGAAGCTCTGCACTGCAGGCGCCACATGCATGAATATAGCAGGATTCTCACATGGAAGCAGGATGCAATTATGGTTTTTCTGTGAGGGGAAAGGCTCGTGGATGACTGCACCAAGTGCCGGGGCGCTTGCTGCACTGCTTTCCCTGAAACTAAAACATCAAACTTTGGAACAACATGGCAGCAGGTTGCATTTAGAGGCTGGCTGCATGCAAAGACCAAAGGGGAAGCTAGGACTAGTTGCCACTTGCCATCCCAGGAAGACCCCACCAGGTCATCATGGTCTCATCAGATGGACCATGGAAGGTAGAAACTAGACTTCTTACCCCCTTTTAGTTTTGACAATAATGGGCTTGCTTCAATGTTGTAGTTTTAAAAACCAAGATACCAATGAACTGAAGCGTGCAAAAACCGTGGTTCAGTCTTCCTAGCACGGTTCGTTTATCATCTGGTGACAAATTAAAGACGGATGGCTGGAGTAGCGGATCTTGTAAACGCTTATAAAGTATATAGTAAATCAAAGTACCCAGGAATCACTCAAGAAAAAGTATGACACTGAGTTATCTCGAGATTTTTAGTTCTCCACAAGAAAATAAAGTGCGACATTGAGCAACCAGAAAATAATTCAAAATAGAACAGGGCATGAAAAAAATCAAGCAATAAAACCACAGATAGAAGACTGAGCTGAGCAATTAATAATGAAACCAGCAAATTCGATGAGAGATGTCTATCAATTCAATAATTCCATATCATCAGAACATTGTTGTTCTGACCAGTACCAGTGACCTTAAAATAACAAACCTTTTATTTTTTGTAGTGTAGCTAGCATTGTTGCTTACTATTATTGACTCTCTCCAGCCGATCCGTCTCCATTGCCGTTTTGTTGGACACAAACTACTGTGGGGGGCACTTTGGATCGCAAATGGGGCAGTTGCTCCTGCACTCATTCATTGTGTCATAACACAACTCTTCTGGCTTCTTATTTATGCAGCAGTAGCAGTCTTCCCAAGTAGTACCACACTTTGTCTTGTGGCAAAATATCAGCACGATCTTGTTCTCATGTGATGCTGTGAAGTTGGCAACCGTAGCATTATCACTTTTGTTGGTGAAGTCAGCCTCTTGCAACTGATAACGGCTTGATGCAATATCTTACAATCATCAGCAAATATTTAACATACAATTGCAAGCATGAAACTGTCATATATATTATTTTAAGGCTGATTTTCACACAAACCATAGATGTTATTATATATGCATGGTTTGAGAGTCATAAAGCCACAGGCATGTCTTTTGACATGTCCCATCATTTTTTATGTTCACTAGGACTAGGATTAGTTCACCTAGGAAATTTTAGTGACTACTAGTAGGTTGTGTTGCTAGTGGCGGTGATACTTGTAATCATACTGATATTAGCAGCTTGTCGTAGTTGTATAGGGATGCCCTTGTTTCAAAAAACGGCTACAAGATGAATAATTTTAACCAACTTAAATGGTGTTATTCTTGTCTGAAAAAGGGAGGTATATATAGTCATTCCATTGCCGCCCTCGGTTGTCTAAGCCACAGATAAATCACAAGGGCAACGACACGAATGAAGATCACAGGGCGCAGCATAGATATAGAGAGACGAGAACGTACGAAGAAATAAGTCACACATGTCAAATTTTGTATGATCCTTGGGCCGTAAAATTAAACTAACCTTGCTAGGGTTTGTAAAAATATAATTACTCTATATTCAGTTTCGTTTTGAACGAAACCTAGCTAGGGTTACCCGCAACAAAAAAAAAAAAACTAGCTAGGGTTTGTAAAACAAACTTCGGCAAGAGACACACCGGAAGATCCAAACTCTCTATCTTCGTTAACACACACAAGACGATGATGATCGTAGACTTACATTGCGCTGTCGACGCAAAGAGCAGAACGAACAACACTATAGTGGCCATCATGTGCACCATGGCGTCGTAGCACCTCATGCGCGACATCGATCTGGAGTTGGGTCGTACGCGTGTACAGCGAAAGAATTGCTGACTTGCTGCACGAATTGCATTGGGGTATTTTCACTACTAGAAAACAGGCCAAAGATCCCAGCCAAAAATACCAATTGTTGTTTCAACCGGTGCTAATGTGAGGCATCAGCACCGGCTGCAACAGCAGCCGGTACACATGACCTGTACCAGCTCGGCACTAGACATTGGGTACCGGGTCGTGGCATGACCCGGTTCCAATGCTTCAACATGGGCACCGGGTCGTGCCACAAACCGGTACTAAATGAAGAAGGCGACAAAGGTACCGGTTTATGACATCGCCCGGTGCCCATTTTGCTGTCATTGCCACCGGGTGAATGAATGCACCGGTACCAAAAACAAGGTAGGCCCCTTCCTTCTCGATATTTTTAAACCATACGGGCTCTTCTCATCTACTCCTATCTCTCTACCTCTCATTTCTCTACCTCTCATCTCTCTCTACCTTATCGTTTCTCGCCTCGCGGGCGGCGCAGAGGCACGCACAGCAGGCGCGGGGCGGAGCGCGGCACGCGCGCGGGGTGGAGCGCGGCCTCGCCGCCGCTGCCACTACGGGAGCAGGCCGGCGCCGCCGTGGTGGAGCGCGAGGGCCGCACGGCAGCAGGAGCCGGCCGCCGCCGCCACCACCGCCGCCGTGGTGGAGCGCGAGGGCCGCACAGCTGCAGGAGCTCGAGGCTGCAAGAACCCGCTCCGCACATCGATCGATCCGGTGAGACCCATCGACCTCTCGGTTAGTTCTTGCATTGGTTCTTCCACTCGATCGCTGCATCGCCTGCAAGATTCTCTTGCAGCCTCTTCTTCTTGTTCTTGGAAGCTAATCTTGTTCTTGGTTCTTGTCTGTGCAGGTAGCCCTTATACGGAATGTCCCCGGAGGGCGCAGAAGCTAGCCGGGAGCCGGCCGTGGGGTGCGGCGCGAGGGCCGCAGCCGCGGGAGCCGGCCGTGGGGTGCAGACGCATGGGCAGCTGGCCGCCGCCGCTGCCATCGTGGGAGATTTTTTTTTCCTTACTTTTCTGATTTCTGAAATAGAGATGCATGTTGTATGGATTGCATCTATCTTGTGAACAATTTTTTGAATAATTTGTGGAATCTATGAGTATTGTGTGTTCGTCAATTCAATATTCTGTGTTTGATTCTTTCGAATGAATCGCTGGTACCACTAGTGGAGCATGCCAGGGGAATAGAGAGAGGATGCGGGGAACGGGGGAGAGCCGGTTGATATTCCAACCGGTACTAAAAAAGGTCATAGTCACCGGGTGATTTACCCGATGCCAAAGGCAGACTCCATTGGTCTCGGCTTTCGGGTACCGGTTATAGAACCGGTACCTAAGGCTCTTTTCAACCGGTGCCTAGAGCTCTTTTTTAGTAGTGTTTTTTTTATACGTGATCTAGAGATCAACATGGGAAGTAAATACATGGCTACACGAACTAAAATAAAATATATCCATGGAAGGAGATTTAGAGAGATAAACACAAATGGAAAGCGCATTATACAGTTTAGAGAGAGATATAGTACACACGATCAACCGATCAAAAAAATGGTAAGATATAATCAGGAAAATATAAAATACTACTTCCAAATTAAGTTAGATATATACAATGCAGAGATCAAAATATAATGTTCTTTCCATGATATAGAATTACTGAATCCACATCTATCATTTTGCTTGATTTTCTTGTCGTGCCCTTTGTTTTGAAGTATTTTCTAGTTTGTTCCTCAAATTACTTTCTACCAAAATAACTCGGTGTGATATTTTTTTTCTTCAGTGAGTACAGAACGTGATCTGTAGTGCAATAATATACTATACCAATCATCTCACCACCCCCAAATTACTGTCCTAAGACAAACTTATCTAATTTCGATATAGTTTCTACAAAAATACATTAACATCAACAGTACCAATAAATAAATATACTACATTACTAGATGGTCTATAAATGATTTAAATACATTTCGTTCACGGCACATCTATAAATGATTTCATTCACCAAAACAACCACATTGATGAGGGGAGAATTCAAGACCATCTCATGCCTATCCAAAGTACACACACCCTAAGGGCCTGTTTGTTTGAGCCTTAACTTTTGGAGCTTTTCTGAAAAGCTACTGGTTTTTTGCTTCTAAAAAAACAATAATAACTTAGAGATGATGCTTTTAACTTTCTGGACTCGAAAAGATACAAAAAGGCTCAGTTTCTAAAAAACCAATAATAACTTAAATTTGTTTCAGCTATACATATAGACTCAACTTTTCTAAACTTTTATCTTTTCGGAATCTGCATGAGAAATTCATTATTTGTTTGAGGTTCTAACATTTCACGCTGAAAAGATGCTCAGGAGCTCAACACAAGGCTAAAGGGAAGAAAAAGACACAAGAAACTGAGCTGGGCCGCTACAAATTTGGGTTGACGGGTGGCCCAGTCTCCCCAAGTCCACCAAGCCGCATCCATTTCAAAACCCGCGAAACCACACGCCGTCACGACCGCACCACCCCCAAAAGGCGGCAAGCCCAAGCACTCGCAAGCGAGCTCGAGGCGGCGTTCTCGGGCCGGGGCACCAGCGATGTCGGCGGCGGGGAAGGCGAAGGCGAAGGCGAAGGCGGGCGGCGGCAAGCGGGGCGCGCCGGCCAAGGACCCCGCCGACGCGCCGCTCCTCTCCGACAAGAGGCGGCGCGAGCGCGGCGGCATGGACGACTCCGACCACGAGTTCGACAGGTGTCTTGCCTGCCTGCTCCCCCTCCCACTCCCCACGCCTCTCGCGTTCGCTAATTGGCCTCGCTGTTTTGGATTCGGTGCGGTCCCTGCGCGAGATCCTTCCAATCGAGGTGACGAAGCGAGGGTTTCGTGGGTTTGCGCTCCCGTTCGCCACGAACTTTGCTCCGTCTCTGTTGATCCTCTTTTGGTGGAATTTCGTTTGATTAATCGATTCCTGTATACACGTTTCATGGTCTGGGATATGCTGCAATGTGATTGGTGGAGGCAGTGACATGAAGGAGATCGTCACACTTCTGCGGCACATCAAGGACAAGGCCCACAAGGACGGTCAGAAGAAGACTGAGCAGGCTATCTCCAGGTGATTTCGATTTCCATTCCACGCACACATCCTACATTTTGGTTCTGTTGAATATATGTGCGTGACTTTTCTGTCATGATATATGTGTGTGCTCTAATCGAGGGATATTTGGTGCGTGGTAATCAGCAGATCTACTTCGATCTGCTGAATTTGCACAGTATGACTGACACCTTTGGCACTGGTCTTGTGGAGGAATGTGATTGTGGTATTTTCTGTATCACGTTTGATTTTGGACTTCAGATGGCTGTGCTCGAAACCTCAGATTGTAGGGTGCCCATCATGTGTGTCAAGTTGTTTGCCGTTGCCTGGGTATTTTAGTGAATCGTCTCTTATTATTGTTATAGTTGATCATAAGAGAATTTGTTGTTCTCTTGGTCTGCACATGCTGAAGGATGCGTAATTTACTGAATTCTATGTGGTGACTGGCAAATGGTCTGCACATGCTGAAGGATGCACAATTTGTTGTTACTTTGTCTGCATATGCTGAAAGCCTGAAACTAGCATAACTGACTGAACTGAATCCACCTATGGTGACTGCAATTGAATTGTGACTCAGGAACGATGGCTTATAGAATCATAAATATTTTCTATGTGCATGATGAAGGTTTGTGTATGCTCAGTCGTTTTTATTCTACTGCTGTTTCTGATGTCCAAAGTTATCTTCTGTATGGATGTTGTACTCATTGCAGATAGCTATGCCTAGTACATTGCTAACAGTTTTTATCTTAACTTTCAGTGTGGCAACAGAGATTCAGTCTATGGTACAAGATACCAAGACTAAGTTTGAGAAGGAAAGGTGAGGAACTAATTATTCCATATCGCTAGCCTTTCAGTGACTTTACAATAGAAACACACATTCCTGCTAATTCCTTAAGTTAAATGACTAAATCAGATATTCAGATGTGTCCTTTTAAGCTGTTGCTATAAACTAAGACCAGAAACAAGTTATTTAATAATAAATACTGTGAGTGCTAAATGAAATGTACAGCTGACAGTTTTCTGTATGTGCATGCACAGGCAGAATTTTCTGAAAGCACTGTCAAAGACTTCAAAAGAGGTTTCAAATTTTATTTAATGCTGCAATGTGCTTCTGGATACTAATCTAGTCAGTTTTGGTTAATGGAAGGTTTATTTGTATGCTATGCAGTGTGAAGGTTTGTTGAAGAATGAGTACACCAAATTTCAAGCGACACACGATAAGTTCTGCAAAGACAAAGCTGCACACATACAGAATTTCAAAGGTATGCCAGATAAGCAATAAGCAGCAACCTATTGTGATCTGCGATATTTTGTATCATATGTCTTTATCTATGTCATGCTCAAGCAGTAATATCTTATAGAGTTATAGTTTCATCTTGCACATGTCATGCTTATGCAGATCTCAGAATATCCTAACTGTTTCATCTGAAATATGGCATGTTTTGATCTTGATGCCCAGATATTACTTGGCTACAAATGAGTTTTGCAGTTTGCCTGTTTGTTTTTTATTACCAGGGGGGAACCTATAGACAATTTCACCTCAGGAAACTCCAGTCTGCACATATGTATAATTTGCTAGCAGTTTTACAGCTATTAAAATGCTGTTAATCCTACTTCATGTCGTAACGTGAAATCATGCATAGAGCACTGTGCTGTGCCTATACTATCTCTTCCTGACTTTGGTGAGATAGTTTCAATCAGTTATACTCATTTCAATTGACTTATCTGTCTGCTGTTTTCTGCAGACCTTTTCTCAAAGTTTGAAGATGATAAAGAGAAATTGCTTAAGCAGTATGAACTGCAAAGTAAGTAGACAACTTGTTCCTTCAGTTGTGTCTATGAGTTCGTTGCTCTGACATTGTGCCATTTAACAGGGAAGAAGGAGAAGACTACTCTGTCTGAACTCGAGAAAACATTTTCAGAGAAGATAGCAAATGCAGAAGAATCTCTGAAGAAGATGAAGCAGGTATATGTTAGAGCATGCATTTTCAACTTTTTTTTGAAAGATAATTTGCAACTTAAATTTCTGGTTGCTTATGTCTTTCACATGTTCCATAACCGAAACTAAACTTGATGAATAGTGAACTAACCATAATTAATTCACCATCTTTGCGTTCGTGTTTCACAGGATGACAAATCAATCCACATCCTTCGCAAGTCCATCGGCTCATTTCTGGGTGGCGATGCTGATGATCAGTTTGGTCAAGATGATGACTGAAGCTGCTCTCACCTAATGGGTTCTTTGAGATCTATGTGGATAATATGTTATTGGAGAGAATATGTCAGTACATAGCGGCGGCAAATTGAAGTCGGAGTTGATACATTGACCGCACGGCTCACGTGTTTAGTTTTCATCTGCTGGAGCTATGCTGTTCTGAAGCACGATTTCTCATTGTTTTCTAGTTGGTGGATTTTAGTTTTGGGCTTAGTATTTTGCATCAAAATGCTGAGGTTGTGCTATAGCTTGGAAGCGCATTTTCTGGTAGCAAAACGCTACAAAACTTAACTTTCTGTACTTACTGGGCCGGGATGCTCGACATCTACCTGGTCAGTATTTGCTCGTCATGCCACTGTAAACCAAGTTCTCCTGTATCAACAATAACATATATAATATACTTGTCATTACAAATTCATGGTTTCTGAATGCGAAAGGAAAAGAACAGGAGATTCACACACTTATAACCCGCTGGGAGAAGGCTGAGATCGAGGCAATCACTGCACACGTAAACCATGGAAGGAACTATCGGTCATGTTGAGGCACGCTTTCGGATCGTGGCAGTGGCCTGGTCGGGTCCTTGCACGTCCACCATGGAGGACTTGGTGCACGCCTTGCACCGGAGGCACCACCGGCCGACGCACACCTTGGACGCGTACGCCGCCCCGCACTCGGGACACTTGGCCGGGCACTGGAACACCTGGCGTCCCGGCGCGGCGCGGACGCAGTTATAGTGCGCACAGTGGTCCGTGCCCACCCGACGCCGAAGCGAGGAGACCCATGCCCACCCAGCTGCTGAGCCGTTGGATGGACTTCAAGATTCGCGGCCGCCCCATACCTAAGAGATGAATCGTCAATTAGAATAGTCATAACCGTGCGCAAATGAAAAAGCGTTCACACGGAGCCTCTGCCGCGTTCACACAAAAGCTGGTCCACTGTGGCGACAGGTCATCACCTCTCTCTAGATCCTTCTACCTGCGCCGGCGTCTGCTCTCCTGTGCCTACATCTTTCCGTCTCCGTTGCCCCCATAGCAAAGACACCTCGAGAAAACAAAGAATGGCGAGCGCAAGCAGTGGCAGAAGCTCAACCCGATCCAGCGCTTGTGGAGGACGCGGCGGCGATGCGGATCGAGGAACTTCTTGGTCCCCTATTGCGTATTGGGAGGGGCCCCTGGAGTATAAACCAACCGTGTACTGCAAGTGCAAGAAGAAAGCGCCGAGATGGATTTCCTGGAGCATTATGAACCCTGGGAGGAGGTACTATGCCTGCATCAACCGCCGGGTAGGTGCTTTACCTCCTGTACGAGAGTAGAATTTGGTTGTTTTCCGGTTCAACCAAAATGTTGAATGTAGATCTGATTACTACAGGCGGGCGGATGCGATTTCTGGCAGTGGCATGATGAAGACAGCACTACCCCATTCGTGAAGCAATTGCTGATAGATTTGAGGGACAAGGTTTGGGCTTTGGCTAAAGAGAACGCAGAACTGAGAGATTCTTTTGCTGACGCGAGATCAGGAACGGAACAACAGCTTTTTGGGACACTGCAGTGGACTGCCTTGACGACAGCTCTAGCAGATAAGGAGTCCGAAGTCTTTTCATTAACTGGCAACCTGAAGAAATTAGAAACCCAAAGGCAATTACTAGTGGTAGCAATAATTGACTGTATGTGTATTGTTGTGGGCATGCTGTTTACTTAGTACGCCCAGTAGCAGATCGAGTTGGCTTAGTACGACGAGCACAAAAAAATATGAGCATGGACTTTAGTAGCTGGAACATGTAGCAGATGCAGGGGTGGCTTTAGTGCTGGTGAGTAGCCAAGTATATGCCTAGAAAATTTAGGGATGTTATGACAATGAACATGATATCCGTCTGATCAAATTTGTCTAAGTTGTTGTCGGCAACGATGCCCTGTCTTATAACACTGGGCCTTCGTTATAGCAATTCGAGTGGGCATAACACATTGGCTTTGAAACAATGTTGTAGGTGCGAAATCCAGAAAATGTAGAATTCGTAACATGTAGCTCTTGTTTTTTGGTTTGAATACAACTAGCAGCATTCATTGATGGTCCCCCCCTGATATTGGCATATGTCTGCCAATAATTGTCTGTAATGACAGACAAGATCCTACCCTAATTTTACTCATGGAAAACGTGGTTTAGTATAAACTGGGACATATCCTAATTTCAAAAATGATGCATTACTTCCAATTTGTTCCCAAAAAGAAATGAATGTGATATTTGCAATTAACACATAACACAAGCAAGCATGTATAGAAGGCTAGAAAAAAAAGCCTCAAGTTCCGCCAGGAAAGGTGACTAAAAAAAACGTTGGAGGCAAAAACATTATCGTCAGGAGTTCCCATTTTATATTGAACTTATCTCTTATTCCTGCAGACATCATTTTCATTAAAGAATTGAGGAGCAATCTGTTTTTCGGCCTTATATATAGAGTTGTTAATATAATTGGGCATATATATATAAAGTTGTTAATATGATTAGCCATATATAGAGACTTGTTAATATGCAGGGGTTCGGGTGGATGCGGGCGACCATGATGTGGTCCAGCATGACGTTGACAAGGTAACCCACTACACCATTCAGTAACAGAATAATAAAATCCACACGAAGATAGTTTAATTCCATTTCGTCCACGGCAAGAGTATATGCCTCTGATGGGTCTGGAATGGGTCTGAGATGTATTGTTGTAGTAGTGATGGTAGAACTTCACCCAAAATTTGAATGTTGCACTTGTAATTATGTCAAAAAAACCCGGAAAGGGACGGTAAATATGGTCAAACATGAGATTCCATAAGTAGTGTTAATTCCTCAGGAAGAAAAAAGGAAAGTGTGCATCGAATCAACTATTTCCAAATGCGTTTCATAGAAAATAGGGTCAGTTGGATCCATGCCACTCCAATTTCTTGAAATTGGATCTCATGTTGAAAATCATGCCATTGAGTGGCATGATTTTCAACATGACACCCAATTTCACGGAGTTGTGGTGGCATGAATCGAATTTTCCCTAGAAAATAAAGAGCAGTGCACCCCCATACATATGAGTACAAAGGCAAAATGGTGGCATTTTAACATTATGGCCTTATTTGTAGGGGACGTCTGCGTAAATTCTAATTGCTGTAGTCAATAGAACTCCTCCAAATATAACAGATTGAAAATGATTGTTCACTCCTACAAACAAACCAAACGGCATTTTATAAAGATTTGTCATGTACGTGGTGTCAAATGTTATGGCATCTCCAAACTGCTCATAGTCACTTTTGTTCTTCCCCGTGCACCATAACATTGACTGAAGCCTCCCATCTGTATCAACTCTGAATTTTACTGACATTCCTGGGTCTGCATCCTTCATCTGCTGCAGAAGCTCAATTGTCTTGCCCAAATCATTTCTCATATTTTCCTGTGACAGCTTAGCACACACATTCCTAACTGTTTCTTTTCTTAATGGCACTGCATCAACATTCCCACCAGCACCAACAAGAGAGCACACGCGCCCTATGCTTACATTGTTATTCCTTAGTTTCCTAATGAAATCCTTTGGCAATGCATCTATTTGGTTATGAGAATTCCACTGCTTATTTTCAGCATAACTATCAGACAAGTCGTGATTATGTTCCTTAACAACTCTGCTGATATACCAACCATGATCATGAGTCCTTAGCAGCCTTATCATTGCCGGACACCCTCTGCGACATGTTCTTGTGCTCCCTGCCGTGCTTTGCCCCTGCATTGAAAAAGCAAATTGTCTGTTTAATACACAAACACAACTTAAACTTCGCAACAAAAAAAGAACCTGTAAGTTGTCGATTGTCACCTGACATGAGCAAACAATATCTTGCCTTGTCCGATACTTGTTTGAATTTTTCCTGCTCCTTCCATACCGAACCCCAAAACCAATCTCCCAGGAATACAAGTTGTAGAAGTCCTTGGCCTCCTCACAACTGTTAAAACTGGTTCCTACAACTGGCTCAAACACGGGTTTGTTACTTCTCCCTTCACCTGCTCGCAATGCTTTGCTAACTGCACTTTCTTCCCAGGGTGCAATTCTCGCATCTGGACCACTTATTGCCCTCCTACTACATAACATGCAAAAAACGAGTCCATGACATCACCCCAAATCCAGCAATTTACTATATTAGCTCCCAATTACCATACCTTATTTTCCATGTACATGATCCCTCTTCCAACGTCGAGTTCACAATAACCTCATGACCGCCCGGTTCACCATCCCTGCTAGCCTCTGCCATCCCGATTTGTCCTGGCTCTTCCATATATCCCTTGTGTAGATTTGATCTGAAGAATCGCTTTGACACCGTCCTCTGATTGCATTCATGCAATCATCATCACCAAAATCCTACTTTACCCAATGATGCAAAACCGGAAAAATACTCACCTCTTCAACCGGAAAAACTGCGTCGAGCAGCTCGTCATCTACATCCTCGACGACCCCGGCGTCAGCCGCGTCTTGCGCGAGGCCGGCTTCTCCAACGCCGAGGTCAAGGCCAACGTCGAGAAGCAGGCGGTGATCTCGTCGTCGGAGCAGTCGTCGAACACGGCAAACAGCGGCGCCAGCGCGTCCCCGAAATCGCCTAAACAGGCCAACAAGGAGGCCAGACTAGCAATTGTCAACGCGTTCCCATTGGGAATGGACACGGTTCTCACTTCTTTGACTTTTGTGTTGTCCACCAGGAGATTAAAATTACAATGACAAGTTAGTACTCAGTAACCTCAAAGGCGCAGCGCACGAATCTTAGCGCGTCGATTTGATCCCAGCCTTTGGATACCGCGTGGGCACGGGCCGCTGTGCGCACTAGAACATTTACGGGCGCGGCGGTGGGCTCCTTCCTCGCCGGGGGCTTCTTCTGCCACGGCGGGCTCAGCCACACCGGGCAGCGGGCGCACTTCATGCCGGCCTGCTGCTCCAGCCGCCCGATCTTGGCGGCGTACTCGTTCTTGCAGGACGGGCAGTAGATGAGCACGGGCTCGCGCGGCGGCGCGTAGTACATCGGCGGCGGCGACGGAGCGGCGGCCCGAGGCACGTTGGGCGGCGCGGAGGCACGAGGCACCGGCGGCGGGCTCGTGTCCCTGCCGGAGGCGGCCGAGGAGAGGGCCTCCTCGCACGCCCGGCGCACCAGCTTGAAGGCCCCCTCGGCGGCGGCGCAGCGGGCCTTGTCCGGGTGGACGAGGAGCGACAGCCGCCGGTACTCCTTCTTGATGGCGTCCTGCGTGGGAGCGTCGCCGGCGCGGATGCCGAGGACCGCGCGCCAGCTGCGCCCCGCGGCGTCGTGGACCTCGTACGCGGCGATCGCGTTGGCGACGCCGGGGAGCGACGGGCAGAGCCGCTTGGCCTTGCTGGCATGGCAGTGCGCGCCGCGGATGTTGCCGGCGAGGAAGAGCTCCTCCGCGTACCGGCAGGCCTTCTCGGCTTGCTCTCTCTCGTACTCGTACCTCGCCATGTGCCTTTCTCGGATGTCTGCTGGATGCTGGATTAGTTATTGGACAGGGCCTCGTGCCTGGTGGGAGATATATATATAGCTGTCGCCCGCCTCCAAGTCGAAGTCGAATTCCGAATCGGAGTCGGCGCGGAAACCCCATCTAGTTGGAATCATCTCTGTCAAATCGGTATCTCGCCCCTCGGCGGCGCTGATGACGACGGCGCCTACCTGCCAGTATTTGCAACTCTAAAATTGTGTGAGGCCTGCGTACAAAAGCTTTGGTTGTTCTGTGTAAACATTGGCTTTGTGCTTATGATATCGGAAACATTTGCTTTGTGACTGTGGCAAATTAGATTAGGGCTTGTTTGGAGGAGGTGAAGTTGAGTGCTAAATTTTAGAACCTATTAACACTTGTACTTTTGCTAAAGTTTTTGAATCTTGGTTAAACTTTAACACACTCTATTAGCACTTCTGTTTGAATACACTAGTGCTAAGTTTACCAGTTTCACTTATTAGCACTTTGATCCAAATGGAACCTTAATCGCCAAGTCGCCTGCGTACAAAATATGTTCATTTTGTATAAAAAATAAATACGATCTCTTTATTTTTAGTGTCCGAGTTCAACGGTTGCAATCCTGTGAGCCCGTGAGGGGTGAGTTGTGCACTTGCCACTTGGCAGCCTGAGCCCGCAGACTTTCAGGACTTGCCCTCCGGGTTGATAGCTGTTTCAAGTTCAACACCGATGTTTTATTTTGTCTTTGGCACAATAATTAGGGGTAAATAAATAAGTAGAAACAGCTCAAAAATGACAATCAAACAAGTATCCTGCTCAAGCCAAGCTCTCCTGGATTAACATGGGAGTTAAAATCGTTTCTGCATACTGCATGCATCAAGACTCAAGACTAAAGAAGCAGAAGATCACAGTAATAGCCAACTTACAACCATGGCACCAAACATTGTCACGACTCACGCATCCTTCCCTGCTTTTTTTTTTAAGAAAACAAACGATCAAATCAGTGGCAAGTAGCAGCAATGCATTGGTGCAAAATTGCAAACCTCCCGTGGCTCACAAAAGTCTTCGCCCAAAGCTTGGAAGCATTGAGTCTTTCGTCGTTCGTCCAAATCGGCGCCATACCTGCAAGACACAAACGTAGTCCCGTACTTTCGCAGCGTGAGATTTCCGGCATCAAGAATTCAAGATGATGATGTGATGATGGAGAAGAAGAGGAAGCTTCAGAAAGCGACGGCCGAGTCGCGGCTGCGCACGTGGACCGTGGCGTCGTAGGAGCAGGCTCGACACCGGAGCTTACACATGCCGACGGCCACCGACGACAAGAACCGCGTGCCGCACCGTGGGCACGCCGCGGGGCACGTGAACTCCCCTCCCTCGCGTTGCCGCGGCGCGTCCCCGCGAGGCGGCGGCGGCGGGGGCTCGGCGCCCGTGCCCGGGGTCGCCCTACTCCGGCGCGGCGGGCTGCAGCGAGCGCCACACGAGTGGCACCTCTCGCCGGGCTTGCCGTGGCTGGCGCCTTCCGCGGCGGACTCCGTGTCGCAGTGCCCGCAGTAGATGGTCCCGTTGGCGCGCGCGTACGCCGCCCGCCACGCCTTGAAGTCGAACGTCGACCCGTCGGGCTCGGGCGGCGGCGTGAAGCCGAACGACGGCCAGTCCGGCGGTGGCGGTCGGCTCCCGGCGTAACGGCCCGTCTTCGCCCGGGAAGGGGGAAGCCCGTGGCGGCGGCGCTCTCGACGGCTTGGAGGCGGAGGCAGGACCCGGAGGGTGGCGGGCCGAGAGCGCCTCCCACGCCTGCTGGAGCAGCTTGAACGCGCCGTCGGCGGCCGCCGAGCGGTTCTTGTCAGGGTGGAGGACGAGGCAGAGACGCTTGTACTGCTTCTTCATGTCCTCGTGCGTGGCGTCCGACGGCAGGCCGAGCACCGCGTACCAGTTCCTTCCTCCGCGTGCGGCGGCGGCCACCGCGGCGTGGACCTCGTACGCGGCGGCGTTCTGGAGGGCGGGGAGCGAAGCGAAGAGCCTTTTGGCGTTCCGGGCCGAACGGAGCGCGCCGGCGACAAAGCGCTCCTCCGCGAATCTGTAGGCTTTCTCCGCCTCCTCCCTGTCGTTCGCCATGGGAGCCGGAACCGGAGATCCAAGGGGCCCAGCGTCGGCGAGATTTGTACTCGGCAAAAGGCTCTACAAATCTGATCCCACCTTACGAGTTACCGCCAATAAGGAGGACCAGCCGAGTTACCGCCTCCGACAGTCCGACTGCTGTCCTCTCTCTCCGTGTTCTTCTCGGAACAAAGACGATATGCGAAAATACCCCCCTCTATGACCGCATTCAGTTACCCGGCCAATGTATTTTTATCCAGCAATCTAGCAGCGTATACAGTCATACATAACAGTATGGTTATCCTCTTAATTCCCGGTGCATAACAGTTCGCTTATGATATTTTTGCCTCACATTTTACTGAAACACGGATGGTAAAAACATCTGCAGAAAATGATCCCGTGACAACAGCTTATTTGGATCAGCTTATTACTGTTAGCCTTGGGCGCCCCCCACCACCTCGTTTCTTCATTGCAGTTCTCCAACGGGCGCTTCATTGAGCCACAAGAAGTGGATGAAGTCGTACAATTTAGCACTCACGCTTACCTGTTCAAGCACACGTATAAAGAGTGAAATGTATGTTTGATCAGATTGTAAAGTTTGTGGCACCAATAACATCCAGGTCAGGAGTTCCAAGGACCTTGTAAGGAGTTGGGTTCAGCCTCCGCATATGGTCTGGCCTCATTCGGACCAAATGCTGAATGCACCGAGTCCTAATCTCGTGGAGTGATGGAAGCTCCTCCCGTGAATTGGCTTCACCAATGACAAAACAGCAAATTTTGACATTAGTGACTCCCAGCTTAAGTAAGTAACAATTTGTAAACTGAACCAAACGACACATATTTAGCTGATGCAAGCAATATTCCCTACAGCTCTTGGAAGTTGCAATGCAACTGTTATGATAGCAGTGCATTATGCCTGTTGGCAGAAACCCTATTCTACATTTGGCTGTGGTGATTATCATGACAAGTTGCAATAACAAGAGGTTATTTTAGGTAATGCCAGTACTACCACCGTATTTTTTTTTCCAACACTGTATTATCAGTCTGGCATTATAAGTGGTAGTCTGGCATTGCCATTTTTAATTGTTTCTTCTCAACTGAAATTAGCAAATGCATCCACTCATAGTTTTAGCCACTCTGCCATTATTACTTCCAGTATCTAAAGTGAATTAGCTGTAGTCTCAAATGTGTCATTTTGTGTGAATATGCTTCATGAAAGGCAACTGGCACGGTACATGAAGGATTGAAATATTATGTAATTATTCAGTTCATACATGAATTTCCAGGCCAGTAGCACTTCAGTAATTCCTCAACATGCTGTGGAACAACGTATGCTCTCTTTGATTCATTGAAAGGGTGACGACACAGCAGCCTTTCGCCAATCTATAAAAGAACGAGAAATGACAACGCCCACCAGCTGTTTCAGATTTCATAAAACAATAACTATGGCAGAAACATCAGAACCCAAAGAAGAAATTGTACATGTTTGGTAGCCTAAAGTTTCGAAGTGTAAACATTCTTTTATGCAAGCTCACTGCTTATAAGTATTACCATGGATATTGTTTACCTTTGGACTTGGCTCATCTTCACCAGTCATTATATCAACCAATGGATATCCTTCTTTGCCATACAATCTGTAGCATTTTTTCTTACATGGTATTGACACCTGGAGCAGGCAACTAAAGTTTCAGTCTTTTTGGATGCATCAAAGACAACTAAACTTGTTTCTGCTATGAATATGGCATACATACCTTTGTGACATCTTCAGAGAGTTTAATGCGAGGCTGTTTGTTAATTTCAACTAATTTGAATACACAACCGAGTGCGGCTTGTGCATAGCATGTAACCAGGTAGGTGCCAATACCAAATGCATCTACCTCGTGGCCCTACACAAAATTGCCAATAATCATGTATAGATTGTCAAGATATGATAAATGTAATTAGTGTGAGCACACACATGTTTATCACAGCCTTATACATTTGAGCCTGCTTATTGCACAACAGTGTGTTGTGTTGGATTCGTCATAACTAAGAATTAAGCAGAGAAGGGTGTTTCCACAAGCAGGTTTAGTGCCACCAGTAATCCAGATGATAACATACATTTAGCATAAATAAATAATTCTTTTTCCCAGTTAGTAGCAGGACCATGCTGTTCCTTTGTGTATTAGATATGTGTTAGTCAGTAACCATAATTAAAGCTACGAGCACATATTGTTTAGTTATCAGACCATTGGATCACACATAACATTAGCACAAATTTACAAAATTTTCAAGCCCAATAAAGGGGAGAAATATACATAATATGACATTACCAACCATTTTGAATGAGTACTATGTAGATACCTGCTTGTTTAGAGCATCTATAGTTTCTTCATTAAGATCATTGCTTGCTGTAATATTCATTTTTCCAAAGCCAACAATCCCAAAATCTTTTTCAATTGCATGGAAGAACTTGCGGGTCTCAACAGATAGGTATGCCAAATCACCAGAGTCTAACCTAATTCCAACCGCCTTATACCTGCAATGTAAACTTTTGTAAATGCCGATGGCGACAATGCTTATCAATAAAACTTGCTTTGCAACACTTAAAAACACTAATAGATCCAAATGTCAAGTAAAATATCTGGAGAATTAAAGGATCTATGAAGTATCTGTGAGTTACATGCTTCTGCTGCTTCTTTTCTTAAAATATGATAGCAACTAGCGAGCCATTTCTAGACAAAATTTTCAAGTAAAGTATATATTTTTTCTTGAATAAACTTATCAAGTATAATAAAAAAACTCTTAGAATATTTGTTGTTCAAATATCAAAGCAACTATTAGTCATATGCAAACAGTAACAGAAAATAATGGGCTTAGAGCAGCAAATTCCTAAAGCAAAGAGTCAAGATCAAGCATTGGTGTTGGTGCTTATGCCCAAAAAATGCTTGCTAGGGAGAAAGTTTTGATTATTCAATGTTACATATAACAACAGTGGTTCCTAAATATTCATCAATTCATGGTTTCAGTTCTATGTAAGTTTGTCAACAATGAATCTCGAAACTGTGTTTATTTGAGTACAATGGAAGGAATGCTAAAAGGATGGAGACATGCATAAAGTGAGAAAAGTCCTTTCTATTTTTGTGATCTTCTTCAGCTACATGTTCCAGTATAACAGAAGCAAGTTGGGCAAATAAAAGCCAAGTACTAAGGAGGAGCTTAGAAAAAATTACCCCATATCATTGAGGGCTAAAGCAACAGCACAGAAGTTGGGCACTCCACTTCTCATGACCTAGCAGTGGCATGTACTTAAATATCAGCAGTGCTTAGATAGAACATTAGTTGAAGTGTTAATTCTATCAAAGTCTTCCCTAAACATTCACTATCTCACTATTAATCCACTATCTGCAAGCTGAAGTTGGCATAAATAATCACAACACTAGCAGATCTGAATAGATGCAGGTCAGATGCCCATAATATATCCAGTGGAAAATAAGAGGCAAATGAGAATGACATGAAGATTTTGGTTGCACGAAATCAAGCTCCCTACAACGTGAACTTGCACGAAATCAAGCTCCCTACAACTTAGTTCCTCCTAGGTTGGTCACATTTTTTTCCTTGCAAGAAATCATTATGGTGTCCACAATGTTTATCCAGCCAAGGGGAAAAACATTAAAAGAAAGATTTTTTTTGGCATGCCACAGAAAACATAAATATAAAATTGCTGACAAAGATCAACTTACATCATACGTGTCAACCAAGGCCAGGAAGGAATTTGGGAATGCCAATGCATATGACGTGAATGCAGTCAACTCACTTTGACTTGTTTCTCCAAAGGTCCCTCGCAATGAACTAGAATCCTGATAATAACGTAATTATAGATCTTGAGCAGTGAACAGTTGAAAACAAGTTATAAATAGAAGCGCTGTAACTTCAGAATACGGTGGGAACTGAAACTTGCAAGAACAAAAAAATAAGTGTATATGAAATATATAATTCAGCATGCTTTTCCAAAGAGAGTAGGTATTGATTAATATGTAACGTGAGGAATACCTGAATCTTGATCAGCCAGTTCTGCACCAGAGAAACGAAATCTTCACATTTGTTTGAACTATCAGAACTAGTGAGTGCTTTGTCAGTGATTTCATTAAGGCCCTGCAGAAGGATACTACATATGACCAGAAGTCCACTGGGAATAAATAGAGTAGCTTTACTTTCTCATCCGGAAGTCCGGAACAAAAGATCCAATCACATAGTTGCAAAGTTCATAACATAATAACTAACTGCCCAGTGCGAAGCATTTGATCCCTGACTGCACCTTCTACATTTAACTCACAGGCAAGTTTCAAAATTTCCAATCCTTACACCTCTTGTTTGGGTGAATATTATGCATGCTAGACTTATATACGGGGAAAGTGTGATGCTACCTACCAATGCCAAATCAGATACTTCAGCCCACATTATTTTGTATTTGAATAGGAAGGGGGTGGTACCTGACAAATCAGCTGGGTTGGTGAATCAAATATGGTCATCTAGGTTATCCAATGCAAACCAGCTAGGAAACTTTGGCCCAGTATGCAAACTACCTAACAGGCTCACCATTCCTCAAGCTCTGAAATGGTAGGTTAACCCTGGAATTACGCAAACAGACATAGAGAACCTATGGCATGCTTGGACTATCTGAATCTGATAAACAAAATCTGTACATTATTAAAGAAGCATCAGATCTAACTACAAACAATCAAAGAAGGAATAATGTTTCAATGTTTCTAATATTGATAAACGGCATCAAGAAAACACCACTGACCATGAAGGAGCTCACAAATGCATGTGAATGAGTCCCGCGTATTGGTATACCAAACAATCTTCCTGCTGCAACATTGCTGTTCAGGTAGATATCAGAATATTATGATGATGATGATGACAACTGCCTATCCTTCCAAGTAAGTTTATTAAATGTGCTTCTAGCATTGTAAGATCAAGTATACCTACTGCAGTAGAATATCTATCACCTCATCATTATCTAACATACATATGACAACATGGCACATGTCACTATTCTTGAGTTTTAGACTATTCCTTTAGATTACATAAAAAGGCTAGTTAAAGTCTGAGCGTAGAGGATTCTAGAGTTACAGCACTGTGTTCATTGAGGGAGCAAAGCAGACCTTGTTGCATCGAAGCCTCCCATATAACAATATCTTGATGCACTGATTCCTCCATCAGGCCCCTGACAGATGAGTATTTATCGGTCTAACATACAAAGGTTCAATGAGAAAGGAAAAAAGAATGAAAAGTAAAACCCACTTGAGCCCGTCGAAGTCCAAACTCAAGTAAATTCTTCGACTTTCCTGCTACAAGTCGGTGCCTTGCCGCATTTGTGGTAACTAGAGAGGCATAGTTGACCAGACTTAGAAATGGAGTTTCAAGAAGCTGGACAACCTGGGACAAACATCGCGATCTCAATGTATGGGAAAACTGGAATACCAATGCATGTTAAAACAAATGTATTACCAACCTACAACGGTCACTTTTGTTAAGTGTTTTTACTTGCTAACTTACTCCTGGTACTTACAGCAACAGGTCCTTCAATTCTCATCAGTGGAACTTTAGGGAACACAACATAACCCTCGGAGATGGCATAAACCTCCACATCTGAGCAGTCAATCGAACTGAGGTACTCAAAGAAGCCATCCTGCCAAAAGGGGGGAAGATTAAATTATTTAATTGCCAGAAGACACGGAAGGAATCATGTATTATCAAATGACCACAGTTGAGCATGTTAATGATAGTTAGAAATATTTTTCAACTTTACATAATGCAGAATTTCCCATAACAAGATCCAGGTTTTTCGACAAGACTAGCAATCCCACCTCACAAGTAGGCATGACAGTTCGTAGAAATTTGATTTCGTCCTCTGTGATCTTGAAGTTAGCAATGAATCTTATACACTCCTCAAGGCCACCGAAGATGGTGAACTCGCCGGCAAATGGATTTTTCCGGAAGTAAAGATCAAAGCTGAGAACCATTTTAAGTTGACAATAAGTACATGGTCATGGGCATATGTAAGACTAAATCCGAAGACTGCCGAGTGGAAGAACTGTGGCACTACCATAGAAGCTCGTACTGTAAAACCTTAACAAACTAACCTGCAATTTACACACTTGCAAAAACTGTACTACATTACCAACTTCAGCCTAGAGAAAATATTGGCCTAACACAGATGGTTTCCCTTTGCAAACCCAACTCAACATAGTGAAATGAAATAGCGAGCAGAGCTCATATCTGATCATAATTGAGCGTAGGCTAGAACACAATCCTCATAATTCGCTCAGCCCATCATATGATTAAAAAAAACTCCAAGTGATTACCTAATCCCGCCTAATCAGAGGAGGAGCGAAACCGATCAGTCCCTGCCCCCCACCGGCCCTAAATCGTAACTACCCCACTGGAGTTCAAGTGTAACTGTGTAAGCTGACACAACGAATCGAGCGACAGCAGAGAGAGAGACAAAGGGAGCGCGGAAGAGGTGGGGGGGGGGGGGGTGAGGAAAGGGGGTTTAGGGGGTCTAACACTGCGCGGTCGAGGTGCTTGCCAGCCTTCCAGTAGGCGTAGGCCATGGTGAACTGGTAGAGGTCGGTGAGCAGCGGCGTGACCATGGGGTTGGTCGGTCGCGGCACCGCGCCGCCGCGCGCGTCCCCGTTGGCCGCCGCGTCGGCCATGCTTCTCTCTCGCTGGGTGAGTGATGAAGGGGGGCGAACCGAGGAAGCGGAACGAACCAAGCAGAAGCAGGAGGGGAAGTGGAGCGGCTGCTACAAGTAGAAATGGAACCCGGAAAAGCAAAAAAGGCCTAGATGCGCCGCGGATACCCGCCTTTTGCGGTTGACAGGCCCATTCCGCGTACGGAGCACGCCAAGTCGCGAAGAGCGGGCTCGGTGGGCTTGGAATATAATTTAAGGCCCATAGTGCAGGCCCATTTGGATAGTTTTTTCTGTTCCGACGAGGACGGCGGCGCAGCAGATCGCCGGCCACCATGACGTTCCACGATTCATGCAGATTTTGGGCTCCTTGCAGTTGCAGGCCTGAGAGGCTGAGACGGTCTAGAGTGCGGTTTTTTCTTTTTTATATTTAAAAAAATTTAAAATTTCAAAAATATATGTCCGTTTTGAAATATTTCAAAAATATACCCCGGTCGTCCTTTCATAGGGCGACAGGCCCAAAGTGTAATTTTTTTTTTCTTCAAATTTGCAACGAAGTCTCTGGAGAAAAAAAAAGGGCCTGTCGCCCACCCCTCGGGCGACAGGGGCATGTCGCCCGTTGGGGGGCGACAGGCCCCCCTCTTTTTTTCCAGGGACCTATTTTGAGCTATTCGAGCGTGTATTCGTTATCATCGTCGGTAGGATCTCGGCCGCTGACTCCTACCGCACCTAACTTGTCCTTCATTAAATCACGGGAAAAAATCGCAAGAACTTCCCTTATTTCACGAGCATTATGGAACCCACAAATATAATAAGTTCACATCAATAGTATCTATAGAAACAAATGACAAGTAACCTACCACAATCATAAACATCGGATACAAATAAACGGTCCACAACTATCTCATTACAAATAAACATCAGAGATACAAACATCAGATACATCTAACCACCCCTAGGGCGTCGGACCCTCTTAGCCCTCTGCTGGGCACGGACATGGCCCTTGGAGTAGGTGAAAACATCCGGAGACCTCACCTGTCGCTCAGGACGCGCAAGGGGCTGCGGTGTCTGCTGCTGAGAGATCCCAAGTGGTGCTCCTCCTAGCTGTGAATACCCCAAGACATCGGGGTCACCTTGCGCGGCAGGCTCTTCTGGACTCAAGCTGTCGAAGTCGTCTAAGGTGAAGGTCTCGTTATCTGGTCGAAAGGAGGAATAAGAAGGTCCGGCGCTCGCATGGGGGTAGAATCCTACGCAAAAATGTGGATGTTAGCGTACGCTCGTATATTTTGTCATGCCATGTAGAAACCGAAATACGAAATATAAACTAACCTGTGTAGGCCGGTATCTGTGGCCCCGGTACCATCCCTGGATACGGTCCGCCAGCTGGTGCTGTCCCTCTAAACATTCCAGTATGGCCGAACGCAGTAGCTGGATCGTATCCTGTATGTGATATTAGTAAATATGTAGGAACACTTGATGTAATTTTAAAGAGATATGTACGTTACCTGCACTTGGGAAGAACTGCAACGTCGGCCCGTGCATGGTCGACGGACACGGGAACGACAAAGAGGCCTGAGACGACCCGTGGCTGTCTTCGTACTGCACACGGCTTCCGAAGTTGTGCACTACCTGACGCAACTGATCACGCTGCCTCGACCATGCCTCTGTCTGCTCAAACTGGGTCATTGGGGATCCGGCACGTACCCTCGTCAAGTAAGTCGAGCAGTCCGTCTCCATCATGTTGCAAAGGCGAAGCTGCATCAATTCAATAAAGGTACAGTTACAAACACATGAATTATCTTATGAATATGATATATATATATATGCAAATATGATCAAGAGACTCACCGCGCCAGCTAGTGCCTCCACGTGGTGCCGGCCATAGCCATCCTGAGGCCTCGCCTGGTGTGGCTGCGGGTGAGTGTCAACAAAAACCAGACGAGCCCGAGTCCGGGGTAAGTACCAAGTGAGGTAAGCCCTAAAGAAGCTGTCTGTGTGTGGTCCTGTTGGATGGACCAAGAGCTCGTCTGCCTGTTCCCATTGGTCCACCCACGGCTGGATCTTGGTGAGCCAATCATCAGAGCACGGCAAGCTACTCCTTGACAACCTACAAAGTGGACCACGAAGAATCGTTAGATTCGACATGAATGTATGAGCCAAGTTCATTCATAATTACCTGTGGTCCTGGCGACTGACACGCTCCAACGCGGTGGGCACCGGAAACTCCTAGCGCTGCCCAAACTGTCTCCTGACTCTCCAGGGGCAATATGCCTCAACCGCGATGTCATAAACCAGGACGGCGGAAGTAAGCCACAGGCTCGCATTCGCGGAGCAGTGCGAAGATAGGCCTGCTGGTGCACGAGTAGCCATAGCCTCTGGGCTGTAAGGCTCCCAGACAACGTCCTCGGGCGTCAGCATGTCGAGCTCCGAAACAAACTCAGTATATGCGCGTCTAACCCGCGCATGTGCCCAGGACCTCTGCATTCCGAATAAGTAAAATTAAAAGTGCGCTAATACATCATGTAACAATGAATAACAAAATTAGATTTGTTGCGATCGTACCTGACGCCAGATCCAGATAGTTCCCATAGTGGGCCTCTCGTCCTCCTCGTCGCCGTACATGCCCCCGTGGTAAGGCTCGTGGCTGACAAAGGGCCGACCAACGGCTAGCCTCTCGTACGACCAAAGCTGTAGCAGTAGTGGGCACCCTGACAGGATAGCGTTCCCTTGTGTCTTCATGCAGCCGTCACAGAGTCCACGGTAAGTGGCTGCAAGTACCGCCTCACCCCAGCTGTAGGGCGGTACGTCCTCGTCCCCATCCGCAATCTCCCGTGCATACGGAAGGAGAATCCTATCGACTGAGTTGCCATGAGTGTTGTTGAACATGATGTAACCAAACAACCAAAGTAGGTACGCCTCCAGCGATCTGGTCACACTGTACTCGTCGGCATCCGCAGCCAACAGGGCAGGCTGCATAAACAATTAAGATTAATGGTTTCAACTATCAATGGAACATGTGAATTGTAACAATTAAATTTATATATGGAATGAATACGTAATGTAAACTGTAGGAACCAGGTCTTCGAAGGACCTGCTGCTCGCGGGTGCGGGTTGATCGGACCTGCTTCTTCCACGCGGTCAACCATGGCAAAACGGGCCTCCAGCTTATCCTTCCATGAGGCCGCCACCACACGCGGACCTACAGCCTCCCCGACGATAGGGAGGCCGAGGAGGTAGGCCACGTCCTGCAGCGTAGGAGTCATCTCCCCACACGGGAGGTGGAACGTGTGTGTCTCCGGCCTCCATCTGTCAACGAGCGCCGTCAGGAGGGATCGGTCGAGCTGAATAGGCCCGACCTCGACAAGACGGCTCAGAGTCAGTAGGCCGGCCTCACGTAACCTGCAAAAAAACAAAAAATGTCGAAACAAAGGAATACCGGCGAATACATAAGTGATAAACAATAATATTTCATTACATACCGGTCACACCAATCGTGGTGTATAGAGATCGCCTCGCCGGGTGGACGAGGACGTAGCACCTCTAGGGCTCGGTGCTCAACAGCTGCAAAGTAAGACCTGTGGCTCGAGTCGATCACTGGGTCTAGCAAGGAGTCCATCTCCATACCTGCATTCAAAAATATATGAGAACACATAGGTAAATATATATTTCATACAAACTGGACACATAAATACAATAATACTTCATTACATACCTGCCATATTTCATTACTACATATTACAAATAATGAAATACAATTGTGGATCATGACACCGAATGCCTTCCACGAGCAATTCTCGCCGATGCTCGTCTGAACGTAGGAGGTGCTCCATCTCTGGGATTTCCGGAAGGACCGACGTCAGCAGCATCGTGAAGTGCATTCTGAGGACACTTCTTGTAGTTGTGACTCAATGCTCCACATTGGCTGCAACGCTTTTGTGCCTTTCTTGCTTCCGACTCGTCCATACCATTCCGAATACGACGTGTCTGACGGCGGCCTTTGCCTTTCTTAGTGGCTGGATCAGGAATAAACATCTTATTCTCATTATCCTAAGCGAAAGGCCCCACAATTCCAATCCCGTATATCTCATGTCCCCATGTGGATACAGCTGCTTCCTTGCTGAAGTACGGTGAAACAAATAGTCCTGGCTGTAACGCAGACTCTGCACATGCCGCAATGAGATGGGAGCATGGCATATGTAATAACTTAGGCTTCATGCAGGAGCAGAAGGCTTTGCCATCAACTGTAATCAAACTCTCCTGTACCACCCTATCTCTACAGGTACCACGATCACTTCTATCCTTGCATAGAACCTCAAATCTATGCTCCATTGTACTTGTGGATATGACGCGGTGCAGTTTGGTCTTTTCAATCTTCTCTTGCATATATTGTGTCACTCTTTTGCAAAACTGAATTTGGGGGTTGCTGATGTTTATGCTTGCAGCCGTGTAACGCTCTCTGAAATACTTCATGCACCCATACATGATGAACTCAACAATCCCCACAAGTGGAAAGGCACGACAAGAACGCATAACCATATTGAAACACTCTGCATGGTTCGTTGTCTGAATACCATACCGTATTCTGTTGGTATCATAAAGGAATGACCATTTCTCCTTAGGTGCACCTCGAATCCAGTGTGAAAATGGCTTCTCAATTGAATCCCTAGCCTCTGCAGCCTGACTCGTGCCTGCTCCTGATGCCCTTCCCTTCACTAGCTCTGCAATCAACTGATCAAGCATCTGCCATAATGCATTGAATTTTCTCTGTTGATTTTGGGTGCACAACCTCTTAAACAGGTTCTTAAGATCCTTGTTCTTGAAGTGTTCATAGAAGTTTGCACCCATATGCCTAATGCACCACCTGTTTTGGACATCAGGCCATAATGGAGGCGTTGTCGCAGTTCCACGTTGCAATTTCAGTATTGATTGCAGGATACCTGCATGCCTATCACTAATAAGGCACACACCTGGATGTGCAGCAACAACATGAATCTTCACTCGTTCAAGGAACCAATACCAACTGTCTATGTTCTCATTCTCAACAAATGCAAATGCGAGCGGAACAATTTGGTTGTTGCAATCTACACCGATTGCGGTGAGTATCTGACCTTTATACCTTCCAGTCAAAAATGTGCCATCAATGCAGATCACCGGAAGACAAAACTGAAATGCTCTAACACAAGCACCTATGCAAAAGGAGGCTCGTTGCATAATTCTTTGTCCCCTAGTCACGGCTGGTACAAGGTATGTGTCATAAAAGCTTCCAGGATTTCTAGCAGCAACCTGGGATAACATACGAGGTAGGTTATCATATGATGCCTCGTATGTGCCGAACCTCATCTCGAACACCCTTTGTTTATCCCGCCATGCCTTCAAATAACTGATGGTGTACTGGTAAGTCTGCTCAATGTGTCGAATAATTATTTTTGGCTCATAATTTAGGTTGTCCATAATAAACCCATACATTTGCATTGCAACAAAGTCGCATGATATATTGCGATGCGAGGGAAGAACTTCTGACAGCAAACAAGTGTGCTCTGTGACAATGGAACATTTCCAGTTTGACTTCCATTTTCCCTTGAATGCATGTACTCGCCATGGACATCCAGCATTCACACACTTCACCTCATATTCTTTACTGCCAGACTTTACGACTCTGAATTCTCATTTCAATGAGATTGCCCATAGTCTCACAGCATCTTTTACGGCTTCAATGTTTGGATATATTGCACCTTGCACTACCTCATTCCCTCTGTACTCCCACTCCTGATTTCGTACATCTTCTGCGACATGACTGCCAAAACCATGCTCTTTCCACTCTTTTGGCAATGAGTACTGCTCGTCATCAGATGAGTCCTCATATTCTTCCATCTCTGTTGCGGTTTGGTCTTCTGCCTCCATCTCGTCCACAATGTTATGTATCCTTTCTCCCTCATCAGCAAGGCACTGTGGTCCCATATTTTGGTTCTCTGTCTCTTCTGACTCATCTTGCTCAACATAATTGGTCTCTCTTCGAATATTCGGAGTTCCTTGATCTGCACAATGTTGGATTTCATTTTGTGTCTTCTCCTGAATTTGAACAAGAATGGCCAGAGGCCACCCACGCTCTAGAGCTGCTTGCATGTACTTCTGCCAGTCATCAGTGCTGTGTATCATGATTAATTCCCATAATTCACTTTCTACCTCCCAATTAACAAGAGACTGGACAGTGATCACATGTGTCAACGAATCAACATGGAACCCACGCTGCAGCCACTTACATATGGAACCAAAACTCCTTTCCAGAGATTTATCTATGCCGCTAGATGTGCGCTTAAAGGCAGAAAGATCTACTCCATTTGGCCCATACATAACATTGTATTCACCATAAAATACTTGAAACTGCATCTTGCTCGACATATCTATATATCACATAATACTTATCGAGTTATACTCTTTACTTCACTACCTTATTCAATAATCCGTAAAAACTAAGTATGAAATTCAACTACAACGTATAAGTATTCATAAGTACGTGATGACACTCAAATTCTATACTGCATATGCCAAATTCTATTCTAAATCATAATTAATTTATAAACACTTCTCTAATAGTACTGCAATTGTAATAATAAATGCGTAGAACTAATTTTCTAAACTAATTTACTACTACGTAACTACAAACTAAAGTATCATTGAACTCCTACTTAAATGGTTCTACTATAGCACTAATTAAATTAAATTACTCACCCCTACTTAAATTACTCATATTTAAATACGTAGTACTAAAATCTAACAATATATAAACTAAATGTACTAACCTGCAGATCACAAGTGCTGAATCCGGCAAGACTTCGCCGCTTTCCTTCTCCTCACTCCTCTCTTTTTTTTCTAGATTTTTGGTGGAATTTTCGGGCTCAAATGAGGAGGGAAGGGGAGGGCTGGACCTTTTATAGGGGGTGGTACCCCGGTCGCCCGCGGGGGGGGGGGGGGGGGGGGGGGCGACAGGCCCCCTGCCGCGCTGCCGCGCCCGTGGGCTGGGCCCAACGGCGGTCGCCCGTGGGCCGGGCGACAGGCCCCTGTCGCCCGTTGGGGGGCGACAGTGCTTTTTTTTCTTTTTTTCCAGGGACCTCATTGCGAATTTGAAAAAAAAATTACACTTGAGGCCTGTCGCCCTATGGGGGGCGACCGGGGGGTATTTTTGAAATTTTTCAAAACGGACATATATTTTTGAAATTTTAATTTTTTTTAAATATAAAAAAGAAAAAACCGCGTCTAGTGTGTCGTCGTTATCCGGCAGCCAGGCCGGCCTAGAAGATTGTTCGGCCCGGTCGGAATCACTTTGGCAAATGGGGGCAACACAACAGAACGGAGAGCGACGTGCGCACGCACGGCACGAGCTACCTGACTGCAGTGCGATGTGGGCAGGCCGCCACTTGTTTTGTTATAGGGGTGGTAACAGGTCATGACTCTAATAGTTTCTTCACAGTTCAATAAAATTTTTAAATTATTTAATTTAAAATTATATAAAATTAGAATCCGATTTTTTTAAGATCCGGTCCTTAGATTTTCTAATTCAAAATCTTGATCACTGTCACTGTGTCCTGTTGCGCACGGGGCAAGGCAGGCCGCACGCATTGTTCTGCTGCTGCCTGCCACTGCACTCAAGTACTCAACTACTTACCTCACCGGCGCTGCAACAAGAAAGAAAAGGTTCGCGTCACCGGCGAGTACCTTGAGCCGACGACGCCGATCAGGCACGCCCAGGGCTGTTTGGTTTCTCCTAGCGCAACAAGGAAATTTTGTATATAAAAAGTATTAAATAAAATTTATTTGTAAAACTTTTCACGAATAGATATAATTTTTCACGACAAATTTAATGACGAAAATTAATCGATAATTGGCTACAATAATACTACAGTAACCAACATATAATTATGCGGTCAAAAACCTCATTAGATTCGTCTCGCGAAATAGTGCAGGGTTGTAGAGTTAGTTTTGTAAATTAATTTTATTTAGTATCTCAAATTATCAGTCAAAATTTATAATAAATATGCTAAGGTGACACGCGGCCAAAAGGCGCGCGCGGCGCCACCAACAAACACGAGCATGGGCAGCCGCTGCACCTGCTGCGGGCAGAGACGGTGGGTGGTTACACGCACAAGCTCGTCGTTGATGACTGCACATGGACAAACGCCGTGTTTGGATCGGTCTTCCCGATTTTAGGAACAGTGCATGTATATTTTTCGATAGAAGAATTTCATACGCATAGAGTACTAAATAAAGTTTATTTGTGAAATCTTTTTAGGGATGAATATAACTTTTCGCGACGAATCTAATGACGGTAATTAATTGATGATTGGCTACAGTGATGCTACAATAACCCTCTTCTAATCATGCGGCCAAAAACCTAATTAGATTGATCAAGATTCCTAGCGCAGAATTCTGAAGTTGGTTTTGTGAATTGACTTTGTTTGACACCTTAATTAATGGTCAAAATTGATAAAATTTTTAGTCCAGACTTTCCTAGTCCAAACCAAACAGGGCCAAAGGAGATAAGGAAGAATTTCAGTTAGAGCCGGAACTGCAGAGAGAAACCATGATGAGCCGGTTAGTGGCTCTGTTTGGTTCACACTACGGTTCTTAGTGCACATAATTTGACAAAAAAATCTCGCATGCATGGAGTGCTAAATGAAGTCTATTTGCAAAACTTTTTTAAGGATATGTATAACTTTTCGCGACAAATCTAATGATGGTAATTAATCAATGATGGGCTACAGTGATGATACAGTAATCATTCTCTAATCACGCGGTCAAAGACCTCATGAGATTTTTTAGGGTTCCTAGCGCAGGGTTCTGGAGTTAGTTTTGTAAATTGACTTTATTTAATAGCGTAATTAGCGGCCAAAATTTCCTAGTACTTCTTAGTACAGAAAATCAAACAGAGCCAGTGTAGTGGCTAGCTACCTGCTAATAAGGCCTGCAGAGGAGTGAGGAACGCACAACCCAGCAAAACAATGACGGCCCTGTTGCCTGCCGTAGTGCCATGCCAAGACGGACGGTCGGTGAGGGGTCCGTTCAATCGTAGCAGGCAGGGCAGCACGTTTGGGTTCTGTGTCTTGCCAAAGATCATTAAACTAGTAATACAGTGCTGGTTCCTTAAAACAAATCACCTGGCCAGGAGGGACTAGGAGATAGTAATACACAAACCCAAACCCAAACCCAAACCCAAACAGCAGAGTAGCTGCTGGTAACCTTACCATGTGTGCATTGGATGGACAAGTTTGCTTGGTGGTCACCGGAGCGTAGGACCGCCTTTGTGTTCTCCGGACAACCAATTTCAAGACGATCCTTTATTTGCAGAGTACAGCAGAGTACTCAGGGCAGCCAACCAACTCTGCGCTGCGCGTGCATTGCTTGATTGCCCAGAGCGCTTTCGGTCTTGTATTTTAATGTCGCAATCGATCAATCAGGTTCTGTACCGTTTTATTATGATTCCCTTTCTTTGTTTAAAAATTTTTTTTGCTTGCCTTTCCCGACGATCTCAACTGCGATCACCGGATTCCATCCAGCTCGGAGCTAGCACATCATGCATCATGAGTGTAACCCATCGGAACACTTGAGATTGATGGAA
The DNA here is from genome assembly GCF_016808335.1 of Panicum virgatum. Classification (NCBI taxonomy): domain Eukaryota; kingdom Viridiplantae; phylum Streptophyta; class Magnoliopsida; order Poales; family Poaceae; genus Panicum; species Panicum virgatum. The sequence continues at coordinate 1,509,932 of NC_053144.1, forward strand.
ATATTTCAGTCCAAGTGATTGGATCGAGGATGGATCATATCGGTGATCCGCGCAATCCCAAAGTTGCTGCAGCTGCAAGAACACGCCGCACAGTTGGGCGCTGTCATCACAAAGTCAAGATCAAGGTCTCCGCACGTGCTGTACGTTCCATAACGATTCCAGCCCTGGATTGGTCTTTGCGTTGTGCTTGCTTCAGCATTACTACTATCTTGCAGTGCAGTTAGCTCGAGTACAATTTTTTTTCTGTTACCCCGAGAACGTGCATGATCTAGATAACCTGATCGCTAGCTGCTCTACGCCCCTACCCAATCATGTCAATGTCTGCTTAGGAAGTTAGGATGACAGTGTAACTCGTATATAAACCATCCTATGCCCTACCCTTTCGATCGAGGAGAACAAGATGTGGGTTGACCGCCGTTGACACTCTTAACAAAATCGGTCCAAGCTAGTTCCTCTTCGTGCTGCACTGTTGCCCTGGTTGCGCGCTGCACGTGCGCACCAAAGCCGACGTACAGTATGCAGTGCAGGCGTAGTTATGGTAGGATTACCATAATTAATCTGCTGGTCGCGTCCTTGAAATGAGCACCAGATTATCCATGTTTCAAGGTGTGCCAAGAAAAAAAAAGAAAGGGGAGCGGGAAGCCCGTGTGCCTCTCGCTCCATCCACGTACTACAGTAGACCGTTGTGTGATCCAATGCAGCATCATACAACAAGCTAGCATCTCCTAAAGCTGCCCGCTGACTACCAAATGAAGAAGAAAAAAGTCCCGTGAGGAGATACGATCGAACTGATAGTAGTAGCTCCAGCCTGGCTGGGTTTTCTCTTAAAAAAAAACTCTAGCCTAGCTGGCCGGCCTCAGCATTTCAATTTGTAGCATGCTCGCTCCCGATGGAGCGGATCACAATGTCGAGGTCGGTATACTATATATTTTGCAGGATCGGAGATTCGAGGTGTACGCAGTGTACTTACGGGGCAGTAATTTTAATTGACTCAAAGCCGGTCTCCCGCTGCTAGTCAATGCAATAATACTGGTGCGGTGAAACGAAAATCTCGGGCCTCTCGGGGTACCAGCCACGACGAGACTGAGTGCAGGGGCTCATTCCGTGCTGATCCTGCGCGAGTCCATGGTGCAGTGGGGTACAGCAACAGCGGTGACTCGACGTGTCTTGTCTTGTCCTCCCGATCGCTCGAGGACGCACACTGAATTGCAGCCGCAGGACGGCGGATGCGCTGGCCAGGGCACAGCATGTGGCAGCACGCGCTCATGCACGTACTGCTACTCCAAACAGCCGTCGCCAATGTCCACACACTTGTCTGCTTATATACTAACCTCGAATAAATCAGCACACGTTTGCCTTGCCGTCGTGATTGCCGCCGGCCGCTGGTTTGGTCTTGGCGCGGGGGAGCTAGCCTCGCCCCCGGCCACGGGCCGCTAACTCGCTAGGCGCCAGGCTGCTCCGTCCCCTCGCCGACAGCCTGGTTTCCGCCCTAGGAGTAGTCGCTAGTCCCTTCCCTTTGTACGCTGCGTGGCGGCCGTGCCGACGCGATCCGCCCGCCCGCGGCATGCATGTGAGTTGAGTGCCTGACCCCCGCGCACACGGCGCACGGACCCGCCCCTCCCGTCCGGCCACCCCTTCCCTCCTCCCAATCGGAATTCATTCGGACGACACGCTTGCTCTGCTCTGGCTGCTGCTGCATCATGCATCGTGTGCGTCCGCGGCCGAGCACGCCCGCCGCCTGCCTTCTCTGTCCGCAAGATCGATCTCTGCCGTGCGCCGTGGTCGCCCGCTGCGATCTAGCCAGCCAGTAGAAGCACCTAGCCGTCACTGTTGAGACCTGCGACCCGATCTCCACCGATCGACCGTCTCGATGGAGCCTCGAGATCAGCGAAGCAGGTACAACGACGGAGCACTATGAACAGCAAGCAGTAGTAGCTTGGTGGAGGTTCACCTCGACCAGAGCACAAGTGGTCACCGGCTCGCTCGCTGAGACGACGGAGTAGATCACAAGCTTCAGGCCCCCGATCCTTCCTACTAGTACTCCGTACTGCCTCGCCAAACACGGCCAGTCTCCAATCCCAATCCCAATCCACCCCCCTTGATCCGATCGCCGATTGGCCACGCGATCCATCTCTCATCTTCTCGTCTCTCATCAGCAGCAGCCGCCGTCCCGGCCGGCAATCAACCACCGCTTCCAAAAACATAGATAGATCACGTCGCCAGATGGTCCATAACTTGTTTTTTGTCAGTTAGCTAGCACGCCGCGTCCGTTTACTATTGGCGACTCCAGTCCGACCGCGACCGCGCACGTTCTCCTTCTCCCTCCCACCCCAAGCACGCCTCCTCCTGTTCGTCCTCACTCCTTGCGCGCGACAGCGAGGACGGCCGGGGTGAGCTGGCACGGATCTGATGACGCCTCCTTTCTGCGACGGCACGTAATAGATGGCCGTTGATTTCATCACTTTCACTCTTTTCGCTTCAACCAGTCAATAGTATTTTTCTCTCACACCAAAACAGCACCAAACACCAGCTATCAGCCAGTCAATAGTAATTTTCTCTCACAACAAATCAGCACACACACCAGACATCTTTCAAAAAAAATTCATCACTTCACATGAAAGATTGAAAGATTTTAGAGCTGGCTGGAAATGGCGATCGACGGAGCTAGCAGGGGATCGAGGGGAGACTGCCATACTGGTATCTAACCAACCTGCACAGCCTGATCATCCATGGCATTGGCATGGCCAAAACGGGTGTCAGCTTCTGACAAGAAGAGAGTTCCAAGTAAGTGGCGTGGTGTGCAGTGGTGGCTTGGAAAGAGCGAGTGAGATTCGCGTGGCCTTTTCGCTAGGCTGGGGACGACGGTGGTGGTAGGCGGAATTGGATGACAGGTTCGGTGCCTGTCCGTTGTTGAGCTAGCGGCACACGAGGCAGGCATGGTGCTTAGGATGGGGCGCGGCGCTCACACCGTTTGCACGGGAAAGCCGAACGAAAGCTAGCGGCGGCCGTGCCATGGCGTGTCCGGTGTCCGGCCTTATTTGTCAAGTACTATGCGGCGGCATCTTCCTCTGTTCCGGCGTACTCAGATTCTCTTTGGCTTGGTTTTTGGTTTGGTGCCATCGATCTCCTCCTCTGCTACTAGCAACTTTCATTGGACCGGCCTGCTGGTCCCCGGTGTGTATGTTACTGTCCAGGTTAATCTCTTTGCCTTTCGCATGGAAAGAAAGGGTCACGCTACTTTCTGCCAAAGTCTTGTGGACTTCGTGCTCTAAACAAGCAACCTATATATACCCAATGATTGGAGCTACGGAGCAAAGATCAAACTGCTTTTTCCCCTATGCGTTTGCTTACCTTCGAAGTTCTTAACAGCCTAAAGGCATGCCCGGTAACGCGAACGTAGCATGTCTAGCATCCCACTGCAACAAAGAAAGGGGAAGACTTGCCGGTGAAGGTGTTATAGCCGCCCCATGATTCTATCCGTGGCCCTGATTGCAGCAGAGCGCCAGAATCGCACCGACGGCGACCGCGCCATGTTTTCATCCTTCAAAGCTCCTCTCTTTTTGAAGGTCCGCCCCCACAGAATGACACAAACTTACAGCAACATGATGGATCTCTCCCCAAAGCAGGATCTTTCTAGGTCCCCGTACAGCATCGCACTGCCCTACCGCCATTACACTGACAGAAACAACAGTATTGCCTTTGCCTCACGAGGTACAGCCATGGCCTACCGCCGTTACACTGACAGAAACAACAGTACACGCCACATGAGGATATCATATTGGGCATCCAGTACTCCAGTCCAGCTGCAAACAACATGCTTCTTCCTCCGTGGAGGAAGACCAACACATGTGCTGATGTGCAGCACTGGGGCGGCGTCCAACAAACAGAAATTGCCGACATTACAGGCAGATACAGTTCGTCGTTCCAGCTTTTCTCCAATCTTTTGAGATCGCAGAGACAAAAGTAGCTTATCAGTCAGAATGAACAAAAAACCAAGTCAATAGCAACGATTGATTCTTTACGCAGTTGACCGACAAAATGGCACATTTACAGATTACATCACTGGACGCGCTACATTACTAGACACTAATCAAAGTTTCTGTCCTAGCAAGGAGAATTGCACCAGAGAGGGGGAGGAAGGTATGCACAGGCCCTTCAAATGGGCAGGCAAAGGTACACTCATCACTACATAAATAATGTGCATCTTCCTCTATTCCAGACGGCAGATCTATTCCTGCCTTATTGAGAAACAACTTTGCAGATGTAGAGCAGTTCATACTCAAACAACTTTCTGTTCGGCTCACCGATAAGTATCCACCAAAACTAATAAAGAATGCTGAACAATCAAACTCAGGCATTTGGTCTCTCTATATTCGTGGCCGAACTGCACAAGGTTGTCGCAGCCTCCCGTTTGCCCAATATTGCAGTCATGAGGCTGAGCTACCACCATAGAACAAAAGGAATGCAAAGACTTTTTTTCCGTGTTTCTATCTACAGAGGAAAAATGGAAAAATATGGGCACAAAACATCTGCAGAAATACTTCTTCGAGCACAACACTGATGGGAAGTTCACATGCTGACCTCCTAGTTGCAATCCAAACCACACTCCTCCAAGAGGGGACCATCATTCTTCGCAAGGAAAGGATCGATCCGGACCCAAAGCAGCGAGAAGATTGAAGCCAAGAGAATGGACCAGACAATGACAATTGTTGGTGTTCTGTTCTGCCTCCCAACCAAACCCTTGAGGAATGGGTACAGATGGACAATCACCCAAAATGCAAAGAAGAGCTTCCCAAAGAGGGGACCCCAGGATTCATATCCGTTGTTTATTGCATTAGAAACACCAGCCACCACTCCAATGAAGTTCAAGAGAAGCAATGTGGTTGGAGGTATCAGAAGGGTCGTCCATTTGAATGTGTACAGCTCTGAGAACTCCTCATCATCTCCACCCTTTGATGTCACAGTGAAGCTCGTATCTATACCAGCTATGACCTTGAGAAGTCCTTGGAACACGGCAAAGAGATGTGAAGACACACCTCCAATAACCCAAAACTGCTCATTTCTCCACCAATCATCGATGCCTACACCACTCCATCTCATTTCCAGGATACCCGTAGCAAAAATGCAGATAAAAAGTGACATGAACCAGAGGCTGGCAACATTGCCAAGCTGCACGAGAAGAAAAAGGATGGTAAACATAAGGTTCATAATCTTCCACAGTTTAACACCTTATAATTGCATTACTGGTTTCAAACTTTACCTCTGGCGTAATAAATTTCCCTGTCAGCAAGCAGATAGCAGGCAATGTGCAATAGGCCAAGAGCGGGATGGATGTCCAAGGGTATACGATGGAGTTAATGTAGGAAAACCTTTCCAGAAATTTTAGTCCACCGCCATATCCATACCAAAGAGGGCAATGGTTGCTGAAGAAAATTTCAATCGAACCAAGAGCCCACCGAAGAACCTGGTGAAGACGATCAGAAAGATTGAGAGGTGCGGAACCTTTGAAGGCAGCCCGTTTAGGTATGCAGTAAATTGACCGCCAACCATGGCAGTGCATCTTAAACCCAGTAAGAATATCTTCTGTGACTGATCCATAAATCCAACCAATCTGTAACAAGACATGATTCAGTATGTAATAATTAACTTAGACAATTCAACCAACATATAAAAATAAACAAGATGCAGACTTACATCTTTCCCCCAGTCTGTCTTATCCTCATAGCCACAACCGATGACATGTATAGCTTCTTTTAGAAGAGAAGCTGGACTGGCACTCTTCAGGATACCACCATACTCAAGAAGTGTCGAAGCAACAAAAACTGAAGACTGGCCAAATTTCTTTTCTAACTTCTGTTGATTTACAATGCTAGCCTTTTCATTTTCAGCTCCTGCAAAGAATATTGCAAGGTCAGATGTTTCCTATAAAAAAAACACAAGGTTTCATTTTGGTTTTTGGAGGTTATGAGATACCTGGAGCAGCTTCGTCAATTTCACCAAGAGCATATGCAGGGGCTTGATTTTCCTTTTTCTTGAAAAGCTTCTTTATCTTCTCAAATTTAGGCTTTGATGTCTTGGTCTTCTTCTTGGTCTTCCTGTTACCAAAACAGCAACAGCAAATGCACCACTTTGGCCAGCAGTTGCAAGTCCTTGATGGTGGCTTCTTTGTTTTGGGGGCATCATAGCCATATAATGCCTGCCTTCTGAAGACGCATCCAGTACCAACATAAATGGGCCCTTGAATACCATCCAAGCCTTTCATGTTGATCTGCACGAATGAAATGTTAAGAGAAATCGCAATGTATGTTGGATGTCTCATGCTAGACAAGAAAGCTTCTTGGAAATTTGGATGACGAATCATACATCGAAAAAGACAACATTCCTGTTGGCATATCGATCATGGCGATCAATCCCATCGAACCTTTGAGGAAACTGCACGTAGCAAACTTTCTTTCCTAGCAAAGGATCCATCATAAAACACATTGCTTCCTTAATAGCCTTGCTGTTATTGATGTAGTGATCGCAATCCAAGTTCAGCATATATGGTGCATTGGTTAGTACAGCAGAGACTCGGACCTGTTAAAGGAATAAGAACCCATATTATGCTTCTACAGTATATAGAGTGACAAAACACCTCAATCAAGGTATACCTACCAATGCATTCATAGCACCAGCCTTCTTATGATGGTTGTAGCCAGGCCGTTTTTCTCTTGAAACGTAAACCAATCGAGGCAGCTCATTTCCTTCCACATCATGGCCACCACTTTGACCAAGGAATACCTATTGGTCGAGAAAATTAAACATTTTTATTGTGGTGAAAGTGGAGGAAAGGACCATCAAAACATCCCAGGACATCTACAATTAATTCCATGACTGTCAAAGCATACCTGAATCATTCCAGGATGATCACGAACATTGTTTCCAGGCCATGGAGTCCCATCCTGCATTGTCCATCCTTCCTCAGGAACCTTTTGGGCTTTAGCAACCAAGGCATTGATTCTAACCTTGAATTCCTCATACTCTCTCTGGAAAAATAATAAGATTGCCCTAAATAAGCATAATGAATATCAGACAAAGGACTATAGCAAGGGGTTAAAAAGATACTAAATGCACCTTCATTGCTCTCCGCTCCCTAACAAAGTTTGGAGCCACCTTATCTCTCAGGTAGTCTATCTTCAGTTGGAAGTACCATTCTGGAGCACGAGGCTCAATACTGTACTTTTTGCAGAAAGGAACCCATTTCTTTGCAAATTCAGATGTTTCAGACAAAGCTTCAAATGTCAGCATGGCAGCACCATCATCAGAAACATAGCATGAAACCTTGTCAACTGGATAATCCACCGCCAGGATAGATAGAACAGTATTTGCTGTGACCAACGGAGGTTCCTTCATGGGATCAACTGTACTGACAAAGAAATCAACTGGGGCGAGTAGAGAAGGCAGCCCTTCCTTGTCAAACCTATCCAGATAAGAAATTAGCAACAAAACTCAGCAAAGGAAAAGGAGGCAAGTAGTACTAGGTGGCAGCAGTAAGCCAGCAACCAACCTCAAAGTCAACCGGTCAAGATAGGTTTCCCTCTCAATAGGAAACCACTTTGGGAACTGATCAAGAATCCAAGACATGGCAAACCATATCTCACAGATGACAGATATAAGCCATAAAGCAAATGCATCAGGCACCGGATGCATCACTCGATAGTGGAAGAAGAACCCCAAAACCACTAGCCGAATTATGATAATCATTCTATAGGGGTTGATCTGGCTTGAAGGAAGTGGAATCTTTCTGGACAATGGTTGTCTAGCTTCATCCATTCTGGTAAAAAAAGAACAGAAGATGGTGTTTAAGTCCAGTAGCACATTTTGCAAAGAGAAAGTGAGGAACAAACATGTCCTTGAGAAAATAGTAGATGCACAGTTTTTCCATGCAGTCAGAAATACAAGTAAAAAAAGAGTATGATCTCTCCAGAGCATATGCTATAGTAGCTATTTTTCAACCGCAGCATTTATCAAATGGGATATTCGTATAAAGTTCACACATATAAGTTTAGTGGTGCTTTTCAATATACCAAGTTGATAGTGCTATACTTGTATATTCAGTGCCTAAATGAGTAATTATAAAATTTCAAGGTTGACCTATGCACGGCAAAAAATAACATGACAGCTAGGCACCAGCTAATGGAGTCAAGTCAAGTTTCAGGGTCGTACAGTGGTAGATCTGCATCATCACCATCATCGTTGCCACCTCCATCGTTCCTCGTCTGATGCATCCTCTCCTGCTTCTGCTTCCAGCTCTCCATCCTCTCCTTCCATGCTACACTCCCATAGCCATATGCAGCGAGATCCTTGGATGGGTCCATAGACCTTGGTTGCACTGCAAGTGACACAAGGCGTTAATGAATTGTATTCACGAGGTACCATTGCAACTGGATGCTAGCTGATGATGATCCAAACACACACCAGGAAGGTTTGGATCAGCGTACGGAAGAGGGTGAATCCTCTTCCCGCCGCCACCCATGAAAGACGGCACCAGAGCGTGCTGTTCTGGTGGGATGTCATCAACCTGGAAGCACATCATGAGAGAAAAAGCAATTCAACATCCGGCAACGCGAGGAACGAGACAGAGGAGCAATGCAGCAGCGTGGATTACCATCTGCCCGTTGGTGAGGAGGGGAACATTTGGGATGGGCTGGAAGGGCTGCGGCACGCCGTCGAAGTCGGCGCCGCGGCCGTAGCTCATGTGGGCGTGGAGCATGGACTCGGCGACATACTGGGAGTCGTGCTTGTCCGCCCAGTTGAACTCGTTCTCCAGGTCGTCGACGCCGTCTTCCTCCTCATCCCCCGGGACACGCGCGCACCCTGCAACAACCGAATCCCCTTAGAACGGGCGAGCGGACGGGACAGGACTCCGCGGAAATCGGCGAGCGGGCGTGGTTGCTGCATTGCGGGGGGGAGACTTGCCCTTGAGGCGCTTGAAGCGGGTCTTGCACTGCGGGCAGTTCTGCGTGCCCTCGCGGCGCTCGTACTCGTAGCAGTCCCGGCAGATGGGGAAGGCGCACTCGTTGCAGGCAACGAAGGGCTCGCCGTCGGGGTTGAGCCCCACGTCGTCGCCGCAAATCTGGCACACCTGCCCGTTCTGCTGGTTCATCGGCTTCGGCTGCAAGCAAAACAAACAACCAGCAACAGCAAAATCAGCACCGCGGCGCCGGAGAGCAGAGGAGGCCCCAGCAAGTTCGCCAGACCAGGAGCACGTACCCCTGGCTCGCCATCGCGGCGGATGACGACGAGCTCGTTCCGGTTGTGCGAGCCGGCGACCAGCCCGGCGCTGGCCTCCATCCCCCTCGCCCTACCAGATCTCAGGCGGCTCCTCCTCTGGCTACCCCGCCGGCCGAGTGAGGGCGGCGCGCGTGCGGCGGCGGCGGCGGCGGCTGCAGGAGGGAATGGGGGTGGGGAACGGAACGCGGAAGAGGGGAGAGTACTGGGGAGAAGGGGGAGGGGCGCCGCGCTTTGCTTGGCTCGGGGCTCCTTTCCTTTGTTGCGTCGCGCGCCGCGCCGCGCTGCTGCCCGTGTTGATGTGCCTGCTCTCCCACGCACAGCTCATCGCCACCCCGCGCCCCCTGGTATCTTTCGACAGCTCTCCCCGCCTCACATGTGCCGCCCCTTTCCCTTGGTTTTCTTTTGTTTCGTTGCGACTCGCCTCGTCCCGATTCTACTACTGCTGCCTGCTGCAAACCCGACCCCCCTCCTCTACTACTTCTCTCTCTTATTATTCTTCCATCACTCGCTCCGATCCACGGTGTGCGTTAATACCTTGCTTGGGACCACAGTTCAACCACCACCTCTTCTCTTCCCTTCTGGGAGGTGCCAAATCATCCTAGATTATTAGCAGATTTTTTATTTGAAAAATGCTGAGAGGAGAGAGTCGGTGACACGGCCGGATGACTGTTGACTCTACACGGAGAGATAGGATGTTAGTTAGGATGTCTGCTTAGCAAGTTTGTTAGCCTGACCCAAAAAGAAAACAAAATGATTTTCAGGCTGAGAAAACTGCGGCTCATGATCAGGTCATGAACACACACATCACGAAACTTTTCTTTTCCCCATATTCTCGTTTAATTTATTTGCCCGAATGGACTGCAAAGGAAAAGGATACGTGCGCCCAGTCCAATTATTTTTTGGCAGGAAATGCAAAAGGGAGAGGACCAACGAGAGGAAAAAAATGCTCTAAAATAATTCAGGGATTTGGGGAGCCAAAGCCAAGGAAATAAAGGCGGTAGGTGAGGTGTTATTAGCAACACAGCTAGCGGGGCAGGCGTGTTTACTCATGGTTCCTTCCCCCTTTTCGCCAAAACCTTTCTCTTTTATCCCCTGCTTTGTGTGTGCCACAAGATTGAAGGGCACTATCATAGTAGCATGCCCTCTCTTTTCTGCTAATCTTTTCGGGGTGTTGGCTAAGTAAGTAATGGTGTTAGTTTAGATGGGCCGCGGCAGGCGTCGCTGTCCGTGGGCCCCCGACAGGCACCGATGGATGGATGGGGAGGGTGGAGAGCGGCTAGGGGGTGTTTAGTTAGATGAAAATTTTTGGTAAAAGGTCACATCAAATGTTTGATTAGATGTCGGGAGTGATTTTCGGGCAATAATTAAAAAACTAATTTCAGAACTCGCTTGGAACCCGCGAGACGAATTTTTTGAGGCCTTTGACCGCATCATTAGCACATATGAGTTATTGTTGCACTTATGGCTAATCATGCACTAATTAGACTCAAAAGATTCGTCTCGTCATGTACATCTAAACTGTACAATTAGTTTTATTTTTTAACTACATTTAATGTTCCATATATGTGTCTAAAGCTGAGGCAAATTTTTTGGTAACTAAACGGGCTCTAAGGGAACAAACCGCGAGAGGGGAAATACAGTAGTTTTGCACGACGCTCGCCTCTGACCAGCCCGATTGATTAGTTTTGTGTTGGTTGCGGTCTTGAGAGACGTTGGAGAGCTGGGAGGAGGAGGACGCAACGCAAGTGCCATTAGCAAATGCAGCAAAAGCAAAGCTAGCATTAGCACAACTCTGAACAGTGCAAGCTAAAAATTAGTAGCAGCGCCTCCTCTATGTGCAAGACCTTTGTGTAGCCCCCCCTGCCATTAAAAGAAGTCGGTCCGGTCCGCTGAACGGAGCATGGACGCGTTCACTTGTCCCCATTTTTTGTTACATCCATGTGACGCGATTAGTCTCGCATTAGCAGCGAATGCTGATGTACGGCAGGACGTTTGAAGAGCCGCAGCTGCCTACGGAGAGTCTACTCGTACTGTACGTGCTCACGGGCTCGCGTTACATTCCTGCGCCGTACTATTCGTTGAAGCAAAAAAAAAAAACTTTTCCGTGCCCGTAGCGAAGCTGAGGCACGAGGCGCGTGAAGCGGGCGAGTTTTCCCCGTGCGGATGACCGGTGGGCCAGGGCGGCGGGAATGTTGCCGCGATCCAGCAGGTTCTCTTCTTCCTCTCTCGGTAGCGGGGCGTCGTCCTCCGGCCATGCGGTGGCGCCGGGCGGCGGTACGTGCCACGAGGCCCACGACGTGGCGGGTCCCCGCCGGCGAGGCAGAGAGGATCCGCCGTGTCCAGTTGCTGCAGCAGGGTAATAATCCCAACGACCAGCTCACTCTCGCACGCACAGGAAAAGCGTAATAAATCGCCGTGCGCTCTCTCTCTTATCTTCTCTTCACCATCACACATTCACACGCTTTCTCCCCACCTTTTTCTCTCTCTGGATTCCCCGTGGCCGCCGACACTTTCGCTCTTCCTCCCCCCTCTCTCTCCGTCCTAATCGCCATCATTTTGGGGGAGCCAAGAGGGCGAGAACACAGTGTGCTTAGCTCAGGGCGCGCGCGGGGCCCGGGCACTAAACCGCGCAGGCCCAAGTGGCTCGCTAGCTGCATCTCACCGGTCGGTCCATGGGCCCCCGCGGTGGGTGCCACTGCCACGAGACACATCACCATCTCTCCAGCGGCTCTCTAAAAGGCCATGTTTGGTTTAGGCGTGAAAATGTTTCCATGAGAGAGAAATGATGTTTTGACTATTAATTAGGGGGTATTAAATAAAGTCTAATTATAAAATTACCTCCACAACTATGGTACTGTAGCACTTACTCTAACTAATGAGGTCTTTGACCGTACGATTAGTGAATAATTGAGCACGGTCACTGTAGCATCACTGTCGCTAATCAAGACGGAACTTGAGTCATTAGATTCGTCTCGAAAAATTACACTCATCCCTGAAAAGGTTTTGCAAATAGACTTCATTTAGTACTTCATGCGGACATTCGTCTTTTTGTGAAATTGTGATGTGATGTGTAGCCAAACATGGCCTTAAAAATTCAAGAATGGCCTCCGTAGCGGCCGTCGCCAGAGATGGGGCCCGAAGATTCTTCGGGGCATCGGTAGTGGTTATGCTGGTTATCTCTGATTCGGAAATCATGGAGGTGCTGGCGCTCAGAGAAAGGCTAGCACTAGCAAATGATCTATCACTCAGCCGGGTGCGGATGGCAAGTGATTGTGCTAATACAGTTTGGGGTATGACAGGCAGCACATCCGGTATTTATGGCCAGATTGTCAAGGAACTTAAGAAAGGTGCTGCGGCCTTTCAGAATATGGAGATCGTCCATGAACAGAGGGATGCAAATTTTGACGCTCACACTTTGACGGGAAGTACGCTCATCAGTTCTACCGGCCGGTATGTCTGGTTTTCTGATCCGCCTGATGGCGTGTGTAACTCTTTTATAAACATTTTTTTTGGGTGCTGAACCCCCTCTCAAAAAAAAAAAACTCTCCAGCGAGGTTAACGAGCAAGAAGTGGAAGTGGCCTCCCTCCCGCCAGATTTCATCTCAACACACACTGATCCATGTTTCTCACAGCCAAGCCAACTCGAGCTTTCGGAACAGAGGATCCATGCTTTCGTCGTGACACGGGAAACTGGAAGGTGATCGTCGGCGGCACATTCCTCCTCCACACGAAATGCGTTTTTCCAGAAGTCTGCTCTGTTCCGTGCCGATGGATGATGCAGAGGAACATCCATCCATCAGCACGGGACAGCACCCGTGCCGTCTGAACAGAAAGAATGGTGCCCCCAATTCCTCGCAAGAAAATGAAGAAAGAATGATGCAGAAAATAAATGTGTGTGAGATTTCTTGCCGGGTTTCCTCGGTGGCGAGGAGGCGTCTCCAACAAACTCTTTGAGCGCACCACTTCTGGTGACTAATGGCATCATTGCCTGTGGTACTGGCAGAGTATGTCGTTGCTTGCAGCTAAAGCCCGTGCAGGTGTGCCCGTCTCATTGCTTGTTCATCAGCTAGTGCTGGAGCACAACTTAGCAGCGCCATTCTCTATTGATGAAAAGTCATCCACCCTGACTGATCTGATCTGACCTGATCCATCCGTGCAAAGGCGTCATCTGGATTCTCTGATAAAAATGGCATAAAATAAAAGCACGGTATCTGGATTCACCAGTAAAAATGGCATAAAATAAAAGCGCGCTATCTGGATTCCCTGATGAAAATGGCATAAATTAAAAGCGCATTATCTGGATTCTCTGAAGCCTTCATGATGCGGTACATGTTTCTGAACTTTCCAGAATCTAAAAAAAGAAAAACAGGAAGCATGACAAGCAGGCGCCCATCATTAGTTTATGCGCCGAGTGTTGACACTTCAGATAATTAACTAGTTCCTGGTCCGATCCCCGCCAAGGAAGTCAATGAGACCCATGGCTGTCCAAAGGCAGCTTGAATGCTTGACCCATCACGCCTGTGGGCTCCAATTACCTTGCCCTTGCAGCTTGCACTGGCACAGCTGGTCGTTTGACGATTCTTTTGCGAGCCTGATCGTGCCTGGAAAAGGAGAACAGGCAGAACGACCCCTAGGAGGGAGGCCCCTTTATTCCTGGATGCAGCATAAAGTCAAGTATAACGACCAACAGCAGGCCCCTTTATTCCTGAATTGGGCCTGCTGGGCCTCCATTCTTTCCAGCAGCCCAATCACAAGGGCAAGCTTTTCCTGTCGCTCCAAGTGGGAAAGCTGACCAGTGGGCTCAGAGGAACAGGGAGCATATGCGCCCGCCGGTGTTCGCGGCAAGCCTTTCCCGGTTCCAGAGAGGCAGAGTCGCAGAGAGCACAACTCTCTCTAATCCCGCCACTGCTCATCTCCTCCCTCCAAAAACCCGCGCGGAGAAAAATCCCGCGGCGATTAGGGTTTCGGGCGAGGTAGCGGCAATTAGGGTTCCGGCGAGGCTGCCCGCGTCCATGGCGCGGAGCAGGCATGGAGGCGGAGGCGGCGGCGGCGTGAAGGTAGCGCCGAACCTGTCGTGGGACCGGGAGAGCACGAGGGCGCTCAACCTCAGCGTGCTGCGGCGCCTCGACCCCGCCGTCACGGACATCCTCATCACCGCCGCACACGTCGTCTCGTACAGCTTCGACGAGGCCATCGAGGAGTGGGTACAGTACCGTAGCAAAACCCCTGCCCTCTCCCGTCCGATTTCCTTCCGTTGCAATTCCGACTCCTGATTGTGATTTGTGTGCGCGCGTGTTTGCTAGCAGAGCCGGAAGCCTGTGGAGGGGTCGCTCTTCGTCGTCAAGAGGTTTGCACTACTGGACGCTGCTGATTTTGCCACTGCATCCTGTTGATCGCTATACTTGACTTTATGCTGTACTTAAGGCCTCGTTGTCAGTTTGGGTTGTTGGGTGGATTTTGTAGCTAATTGCATGCTGATTATTTGCAATCCAGCAATCTCCTGCGTAGCAAATAGAAGTATGATTTAATTTCTGGTGAAAGTATCGCTGGCTGCTGTTCCTGCTGTTGCTGGAACAGCATTGTCATTTCCATGCAATTGATTCAAGGATTCAGCGTGGTATTTCTCATTGTTGCTAAACACATTGATGTGACTTTTGCAGTAACTGCTCTTTGTTACATGTTGATATCGTGATGTGGTTGTTGGTTGATTGAGATGCAATAATGTTGCAACTGATAAGTGTAGCCCTATACTAGATCATTTTGTTTCTTTTGTTGATCCTGGTCCTACTGTATTATATCAACTGATCTATGGTTTTGTCAGTGCCTGTTTCTGAAACATGTTGTAAGTTCAGACTTAAATCCTAGGCAACATGCACCAAGGAATATTCGGTAACATTTTTTTTATTATAGTACTGGTTTCAGTGAATTATATGTGATGATAATTTCAGCATGTAATTTATTATTTTTCAATGTGTTATTGGCATTGTATTAAGTTGATACTCTGTCATACTTGTAATTGAATTATGAAGATGTTGACTGCCAACCCCGAAGAGTTTTAGATTTAGTCCCACATCGGAAATTGATGGTGGGGGAGCGCAACATATAAGGTGGGGCAGCCTTCACCTTTCAGACTAGTCTTTTGGGTTGAGTTAGGCCTGAGGCCTCGTTTGGTGGGCTCTGGTGGACCTGGACCTAGTAGGGCGCCGGCACATGGGGATAGTGGGCCGAGCTGGATTCCAGTGCACACTCTAACAAAGAGTGCAGTTTATGTTGTTTTATCTCTCTTATTTTGCAATGATAAGCACTTATTCTTGTAGGAACACCCAGCCCAGATTCCAATTGGTCGTCATGAATCGACTAAATACAGGTATGCTTGCTCACCTATTTTATTGAACACAGTTGTGCAAATTTACCTCGGTTGGCCATTAGGATTGTTGAAACAAATCCTGAATTGTGGGACAGTTGGAGCATTTGACAATGAAAGAAGGATATCGGTACATAATCTAGTTAAGAACCTTAGATGCCGGGCTTCTGTGTTAAATTAGGCAATCAGGTTCATGTTTGGCTCCTATCTCCTGATATGTTCATGTTGGGGAATGTGATAACCTAGGCGTCATAAGAACTCCATTATTAAAAATTGATTCCTCTTAAGTTCACAATGGAGGCTGTTTGTGTCATTGTACAGACAGAAATAATGTTTGCTCACTCAGCTGAAAACTTTTTCAAATCATAATTCTCGTTATTTAAGGGAAACCGTGGTAATTCGACTTCAAATGGTACCTTGAAATGCGATCCTGGGCAACCTCTGTTAAATGATTTTGTTACTTATCTATGCTTCCTGCTTATATTCTATGTTAACATCGAAACTAAATATGTGAATTTTATGCTGCCTTTCTCCTAGAACAGAAAATCTAGTCGAAGATGTCTTGACGGATTTTGATGTTCAGATGCATGTTCCCTACGTGATGTACCGTAATGCTGCTGATGAAATCATTGGCATTTGGTTCTATAACCCTCAGGAATGTGAAGAAGTTGCACATCTTATTAGTAGGTAATTATTTAATCTGTTCCTTTTAATCCCATCCACATTGGTGTCATCAGTCATCCATCTTGTTTAGCAGATGCTCACAATTATGGAATTACATCCTTGACTAATCTCAAATTCTTGTCGCTTAAGTGCCAATATTGGCATCTTTTACGCTGAATTTGATTAAAAAAATATTTATTAGTATGTCAACTAATCTCACAATTGTGCGTGTGGGCATCTTTTCCGATATTTAATTTACTAAAATACTAAATAACAAATTGCTGTATGCTGGTACTGGATTATGTTACCATTCACTACATTGTGTACAAAAGCCTCAGTTTGTCAAGCTTCTCACCCTAAGATATAAGTGTTTACCATTCACTACATTGTGTACAAAAGCCTCAGTTTGTCAAGTTTCTCAACCCTAAGATATAAGTGTGTAACCAATATATCCTGAGTCCTGACTAGTACTAGCTGTGGAAGCCACTTTTGAATTGTAGTTCTTTATTTGCACCGACTTGATGTTACAGTGTTAAAGGGGAGGGCAAGACAAGATTTTGCAAGTATTATATGCTTTTATTTATTGTACTGATTAGCCTCACATTCAATGTACAGGATACGGGATGCATATGCTAGGGTGTCTCCCAAGGCAAATCTTTCTTCCAAAAGGTATAACAAGTTTTCATGCATTCCCGTTTTCACTGGAAATAAGGCTGTTTGTGAAGATTCTGAAGGCAGGAGTTGATATTGATTACTTGTTATATACCTTTTGTGTGTCCATTTCCTTTTACTAATCATTTCTAGCTTCATCCTCAATATTTTCATTTCACATATGGCCATTGCTAAAAAGTTAGGTTGCTATTTCAGTCATTTTTATCATGCTAACTGTAATTTCCTCTTTCAGGGAGTAATGATTATTGCAATAAATGACTGTAGTCCTGTACAAAAGTAGCAAAATAGTTTTGGCCTGAGAGCCTTTTTAGACCACGAGGTTTAAAAAATTGTGCAAATCTGTCAATGTTTAATGTGAACGTTTTTATTATATTTTTTAAGGAGGGGGGGGGGGGGGGGGGGTAAACATTGAAATGTTCTAATGCATTATTGGAAAACAAAGATAAAGTACAATGTGATGTTTTGTTGAATTGACCCCCTTGAACTCTGAATATCACCACCTACAGTTGGTGAGCTTTGTTGTTATGCTGAATCTCTCTTATTATGCCTATTACAGTGTATATGAAGGACTGGAAGCAGCATCTGGGTCATCTGCTCTACCTGCAGCTGAAGATAATCTAGAACAACCGACATCACCTAGCATGGTATCAGATGATGTTGAAGAGTTCTTGCTAACCCCTTCAAAGGTAAGGAAACTTCCTTCTATCCATAGCTGCAATTCTTTTTCTTGAATATTCGTAGCTGTAATTTATTATTTTAAATGTTGTTATGTTTATTATGATCATCTGCAATCATGGCTAACCATTACATGAATTTCCTCAAACAGGTAGCCGCATGTGTAGACACAATTGGTGGAACAGGCGCAGTACAGCCAAACAAATCTTTCAGTACTATTCCTTCTTCTAGTCATGAATTGCATAATGCCAGTGCATCGCAGGCTTCTGCCTTGCACAATCTGTTTCCTTCACGAACTTCATCAGTTACCCTGCGGCCCTTTGATGCTCATAGACCACATAGCTCTGCCACCACCCAATCTGCAAGTCTTTCAAATGTAAAGCCACAACTCCTTGCACCCATGGCATCTATGCCGTCAACAATAGCTGATGCTTCTTGTTCACTGTCTACCGTTCCTCCACTTCTTCCTCCCTTTGCCGATCATCAACCACAAGTTGCTCCCTTTCTCCATTCCTTTCCACTACACACTGCACCCCCCAATCCACCTTATGGCACGCCCTTGCTTCAACCATTCCCGCCGCCTAATCCATTGCCATTGCTTACCCCATCAGCATCTTATAGCCAGGTGATAACAAGAGAGCAAGTTGGGGCTGCACTGCTGAGGCTTGCACAGGTATTCACTTGGATTCTGCTCATTGCCATTTTATTTGAGAGAGTTTGCAGTTAACTGAAGCTTGTTGATTCTGCAAGCATTGTTAGATGTATAGCCTTGCAGGACGGATAAATATTGTATTTTTCTCAAACATGTCTCTAGCAGAATTTCCATCTTCATTGTGAAACTTTTGCTGAGACAGCTGTTTCTTTTGGCAGAATGATAATTTCATCGATATGGTCTACCGGGAGATGGTTAAGAGACCATACCCTTGATTCCTTGAAGACATGGTTTTGTCACTGTGTTTGCGCAGCCAAATAGGTGTCTCATGTGTTGCCTTTTGTCAAGTCTGTTCACAGGTCTGTGAAATGTAGGAGTTTTAACAACGCAGTTCGAGTTGTAGGCTGATATATGAAATGCAGCGGCCGAGGATGTTTCAACAACATATTTTTGTACTTTGAGCTGTAATCTGAGCCGTTCTGAACGCATGGCGATGTTCTATAACATACAGGTTGCCCAGTTGCGCCCTACGTCGTAGACGAACTTATGTTCTAGTACCTTGAATAATTGTGAATATACTTTTGCAAAACAGAATGCCGAATGAGAAGCTGTCTGTTAAGCGGTTCAACTGTTTCGCGAAATGTAATAGTTACAAATGCATGGAATGGTCTGACGAGCAAGTACATTTTTACGACTCCGCTCTTTGTGAAATGTATATGCACAGAATGGTCTGACGAGCGTAGCATCCGTTCGCGTCCCAGGCTGCGTTTGTCGGCCACTTCGTCCGTTGTGCTCGCTGGACGCTGACGATCTTCAGGGTGAGCTCCTCTTCTGCTAGATTGATGACCATTACATATCAGGATCTTTTAGATTATAATCAAATCAGGACTTTGCACTTTATAATATTGACTGACGTTCCATTTAGATCATACTAGTTCCCAAGATTGAACATTTACTGAAATGTGCTCTCACATTATCAGATAGACCAGAGGATGACCTTGGATGGGGTGTGAGCTTGCGGAGAGGCACTGAGGCCAAACCGCAACTTTTCCATCTCAAAAGGAATGCCGCATCCCGTGTGGCCTTGTATCATGTTCAACGTGGATGGTAGGAGATGAACAACTGGCCTTGTGTATCACTGGAGTTGGAGTCGGTCCTTGTGATTCTGGTGTAGGGATGTTTTCTGGATCGGAGAATGTAGGAGGATTTGTTTGCATCATGTCGGCGAAAAACAATTGAGTTATTGGCTCATGATGATTTGCAGTGATTACATTAAAAGTGCTTCACGTTGTCTGTTTAACGGATTCAGAGAGTTGCAATGTTCACGTCCCAGTTTTATGCGACGGTAAATGTATAGCTAGGAGGAGCTTGAGGCGTGTTTGCTCAGGTAGTCGATCGCCACGGCGGCGTGGAAGGCAGCCCCGATGGGGAGCGCGCCCTCGTCGATCACGACGTGCGGCGAGTGCAGGTGATGGGCCTTCCCCGTCCCGGCCTTGCTGATGACCCCGACGTCGAAGAATGCCGCCGGAATCTTCTCCGCGTAGAAGCCGAAATCCTCGGCCGCCATGAACTGGGGGCACAGCCTGACGTTGGCCTCTCCGAGCATGCCCTCCGCGACGGCCTTGGCGTGGGCGTACATGGCTTCGTCGTTGACGGTGGCCGGGTACGGCCGGAGCTCCTCCTCCATGAAGTCGACGGCCGCCGTGCAGCGGCCCACGGCGGCCTGCCCTTGGATCACCTCTCTGATCCTCGTCCTGAGGTAGGAGAGGCCTTCGTTTGTCATGCTCCTGAACGTGCCCCCCAGGATCACGGACTCCGGGATGACATTGAAAGCTTCGCCGCCTCCTTTGATGAAGCTCACGGACACCACCTGCAAGCAAGACGATGATGATTGATGAGTTGGTGTGGTGCAGATGCTTTATCAGGGCAGGCATTACATGTACATGCTGACGTGATGATCTGCACACACCGCGGCCTGTAAGGGATCGATCTCGCGAGCGACGAGCTGCTGAAGGCTGAGCACGGCGGAGGAAGCCGCGACGATGGGGTCCACGACGAGCTGGGGCCCCGCCGCGTGGCCGCCTTTCCCGGTGATGGTCGCCGTGAACCGAGCTGATCCGGCGAGGAACGGACCTGGCCTGGAGCCGACGGTGCCCACCGGCAGAGCCGTGTCGACGTGCAAGCCGAAGATGGCCTGCACGTCGTCCAGGACGCCTTCCTTGAGCACATGGTACCCGCCGGCGTGGCCCTCCTCGGCCGGCTGGAAGTATAGGTGGCCAACTGGGCCGAGCCCGTTGGGCCAGCACGGGCACGGCCCGAGAACGGCCCGGCCTGTGGCCGTTCGGGCTTGTGCCGTGCCCGTGCCAAGCACCGGGCTGTGCCTGGGCCGGCGAAGCGGCCCGCGGCACTAGCACGGGCCCGGCCCGGTTAGTGGGCCGGCATGTTTGCGGCCCGTTTAAGCGCCGCTCCGCTTCCTCTTCTCCCTCGCGTCGCCGCTCTCTCGCTCCGCTCCCTCTTCTCCGTCACGCCGCCGCTGTCTCTCTCGCGCCGCTCCTCTCCCGCGCCGCCGCCGCCGCAGCGCTGCTCCGCCCCTCCCGGCCGCCGCCGCAGCGCTGCTCCCCCGGCCGCCGCCGATCGAGCCTCCTCTCTCCTCCGGTCCTCCCTCCATCCCTTCCTCAGCGACATCGACGGCCGGAGCCGAGACGGCGCAGCACGCGGGTCTGCATCCCCTCGACGGCTCGACCTCAGCTCACTCGCCTCCGTCTGCGCCTTCGCCGACCGCTTCCACCGTCACCCCTGGCTGCCGCCGTCGCCGGTCGTCCGCCGCCCCGCCCAGACCGCTGCGCCGCTCGGCCCGGCGTGCCCAACGGCACGGCACGGCGACGCAGCCGTGCCCCTGCGTGCCCGTGCCGGCCGTGCTCGGGCCGTGCCCGTGCCGTGCGGCCCGGTTGGCCACCTATAGCTGGAAGACTAGCTTCACTGTACCCTACGGACAGAATCGATAAACAGCTACGCAAGTCAACAATTTTCAGAACCAACATGGACGCGAAAGCCAGAGGGCATGGAACATGGAAAGATTCGCGTTATCAGGTCAAAGCTTTGCATTGCCTGAATCCTATTTTAACACCTGAATCTGCTGCACGTGCAATGGTCCAAACATCTCAAGTCAAACAGGGAAAGCTCATGAAGGGCGTGCGAGAGCATCTTTGCTCTAGCTGGAACCAGCTACAAGGATGGACTTCTCATCAGTCGTCAGCTTGAAAATTAAGCAACTTGAGTTTTAAGCATGTCGTGCTAGTATCTAGGAAAAACTTATGGAGTCTGCTTCTTTGCACTTTGTGCTATGTATTCTTGGGACTGCAACATTAAGTACGGCAATAATGTAGTAGAATAATAAGACTATCGGGCCTTCACCTTGAGATCGTTTCTCCTGGACTGAAGCAGCCTAGCAGCTCCGAGAAGCATTGCTACATGTGCATCAAGGCCACAGGCGTGCATCTTCCCTTCTTCCTTGCTCTTGAACTCCCATTCGACCATTTCCTGCCAATGGAGCACGTACATGGTGAATGCCAAATCCAGTCATCGAAAATCTTCGATCAACAGCAATAGGATTTCATGGTGCTAATGCTGCAGCTCCAGCAATTGCGTGTCGTGTGCTGTCAACGCCATGCGTGATCGGTTCCTTTCCTCTGTGTTCGCGTCCACTGCTACCAACTACCGGCATGGATGGATCATCCAGGGGGTTTGAATTATATTAATGTTGGTTCAGTTCTATCTTCTATGATGCGACAGGTGAAGCAGCACACTCATTGAAAAGGTTTTGGTCCGCAAGAATTGATAACAAAGACAAGCAAGAGCGTACTAGTGACGTTGACATGGAGTATCGGTGGTAGAAACAAACAAAACGAACTGTGCATTACTTCGCGACTTCAAGAGAAGACGAAAGCTCTTTTCTTTTTTCTTTTTGGTTCCTTCACGATACTGACTTGCAAACCATAAATTGATGAAAAGCAAGGCGCAGCGGTCACGAACCTGGATGGGGAGCGCGTCCATGTCTGCCCGGAGCGCGAACACCGGCCCCGCGCCGGCGCTCCCGGGGCCGGCGATGGTGGCGACGACGCCCGTCCGCGCGACGGGCCAGGCGTAGGCGACGCCGAGCGCGTCGAGCTCCGGGTGCTGGTGGATTCGGAGGCGCACGCCGAGTTGCCACTCCGCGAACCCCGGCGCGCGCGCCGCGTCCAGGAGCTCCCGCGCGAGCGCTGCTGCCGCCGCCATCGGACAGGTCGAAGCAGCAGCAGGAGACGGCCGGCGGCGCTGGCTGACTGCTGGTGTTGGTTATGAATTATGATCCGGCGGAGGTGATCGGCGTGGCGACCGAGGTGGCGCTCTCCCAACTCACAAGCTGAGTGCAGGCGTGGGGCACGTTTCCAAGAACAAGAACAAACCCCGTGGTTTTAGCATCCTGTGGCGGTGTACGCTCTCGATGGGAATTGGGAAGGAAGAACCCACCACCAACACCGTTGACTGCGCATCGTATTTTGTTGTGTGTACAGCCCATCAAACTGCAGAGGCCGAGAAACAAACGGCCTTTTTGGAGCCCATATTCTGCTAGAAAAAAGGAAAAACAATAGAAATAGAAATACAGAGGGGTCCAATGACACGTTCGCTTTAAAAGTCTCCTCCAGCTTTCCTAACCGTAAGAAAGAAGAAGATCAGAAAGATTTTAATACTGGTCACTGTTTTTTTCTTCTCGAAAGAAGTTACTCCTCTTGAAATGCTTGAACAGTTATTCCAGGGCAGGCTATGGCGAGGCGTGTTTGTTGAGGTACTCGATGGCCACGGCGGCGTGGAAGGCGGCTCCGATGGGGAGCGCGCCCTCGTCGAACACGACGTGCGGCGAGTGCACGTGGTGGATCTTCCCCGCATTCTCCTTTCTGACGCCGATGCCGAAGAAGGCGGCCGGGATCCTCTCCGCGTAGAAGCCGAAGTCCTCCGCCGCCATGATCTGGGGGCGCAGCTTGACGTTGGCCTCGCCGAGCAAACTCTCCGCCACCGCCTTGGCGTGGGCGTACATAGCCTCGTCGTTCACGGTGGCCGGGTACGGCCGGAGCTCCTCCTCCATGAAGTCGACGGCCGCCGTGCAGCGGCCCACGGCGGCCTGCCCTTGGATCACCTCTCTGATCCTCGTCTTGAGGTAGGAGAGGCCTTCGGTCGTCATGCTCCTGAACGTGCCACCCAGGGTCACGGACTCAGGAATGACATTGAAAGCTTCGCCGCCGCCTCTGATGAAGGTCACCGAGACTACCTGCGAGCAACAAGATCGACCCTCCATTACCAAGGCATTATCAGATCACCTACATTTACACTGGATCGATCTGAAAATTCATTCTGAACGTACAGCGCCCTGAAGCGGATCGGTCTCGCGAGCGACGAGCTGCTGAAGGCTGAGCACGGCGGAGGAAGCCGCGACGATGGGATCGACGACGAGCTGGGGCCCCGCCGCGTGCCCGCCTTTCCCGGTGATG
Organism: Panicum virgatum; assembly: GCF_016808335.1. Taxonomy (NCBI): domain Eukaryota; kingdom Viridiplantae; phylum Streptophyta; class Magnoliopsida; order Poales; family Poaceae; genus Panicum; species Panicum virgatum. Next base: position 1,533,756 of record NC_053144.1, read on the forward strand.
GTCACCTTGAACCGGGCTGATCCGGCGAGGAACGGCCCTGGCCTGGAGCCGACGGTGCCCACCGGCAGGGATGTCTCCACGTGCATGCCGAAGATGGCCTGCACGTCGTCCAGGACGCCTTCCTTGAGCACATGGTACCCGCCGGCGTGGCCCTCCTCGGCCGGCTGGAAGACAAGCTTTACTGTGCCCTGCGGGTGATGTCGACAAGGGTAATTTTTTCATCCCGGCAACTGATGATTTACTGGAACAATTTGTTGATCTCTGTAACTTTTTAAACGACAAATAACTGTTCATTTCACAACACTTAAACCTGCTGCAAATTAAAGCTGACACGGCATTCAGGTACTACTTGTTGAAGCTCCCATCAGTTTGAAAAACACTCATCCGAGCAGTCAGATAATGAGTTATAACATTTAGGGACAGATGGCTACCAAAGTACCAACGGACATGCTCATAAATTTGCCAGGAAAGCATATTCCATTGTTGGGACCATCTAAAGGAACGAAATTCTCATCAATTGATAGTCAAATTTGAACATATGAAATTTTAGTACGTCAGTTTGATGCAGTTGAATTATCTTGCAATTGAGTTTGGAAACTGCACTAACGAATTCTATTTTTTTTCTGATAAAGGCGAGCCTGAAGGAAGAGGAAGAGTGGTCCAAGGATACCTTCAAATCATTCTTGCGCGACTGAAGCAGTCTAGCAGCTCCAAGTAGCGTTGCCACATGAACATCATGCCCACAAGCGTGCATCTTCCCATCTTCCTTGCTCTTGAACTCCCATTCTACCATTTCCTGCCAATGAAGCACATGGCAAACGGGAAGTCAGTAACATGCAGCACCAGAAGCAGAGAAGCTCTTCGCAAAAAAAAGAAGCAGAGAAGCTGACACCATCCAGTATTACTTTTTTGTTGCCTTTTTTTTAGCCAGTGTTTTTTTCTGTCGTTTCCTTAAGATAATTGATGCTGTCTAGTGATACTGAAGCTTCAGCGTATCACTCGAAGATTTGAAGCGTATTCAATCATATCGGTTTTATGACGCGACAAGCGAAGCAATTAACAATGGATGTTTTGTATAGTTGGTGATCACTATCAAGCTTAGTTGACGGATAGCACAAGGATCGTTATTTTTGGACCATAGATAGAAGAGTGGTGATGACGTTGACAAATGACAAGCATGGGATATTAGCATGTCTAGGACGTAGGAGCAAACAAGATACTGGCTAGTTGTTGCAATTTCTTTTTTTTCAATGAAATAATACATTTTTTATATCCACAGTACTGGCTCGTTGCACAAATTTTAAACCGCAAAAATACAGGTTGGAATATTCGATCGAACCATCGCGAAGATGTATGGATCGGGAGCATTGACCAATCACGAGGGCGGGGGCGAGGGCGAGGCGCGCGCACCTGGATGGGGAGCGCGTCCATGTCGGCGCGGAGCGCGAACACGGGCCCCGAGGCCGCGGCAGCGGGGCCGGCGATGGTGGCGACGACGCCCGTCCTTGCGACGGGCCAGGCGTACGGGACGCCGAGCGCGTCGAGCTCGGCGCGCACGAGCGCGCTGGTGCGGTGCTCCTGGAAGGCGAGCTCTGGGTGCTGGTGGATTCGGCGGCGCACGCCGAGCTGCCACTCCGCGAACCCCGGCGCGCGCGCAGCGTCCAGGAGCTCCCGCGCCAGCGCCGCTGCCGCTGCCGATGCCATCGACGTCGTCCCGCGGCCGGCTGCGCCTGGACGAGCAGGTCGAGACGCGCGAACGAGGATGATCGAGCAGGACGATGACGAGGAGGAGGAAGCAAAGATTAGAGGTAAGAGCTCTGCTCTGGCGGACGAGGGATGCCGAGTGCCTACTTGGGAAGTGTCGGCGCGGCTCTGGTGGCCTTGTTTGCTTCCGCTTGGAATCCTTGTCGGTTTTGATCCGGTGGAAAGGGGAGGATCCCGCGTGCCGCCCGTGGTAAGTGGGGGCAGGGGCAGCCTCGGCCGGCTCGCATCGCAGATTCGCAGTACGTGACGGCACGCCGGTTCGGAGGTTGCGTTGGGCACAGGGCGGCGCACCGCCATTGTCGAGAAGTGAGCGCGGCATGGCATGGTTGTCTTGTCCTCCCGTCGTTCCCGGGGTGCGCCGTCTCTTCTCGCCTCGTCACTGTCATTGACAGCGGCGCGACACGACACGCGTATGTAGGAGAGCCATCGACGCGACGTGGTCGCCTTCCTTCTTTCCTTCGGGGATGGCAACCGGACGTACTCGTGGCTCTCTCTCTCTCTCTCTTCAAAATAATCATTTTGATCCCTCAATTTTATTACAAAGATCAAATTCATCTGTCAACTTTTAGACTGGTCAATATAATCCCTCGATTTTCATTTTCGACCATACGCTGATCCTTATGCTGATATTAGGCCCGCCCTGTTCATGGGTTGGTTTTCCCGGGTTTTGGTTTGTTTCCGGACCAACCCAAGGAAAATATACTGGTCCGGTGTGGGTTGGCTTGCATGGGCTGCCATCGGGTTGATTCATTTGTTGGCTTGGTCTGGTTTGACGGGTCCAGTGGCTCGGATTCGAATTCCAAGCCTATTCTGACAATTGCGTGCGCCCTTTGTGCTGATCCCACCACATCATACACGGCATCTGCTATTGGCTTAGCCCTGTTCATGGTCCGGTCTTCCAGGTTTCTGGTTTCTTTCCAAACCAGCCCAAGGGAATGTAGAGTAAGAAAGTGACGATTCAGATACAAGAGTCACGATTCAAAATTCTGAACATACAAATCAGCATATCGGTTTCCAGTGACAAAAAAACATTATAATTTCTACATAAATAATCCTTGTCATGTGAAAGCACAACATTGGAGTGCCATGTCTCTGTAGGAATGCAAGTTACATAAGTTTCAGAAAGTGAAACATTTCCTGCCCAAATGGAATACATAGTAGCATTTCAAGTAGCAACACGTGCCGGGCATGTAACTGTGCACAGCCACAGGATTCAAAAGACAAACACCTGACTATACCTGGAAACCATACATTACAACAAGGAGCTGCATTGTGATCAGAGTGCTAGTCCAATAGCAGCTACTAGCCCAAGATATAGAGATCAACCGAAGGAAATGTGAAGCCAAACAAACTGGCTTGCATCAAGCAACCTACAGGTGATCTATTCCCATCCATGAATCTGCCATCACAAGCACAAAAGCAAGATTCATTCATGAGGGAGGAAGAATTCATTGTTCTGGAGCCAACGCGGTCATGTGAACTTTTACTTATTAATTTTTCAGTCTCCATGTTGAGACCTGCAACACTCATGCACAAACTCTGATCTGTAGACCTATCTTAATTGCACTAGCCTTGCCAAATTGACATCCGGAACAAAACTGAGCAGACAAGATCATGAATAAACCACGTCGATTAAGCACCAAGATAGAACACAAGCTACTCATTGTAACAAAACACAAATTGCAGCAATTTTTCCTGGTAAGGATGCAACAAGTAACAGGTTAATTACACCCCGCAGAAAAGCATCTTCTTGATGGGGGCACGAACAGAAGCATCATATTTCTAAAGCACAAAATAGAAGCTGGAATCCTAACATTTGAGTGCCATGTCTCTGCAGGAACGCACCTTGTTAGAAATTGCTATCCTTCAAACTCAGTGAAATTTGAAACAAAAAAAGGCAAGTTACATAAGTTTGTTTTAAACATAATTGACGGCAAACAAAGCTACCAAGCTGCTATCCAGTATAACTTGAAATAACTATTACCAGCATTATTGCCAGCTGCAATTATTGTCAGTACAATACCCGACTACTTGACAAGTGAATCTGATAACACACATATATCTTATTTGCTGTCAAGACTTCGTTGCAATCTGAACAATTGGATACTGACCTGTCTTTTTCAGACAACACATACAATATGTTCAGTAAGGACGCAAGTCCATTTTAGCATGCATTTCAGGACTCGTAGCTGAGAAATTGTTGGATACAACAACAAATGGACTGATGTGGGATTTCATCATCACAAATAAAGAATGGATTGAATCTTGCACCCATTTCTTTCTTTGCAAACTAAATCTAATCTCAATCTGAGCTAGGGTTCATAGCTGAAAACAATCCATGACACAAGGAACATATATGAAAAGAGTAATGGACCTTGTTAGCAGAGGTCTCTATGGGAAGATGCGGTGGCGAGTCCACATCCATGTCTAAGGAGCCAGAACCATAGATGCAACAGCCACCTTCAATTCCCACGCTGCCTCGACCGCGAGCGCAGCCTCCACCTCGAGGCCTCGAGCGAGACCGTTGCGCGGCATTTTCGTCCCGGCCGCCGGGCGTCGCCGCCGTCCGGCGCAGACGCGCAGCAGCCGCCGCGGTCCGCCGCAGCCGCCGCGGTCCGCCGCAGCCGCCGTCCGCCCCCGCAGTTGGCCGCCGAAGCGCACCCGCCTTGTTTTTCCTTTGGATATATTGTTGTGTTGTGGTTTTGATGGGTCCGACCGGAAACCAAACCAGTCTGCCGCTTCCATCGTATGGTCACACTGGTCCGGCTCCAACCCACGCTAGAAACCGGGTGGACGGGTCCATCTGGGTTGGGCACGGGCTGGTATTCGGTTTTGCTAAACCGGTGAACAGGGCGCATTCCTAGTGTGAGTCTTATAGAAGTTTTATGCATATTAATTAGCATGCCAAGTAGGATTATTGATGAGATGGTATAGAATTTAAGAAGAAAGAAAATAAACTAATTTCATCTAGATGAAACTCTCTCTATACAAATATCAACACTCTATGAGTCTTGAAATTAAATGCAACATAGATTCTAGGAAACCACAATATGAAATTATGCATTAGGAGAGAGTTTCAAACATTGTTTCATAGTCTTCTTTCTTATGTGGCTATTTTTGGAAACGTTAACATGAAACTCTCCACTGAGATTAGCCTTATACGTCATAATAACATTAGATAGCAAAACATCTTTTTATCCTTGTCTTTTTCTTCCCTTTTTAATTTTCACTGTTCATGCGCCCACAATACAATGTGATGCATATATAAATAAAATTCTATATTCTAAATTTGTTCAACTTCTAACGTATTGATGTCAATGCCACTGTATTGATTTGCTGGCATTAGTTATATTTTTTTAATAGTAATAAACTGTTGAGGAATTTAAAAGGAAAATAAGATAAGGATAAAAATGACTTTTTACCAATGTAAAAAATATCGCGCTATAGCGTCGAAATAGCGCCGCTATAGCGGCTAGAAGCAGCTGCCGCAACAATATTGCACATTTTTGCGCTATGGGCGCTATCGCCGCTATAGCGCTCTATAGCGCCGCTAAAGGGATTAGCTTAGTGTTTCATATAGCGGCGCCCTATTTCCTGGTCCGTAGGTTGTGGCCCAAAACTAAAGCTTTACAGTTTTAATAATCTTTCTTATTACTTTATCAGTTTATCACTTTTCGAGACTTATGGGTTTATGGATGTTTGACTGTAATAATTGAGTGTATGACAGTATGAAACTTATGAGATATGTCGTTATGAAGTAATGAAGTATAATGCCATCATCTTACCCTGATGTTTGCTTATTATGTAAAAAATAGCGCGCTATAGCGTTGAAATAGCGCAGCTATAGCGTCCAGAAGCAGCTGGCGCTACTGCATATGATTGCCGCTATAGCTATAGCGACGCTATAGCATCCGCTATAGCTATAGCGCCTATAACGTTTTGGTGAGCCTCCCACTAAATTCTATAGTTCGCGATTTTAAACCTTACTTTTTACGTAAGTCTCATGTCATGGAATATAATATAGTAATAATATAGTACAAGGATAAAATTAATGAAAAATTAAAATTAAAAGATTATATTAACCTATCTAAAAATCGAGGGATGAAACTATCATAAAATTGAGCGACCCTCGTTCCCATGCGGAAAGCCCAGCTCGACCGGGCGAACAAAAAGCGGTTTTTTCTTTTTTATATTTAAAAAAAAATTAAAATTTCAAAAATATATGTCTGTTTTGAAATATTTCAAAAATATACCCTGGTCGCCCTCCCATAGGGCGACAGGCCCAAAGTGTAATTTTTTTTCTTCAAATTTGCAACGAAGTCCCTGGAGAAAAAAAAGGCCCTGTCGCCCCCCCCAACGGGCGACAGGGGCCTGTCGCCCGTTGGGGGGGCAACAGGGCCTTTTTTTTCAGGGACCTATTTTGAGCTATTCGAGCGTGTATTCGTCATCATCGTCGGCAAGATCTCAGCCGCTAACTCCTACCGCACGTAACTTGTCCTTCATTAAATCACGGGAAAAAATCGCAAGAACTTCCCTTATTTCACGAGCATTATGGAACCCACAAACATAATAAGTTCACATCAATAATATCTATAGAAACAAATGACAAGTAACCTACCACAATCATAAACATCGGATACAAATAAACGGTCCACAGCTATCTCATTACAAATAAACATCAGAGATACAAACATCAGATACATCTAACCACCCCTAGGGCGTCGGACCCTCTTAGCCCTCTGCTGGGCACGGACATGGCCCTTGGAGTAGGTGAAAACATCCGGAGACCTCACCTGTCGCTCAGGACGCGCAAGGGGCTGCGGTGTCTGCTGCTGAGAGATCCCAAGTGGTGCTCCTCCTAGCTGTGAATACCAGATAATGTCCTCGGGCGTCAGCATGTCGAGCTCCGAAACAAACTCAGGATATGCGCGTCTAACCCGCGCATGTGCCCAGGACCTCTGCATTCCGAATAAGTAAAATTAAAATTACGCTAATACATCATGTAACAATGAATAACAAAATTAGATTTGTTGCGAACGTACCTGACGCCAGATCCAGATAGTTCCCATAGTGGGCCTCTCGTCCTCCTCGTCGCCGTACATGCCTCCGTGGTAAGGCTCGTGGCTGACAAAGGGCCGACCAACGGCTAGCCTCTCGTACGACCAAAGCTGTAGCAGTAGTGGGCACCCTGACAGGATAACGTTCCCATGTGTCTTCATGCAGCCGTCACAGAGTCCACGGTAAGTGGCTGCAAGATAATACATAAGTGAGTCACAGAGTCCACGTTACAGAGTCACAGCCGTCATGCAGCCATCTGTCAACGAGCGCCATCAGGAGGGATCGGTCGAGCTGAATAGGCCCAACCTCGACAAGACGGCTCAGAGTCAGTAGGCCGGCCTCACGTAACCTGCAAAAAAACAAAAAATGTCGAAACAAAGCAATACCGACGAATACATAAGTGATAAACAATAATATTTCATTACATACCGGTCACACCAATCGTGGTGTATAGAGATCGCCTCGCCGGGTGGACGAGGACGTAGCACCTCTAGGGCTCGGTGCTCAACAGCTGCAAAGTAAGACTTGTGGCTCGAGTCGATCACTGGGTCTAGCAAGGAGTCTATCTCCATACCTGCATTCAAAAATATATGAGAACACATAGGTAAATATATATTTCATACAAACTGGACATATAAATACAATAATACTTCATTACATACCTGCCATATTTCATTACTACATATTACAAATAATGGAATACAATTGTGGATCATGACACCGAATGCCTTCCCCGAGCAATTCTCGCCGATGCTCGTCTGAACGTAGGAGGTGCTCCATCTCTGGGATTTCCGGAAGGACCGACGTCAGCAGCATCGTGAAGTGCATTCTGAGGACACTTCTTGTAGTTGTGACTCAATGATCCACATTGGCTGCAACGCTTTTGTGCCTTACTTGTTTCCGACTCGTCCATACCATTCCGAATACGACGTGTCTGACGGCGGCCTTTGCCTTTCTTAGTGGCTAGATCAGGAATAAACATCTTATTCTCATTATCCTGAGTGAAAGGCCCCACAATTCCAATCCCGTATACCTCATGTCCTCATGTGGATACAGCTGCTTCCTTGCTGAAGTACGGTGAAACAAATAGTCCTGGCTGTAACGCAGACTCTGCACATGCCGCAATGAGATGGGAGCATGGCATATGCAATAACTTAGGTTTCATGCAGGAGCAGAATGCTTTGCCATCAACTGTAATCAAACTCTCATGTACCACTCTATCTCTACGGATACCACGGCCACTTCTATCCTTGCATAGAACCTCAAATCTATGCTCCATTGTACCTGTGGATATGACGCGGTGCAGTTTGCCCTTTTCAATCTTCTCTTGCATATATTGTGTCACTCTTTTGCAAAACTGAATTTGGGGGTTGCTGATGTTTATGCTTGCAGCCGTGTAACGCTCTCTGAAATACTTCATGCACCCATACATGATGAACTCAACAATTTCCACAAGTGGAAAGGCACGACAAGAACGCATAACCATATTGAAACCCTCTGCATGGTTCGTTGTCTGAATACCATACCGTATTCCATTGGTATCATAAAGAAATGACCATTTCTCCTTAGGTGCACCTCGAATCCAGTGTGAAAATGGCTTCTCAATTGAATCCCTAGCCTCTGCAGCCTGACTCGTGCCTGCTCCTGATGCCTTTACCTTCACTAGCTCTGCAGTCAACTGATCAAGCATCTGCCATAATGCATTGAATTTTCCCTGTTGATTTTGGGTGCACAACCTCTTAAACAGGTTCTTAAGATCCTTGTTCTTGAAGTGTTCATAGAAGTTTGCACCCATATGCCTAATGCACCATCTGTTTTGGACATCAGGCCATAATGGAGGCGTTGTCGCAGTTCCACGTTGCAATTTTAGTATTGATTGCAGGATACCTGCATGCCTATCACTAATAAGGCACACATCTGGACGTGCAGCAACAACATGATTCTTCACTCGTTCAAGGAACCAATACCAACTGTCTATGTTCTCATTTTCAACAAATGCAAATGCGAGCGGAACAATTTGGTTGTTGCAATCTACACCGATTGCGGTGAGTATCTGACCTTTATACCTTCCAGTCAAAAATGTGCCATCAATGCAGATCACCGGAAGACAAAACTGAAATGCTCTAACAGAAGCACCTATGCAAAAGAAGGCTCGTTGCATAATTCTTTGTCCCCTAGTCACGGCTGGTACAAGGTATGTGTCATAAAAGCTTCCAGGATTTCTAGCAGCAACCTGGAATAACATACGAGGTAGATTATCATATGATGCCTCGTATGTGCCGAACCGCATCTCGAACACCCTTTGTTTAGCACGTCATGCCTTCAAATAACTGATGGTGTACTGGTAAGTCTGCTCAATGTGTCGAACAATCATTTTTGGCTCATAATTTAGGTTGTCCATAATAAACCCATACATTTGCTTTGCAACAAAGTCGCATGATATATTGCGATGCGAGGGAAGAACTTCTGACAGCAAACAAGTGCACTTTGTGACAATGGAACATTTCCAGTTTGACTTCCATTTTCCCTTGAATGCATGTACTCGCCATGGACATCCAGCATTCACACACTTCACCTCATATTCTTTACTGACAGACTTTACGACTCTGAATTCTCGTTTCAATGAGATTGCCCATAGTCTCACAGCATCTTTTACGGCTTCAATGTTTGGATATGTTGCATCTTGCACTACCTCATTCTCTCTGTACTCCCACTCCTGATTTCGTACATCTTCTGCGACATGACTGCCAAAACCATGCTCTTTTCACTCTTTTGGCAATGAGTACTGCTCGTCATCAGATGAGTCCTCATATTCTTCCATCTCTATTGCGGTTTGGTCTTCTGCCTCCATCTCGTCCACAATGCTATGTATCCTCTCTCCCTCATCAGCAAGACCCTGTGGTCCCATATTTTGGTTTTCTGTCTCTTCTGACTCATCTTGCTCAACATAATTGGTCTCTCTTCGAATACTCGGAGTTCCTTGATCTGCACAATGTTGGATTTCATTTTGCGCCTTCTCCCGGATTTGAACAAGAATGGCCAGAGGCCACCCACGCTCTAGAGCTGCTTGCATGTACTTCTGCCAGTCATCAGTGCTGTGTATCATCATTAATTCCCATAATTCACTTTCTATCTCCCAATTAACAAGAGACTGGACAGTGATCACATGTGTCAACGGATCAACATGGAACCCACGCTGCAGCCACTTACATATGGAACCAAAACTCCTTTCCAGAGGTTTATCTATGCCGCTAGATGTGCGCTTAAAGGCAGAAAGATCTACTCCATTTGGCCCATACATAACATTGTATTCACCATAAAATACTTGAAACTGCATCTTGCTCGACATATCTGTATATCACATAATACTTATCGAGTTATACTCTTTACTTCACTACCTTATTCAATAATCTGTAGAAACTAAGTATGAAATTCAACTACAACGTATAAGTATTCATAACAACGTGATGACACTCAAATTCTATACTGCATATGCAAAATTCTATTCTAAATCATAATTAATTTATAAACACGTCTCTAATTGTACTGCAATTGTAATAATAAATGCGTAGTACTAATTTTCTAAACTAATTTACTACTACGTAACTACAAACCAAAGTATCATTGAACTTCTACTTAAATGATTCTACTATAGCACTAATTAAATTAAATTACTCATATTAAAATACGTAGTACTTAAATATAACAATATTTAAACTAAATGTACTAACCTGCAGATCACAAGTGCTGAATCCGGCAGGGCTTCGCCGCTTTCCTTCTCCTCACTCATCTCTTTTTTTCTGGATTTTTTGTGGAATTTTCGGGCTCAAATGAGGAGGGAAGGGGAGGGCTGGACCTTTTATAGGGGGTACCCCCGGTCGCCCGCGGGGGGGGGGGGGGGCGACAGGCCCCTGCTACCCCCGTGGGCCGGGCCCAGAGGCGGTCGCCCGTGGGCTGGGCGACAGGCCCCTGTCGCCCCCGTGGGCCGGGCCCAGAGGCGGTCGCCCGTGGGCTGGGCGACAGGCCCCTGTCGCCCCCCCAACGGGCGACTGGGCCCTTTTTTTTCCTCCAGGGACTTCGTTGCAAATTTGAAAAAAAATTACACTTTGGGCTTGTCACCCTATGGGTGGCCGACCGGGGTATATTTTTGAAATATTTCAAAATGGACATATATTTTTGAAATTTTAATTTTTTTTTAAATATAAAAAAAAACCGCGAACAAAAACGCAAAGATGGTAGAAGCAGCCCACAGGCCACAGCCCAGTGAGATCAGATGACTGCGCAGCGCACGAGAGAGGAATGGGGGAAAAAAAAAATCCTCCGAGGCATTATCTCAGGAAAAAAGATTTCTCCAAGGCGAGCGCACGAATATTTCGACGTCGTCTTCTCCACGACTCGCCTAGAAGTGGAGGAAAAACCAAGGGAGGAGTCGCGGCAGTCAAAGAGCGGAGGGCAAGCTGGGATTCATTCATTCATTGGAGCTATCACGAAATCGGAAGAACCCTACTCCCCTCGATCCCTGCTCCGCGTCGGTTTCCTCCCCAATTCGCATCCGCGCCGTGAGATGAGACGGTGAGATCGATACCCCCCCTTTCCTTGACTGGTTACGATTATTTTGTGATTCCCTTCATTCCTGGGCCGTAGGTTCTCTGAGTAAATATCATACGGAACCGGTAGATTCGTTGCATTATTGCTCCTCAATGATCTGGCACGCGCTGCAGATAGGATTTTCAGGCCGTTTCTTGCTGATTTAATAGTTTCCCCTTTTTTTCATGCTTTTTAGGACCTCTTGTCATGGGTCCTGTGGACATGTTCGTTGCTGGAGTCGGGGCATATTTTGATCATAACGGAAAATCACAACCTCAATTATGATAATTTCAAGTAGTAACGCTAATTTACACCCAGTATGTTATCAGAGAGTGGGGTTATCTAATAAGTACTTTTCTACTGGTTGTTTCAGTGATTTACTAGAGAAGATCAACCTGTTCTTTTTGGTTGATACCCTGATAGGATCAGAAGTGATCTTGGGAGGCATATATAGTAGGCATTCATAGTAACACTCTGTGCTCTTAGCCTCAGTAAAGATCTTGTATCAACCTCCTAATGTAGATATTCGGATATCTCTAAAGACTTACTGTAGAGGTATGACATTATAACGTATCTCGAAAACTGGTAGCAGTAAACCGTAAAGTTGACTGGCCTTAAGATCTATTTTCTTTTTCATCAAGACCTGGTGTTTTTCTTTCAAGGGATCATTAATCTGGTGTTGAATTTATTTTAGTTAGCTAGCACAAAATCACTAATCAGATCACTATGGCATATATTTATAGGTTCTGTAATTGCTGATTGGCGTGATGAATTCGAGGCCAATAGTTCTTATCTTCCTCCTGCTCGTACTCATCATCACATCACAGTTTGAGTGGAAGCAACAAATTGGTGAGGCTGAGGCGAATCCAACAGCTACACGGAGGAGGCAGCAGGCACTTGAAAGGGAAGATGCTGTTAAAGAGAAAGTGAGCATCCTATATTTCTGTTAAATTGGTCATTTTCAATTAATTCTCAACATTTCCAATTTCACGCTTGGAAATGAGTATCCATTTCTAGCAGAAGCCACATATTTTATCTATAACATTTGTTGCATTGATGCTATTTTGTTACCAATTTATCATGTTCTGAATGTTAGTGCCTCCACAGTAACTGAGCTTTGAGCGGGGATATTAAAACCACCCACCATACTGTAGTATGCGAAGGCTGATTGAAATCTCGAGCTTTTCAGGTTTATTCTCCATTTTGTTTGAGTTGGTTATCTTGACAAACTTAATTTTTCTGGAATGGTAATTACGTCACTCCTTTATGTTTCTTAGCTGCTTACAGATTAGTTTTTGTGTAGATTCTAGTATAAAAGATTTAAAGTTGTAACTGAGTGAAATCTTTGTGAAGGGCTAAATATCTATGACCTGGGGGAATTGTAGGTCACGTCATTTATGTGTCTGTTGAAAACGATCCTTACTTCAGGAGTGCTTGTAGCTCAGCATGTACTATAATCCTTTAACTCCTATTCTTCACCTACTTATGAGTTATGGAAGTGGGCCCCAAGCTTTCATAGTTTCAATGGCTTGCAAGACTCCTTGCATGTCAAGTGTTTTTTTGTGGACTTCTCTTGTTATAATATTTTGCTCTCATACGATATATTTGGAGCATGGTGATTTAGTGGCCATTTTCTAGATGGTTTGATAACCTTGCAGTTACCTGAATGCCATGACTAAAGTTGTATTTACATCTTTGTTTTGCATAATTTTGCTGAAAATGCCTATGGTCTGTGACGATAGATGGTGTTGTTCAATGGCTTTATAGTTGTCAGATGAATGAAAAGAAAAACAATGGATGTTTAATTGTACAGTTCGATCATTTGAGCACTTCAAAAGGTGCCCACCTACCATCTTCATCATTTCCTTGCCACACTAGTAGCTGGCTATCAAGATTCCGGCACTGATAACCTTTTCGCAAGTCTTTTGTTATTAGGATGTTTCGCTGTTTTAGTATCAGTAGCTGTGATAGGCACTTTTCACTGCCAGTAGCTACTTGCTTATCTTTCTTGCATCCGTTGCTTTATATGGATTCGGAGTATCACAGCTTAAAAGATTACGTCTTATGTACAGATAATATTGGCACAAGAGAAGAACATTCAGCAACTTAACGAGCTTATCCAGAGCCTTCAACTTCAGCTGTTGCATTGCCGTGGCAGTAATAGTACTGCTCATACCACCTCAAGTCAGTCCACTGGCAACAACGAAGCGGAGGGACAGGAAATGATTGGTGATTGATAACCCATGTGTTGACATAGGTAGTTTGCTTCAGAGTACAACCAGGACAAGAACAGAAGCTTTTCATGCAATGGAAAACCCGTATCATCGCCATCTGGTCGGCCGTTAGTGAGTCACTGTTGATGTACTGGTATTGTGATCTTGACATTATCATCTTTCTTCTCCTTGCACTCCAGTTTGTACAAGGTTGTAGTATGTTGGTTTAGGTTGCTCTCCCGACAAAGATCTGAATGTGTGCCAGTCTCTATTTTTTTGTGATTGCTGATTATTTTACCCTCTCAATTAATATATGTGCTCCAATCTGTATATGGTGAATCATTTATTTATGATCTTAGTTTCATGCCCTGCATTTTTCCAGAGCTCTTGATTCTGTGCAAGTTGTAAGCTAAAATTTTCCTCAGCAATTTTTGTTCTTTGCCAACGTTGTACTCATACACTCCCTTTATCTTTCGTACCATGAACAGTGAAGGGGAGGATGCAAGAAAGAGATAAAGCTGCACTCTCCAACCCGAAGCAAGGGATTAAATTCCACTTTCCAGCAATGAAGAGATGCATGGGTGCCATTGCCAAGCATGCTTTGGCTGATTGTTTTCTTGATACGGTTATACTGCTTTGTAAATGCATGTGTACGACACCGTTGTGTGTGGTTTGAAACACAAGAATTTAACTCGCCTTTGATCATAATCGAACTGTTTCCTTCTAAATTTCTATGAAGTTTCCTCGTTTCAAAACAAGCCAAGTACACACCGAATGTTGCAACACACATGGCATTTGCAATACGAAGCAATGATCAGTCGAAACTCACACGAAGAAAAAGTAAGGAGAACCAAGCGAAATTAAAAAAAAGTCGATCGAAGTACAACCCATGCGATGTTTAGCGCGCGATTAGCAAACACTGAACGATGGATCGGATCAGCACCCCCTCTGCGATGACCGGAGCAACTCGCATGTGGTCTTCTGGAAGACGACTGCGGCGGCGTCCTGGCCGCCGGCGAGCTGCAGCTTGAGCGGGCACCTGGCCTCCAGCCTGCACCACGTGCTGTGCAGCTGGTACTTGACCTGCCCCGAGAGCGCCGCCTCGACGTCGAACACTCCCTTGCCGCTCTGCCTCCGGTACGCCTTGACGCCGGCGCTCCCGAGCATGACGCTCGCCTCGTCGGCGCCGCTGGCGATGCGGAACACGGCGGTCTTCCTGGCGGGCAGAACGTAGCCCGGCGCGGCGACGTCGACGCGGTCGAAGCGCTGGCCGTCGAAGAGGTAGTCGGCCTCGAGGGACCGGAAGGTGGCGCCCATGGCCCAGTTGGGGTTGCGCACGGCGAGCGTGAGCGTGAGGTTGTAGGAGATGGTGGTGGTCGGAGACGTCGCGGTAAGCGCGAAGCGAGCGAGCGAGGCGTCCTCGACCTCGAACCGGGGCTGGGCGGCGTGGCCGTAGCCGACGACGAGGACGATGATGACGGCGACCGCGGCGACGATGGCGAGGCCGATGCAGAAGCCGCACGCGAAGCGGCTGTACGAGCCGAAGCAGCCGCAGCACTCGCAGTCGTCGCACTCGCACATGGTGGATCGATCGAGATCGTCCGGGCGGCCGGGTGCACGTACACGACCAAGGTAGCTAGGCTAGCCGCTAGTGTTTGCCCGTGTGACGGTTACTATGGTCGTTGCCTGCAGGTTGTAGCTTGCCAGGCCCTGAGTATATAGGGCGCAGCCAGACGTGAAATGCAGAAGATGTCGAGCATTGTCATCGTTGTATGTGTAGCAGCTACGGCGTACTTGATCCATTTTTACTTGCTTCTTGAAATCAGGTATATCCGTATATGTAACAGAAAATAAGTTGCTAGTTACGTTCAAATCCATTTAGCAAAAACATATATTGGGAACGTCAGACTATAAAAATTTCAATCTGAGTCATCAGATCAACATCCAAAGGCACGGTAATTGGGTAATTTTACAATCTGGACCCACCCTTGGATTGGATAATCACACTTTTACAAATTCCCCCTCCCACCCCCTGCACCCCTCCCTTTAGATGTTAATCTGATGGTCCAGATTGAAGTTTTCATATTTTGCACGAAGAGATTGGTTTGCACATGATATGTGTGTGATCCAAACAGCCATTGCTAATAGCTACTTAGTCATCAAACTGAATTCGTGATCCAACCAAGAATTTGAATTATATTGTTTGTGTTTTTATAGGAAGGATACGATTTGAATTGTGTTTTGGTGTCCATTATCGGAGCATGTTTTGGAATCTCTTCTTCAGAGGAGCAAACCATGATTCTGGTTCTATGGCGATTCGACTTTAACATCCTCTTTTTTGGCACCATCGCTTGGCTTAGTTTGCTCCTCCACCTGAAGATGGCATTTTCATTCCCGGAAAAATAGTATTCCCTCCGTCCGAGTTTAAATGAACATATTAGGTGCAAACTAACTACTCCGTGCAAACTATAAAAACTTTAATCTGGATCATCATATCAACATATAAGCGGAGGGTGCAGGGGGTGGGAGGGGGAATTTGCAAAAGTGTGATTACACAATCCAACGGCGGGTCCAGATTGTAAAATTACCCAATCCCTCATGCC
This sequence comes from Panicum virgatum, assembly GCF_016808335.1. Lineage (NCBI taxonomy): Eukaryota > Viridiplantae > Streptophyta > Magnoliopsida > Poales > Poaceae > Panicum > Panicum virgatum. Next base: position 1,549,981 of record NC_053144.1, read on the forward strand.
CCTTGGATGTTGATCCGATGATCTAGATTGAAGTTTCCATAGTTTGCACGAAGAGATTGATTTGCACCTAATACATTGCCAAGTTTTAAACCAGGGATCTTACAGTTCATGCGAAATTACCATAATGCCCCTATAAATGTGTGAGCCATCTTTCCTGCACACGCAGGTTACAGTGCACATGCAAATAAAAAACCAAGTCTGACCAAAGAGAGATAGCACGTGGTAGCATACTTTCTCAACAAATGTGTGGCTATGAACAAACACAACACAATAAAAAAACAAAGGCCATCAAAGACCGGTGCAGAAACTTCTAGGAACTCTTTAGGCGCTTCCAAGAACTCTTTGGCGCCCAGTGTGCCTGGGATTCAAATTTTAACTCCCCGCCATTGCTCCCACTACAAAAGACTCCACCTGCTCGTGAGGCATCCACTTGCTCGAATTAGTCCAAACTCCTCGGCATAAATCGACTCCATCTTCCTTAGCCTACAATCATGCATGCGCTTGATTCTTTCAGTGCAACAAGCTTCAGGTCTTGCTGGTTTGCTCCTCTGAGGAAGAGATTCTGAGACAGCGGCCAGTCATCCAGTTCAAATCCTTTTCTTGTCCATTTCGTCAGTTTGGTGCGTGGTTGCGACTTGGACACGGAAAAGAAAATGCTGCGAAGTTGAGCCGCTACTGACGAACGCCGTGAGAGTGAGATCAATCACGTACTTCCTCCGTCCCAGAATATAAATATTTGTTGACTTTTACTGATCACGTTTGACCATTCGTCTTATTTAAAAAATTTATAAAAATATAAAAAATAATTATGATATACTTAAAATATATACGATGATAAAACGTGTCATAACAAAATAAATAATATTTTTATAAATTTTTCGAATAAAACGAATAGTTAAACGTGAATTACGAAAGTCGATAAATATTTATATTTTAGGACGGAGGGAGTACATTGCCTGCGGCGACCTGCCGTAAATGAAACATACATCTCCGAAAGTTGCGTCAAAACAACGCGGCGACATCCGTCCGTCCTCGTCAGCTTGCTACTCGATCACTGCTACGCGCAAAACAACGCGTGGGCCGGGCATCCGCCTGCCTGGAAGTTGCGTGGATGGGACGGAGAACAAGAACATCTCCGAATGCTACCTTGTGCTGGCCGTCTTCGCCAGGATGCTGGCCGGCCGGTTCTCCTTTCCAGCACTACTGCTCCTGATTCCTGACGACGACGGCGAACCGGCCGGGCTGCGTATTTTTTTTTTGAATTGATGAAGAGAAAGAAAAGACCCTGGCGAACCGTGTCTCAAAAATAAAAGGTCTGCAGCTGCTTGTCGAGCAAAGCCAATCCAGTAGTAATCCATATCCTTCAATGGATAGAGCAACGAAAGTGAGAGGAGCTGCGTGCATATCAGGAACGCGTTGGTTCTTGGTTGACATCGTTGTCACTGCGCGTTTTCGTGGCAAACAAACGCAACGAAAAGCGCCTACACAGCCCAGGAGTCCAATTTTATGCGAGTGAACGATTTTATTGCACACTAACACACATTTTTGTTTTTCTATAATATTTCTTATTTTTCATGTGACATTTTTTTTTCTTCTCCCGGAACATCAGGACAAAAAAAAAGGTTTGTTCAGTGCTGAGAAAAGTTGGCCCACCGAGAAGGGGAAAGAGAATGTTCGAATAGAAAAAATGTTCCGCTTGGAAAAGAAATTTTGTTTTACAATGAAGTCTATGATTAGAACTGTAGGAAAGTAGGATGCGTATAATGTGGTCGATGTATTGCATTGAGCCACTTGGGTGGCATATATAGGAGTACATAACTTGGAGGGCAAGTAGCCTCTCGTAGGGATAAGAAAGGTTATCCCAGGATTATAATCAATAATAAACTATCCATATTCGGAGTTGCCTAATATACTCTAACATCCCCCGCAGTCGTAGCGGTAGCAACACGAACGATCAGACTGGAGAACAATAGAGACGTATCCCCCTGCAGTCGGAACGCCGGTGCGAAAGCTTTGACTGGAGACTCATGCAGATGATAGCCCTTTAGTGCTGTAGTAGCCGAAGTTGAGGTGGACGTGGTCGAAGCCGTGGAGGGGGCACGAGTCGAAGCGTCATCGAGGTGCTCGAGTACACAAACTCAGCAACCTCTTGCCGAAGGCAGCAGCAGGACGGTGCGGCGGATGACGATGGTAGACGGCGCCGTTTGCGACTTAGGTCACGCTCATGACAGGGGTGGCGACGGCGCAGGTTGCAGTAAGTGTCTCGCTCAGATCAGGGGTGGCGACGACATCTTCCTTCAGGAACATTGGCGGCAATGTCCGTGTGAGAACGGCTGGAGGCGCGGAGGCGAATCGAGCGCCTGCTTGACAAAGACCGGCGTCGAGTGGCGCCACCGCCTGAAAAGGCGACGACACCGATAGGGTGTCTTGATCACGAACGTTGTCGCTGCAGCCTGGAGGGCGCAGCATCAACCTCGTCCTTCGGGAGTGTCGACGATGAACGGCGACGAACGGCAGGGCGACGCAAACCGATCTTAGATCGGAAAAGAAAAAGAAAACTGCAGCAGCAGAGTAGACCTCCGGGTACAATCTCGGGTGCACCTAGCTGGATGCCCCCACTATATCCTTACCTCTTTCCACCGTCGGTCAAAAAGACAGAGAGGGAGAGAGAGGCATAGCAGAGGGGGGGGCGAGCTGGTGAGGTGCGTCCCGAGCTCTAGCTACGCAGCGGGCTGGCGGCCCCCGAACCGCCCCCGCCGCCACGTCCTCGCGCACAAGGCAGCGGTGGAAGCGGCGCTGAGGACGAAGGGGATGCAGGCTCAACGGCGCGGAGGAGAGAGTCGGCGATGGAGGGGCGCTGCGGCCCGGCGGCGATGTCGATCGGCGGTGCGGTGGCCCGATGGCCCCGAGGGCGCGGTGTCCTGGCGGCCCCATGGCTTCCTCCACAGCCACGCACTCGTGCTCAGGGGCAGTTGTGCGGTGGCGCTAGTGGGAGGGGGGCGCCTGGACGTTGCGTGGAAGGGGCGATGGGTCCTGATGCGGTGCCGAAGGAGGGACGACGCAGAGGCAGGGCAGGCCCGACGGCGGGCCCATGGCGACAAAGTGCCCGACGAGGATGACGGGCAGCACAGCCATGGATCCAATGGGCGACGGGAAGAGGTAGGTCTCTGTTGGGTGGTAAACCCAGCCGGGTGGTAAACCCATCCGGGTGGCAGAATGCACCCGCCAAAGCCCTGAGGGAGAATGAACTCTAGGGGTAGCTAGGATTAGTCCGATCTAGATCCAAGAACACGATGAACACAGAAGGTTTTGAGTGGTTCGGGCCGCCGGAGCGTAATACCTTACATCCACTGTGTGTTGTATTGCTTGTCTCTGAGTTAGAACGGGATTGTTCGGAGTGAATCCGAGAAAATGAGCTGTGTAGTGGACTCTGTTTACTGAGCGCTCCCTTCCTTTTATAGCCAAAGGAGGGGCGCTACATGGTGGCTGGGTCCCAACAGGTGGCCCCAGCAATCTAGTATTAAACAACCTACCACTTCGGCGCTATGTAGCTCTGACTGACGTAGATCTCATCCTGGGATTCCTTGCGCTGCTGCTTCGGATTCCCTGACCAAACTGGCATGCTCGACCCATCTTGTCGGCGCATTGTCCGTAGTGTAGGTTGCGGCGTAGCCTATTGTGCCAGCTGCGTAGACTGTGGCATAGGCTTCTTGAGTATTCGCCTCCATTTACTGTGGTGGACAGTCACGCAGCGCCCGTGACTCCACTGTTTACCTCGGTAACTCACGACCCGCTGTGCGGTTGTAGCGAAGATAGCCTCTCATGCCATATTTCAATATAATGTTTTGGCGATTGATGACACACACAACACTTGAAATAATATATGTGTTAAGATGATTACTATCAGATTTATAGTTCCAAGGGATGAAAAGATCAAAGACCATAAAGAAACCAAGTCGAAAAGATCAAAACAGAGACAATTTGCTATCACCGGTTAAACCGACGATAGGCAAATTGTACTGACCGGTGCAATGGACTCAGAAAAGGCCAAATCAGGAGAGTACACCAGATGAACCGACGAGGAGCAGAGTGAAGGCGTTGGTGCAATAAACCCAGAAGCTGAGGCTAGGGTTTTGCGTCGGATGAACCGACGATGCCTGAAGACAACGCATCGGTGCAATCACTTGAAGTGAATACAGACCCAGAGGCACCGATTGAACCGACGATGAAGAAAAAGTGAGCGTCGGTGGCACGGGTTTTTCACGATGGAAAATGCTTATGCAAGCACATCTCCAAGCCCACGTGGGCTTGATGTTTGACGTGTCACTGAATTAGGCAAGAAAAATGACACTAAGGCCGAGAGACAATATGATGCCATTGCTAAGTCAATTCTATTGTCCTCTCTATGTGATAGTGTGTTTAACCGTGTTTTTGCTAATGAAAATGCTCATAAGCTATGGAAGCAAATTATCAAGAATCATGAGGGCACAAAGGATGTTGTCAATCAAAAATATCATATTCTCGGCGAGGAGCTTAGTAGCTTTAAGCAACTTCCCAATGAAAATGGTCATGACATGTACTCATGATTAAATACTCTTGTCAATGAAATTAATGCCTTAGGTCTCAATCAAGTTAAAGATGAGGAAATTAACCGCAAGATCCTCCGGAGCCTTCGCAAGCCCGATTATGACATCATCAATGCTCTCTTGAAAAAAGAAGACTTGGTCAAGCTTACACCCAACCAAGTCATCAATCAAATCATTGCCTATGAGTATAGTATGGGAATGACAAAGAAGGAGCAAGAGTCCACCTCTTCTTCAAGCCGCAAAAGTCTTGCCGCCAAGCATTCATGCAAATATCAACCAAGGCGACAAGAATCATCAAGCTCAAGTGAAGAAGAAGAAGAGGATGAGAGTGATGATGAATCAAGTTCAAGCGATGAAGAATATCCAAGGGCCATGCTATACCATCACCGCAAGATTGCCGAGCATGTACATGACCTCTATGAGCTTGGGTACAAAACTCTCATTAGAGGGAGTGCGGTTGGGATGAAGAAGATGGCGAAGAAAAAGAACAAATCAAGATCTCAAGCTCTCTCTGCCATCTACAACCCAAGAAAAGTGGTGAAAGCTCAAGTCACAAGAAAAATTCCAAGAGCTCCACCACCCATCGCCCTCGGAGATCATCACCACCTCCCATGTGTCTTATGGCACTAGGTAATAACGATGTAAGTGATGACTCCTCCTCCAATGATGAATCCGATGTTGAAACCGATGAAATTAGTGAGATGATGACACTTCTTTATAATCAACAAAAACATCTCACTAAACAAAATAAGGAAATCAAAGCTCTCAAAGCTAAAGAAAAACTTCATGCCTCATTTGTCTCAAGATATGAGAACTTACTAAACAAATTCAATTTGTTAGACAATGAGTATAAAGAACTTAAAATAAAATATGAGAGCTTTGAATGTAAAAATGAATCATCATCGGATAAATCATTTCCTTGTAATATTCCTTCTGCAACACCTATCATCAAGGTAGATGCGTCTACCTCTTGTGATCTAACCCCTTGCAAGGAGGATGTGATTGTAGAAACATGTGATGATCTCATTGCTAAGGAAAATGATGAGCTCAAACAAGAAGTAGAAAGGCTAATGGCGGACTTGAGGCGGCTCAAAGGAAAGTACACTCAAGAGCAAGTCCAACCTTCTCAAGATAACACCTCCGTGGGCGTGAAGAAGCTTGAGAAGGGAGAAACCGTGACTTGCTTCAAGTGTTGCAAAGAAGGTCACAAGTCCTACCAATGCAAGGAAAAAGAGGGTGAAGGGCAAAGAAAATGGCAAGCCCAAGAACTTGAACAAAAGCAAGAAGGGACACAAGAAGGCTAAGGAGATCGAGAAAATCATATCTCCATACTTGAAGGCTTCATACATGTACACCAAGCCCACCCACAAGAACAAGCAAAAGAGCAACCACTACATACTTGAAAAGAAGAAGAATGACAAGGTGGTGGCTCATGTCATGGGGGTGGAGAACATATGGATGGAACCGGCCTATTTGGGTGCCCAAGGATATTATTCATACCGTGGATGGCTCTCAAAAGGTTTGGATCCCTAAAACTTAGGTGCCAAACAAGCATCACGGGGAATTTGGAGGCTTGGCAAGGTTTGGGATGCATGAGTAGGGATGCATCATGCAAAGTTGAATTAAAGCCAAGTTGTGGATTAAAGATTAGTGACCCAAATTCCCCTCCCCTACATATGAGGTAATGAGCAAGGTAAAAGGATGATCTCAATTTCATTTGATATCCTTCATGCATCATTGTAGCTTAATGCCTCTCTAGGATTGCATGATCTTATCTTTACTATTGGTATCTTTCATTTGATATGCTTTTCTAGAAATTCCATATGGTAGGTTATCTAAGCTTTATCATATCTTGTTGCAACCTACATGAGCTTAATTGTTTCTCTCACATGGCATATGTCTTCCATAGCATATCTTGCAATTTGATATTTCTCATATTCGTGGTAAAAATGATTTTGATATCAATTGCTTACTTATGGTGCCATGATTAGCAAGTTATAAAGTTAAATCCCCACTATGTGTAATACAAGTGCATACATTTGTGAGTGATTCAAACACTAATGCACACATTTAGGGGGAGCTAACTCTATAATTTATATTTGTGTGACTAATATGCTTTACAAGTATTATTTGTTGTAGTCACCTAGAGCTATCTCCATGAGTTCAAATTTCTTTTGAACACTACCCCTACAAGTCACAATTGGCATCACAATTAGTGTCAAGATAGGAGGTGCCACAATCTTTGAAAAAGGGGGAATTTGTTCAAACAAAGGAAGATATGCCAAATTTAGTTGGTATAACACTCTATCACTAGTAAATTTCTTTTGCTACTAATGCTCCTTGTTGCTAGTGGCTATGAAGCTTTTAGGTGTTTGATGACAAAGGGGGAGAAATGTACCCTAAAAACAAGCAAATAGTCTGATAGTCTGGTAAATGATGCCATTAGAAAGGGGGAGGAATGGAAAATACAATGCAAAAGGATGCATGGTGATAGGGGGAGGTACTTAGTCAATGTGGGGGAGAAGTGCAAATTAATAATCCCATGGACTAAGGTACAAAAATCCACACAATTGTCTTACATTGGCCACAAGCCATTGTTTCACAATTGCTATCAAGCCGGAAGTATTTCGTCCAAGGACTAATCAAGTGCCGGTAGCTTTTAAAATGAGCATTGAAATGTCATCCAAGCAAGCTAAGTAGTTTCTAACTTTTCAAATTGGTATCAATTTCATATTCTTGCAATTCATCTTGCTTGCTTTGGTTGTTTTGCATCAATCACCAAAAAGGGGGGATTGTAGCGAAAATGACCTCTCATGCCATATTTCAATATAATGTTTTGGCGATTGATGACACGCACAACACTTGGACTAATATATGTGTTAAGATGATCACTATCAGGTTTATAGGTCCAAGAGATGAAAAGATCAAAGACCCTAAAGAAACCAAGTCGAAAAGATCAAAACAAAGACAATTTGCTATCACCGGTTAAACCGACGATAGGCAAATTGTACTCACTGGTGCAATGGACTCAGAAAAGGCCAAATCAGGAGAGTACACCGGATGAACCAACGAGGAGCAGAGTGAAGGCGTCGGTGCAATAAACCCAGAAGCTGAGGCTAGGGTTTTGCGTCGGATGAACCGACGATGCCTGAAGACAACGCGTCGGTGCAATGACTTGAAGTGAAGACAGACCCAGAGGCACCGGTTGAACCGACGATGAAGAAAAAGTGAGCGTCGGTGCAGTTGTCCAGAGACTCCATTTTTCGGGGGGTTTCTGAACTTGCACTCACCGGTTAAACCGACGATGAATTCAAGAGCGTCGGTGCAATTGATCAAGTAGCCGTTGGAGCAGTAACGACTAGTTGCTGGGAAATAGCATTCACCAGTTGAACTGGTGTTGGCAAAATTGGAGCGTCGGTTTAACCGGCGTTAAGGAATTTTGTCAGCCTTTCCCAACGGCTCTTTTGGGGTGTGTGGGCTATATATACCCCCCAAGGCCGGTTGCTGCAAATGGTTGGACGCCAAAAAAGTTGAAGGAAGTGTTGCCCAAGCAAATCATCATCTCCAACCATGCTAGCAAAGCTTAGTGTCATATCTAGCTTGTGAGAAGCTTTGAGAGAGTGCTTTGTGCACTTGTATAGGGATTAGTTCTTGCGAGAGCTCCCTTGAGCAAAGTCTTGCTGCAGCAAGCAACCGTGTACTCGTCATGTGACCCTCCGACTTGGTGTGGAGAGGCAACGACACTTTGTGCGGGGAAGGAGACCCCTCTTGGTGAGAAGCTCCGATAGTGAAGACGGTGCCGTTGGTGATGCTTTGAGAGAGACGGTGGCGGTGGCCTTGTCTTGGTGATTTGGTGCCACTTAGCCTTTGCTTGCCGGAAGCCTTGGTGGCGAACGCAAGACGGTGATCAAGCGAAGAGACTCGGCATCACACTTGTTCTTGTTGGACAAGGGCCGTGGACGTAGGGAGGGACTTGGTGTCCTAACCGAACCACGTTAAATCGTGTGTCTTGGTGTCTTCACGGGAGTTTGCATATTTTCTTCCTTACCTCTTTACTTACCGTATTACGTTTCCGCATTTACTCTATCTTGCGTGCCTTTACTTTCCTAGTTAGTTTGATTAGGATTGGCTATAGGTTGCAAGTCTTTTTGTGGTAAGTAGAGAGTAGTATAGATAAACCTTAGTCATAACTAGCATGTGTAGAACGTGTTAGGTTTATCTTATGCAAATAGATTGAACCGTAGGTTAGAAAGCGATTAGCGACCCTATTCACCCCCTTCCCCTCTAGGGTCGGACACCCCGGTGATCCTTATAGCGGTCATTCGAGCCTACCTCGGTAACTCGCGATCCACAGTGTGGACTGGCAAGAGCTGCCTCGTGCCCAGTGGCAGCAGAGCATGCCTCAACCACTCGCACTTAATGCGGGTGGGTGAGGGAGCTTCCAGCGGAAGTCTTGTGCCCGCGCCCGCGTATGCGGGACACGTGAGCGAGCTTCCAGCGGAAGGCTTGCGCCTGAGCCCGCGTCTGCGGGACACGTGGCGGCTCCGGACTCCTCCCGAGCAGCTTGCTAAGCCGCGAGCTCACGGCGGTCCGGATAGGCACGTGGAGGTCCCGGAACACCTGCGGGGGTCCGGGTTCGTGGCCACAGGTGTAGAGCATTTCCACCTCTGGGACGCGTGGTGACACCGGACCCGTCCCCGAGTGGGAAGCGGGTCCGGGACCGTTGACCCGGTGAGATGGAGTCGGACCCCAAGGGTCCGGCTGCTCAGCTCATTAGGGCGTAGTTACGGATAACTACGCGAGCCTTGGCACAGTAGGAGTGGGTACCCCAGCTGCAGGGTACCGACAGTCTCCTTGCTGTGCTTGACGACGACAGGCACGACGGATCAGAGGGATCCGCCGGGTATCCTATGAGGGCGCGGCCCCCAGCGGAGATCGATCTCCCCGGGGGCGGCGCGGCGGCGGCGGCGGCTGCGGAAGCGGAAGCCTAGGTTGAAACCCTAACTCGTGATACCACGTAGAAAAGTAGGATGCGTATAATATGATCGATGTATTGCATTGAGCCCCTTGGGTGGTATATATAGGAGTACATAATTTGGAGGGCAAGTAGCCTCTCGTAGAAATAAGAAAGGTTATCCCAAAATTATAATCAATCATAAACTAACCATATTCGGAGTTGCCTAATATACTCTAATAAAAATATTTTTTATTGAGTTAGAAATTCTATTTTGTCCTAGAGATTGTAATAAAGGTGGCGCACGTTGTGGCGGCGTTTGGTTGTACTTCCCTCGATTGAGAGTGTACGTCTTTTGAACTCGAGGATCTGGTGGCCATTGATTCCGCTGTGTTTCTGAGTTATTGGAATACAAAATTCCGTTCAGAAAAAAGCAGATGATTTTTTTTAAAAAAAACGTTACAGTCCATCATGGACGTGCGATTAGTAATGTTACAGTTGCGAATGTGACCTACAGTACGTATTTCTCCATAGCCGGGATCTGGTAGTTTGACAGCGGTGTACCGTGCACGATGAACGGCTTGAGATATGATACAGCATCAGATGCCTTAATCATGTGCTCCCGACTAATCTACCAGTTGGCGTCAACTTTGGGTAGTGCCACCACGTTTGCCCTCTTTTGGGGGGCGAAACTCGGGCCTTTCCTCTAAACCTAGCAGCCTGTCGTTCCTGTCCTTTTCGAAATTTCTTATTCACATTTTCACGATGCTCTCATAGGTTTGGTTCTTCTCCGGTGGTATCCAATCCGATTCATCGGCCTCCTCGTCTCTTCGCTCGCCTGCTTGCTCGAGATGTGGCGTCTTGCTGAGACCAACTAATTTACAAACGGCCAAATTAAACGGGTCACCGATCAGTTCAGGTGTTCATCCTCCAGGATAGTGTGTCAGCAGCAGCAACTGGTGCGATGTCTGTGCCCTGGGTGGGCTCCTAGCTACCGGACGCATCTTTTCCCCTGTCCCCGGGATATCCACTCATCTCATCAAGGGCCTGGGACTGGGAGAGAGCGTTCAGTTGACTGCACTGCACCTCGATCATCCCGGCAGAGTCAGTCAAACCCCTGCTTCCCAAAACACGCACTCAATAATTCTTGTCAAAATCACAACAACGCAACATGAGTCGTTAGGAATCATCCAGATTTATACACATCAAATCGAATTTTGCACTCCTACAGATCATATCATAGTCTTCCAAGCAGACGCAACAACAATCTCGAGAGGGGGGAAACCGAAAAAGGAATTCTTGAAGAAATCGAGCTCTAGCCAATGGAGTTAGCAGCCGGACTTCTTGGCCCGGAGGATGGTGCACTTGGTCCTCTGGAACGCGGTGGCGGCGACGTCGGGGTCGACGAGCTGCAGCTGGAGCGGGCAGACGACGACGAGCGGGCACTTGGCGCTGCGCCCCTTGTACTGCAGCGTCGTGTCCAGCCGCATCTCCACGGCGAACTTGCTCGTGTCGTTCTCCGCGGCGAACTCCTTCACCCCGGGCGCGGTGAGCTTGACGGGCTTGTCCACGCCGCCGACGGTGACGCGGACCGTGGCCGTCTTGCGCTTCTTGTGGTTGAAGGCTGGGACGGTGGCGGACTCGTCGAAGCGGGAGCCGTTGAAGGAGAAGGCCACGGCGAGGGGCCCGTATTCGATGACCCGGTAGATGTTGGGGTTCCACAGCGACACTGTGGCCGTGAGGTTGTAGGAGATGGTGGAGTTGGCGGCGGGGTTGCCCGGCGCCAGCGCGAACCTCTGCAGCACGGCGTCGTCGGCCGTGGCCTTGGGCGGGAAGACGACGGCGAAGGCGACGACGAGCACGGCGACGAGGCCGCCCACGAGGAGGACGACGGCGGACCAGATGAGGAACTTGGTCCAGCTGCAGTCGCAGTCGCAGCACTCGTTGTCCTTGCCGAAGCAGGGCTCCCAGAAGGCCATGGATCTACTAAGCCTCGACGACGACCCTACTCTGAGGGGGAGAAGGAATCGACGGCCTTGTTTTGTTTCAATTCCCCTTTCGCGGATTGCTCTTGTCTTGTTAAAGGGAGGGGACGACGAAGACCTGGGAGGGGAGGAACGCGAGGTCGTCGGCTGGACCTGGACCTGGACGCGGGGGGAAGGGTGGTCCACCACTGGCCAATGGAGCATAGAGAAATGGCGAGGTGAAGAGCAGGAAGGTGACCGTTGGAACAACCGGCCGCCGGACGCCGGTTGGTGGCGCAGTTACACGCTGTGGACGGGCCATCCGAGTCCGAGGGCCAGCGAGACTCTGTCGGCTGTGGAATTAGACAGAACAGCTTTCCCCTGAGGGCAGCCATGATGTTCATTGTATAGCCTGGCATATGTCCTAGGCACAGACGAGTACAAGACCATCTCCCAATAGGAGAGGATAATTACTCCCTCCGTATCGTAAATAGAGGACGTTCCGGCGCCGGGGGCGTTTGCGATTAAAGACGACGTTCTGGAGGCCGAGGGTTAAATTGGACGCGATTGCCCCTAAGCACTACTCGTCATTAATCGCGCCGCCCGTTCGCAACTCGCCCGTTCGCATGGTCTCTCCTCGTCATTAATCGCGGACTCCTCGACTGAAGAGATCATCGCGCACGCGCACGACTCATGCATCTCCCTCACGCGCTCGCCTTCTTCGTTTCGTCGCTATGGAGACCGGCGGCGCTCAGGTGCTGGTTGCCGCGGAACGGCGTCCAGCCGAAGTCGGAGGCGCTCGCCGCGGAGGACATCGGGCCGGAGTCGGAGGCGCTCGCCGCGGATGGCGTTGGGCCGGAGTCGGAGGCGCTCGCCGCGGAGGACGTCGTCGACCCGCTGCTATCCGTGGACGACTCCGACCCGCTGCTCTCCGTCGCGCAGGATTCACAGGAGCCGGACAAGGTCATCGTGGTGCCGGATTCGCAGGAGGTCGCCGCGGACGGCGTGGCGCTAGACTCGCAGGAGCCGGATGAGGGCATCACGCCGGAGTTGCTGGATTCCTTGCCGCCGGGGGCATTTGTATGCGGTCGATGTGGTCTCGTTCATGAGGATCGCGAAACATGGAACCGTGCACACTCGCGGTTCTATCCATGCCCTAGTTGTGGTCTCGTCCATGCGGACATCGCCATCGGCGTCATGCTCGGCCGCATCAAGATGGAGTACTGTGAACGTTTCAACGAGCACTATCCTGGCTGGCTACCGACAGAGGAATCATCGGTAAGATAATTTAATTCATGCATCATTACAAATTCAGTCCATGCAACAATCGGCAACAAGAAAGGATGACGTCTCTACTACAAAAGCTAACAAGCATCAATCAAATTGTTTCATGCAGCAAGAATGAGTACTCCTCGGCAAGACTAGCCTCGGCTTCATGAAGCACTGATGGATCACAAGGGATACAAGATGGAAGCCGATCTTCTCTTTCTAGAGTTTCTTTTTTCATGTGAGGAATCTGAAACTTGTTGTAACCTTTCACTTTCATTGCTTCCATGAAGACACCTTGTAGTGTTAGAAACATCCGGTTTGCTAGGTGTGCCAAGTACTCCATAAAAGCCTACAAAACAATTGTGCAACAAATGAATGAATGAGAAAATTTGTTGTTCAAAAAAAACATTGAAACATGTGTGACCAATTTGAATTGCTTCCATGAATTGCAAATTACCTCTTTGATGGTTGGAACTAGAGCCTCTACAGATTTTGCATCCTTCTTATATTGAATTGCTTGTATTGCTCGAAAGAAACCCAAGTCAAGAATGTTGAAATCCGGAGAGTTTGGTGGTTGACAAATTAGGCGAATATCAAATCCTCCTAGCTTAGCGGCCGCACAAAATTCCGGATCATCCACTTTCAAATGAGAGGGTGCATTGTCTTGTTGGATGAAGATTGGTCTACCCACATCTTCTCTTGGCCATTTGGATCTAATGGCCGGCAACACTTGGTTGATCATGAAATCCCTAATCACATCTCTAGTGATCGATGTAATGGGTTTCATAACCATGTCTCCACGAACACGGCCGGTCCTCTCATTACCTCTCATAGCCGGTTCATAATGAACAAGTGGGAAACATCCAATCCTACCATCAAAAGTGCAAACCTCATCCCTAAACCTTGGTTGAGCGCAAACACACAAGAACATGAGCCTAGGGATGTAGTTTTTATTCTTACAAGTCCGATGGGGTAAATCTTCTTCGGGTAGCAAATAATATCTTTCATTTTTTTGATATAGGTAAAACCATTTCTCATCAATAAAAACAAAGTCATACAACTCCTTAAACTTTGGATCATCAAGCAACTCCCTGTTAACCATGTCAACACACCACTGTAACCTAGCCCTCTTGTTTGCTTCAGTGAGATAGGGTTTGATGCTACTAGAGTGGCGCCTAAGGTAACCTTTTTTCAAATACCTTTGAATCTGCCATTTGCTCAAATTTAGTGCCTTGCACACATCATCTATTGTCATTCTTTGCTTTAGAGGAATGTTTCTCAATGCATCTAAGTCAACAGGGATTTTGCTTGCGGCCTACTCTACCCTTCTTTAGACCTGAAACAACAACCGGAATGGAGTTTGCTAGTTGTGTTGTACCTCTTTTCCATAACCTCTGAACTGCCCGAATATGAAGCCCAAATTGCTCGGCGACAATGGTAGTGTCCTTCTTGCCTAGTTTACCATTGTTGCTTCTAGCCAACAAAGATTGGTAAACTTGTTTGCGGAGGTGTTCTGTCATCTATTTCCTTCGATGGGGCTGTTCAACAGGTTCTGTTAAAAAAATAATGCTTAGTGTTCATAGCAACAGCAAGTTCTATTCTTAGCTAGCAACAGCAAGTTCTTTTCAAAGATAAACATCATCACTAAAAACCTTACCAGCATCGTTCCCTATATAGGAGAAATCCATGGCACCAAATTCATCAAGCGGTATGTTCAAATCGACTGTAAAAAAAAACAATGATACGGTGCCGGCCGTAAGTGATGAGAACTGAACAAAAAACTGCAAATAACGTGGACCTTGGTCGCTAAGTGATGCATTACCGCCATGGTTATCTTGTGGCTCATCATCGACGTGGACGTCGTTGTCGTTGTCACCTTCAACGGGAGCCTCAACAGCATGTTCTACTTGTGGCAGGTTCAGATCAAAGCCTATGTAAAATAAAACGAATGCTTTATAGAAAGTACTACGGCGTCGTCAAATGCAAGTCTGTTTGCAAAAGGAAACTAATAACAGATGCCTTACCGCTTTCATTCTCCAACGGAGGCTCGTCGAGATGAACTTCATCCACGCTATCGTCATCTTCAGGCTCCTCGAGACGAACGTTGAGATCAAACCCAGCAACGGAATCGGTCATGGATGAACAAGAGAGGAACAAGCAAGCAAGTGAAGGAGTGGAGTAAAAGTGGTGTGGAGCACAGAAGAAGCAAGCTAGTGAACGAGTGCATTTAAACTGCTCGGAAGATGTGGCATGAGTAATCGAAGCGTCGGCCGAGATGAGCGCCAAAATACAAAAGTGAACGCGCGAACGTAAAAAGTAGCAGCAAAGCAGCGATCCGTGAGCGCCAGCGCAAAAAACACACGAAAACGCAGCGCACAGTGCCATGCAAATACACCTGCTCAACAGCCAAAAAAAAAACACCCAACCAGGGATCGAACCAGCGCCCTCCAGCCCCGGGACAAGTGACACAGACCAACCGAGGTACACACGTTTCGATGGCTATAGTGCACCCGATAGTCTATTTAATAAGGGCAAGACAAGAAAACTAACCCCTAATTAATCACCCCTTGGTAATCGTACTCATGTCCTAAACGTCATCTAATTAGGATACGGAGGGAGTACGAGGATAGGACTCTGAGTCCTTCGTACATACAGTGTAGAAGTCCTAACCTGATACATATCTCTACAGCCCCCCTCAATCACAACTTGCAGGAGCACTAGCCACTAGCAACATTGAGATTGCGTCGAAATTCATGTAACTGACGTACCGGTTGTGCCATGGTAAAACCATCAGCAACTTGATCATGTGTAGAAATAATACGAATATCAAGCTTCTTCTGAGCAACTCTTTCACGAACAAAGTGAAAATCAACTTCAATATGTTTTGTGCGAGCATGAAAAACTGGATTGGCATATAGGTACGTAGCACCAATGTTATCACACCATAAAACAGGAACCTTCAATTGTCGAACACCCAACTCATCCAAAAGATATTGCACCCAAATGACTTCTGCAGTTGCATTAGCAAGAGATTTATATTCAGCCTCAGTACTAGAGCGAGACACAGTAGCTTGTTTCTTTGCTTGCCAAGACACAAGATTAGCACCCAAAAACACAGCAAATCCACCTGTAGATTTCCTATCGTCTGCAGCCCAATCAGCATCAGAGAAAGCACTAATCATGGTAGACGAGGAAGGCACAATCTTTAAACCAAAATCAATGGTGCCACTGACATAACGAAGGATCCTTTTGACAGCTAACAAATGAGCTGTAGTCGGACACTTAAGGTATTGACAGACCTTATTGATTGCAAAAGCAAGATCTGGCCTGGTCAAAGTTAAATATTGTAAGCCACCCACTATACTCCGATAGGGTGTCATGGAATCAGCATCAAGAGGTTCTCCAATATTTAAAGCAAGTTTCTCCGACACAGATAATGGAGTAGGAGTAGCTTTGCAATCTTTAAGGCCAGCTTTAAGAATTAATTCCTGCGCATACTTGCATTGGGTTAACAGGAGCCCAGAAGACAAAGCCGAAACTTCTATGCCAAGAAAATAATGGAGCGACCCAAGATCCTTCAGAGCAAAATCACAACGGAGCTTATCCAGTAATTTGTCAATAGCCGCAGCATCCGAACTAACAACAATGATGTCATCCACATAGACCAAAAAATAAATAGTAATACCTCCTTGATTGAAGAAGAACAAAGACATATCAGCCTTGGAACCACGAAAACCAAGTTCATGCAACTTGTTGCTCAAATGAGAATACCAAGCACGTGGCGCTTGCTTAAGACCATATAAAGATTTATCAAGCTCATACACATAATTGGGAAAGCTTGAATTTGTATACCCAGGTGGCTGCTTCATGTAAACATCCTCCTCCAGAACACCATGCAAGAACGCATTCTGAACATCTAGTTGTCGAATGTCCCAATTTTGAGATACAACCAAAGATAGAACAAGATGAATAGTTGCCGTTTTAACAACCGGACTAAAAGTATCTTCATAATCAATGTCATACCTTTGCTTGAAACCTTTTGCAACAAGGCAAGCTTTGTATCTATCAATACTATCATCAGAACGTTGCTTTATTTCGCACACCCATTTGCAATCAATCAAATTTTGACCCGGGGCAGAAGGAACGAGATGCCAAGTGTTATTGCGTAGCAGAGCAGAGTACTCAGGATCCATAGCAGACCGTCAATTTTCATCACCAAGTGCTTCTTTAAGAGAGGAAGGTTCCTTGACTTGGGCAAGTAAACCATAGTGCACAGTCCCATCTGTATAAGACATAGGATTACGAATATTGTCTTGCAACCTTGTACGGGGACGATTTGGCAATATACGCACCGGTCCATTAACTGGACGGGAGGACCAGGAGGCGGCGGTGGAATACGATGAGGACTGCCCTGAGCAACAGACAACGTTGGCACAGAAGATACTGGGACTGGTGCATTAGATCCCTGTGAACCACCAGGTGGTGTAGAAGAGTCGGCAGAAGACTCCGGAACATCAGGCGGGGCAGGCAGATCAGATTCAGGTGGAACAGATTGTGGCAGCACCGCCCAAATTAATCTGGCTCAAGTGCGCTAACCATCACCCTAAAGGTAATCCCGGCTAACACGCACTTCAAACGGAGTAATCCGGCAGGGCTGTCGGGTAAAGTCCCGAAGAATCCACCTGAGCGTCGATCGTACCCAAAGCTTACATGCAACCCACACGAAGGTGAGTCCAGAGAGTACACCATTTCACAAATATATTACATTACAGAGTCTTAACTTAATTATTACAAACCAAGTTCAAAATCTCAGAAAGGTACTTGAAATTCAAATTGAAAGTAGTTCAGAGTTCAACAGCAGCGGAAAATAAAGCGAGTTCTAAATGTCGATACAAGATGTCATGATGAAGCCCGTACATGACATCACTCGGCATTGTCATCGTTGGCCGGAGTCGTATCCCACTCCACCGACCAACCAGGAGGTAAAGTACACGGCCAAGTCAAACTGGCTATCTGATCTTCAAACGCATCACCTGAAAACAAAGTTGAGCCACAAGCAAGGCTGAGTATATTAATACTCAGCAAGGCTTACCCGACTAGGATATACTTAGTCCTCTAATTAGACATGCAAGGTTTTTGGCTTGAGGGGTTTGTTTTTGCCAAAAAGCAACAAAGAGTAAGTCCTTATTTTCAGATTTTAGCCTTCAAGTTCTAGTTCGATTAACCATTCTACATTAGCATCTATCCAATAGCATACATGGTGAAAACAATTATTTTTCATCATTCAACCATATTTCTCATCATCATTGTTCCACTTCTTACTCTATATGGCAAAAGGGTTAAGCAATCCCAATATCCGTGAGAGGCGGACGATTCGAATCGAATTTGTTAACCTGGCCAGGCAGACCTAAACACACGCATGGGAACCGAGTCCCCACACAACATTTCCCCTTTCTTTCCGTCTCGTGGATCAGGGTCACCCCCTTTGACTACAAGAGCCCCACGCCACGGTCGATGCCGGGTCGTGACCATGCTTGCACCCGCATGTGGCCTCATGAGAAACAACGTTCAAAAAGGGTGAGGGAAAAGTCCACTCCTCGGGCCGATCAGGTACTTAAGCTTACCGATTACCATATTTCTCGACATGTGGTTAGTACGTTCAAACGCTTAACCACCACTACCACACACCGCGGCCTTATCCATTTTCACTAAATAGACGGGGTATCACAAGTACAACAACCCCGCCCGTAAACCTTATATTGCAGTGTATCGTAAACATCCAACTCCTATAATTCTCGCGAGTGACAGGAAATCACTCGACTTCTACCGAACCATTAGCATAGCCAACTAGCGACCTACACATACTAGTGTTCAAGCATAGGTACTTAGGATCATGCAACTAAGGTTCCAATCAACCCCTGTAAACTTAAATGCACAAGTCAATAGGAATAACAATAAGTTGCATAAATTTAAAATAGACGGGACATACTCCGGGGCTTGCCTTGCTAAGCAAAGTTAGCCTTGGGCTCTTCCGAACTTTGGTTCGGGTCTTCGGCGGCTTCAGTTAGTGGGCTTCAAGCTGCTCACCCTCGGACTCCGACACCAGCTCGTACGTACCGTCGGCGAGAGTAGGCGTATCTATATGAAATGTGCATGCATGAGTTGTGTGACCGTAACGACTTTTTATTTACTTCACTATAAAGTTGTAAAATATTTCATTTACATCTACTTGGGCAATCATTTATAGAGTATTATCTAGATTAACTATTTCACATTAAGTAAGTGAGGGTTTTGCCTTTTTATAAAAGCTATTTTCATGAACAAACACGAATTATTCCTAACTATTGTTAAAGATAGTTTTCAGTGCTGAGATTTTTATACAAAGTACTTTGCTGAAACACAAACCTACTGTCAAAAATTTCAGACATTTTCGTCAAGCAGATTAATCACTAACAATAGTGTAAACTGCTTCTACTAGAATCAAGATTAAATTGTACAGGCAAAACCATGCGAGTACTAGTAACGAAACTATAACTAAATGTTGAGGATCTGATGATGAACATACTATAAATTTTTCAGCTTTAAAATAGAAACATACAAGGCATGAAAAATAAAGCAATATATAGTGGCATAGATCAAGATTAATTTATACAGACCATTATACTGAGATACTGAGCCTCAAATTTTTACAGAGTGATTAGGTGAACATAATAGACCAATGGTCAAAATATCATGTTTTTCCAGGCATAGGAACTATTTTCCTTGATTTAATGTATTTCTCCTTACCAAAAAAATCATTTGGTCTAGTTGGGTTAAACTAAAAATTCTCAAATTTTTTCTGTAGAATCTAGGAATCAAACTAAAGGTACTGTAAAAGTTTGAACCCATGAATCATATCATAACAACTTGGATAAATAAAACTATTTATCCTAGGCATACATCAAGTCCTAAATAAAACCTATATCTAGGAGTGTCAAATGGACCTCAAATTTTTACAGAGTCCTACACTTGCAGTCTACAACAATTTATCCAAAAATCACCTACAGATCATGACTAGATCTTGAGATCTAAATAAAGGACTAATAAATTTGTATTTAATCAAGAACAAAAACCAGTGAGCAAATGAAAAAGTGCATGTAATGAAAGTTGTAGATATAGTAACAAGGAACTCAGATCAATTGAGTTTGAATTTTTCCTCTTTTCTACGTATTTATATCGATTTTACAAGTTCGCTATTTTTTAAAACAAAAAGAAAAGAAAATGAGATCTTGCAGTTGGGCCCCTAGAAGATTAAAATAAATTTCAGAACGGCCCCTGGCCAGAGTTGAGTAGGGGAGGCGGCTTGGCCGGCCAGCTCCCAGTGATGGCGGTCGCCGGAGGCGAGGGAGGGGAGGGGGAACAGCACGAGGAGGGCGAGAGGAACCTTGGGACGCTCTCGGTTGGGCTCGGGGTGGCCGGAGCAGGCGCGCCGGCGGCGCATAGGGAGCGGCGGCGGCGGCGGCTGCAGTGGGCGGCGGCACTCCGGTGGCTTGGGGGGCAGTCGAGGGGTCGGGGAGCTTCATGGAGGCGAGGATAAGCTAGCTAGGGGGTCCATTGGAGGTGAGGAAGGGCGGGGAAGGGGGCTCCGCGATGGGGTGGTGCTCGGTGGCGGCAATGGCGTGGGCGGCGGCGTTCCAGGGCGCAGAGAGGGGAGTGGGGGCTTGGATTGGGGTGTAATGGAGAGGGGAGGAGCGGGAACACGGGGTGGCAAAGTAAATGGGGAGGAGAGGGGCTGCAGAGGGGAGCTCACAGCGACCCGCTAGGGGCGGCCATGGCGGACGGCGGGCGGCGTCCCTGGCAAGGGAGAGGAGGAGAGGCTCTGGGAGAGGGAGGGAAGTGGAGTGGGGGTGCGAGAACGGCTCCTGGGAAGGCAAATAGAGAGGGGGAGAGCTCGGCAAGAGAGGGGCGCGGGGTGAAACGCTGGGCGGCACTGATGGCCAGCGGCGTCGCCACGGTGTTGTCACCGAGTGCTCGTCGTGTGGTGGCGTGCGGAGGAGCAGAGGCTCAGCAGCGGTGTGGCAGCGGCGCAGCATGGCGGCGCTATCATGGCGGAGGCAGCGAGCAGCTCGCGTGCTGGGCGAGCTGGCCGCGGCGTGATGGCCTGCTCGGCCCTGCGCTCAGGAAGCAGGGAAGCAGAGCAGAGGAGGGAGAAAGGAGGGAGAGAGAGAGAGAGTAGAGAGAGAAAGAGATTTGACTTTAAGTTTTCTCAAAAAAATTCACATGAACTCGAAAATCTCCAAAAACAAAAGTTGTTCAAAATTTAAAATCCTACAACTTTCGTTTCAGGCACAAACTCATTGAAACGTAGTTAAAGAGTTAAATTTAAATTCTTGACAAATGTGCATTATTGCTCTATTTGAATCCAAATTCAATTTTTTCTTAAATTTTTGTGTAGCAGCTTGAAAAATTTTGAACATGAAAGTTGTTCCGCATTTAAAACTCTACAATTTTGGTTTTAGGAAAAAGTTCATTTGAGTTAAAGTGTGAGAGTTGACTTTTTAGTCTATTTGAACGGATTTTTGGCTTTTAAGTATTGAAAATTTGGGGGTTTAACTTGTCATTTCATGTGTCATTTCATGGTAAGCGTGAAAAGTATACTAGCTCTTTATAAAAGGTGTATTTGCTCTCAACTACAAGCACATACATACACGCACACATGCAACTATTTAAATTTTTCTTGGTTAATGACGCATGATGACAGGTTTAATTCCTCTTGCTTAGTAGTTTAATTACCTGGGCTGTCACACAGATGCCGAGTCAGGGGTTGGCCACATCGTGTGCACACGAAGATGTTGAGCCTGCCGTTGGAGGTGCTGCATCGCCGACCAACTCTCCAGTCGCTGTCACCGAATCGACTAGGGAATCAGTTCCAGAATCACCAATCAGTGTGGCAATGTCGTGAAGCCCAGAAGGAAAAGTCCGCATGTCGGACTCCGGCAGGGACGGAAACACCAGAGCTGCTGGTGATTGACGCACAGCAGTTGCATCTGAAACAGAAGGTAACTCACAAGACTCCGGTACAACGTCAAACGCATTAGTAAAATCTGAATTCACAGCCCCACTGTCACAGGAATGCAAGGATGGATGCAAAAGAAGAATTTCTTGTCGTAGACGATTACGAGCATTGGGATCGAGTTTTTCAAAGGGAAACACATTCTCGTCAAAGACAACATCACGAGAGATGTAGACCCGGCCACTGGAAATATCTAAACATTTATACCCTTTATGAAGGTTGTTGTACCCAATGAAGACACATTGTTTTGATCGAAATTCAATTTTGTGTTTATTGTAAGGGCGAAGGTTTGGCCAACATGCGCATCCAAACACACGAAGAAAGGAATAATTCGGTTGTTCTTGAAACAAGTGATGTAAGGGTGTGGAGAAATCCAGAATGCGACTAGGGATGCGATTTATTAGATAAGTGGCAGTTAGGAAGGCTTCATCCCAAAATTTAAGAGGCATGGAAGCTTGGGCTAAAAGAGAAAGTCCAACCTCAACAATATGTCTATGTTTACGCTCAGCTGAGCCATTTTGTTGATGAGTATGAGGGCAAGATACATGATGGGTGATGCCGATTTTGTTAAAAAAGGTATTGAGACGTTGGTATTCTCCACCCCAATCAGTTTGCATAGTTAAAATTTTGCGATTGAAACGTCGCTCTACAAGCTGTTGGAACTGAATGAACACATCAAACACATCAAAATGGTTTTTGAGAAGAAATATCCATGTAAACTTACTAAAATCATCAATAAAGCTTACATAGTATTGATAATGGCCAACAGACTTTGGGGCAGGACCCATACGTCTGAGAAAATAAGTTGCAACGGAAACGACAAGACACTAGTAGACCTAGGGTAGGGCAGTTGGTGACTTTTAGCCCTTTGACACGCATCACAGATAGAGTCATGAGACTCACGACGAAAAGACAACTTGTTATCTTTGATGACTCGATCAACTATAGTAGACGAAGGATGACCTAATCTATAGTGCCACCTAGAAGCTGTTGGAGTCGAAACGTGATGAACTTGAGATATAGGCGGCAAAGGGTAAAGGCCATCACGACATCTTCCTTGAAGAAGAAGTTTCTTCGTGGCTAGGTCCTTAACACAAAAGAAAGAGGTGTGAAATTCAAGAAAAACATCATTATCTGATGTAAATTGATGAACGGATAACAAATTCTTTTGTGAATCAGGAACATGGAGGATGTTGTTGAAAGAGAAATCACGAGTGGGGGTATGATAAACAGATTTACCAATGTGGGTGATGCGCGTACCTTTGCCATTGGCAGTGTGTATCTGATCCTTGCCTGAGTATCGTTCACGTGTCGAGAGCTTCTCTAGATCATTGGTGATATTATCAGTAGATCCGGAGTCGAAGTACCAATTAGTATCAACTCCATAATAAGGAACAGCAGACGCTGTTGACTTTTGTGGCCCTTGTCTGATTGGTTTGGCACCTCCATCCCGTGGGGGAACATACCTTTTGTTGAACCTATACCAGCAATCATGAACTGTGTGCCCATATCTCTCACAGAGCTGGCAGAGCGGCCCTTCATCTTGGTCTTCAGTGCCAGAGGTGCGAGAATTTGAATTATTTGAGGAATTGGAGTTGTAGCCACGGCCTGATCCTGAGCCACGACCACGTCCTCGAGAATTGCCCTGGCCACGGCCTCGCGATGCAGTGTTGGCGGAGGAGTATGACCGGAACTCCTCCGTGCGTTGCTGAACTAGCCGAGCCTCATAGGACAATAATTGTGCATAGACATCGCTGAGTGTCAAGGTGTCCTTGATGGATATTGAAGAGACAAATGGATTATATTCTGAATCTAATCTGTTTAGGATGTATCCAATGAGATCATCATCTTCTAACTTCTTGCCAGCAGCTGCCACCCATCAGCGATGCCCTTCATCTTGCTATAGTAAATAGCAGCAGATGCATCTCCCTTCTTCTCCCGAGATAACTGAGAACGAAGCTGCAAAATCTTGGAACGCGACTGAGACGCGAACATCTCGTTAACGGTCTTCCACAGCTGCGCAGCATGTTCATGAGAAGAAACTTGAACCAAGATTTCCGAGGTCATGGAGGAGAGGAGATAGGCAAGAAGTTGATGATCTTGAGCAATCCAGGTGATATGTGATGTATTTTCAACTTCTTCTTCAGATTCATCCGTCTTCTTGACGCGGATTGTGGAGGAAGGCTGCGGAAGGGATCCATCTAGAATTCCCATCAGGCGTGACCCGCGAACAGCAGGCAAGACTTGTGCTCGCCACACAAGAAAGTTGCCTCGGTTGAGCTTCTCCGAGACGGGGATGTTGAGGATTGTTGAAGCCATCGAGGAACTCGTCGAAGCCATGAGCATCGACGACGAAAAATTGCAATGTGCAACTAGATGTTCCTTGTGGAGGATTGGCTCTTATACCATGTGGAATTAGACAGAACAGCTTTCCCCTGAGGGCAGCCATGATGTTCATTATATAGCCCAGCATATGTCCTAGGCACAGACGAGTACAAGACCATCTCCTAGTAGGAGAGGATAATTACAAGGATAGGACTCTGAGTCCTTCGTACATACAGTGTAGAAGTCCTAACCTGATACATATCTCTACATAGGCATCATCGGGCGATAAAGCATCTCGGTTAGCTGATTGGGTATGTATCAGGTGCAAATTATGGAAATTTCAATCTAAGTTATTGGATCAACATCCAAGGGGTATGGGGAATTGGGTAATTTTACAATCTGGACCCGCTCTTGGATTGTGTAATCACACTTTTGCAAATCTCTCCTCCCACCTCTCTGTGCTCCTTTCATTGGATGTTGATCTGATGGTCTAGATTTAAGTTTTCATAGTTTGCACTGAGAGCCCTAGCTGATTGATATCATCTGTAAATAAGCTCCTAAGCGATGGGGGCTAAACACTTTAGTCTTAATTTGATACTTTAGGCGTGATGACAGAGAGGTGCAGAGCTGGAAACCCAACGCGTCGAGTGGTGGCTCCCTATCCACGGGTTCAAGCCGTGTCTTCGTCTATTTTCTTTTTCCATAATCTCAATGTCTCCCAATATATACCTTTTTTTTTCTTGAACAAATTGGCATTAGACTGATGAACTGAAACAGCAAATCACGAAGAGTTCGCAATCCTCCCACACGCCCTTGTTTAAAGAGCAAATCACGAAGAGTTCGCAATCCTCCCACACGCCCTTGTTTAAAGCAGCAAAATTCCATGAGGAGCAACCACTAGCAACCACTCCGTAACTTTGGAGCTCGAACGAGGAGACATTATTATTTTTAGTATTTCCAAAGATGAGTAAATTTCCATATATTTTCTTTTTAACAAAAAACATGGGCTTTTGAACTCGAACATGGGCTTTCTACGCAGCCCAATCAGACCAGGTCGGCCGATGGCACCTTCTGCCACGCCCGTGTCCGGTGGCCCACCTGTGGGCCCCACCTGTCGTGCCAAGCAGGGAAATATCTCCTCCCTCCGCGCCGCCGCTGGAGAGGGATTAGCTAGGGTTCCATCCAGCCCAGCCCGGGGGTGGTGATTATTCCCCATCCACGCTTGGCTTCCCACCCTATAAAGCGCTCCTCGATCCAGACCTTTGCCAAAAATAACAAGGCGCAGAGGCAACCTCGATTCGACGTGCGCTTCCTCCTCGCTCGCGGGTACCTTTCCGTCATCGTCTCGTCTTTCAGCTAGATCTCTCCTGCTCGATCTGCTCAGACCGCGCTGCAATTTTTTCTGCGACCCGATCTAATCTATTCACGGGTAGCTACTGTTACGCCTCATTGAGTTTTTTTTTCTCTCCATCTGTTCCACCATGAGACGTCAGTTGTAGGCTTTGCCGAGGTTTACGAGTTCGTGCAGCAGCCCTGATCTGAAGCTAAACTCTCCTTTTTGTTTCGAATCTGACACAATCCCCCCATGCTTTTGGCATGTCAGGTTACATATGTGTAGGCTCAACTTGGATGTGCAGTTTGACCTCTTTTTTCTCGTTTTTCCTTTTGAACGGATAGAGCTGACCTCTGTGCTGCCCTGTTCCTCGATGCGAGCGTAGTTAGATTTCTGTATCCGTTGTTTGCAGATTTGCGTCATGTTTGGCCTCAGGAAACTTAACGTTGTTTCTGCAAATTAGTGAAGGGTCAGCTGATTAAATCAATTTTGGCGAGACTCTACAACTGCTGCTTCTGTTTTATCTAAATTGGCTTATATTATCAGTCATCAGGCTTTGGAAAATTATCCCACGCAAGAGGAAGTTTAAAAAACAACCATCATAGAGTGAACGTTTTTATTGGTTGATTTGTACTCTATTCTGCCATATTTGCTTATATTGTACATGTCTTTCTTTATGTTCTCAAGAGATGTCTGACGTTGAGGAGTACCGTTGCTTCATCGGGAACCTGTCATGGTCGACAACTGATGAGAGCCTCAAGGATGCATTCGGCAAATTTGGAAACCTCACTGAGGCAAAGGTGACATGAAGAGTCCCTCATATTTAGTTTTGCTGGAAGTTAATATCAGAGATTGTGTTGGTAACTGTTGCTTAGGATTTATGTGCATGAACTGTCCAATTATTTCAACCAATTTTT
Source organism: Panicum virgatum (assembly GCF_016808335.1). Taxonomy (NCBI): domain Eukaryota; kingdom Viridiplantae; phylum Streptophyta; class Magnoliopsida; order Poales; family Poaceae; genus Panicum; species Panicum virgatum. The sequence continues at coordinate 1,576,381 of NC_053144.1, forward strand.
ACTAGGCACCAATGCCAAAAGCCTAATCAGTTTTGTATTTCACAACATAGAGTAATATTATGCTAGAGCTATGTTAGTTTGCCCCCGTAGGATCCTAAATCCATCTAAGTTGGTCTAACACAACTTTTCTCTTGCTCTGTCTTGATTGTTAACTTTTGTCATATGGTTTGATATTCAAAGGTTTCGAACAAACTAGTCTTAGAATATTAATACAGTATTGTTATCAATATTCGTGTATGCTGTTTAATTACTGACTTCCTGAACACCTTGTGCAACTCCTTTTCATGTCTTCCTGAAGACCTTCTGCAATGTTTTTTTTTATTTGCCTCCACTAAAGTCACTGAATGATCCAGTAACTTCTAACTTAAAACAAATTTGCTTTGTATTTTATTTGTTATCTAGCATGGCCTTTTAATTATTGTTACTTTAAGTTAGTTTTTTTTGGTAACATGCAGGTGGTTCTTGACAAATTTTCTGGCCGCTCTCGTGGTTTCGGCTTTGTAACATTTGATGAGAAGAAAGCTATGGAAGATGCTATTGAAGGAATGAATGGACTGGACTTGGACGGGAGGAACATTACTGTCGATAAAGCTCAGCCACAAGGGCTTGGTAGAGATCGTAATGGTGACCGTGATTATGACCGTGGATCTCGTTATGACCGTGGCCGTGACTATGGTGGTGGTGGTGGTGGTGGACGTGCACCACGTGGCGGCGGCGGCGGGGGGGACTGCTTCAAGTGTGGAAAACCTGGTCATTTTGCTAGGGAGTGCCCATCTGGGGATGGTGGGAGAGGGGATAGATATGGTGGCAGAGATGACAGGTATGGCGGCGGCGGCAGTCGTTATGGATCTGACCGTGGTGGTGGTGGTGACCGATACTCTGGCCGTAGCCGAGATGGTGGCAGCTACGGGGGCGACCGCTACAACCGTGACCGGTCTGGTCCCTACTGATGGCCTAGATCTTGAGCAGTATGTGCCATCCAGGTATGAAATCTATCTGCTATTATAAAGGTTTGTTATCGTGTGTCTGGAACTTTGTGATCCTGTAGCTGGAGAACTATGATGTACCGTGAGAAGATCATGCTTTGTTATAGACCGTATTACTGACTGGTTTGTTATCATTTCCTGCTTGCCAGGCATATGACTTGGTCATAGTGCTTGGCTCTTGGATCCTGCTTGTTTTGCTTGATATGCTATTTGGCTGGATTTTGTCGCTGTGTGTTGATGGTCTCGATCCTAGTTATGCTTATGGGGATGCCTGGGATATGGGGGTTGGATGGCAAGTTACTGTTCACGTTGTGTTCTTTCTGGGGAATCAAGGGATCGGCTGAATTCTGCTTGAACACACGTACAAGAAAAATCATCTCTTCTGAAAGCAAGCTATGAATCATCCATAAGGGAAAAATTAAATGGTAAATCATTTCAATCTTTTATCTTCAATATTGTGTTACAACGTCATTCTCAAATGACTGTTTTGTTTTGGCAGGCTTCTTTTTGGTTATTTGTTATCTTGTTCTGGATTGGTTGCTACTGTCATTCTGGATTGGTTACTAGTGTCCTGAGATCATTTCAGTTGCCCCATCTTAGTCTGGCGAGTGGTTCCACGATTGCAAAGTGTTCTGAGGACCACTGCAAAGATATTCCTCTTTTGCTCTGTTGCATGTACATTCGCATTGGAGGACCTGCAGTGTAGCATCCTGTTTCTGCCTGCACCTCGGGGGTGGCTTGATTACGTGGCTGTGGTTCAAGTGATTTGTGACTTGCTCGTGCCGCTGCCTCTGGGGGTGTTCATTTAGCTGCCCCGTTTCTTGTGACTTTGTGAGATCAGGGATCATGCTTATTCAGCCTGAGTGAATGTGATACTAAATAGTTGCTGTTCTTTTGACACTGCACCCATGGTCTATCGCTTATTCTGCCCTGTTATAACCACCGCTGCCCTTTTGAAAGGAGTTCCATTGATGTTATGCTCCGTCCACAGAATTTTTATTGGTGGATCGTCATCTCATGGAGTACAATAGCCTTTATTTGCTTGTCTTGAGAGAGCACCGGCGATAATGCTTCAGCGGCAGCATTCAAATTGTTGCACCTAGGATACATTAGTCTTAACTTTTTTTTTCCTTTCAAGACTGCCGGCAGAAGGTTATCTTTTGCTGTTGATTTATTTTTTTTACCCTCTCAATACTGCCGACAGATGGTTCATCTTTTGCTGTCGATTACTAGCCAGTTGAGCTTATGTACTCACGTACGGCACAACAGCTGTAACATTTCGCCCATTTCTTGAACAATTCGGTTGATTTGTACTGTGCAAGTTGTGAATTGAGCAGATCCATCTTGTTTTTCACTGTGCTGTGTGCTGTATGTTTTCAAGCGTAGTTATTTCAGTTATTTCTGTCCAACCTCACATTATTGCAGGTTGCAAGACACCTAGGTATCCATATTTTGGTTGCACAATGCACCCAAGACTCCTATGATGCTATCTATGCCGGCTCTGTCGTATCTAGCCACAATAGAATCATCCTACTCTGGCAGCAACCATCTTGCCGGTTTGCGGAAGCTTCTTTGTGTTATCTTAGAGCGTGGTCGCGATGATGGGGTACTTGTTCTTGGGCATCCGCACCAGCGTGGGCTGCACCGAGTCGTCGTCGGCCAGCGGCTTCCAGCTGAAACGACAACCACATCCAGATGAAGGAGCAACCAAGCGTCAGCTGCTGCTGCTGATGATGATCAAGAACCTCACCTGTATCGGCAGACGAGGTGGTGGGCGAAGATGCAGATCTCGAGGCGCGCTAGGTTCATCCCGGGGCACATCCGCGGCCCGCTCCCGAACCCCAGGAAGCTGTAGGGCTTGAACGTTTGCTGCTTGGAATAGTAGGATGGAAATCACAATCAATCAGGTGAGCAGCCATGGTTTGCTGTCGGCTGCGTCAGTTTATTTGCCGTTGCCGGCCTGAAACTAATAATTAGGAACTCACGTCGAATCTGTCGGGGTGGAAGCGCTCCGGGTCGGCGAAGACGTCCGGGTCGTGGTGGATGGACACCATGTCCAGGTTCACCGACGTCCCCTTCTTGATGTCGTACCCTGCATCGACGAGCAGAGCAGAGCGCTTGCAATCAGCATGCTGCTGCAGGTCAGGCTGCAATCAGAAGGCTACTGAATTCTATCTGACCGTCGATGCTGAAGTCCTGAGCGGCTTTCCTGGAGAACCACGGCAGGATGGTTGCCCTCCTCAGGGTCTCGTTCATCACCTTGTTGGTGTAAGGCATGCCGCCGTTCACGTCTGACCATCCGAGATGCGACGACGACGTGCCCTTGAGCCTCTCCCTGATCTCCAGATGCTCCTCCCGTAGCTTCTCCAGGACCTCCGGGTTCTCGCCCAGGAACTTGACGAGCCACGTCAGCCCCGCCGTCGTGGTGTCGTGGCCGGCCACCAGCAGGGTCAGGATGTTGTCCTTGAGCTGCGCGTCCGTCAGCTTGTCCGCGTCGTCGCCGGCGTGCTTCCGCAGCAACGTCTGCAGGAAGTCGCTCCGGACCTCGCCGCCGTCCCTCCTCCTCGAGATCACCTGGTCCAGCATCGCGTACATCCGGTTCCTCGCCTTGAGGCCGCGGTGGAAGGCTGTGCCTGGGACCTTCAGTGGCAGGGACGCGAAGGAGGACGAGATGACCTTGAAGTTGGCGCGGAACTTCTCCTGCTCCTCCCCCTCCGGCTCCAGGCTCACCAGCATGTTGGCGATCACCTTCAGCGTGAACTGCCAAGATCGTCTTGATCAGACAAAATCTGAGGAGAAATCTTTCACCAACTGACAGTCTGCGTGCTTACAGACGAGGCCTCCTCGAGCACGAGGACCTTCCTTCCGAGCCACGTGTCCAGCGTCTGCACGGCCAGCTCGTTGATGAAGTCGAAGTGCTTCTTGAGTGCGTCGATGGAGAGCGGCTCGCCGATGAGCCGCCGCAGCTTCTTGTGCTCCTCGCCGTTGGTGGTCAGCAGGCTCGTCGGGCCCAGCACCTGCTTGCCCGTGTAGAACAGGTTCAGGCTCACCACGCCGTCCTTCCCGGACAGCAGGATCTTGGCCGCATCGCGCCCCGTCATGAACACCGTGATCCTCCCCAGCACGTACGTCTTGAACACCTTGCCGAACCTGCCAAACATCGATCCAACAAGTCACAGAATCAGAACTTCAGATCGATCAGTCTCCCAATGTGTTGTGATGCATACCATTTTATTCTCCTGGTCATGGATGCAAGTAGTCAGTACCTTTTCTGCCTGTCACGCATGAAGCTCAGGATGCCGGCCGGGCTCGAGAAGTCGGAGATGAAGGAGACGGTCTCGCCGATGACAGGCCAGCCCATCGTGCCGGGGATGTCCCTCATCTCCTTCGAGGAGCTCCGTGATCTCAACCACAGGAGGCCTGCACAAGCCACTGCGAGGGCTACAAGAACAGGAGCTCCAAAGATGGCCATGGCGGATACTGATATAGCTGTCTGCTTCAGATATGTTCAGAACATATCGTCGATGTCAGGAGCTTATATATGTACCACAAGATTTGTGTCCAGATCTGTGATTCTTCTGGGGCATCATTATCTTTGTTCTCTTCTCTCATCATCGTTACATGCGAGGGAACCGTTCGGAGTTTCTTCTGTATCTTTGCTATCTTGTTTTGTCATCCTTATATTGTTGAAGCTTCTTTCAATCTGTTTGGTGTTTTTTCCCTTTGTTTTGGTGTTCCCCCCCTTTGTTTTCTTCATCTAACTGTCGTGTTTGCTAGGATGGATACACGTACCGCGCTAGACCGTCCTTCGGATCAAAAGGCTACATCATTGCTGCCGGTCACTAAATAAAAACTGTATTTTACTTGATGTGCTAGCTAGTTGATGAAAGGTACGGAGCAGTGCCATTTGCAGTGACCTAAGCTTTGTGTGCAGGTAGAGTAAGGCCTTGATAAGGACCCGGTGTTAATATTTGTCACTACTGCTACAAATAAATAATATACATGTTTCCGATTACAAGAGAGAGCTTTGCTTTGGACGCTAAGCAGTTCTCCTGGGAATAGACATCGTTGTCGTCCTTGTTCAGCCGAATAAGCTGTTACATGCCTGCCATTTGTAATCAGCAGCTGCAATGGCAAAGTCTTCAGCCTCTTTGGTTTCTAATCACAAATTCAAAATTCCTAGATATTCCATGGCTCGTTGAATTTGACAACTGGATGCTATTACCCTTACCCATCAAGGGACTCATCCACGAGAGGGTTAGCTATTGCTACTGAAACTGAAACTTTTTGAACAGAATAGGCAAAAGAATTAAACATACCAAGGTTCAAGTATCTGAAATATGTATTTTTTTCAAACGAAAACGGAAGGATCTGTCTTTTAATTAAGAACAAAGAAGTCATTTTTCAGTGCTAAGTGTGGGATATTTCGCGTGATGTATATTAGGAATACAAGCTGCTAGCTTGAGGCCTGCATCGAGCGCTCTGATCTTCGGCACAATCTCTGTTCTCTGAACTCAGATGCTTGCAAGTTGCAACAGCACTATCATCATCATCCATACCAGTTTGCTTAAGAGATGGATTTCTCTCAACTCGCATCTCATCAACAGGATATTTATTTAAACATTTTTGTTGTGTGTCGTTGTCGAATCCTTTTTTTTCATCATCATCATCATCATCATATTCTCAATAATGAATGAATCTGCCACGGAGCTCCTCGTATATATTTATATGTTCGAATTTGCCACCAATCCGTATCCTCTCGCATTTCTTTTCGAGAAACGAAAATGTGTCCTGCTCAGAGTTACATGTGTCCATTGCATGATCGTATGTGTGTGTGTGTGTGACCCGGCGTCCGTAAGCGATGCCGCGTGACCTTTAACATATAATATATATGAGCAATATGATGTCGTCGCCAGGAGACCCCTCGGGCTGAGACCACCGTGAGGCCATGGCAAGCTCGATGCGCAATATCTACCATATTATCTATTTCTGTATACCAAAACTCTTCCCTCAAGAGGCCACGTTTCCGCCTGCCTTTGGCCGTCAGATTGCGGCGCCAATGCATCCATCCGTCCATTGCAGCGGAGGTTTTCTCGAGCCTTCCTTCCTTGCTCTTATCCTCTTCCTCCGGCCACCTCACAGGGATCCAATCGTCCTCTCCCTCAGCGGCCTCTCCTTCAGGCTGGCTTTCTTCTTCTCTGTGACCTGACGTTCGCTGCCACGGCAACCTCTTCTCCGGCGCCTGCTCCCTGCAGCTGCAGCCCAGCGAGCGCTGTGCTCCCCCATGCCGTCGAAGCTCTTTCCGGTTCCCCCTGTTACGGTAGGTTAATACTCTGTTTCCTCGATCTCATGGCCCTTGCTCCTTTGTTCAGAGACATGAGATCCAAATGTTTCTAGCTTGCATTTCTCCCTCGCTATTTTTTTTACAGAATTGGTTGCTCCAATTTGTATTGCCATTTGCGCCTAAAGTAGATGCAGGTAGCTAATTTGTTAGAAGGGTTATGCAGGTTCGCAATTACATAGAGAGGTTGAATATGGATTCATTGTATGCTTCCCAGTTGTGACAATAATGGCTGAAATGAATATGGTGTGCCACTCTTCTCCTAATCATTTACACTAATACATTTGTTCTGCTTTTACTTAGACAGTTCATGTGTGGTTTCAGAATTGCTAAATATTTGAAGCCATCCAACGAAGCATAGGTCATTCATACAGCTTCGCTTTCAATAGTAGATTATATTAAACTGTAGACTTCCGTTTCGATTAAAAAGACCAATAAAGCATGGTTTGATTTTTTTCGTATTATCCTACGTGCTTCGTATGTTCATCTTCTTTGCCTCATGCCTAGACTGTCTTTTTCTATTTCATCCTCCTTTTGCTCTTACTTTTCCCATTACATTGTTTTCCTAAAACAAACATTTGCCTCTGCTGTTTCCCACAAGGAAAAAAATGTTACTGTGACATGTTTTCGTATGCTAGACCAGAATTTGATAATTTCTTCATTGCATCAGTCACCTCTCCTTTGCAAAGTATTAATAGATTCATCATTGCTGCTTGCTCTTAGCTATGGCGTGCTCAACAACTCCAGTAAAGTATCGTAGAGAATCATCTTGAACTATGGACAAAGCACGCAAGCGGAAGGCTGCTCATACAGGTCAGCCATTTGGAGGTCAAACATTAGCTTCAGGCATCAACGATAAATATATACACACACACACACAGACACATACATATACATAAATATCTTATTGGCAGAGCATTGTTCTACATACTTTTCTTACACAAAATATGTGTGCCTATGGTCTGTGGTACAGGGAGACCCCCCAATGAACAATTGACGAATAATGATTCATCCATACTGGCTTCTCAGTTAGGAAGCTCCATTTCAGAATCTCTCCTTCCATCACAGAGAGTGGTCAGACAACGAGCCCTGCTATCTTCAGGTAAATCATCAGTTTTGGTGCTTCATGATGCTAACTGACAGCTTGCTTATTGCATCACAATTTTTTTCTCTCTACAGTATTGAATTGCTACACTATAATCATTATTCTGCCAACTGTGGTTCATTAATCTTTCTTCACAATAGATTTGTCACGTCTAATGCCACCTGTATTGATTCGTGCTCAACCAAATTGTGCCGCTTTCTACATTTACAAACACTAATTCGCATTCTTTGTTTCCAATAGATTTGCCACGGCCAGAGTCATCTACTGCTGCTGAAACACGTAAGAAACGTAAGGCCGCTATAGCTTCTGGAAGACAGGAAGGTGCATTTCCATAGTTATCATAGGCATATGCAGTCAATTTTGCCTCCTACAATTCATTATAACATTCTTACACATATTTACATCTTCCCAGAGAATTCAGGGCCTCCTCTTCATAACCGACACCGCCGTAAGTTGTTAAAGTCCATACTGTCCCTTCCATATTCGATACACTAATTTAGGTTCTTTTGTTCACCGAATGCATACATGTTTACCTGCATATATATGTCACAGGGAATTGTTCCCTAAGAGGACATTCAGGTCCTATCTCAGACTGCTGCTATATGAAGCTGCTAATACTGCAATCAAAGAATCACCGGCGAAACACACATACAAATATGGGAAAATTCCTTGTAAGGCCCTCAAGCAAACTGTACTTCCTTCTATGGCCCTGGAAAGTTGAAATCCCCTTCTATGACCATCTTTTTATTTTCAGTCCCTTCTATAGCCCTGATGTTACATCCGTTAGCTTGCAACCGTTAGGGTTCCCGGTGTCAAGTATTTAGTAGCAATTTTGGACCAAATTGCCCCTGCCTCACTTGCCCTTCCAGAAGGGAACCCCCATGCGATCCCGAACGTCGCCCCCCACGCCCGAGCCTGCCCCCGGCGGCGGCGGCTACCCCCGCCTGCGGATCCGGCGCCCGCCCCCATCCCGCCGCGCGTGGAGGAGTCGTCCGGGGCCCAGGATGCGGGCGCAGCAGCGGCCTGGTCCACGCGGGCGCAGCGGCGACCGAGGCGCGCGCCAGCGGAGTGGCCAGGGACGCGGCGGCCCGCCCGCCGCCGTCCCCCCGACACAGCCTCCGCGCGCCGGCCGACCGCCGCCATCCACGACCGTCCTCTCCTCCATCCTGGGACGCGTGCCCCTGGACTCCGCGGGCGGCGGCAGACGGCGGGGGCCACACGGCGGTGGTGCCCACGAGCTGCGCCCCGAGGAGGAACACGATGGCGGCGACGGGGCTTCTCCGGTCGGCCGGAATCGAGGCTCGGCGACGGCGCCATCAGCGTGCCCGAGTTCGCCTCGGCTTCCACGTGGTGTACGGAGGGGAAGGGTGCGCTGCGCGGCGGGGGACACGCCGCGCGCAACCGGCGGCTGACGGCCGGAGCCTGCCTAGCTGCCCCTGCTGCTGCGAGCCTGCCTGCCGCCCTGCTTGCCGCCCTGTGCGAGCCGCGAGCGCGGCGCCGCCCTGCGCACACGGGTCACGAGCCCCTGGGGCGACGAGTGCGGCGGCCGGCGGCAAGGCACAAGGCGGCGGCAGGGAGCGCCAGAGCGGGGACTCGACGCCGAGACCGAAGATGAGGAGCGGGGACTCGGCGGCAGGGATCTCAATTCCTTGTTGTTTGACCCAAGGTCATTTTCGTCTTTTCACAGCCATTTAACTGGGAGTTAACTGGAGATCCCACGGTAGGGCCATAGAAGGGATGTAAAATGAAAACATGGTCAAGGAAGGGAGGCCGAACTTTTTAGGGCCATAGAAGGAAGCGTCATTTCTTCTAGGGCCACACAGGGAATTTTCTCTACAAATATCTGGCAAGTTCTATTCTCAAAAACATGGTGCCTCAGCTTCAAATAATGACCTTTTGGCTATATATGATGATAATAGCGAAACTCAAAATACCATTTACCTACATTTAGTTCAACAAGGGGTTGGTTGATCACCTCATATACTAACAGTTTTTGTTTACCCCAATTTTCTCATTCTCAGGCACTGTTTTCGCACCCCTTCATTTGGGAAGCCAGAATCAAACATGCTCATATTGTGGTGCTCGCTTTTGGGCTGAGGAACGAGTACGTGGACATGGACGGACAACTTCTCCAGTATATAACAAATGCTGCAGAGGAGGAAGCATTCTACTACCTCCTTACAAGCCACCTCCGGAGCCCTTACTTGGCCTTCTGACAGGAAAGGATCCTGCACTATCAAGACATTTCTTTGATAACATCAGACGATACAATTCTATGTTTGCCATGACTTCTATGGGCGTCAATGTCATAAATTCTATCAACGATGCCCGTGGCCCTTATGTCTTCAAAATTAGTGGCCAACTATGTCATCGAATAGGATCACTAATTCCAAACGATGAAGCAAGACCTGAGTATTGCCAGTTATATATCTTTGACACTGATAATGAGGTTGGAAACAGAATAGCTGTTGCAACAACCTCAAACAGTGACTTCCAACCAAACGAAGCTATTGTTGCTTCCTTGATAACCATGCTTGATACACACAACTCAGTTGTGCAAGTTTTTTGAACTGCCCGTGATAGGCTATCTATGCAGCCAAACAACCAATCTGGTGAACCAGATGATCGTTATGCTGTCAAGCTATTTTCCACCCCAACCCAGCATGGCAACATTTATAGTGACCCAGTTACATCTGAAGTGGTCGGCTTGGTTGTGAATGATTTAGGGACCACTGAAGAGGGGCGTGACCTAATAGTGCAAGATCACTCATGTCAGCTCCAAAGAGTAAAAGAAACACATTGCAAATTTATGGCAATGCAATATCCACTGTTGTTTCCTTACGGAGAAGATGGTTTCCATGAGAATATTAAGTACAGAAGATGTAGTCGCTCCAACAAGATCAAGCGAAAGGTTGTCACCATGGCAGAATATTATTCATACAGATTGCATGATAGAGCCGACGATTTCAATACCCCTTTGCGATCCAAGAGACTAACCCAAGCTTATGAAGTTGATGCGTACTGTTGTGTCGAGGATGACCGCCTGAGATATTACAGGAAGAAATCATTTCAAAAAAAATACAGGTCCAGCCCATATAAAGCTTTAGTTGAAGCGGTCAGTAGTGGGATCACTCAAGGTTCAGCTGCAGGGCAACGAATTTACTTGCCAGGATCATTCACTGCAAGTCCCTGCTACTACTACCAAAACTATCAAGATTGTGTTGCACTATGTCGTAGGTTCGGATGCCCACATCTATTCATCACATTCACATGTAATGCTTTGTGGCCAGAAATTGATGAAGCTTTGGCATTCATACCCGGACAACAAGCTTCTGATAGACCTGATATTGTTGACAGAGTTTTTGAAATGAAACTCAAACTACTCATACAAGATATAGAGAAGTATGAATTCTTTGGACCTACACTTGGAGGTACTGCTCTTCTCATCCCCTAATATATTATGCTTTACCACTTACTCCAAAGTTTCTAAATCGTAATATGTTGCCTTGCACAGTTGTCTACACGATTGAGTTCCAAAAACGAGGCCTTCCACATGTCTGATTCTATGGCTTAAAAAAGATAAGCCTATTGATGCTGCTCAAATAGATGCCTTTATATCCGCACAACTGCCAAATCCATCAGTTGATCCGTTAGGTTTTGAGGCCGTTTCTAAGTTCATGATTCATGGTCCTTGCGGATCCTTAAATACGTCCTCCCCTTGCATGGTTGATGGAAAATGTGATAAGTTCTATCCAAAGAATTTTTCTGAAACCACTACTATAGCAGGTAATGGTCAGGTTACTTACGCCCGCCCAAATAATGGTATTACTACTGAGAAAAATGGAGTAAGAATTGATAACACATTTGTGGTACCACACAATGTAGACTTATTAGTTAAATATCAAGCACATATAAATGTTGAAAGTGTTAATCGCAATGGAATGGAAAAGTATTTGTTCAAGTATACAAACAAAGGACCTGATTGTGCCAAAGCTGCACTCAAGAGAAAAAGAGGTAATCCAGACTCTCCTACGGAGATAATTGATGAAATAAAGGAATATCTAGACTGCAGATATGTTACTCCCAACGATGCTGCATGGCGATTGCTTCAGTTTGATATCCATTACACTAATCCATCAGTAGAACGCCTTGCTGTTCATCTCCCGCTAGAAAATGGTGTTCTTTATACAGAGGATGACTATCTTGATCAGGTCATTGAGAATCCATCTAATCTCATAACTAAGCTAACGGCATGGTTTGATGCCAATCAACAATATCCAGAAGCCAGACAGTACACCTATGTTGAATTTCCTGAACACTGGACATGGCATGGTGATGGAAAATATTGGCATATACGCCGAAATAGTCGTGGGAAGGTTGGTCGAATTGCTAATGTTGCTCCTAACGAAGGAGAAAGATTTTACCTGCGCATGTTGTTGCATATAGTCAAAGGAGCACAAAGCTATTCTGATCTCCGCACTGTTGCCAGCCATAAGCACCCAACATTTCGTGCTGCATGTGAAGCATTGGGCTTGCTGGGTGACGATCAAGAATGGTTCCATGCTATGGCTGATGCAGCACACTGGGCACTTCCCTATCAATTGCGACAGCTGTTTGTCACATTACTGCTTTTTTGTGAAGTCACCAACCCTGTTAAATTGCTTGATGAATACACACAGGCAATGGGAGAAGATATTGCATATCATGCGAAACAACTGACTCCAGAACTCCCTACAACAACCATGGACCAACATATCAGATCATATGTTTTAGTTGAATTAGAAAAACTGCTCAAAGATGCTGGATATAGCTTAGATCGCTTTCACTTACCACAACCAGACCACAGTTCCTCTCGGATTCTCACCAATAGATTCATTATAGAAGAACTTAGTTATAATTCAAATGGTGCATTTGCTGAACTAGATGAGCAGATCAAGAGACTGAATTCAAGCCAGAAATATATTTATGATACCATAGAGCATTCAGTCTTAAATGGTTGTGGGCACACTTTCTTTGTTTATGGTTATGGTGGGACTGGCAAGACTTTTCTATGGAATACTTTGCTCAATAGTATTAGAAGCCAAGGAAAGATAGCTTTAGCAGTTGCATCTTCAGGCATATCAGCTCTGTTACTCCCAGGAGGTCGAACACCCCACTCACGTTTCAGAATTCCATTGGACATCCACGAGCATTCTGTATGTGCAATTAAGAAAAATACACAGTTGGCTGAGCTAATACAACAGACATCCCTGATTATATGGGATGAAGCACCTGTCAACCATAGACATTGCTTCGAAGCACTTGATCGCACACTAAGAGATATCATGTCGTTCAATAATGATGATGCTTCCACCAAACAATTTGGTGGTATAACAGTTGTGCTTGGTGGTGATTTTAGGCAAACTTTGCCGGTCATCCCAAACGCAAGGAAACAACAAATCATGAATGCAGCAATCACTCGATCCCGTATATGGCCGTGCTGCAAAGTTCTTGAATTAACTGAAAACATGAGACTCAACTGCCCAACTCTTTCAGGCCCTGAAAGAATTGAATTGCAGAAATTTGCTGAGTGGCTCCTCTCTATTGGTGATGGCACAACTCCTGGCAGTACAATAGACCAGCCTGATACAACATGGGTTCAAATTCCAGACAACCTTCTATTGCCACCCGAACAAAGGAACCTTACAGGATTGATTTCTTTTGTATATGAAACAACTCCACGTGTCACGGAATTAGCAGCCTATCTCTGTGAACGAGCAATATTGGCACCAACAAATGAAGTCGCTGCCATGATAAATAAAGAAATTATTTGTAAGATAGCCACAGAAGAAATGTCATACTACAGTTCTGATTCCATTGATGATCCGACATCAAATTATTGCACTATGGAATCTTTGTACCCACAAGAGTTCCTTAACACTATCCAAATGAGTGGCCTTCCTGACCATCATCTACAACTGAAGATTGGTGTCCCTATCATGTTACTTAGAAATCTGAATCCATCCAAAGGTTTGTGCAATGGAACTAGACTCATAGTGACACAACTCACTCATCGTATAATTGAAGCTCAGATAATCACAGAAAAGGCTACAGGATCTAAAGCTTACATTCCAAGAATAACTTCTGTCTCATGTGATCCAAAATGGCCTTTTAAGATAAAGCGTCGTCAATTCCCAGTCCGTGTATCCTATGCCATGACAATAAACAAAAGCCAAGGACAAACACTTAGCAAAGTTGGCGTCTATTTACCAAGCCCCGTATTCTCTCATGGGCAGCTTTATGTTGCATTCTCACGTGTGACATCACCTACAGGCTTACGTGTGCTCATTGAGAACAACTCTGAGGGGTATGAAAACCACACACATAACGTGGTATACACTGAGATTTTCAATGACCTAACAAGCCGGAGTAATTATTAGTTCCAGGTACCACTGTAACACAGTTACCTTCTTTGCTTGCCCATGCTTCTTATATACACTTCATACTCAGAATGTTTCTTTTGATAGATTTCATAATCATACGGGCTCAGTTCTCTTAACCAATGCAGATGCTTACAATGATTTCCCTATGTTGTACAGGTCTTCTACTTTTGGCTGTTTCCATTCCAAACCACTTGATCATCTATTCCTCCGTTGATCAATTATATTCTACCAATATGCTTATAGCCAGTCTAACATGTATATCCAATCAGGTCATAGGTGTTTCCAATTCATCATATGACATACTTTAACCGTGTATGTTTTTGTCAATGCAGCAACAATGCAGCAACTAAATATTAAACTTCTGGTGACCATGTAAAATTTAATACGATCAACCATGACGTCCACAAATAATACCGACTAAAAGGTTTCGTGATTCTATAAATATTACTTTTTGGCTTAATTATGAATGACAAGGCTGCCCGCGGCAACGCGCGGGGTACTAACTAGTTACATATAATAGCTAGAGGGATCCAGTATTCGGTAAATGCTAGTACCACAAACAAAACAACCACTAGAGTACCTCTAGAGAAGTTATAATCGCCCGGCCAAGCATCATAAAGTGAATACATCTCACACATCCTTTTGACTCAAATCCAGTGCCACCACATGCAAAACTTTCTGATACATTTTAACATCTTCCACTGACTACATGGCACCAGGACAATCTCAACAAACTCAAAAGAAAACGTCTGCATACCACATGAACACAAGCAACACAATACCATCCGGCTACTCTTCCATCCGATCTTCTGTCTGCTGCTGAACAACTTTGACTTTGACCTTGACCGGGACCTTTGTTTTCTCCACATTACTGAAAAGCTTCTTCGGAAGCATGTTGATGTCCTGCTCCAGCTCCTTGTTATCTCTCTCCAGCGCCTTCCTTTTACCAGGATTTTGTCTGTCAACATTGGCATCACATATTAGGCAAGAAAACCCTTTCACAATCCAACAGACAACATATTGGAGAACAAGAATGAACCTGTCTGTAATGTGCTTCTTCAGACGTTCATGCCTAGCCTTTATAATAACAGGGATGGCCTTTAGAGTTTGCTCGGTCATATTCCGATCATAGCGCTCAGGCCTGTTCCTCTTCCTCTCAAACTCAAAGGTCGAATCCTGGTCGATTTCAAATATATTAGTCAAGGTTTTCACAGAAAAAAAATACAACATTTGATTGTTACATCAACATCATAGAAAAACAATAATCTATTCTAACCTGGGTCATGTCCTTGCCATGCAAGGCCCTGTATGCTTTTGTCCACTTAACCTTACGAGGATTCCTCTTCATCTTGAAATTTTTATGACACTTTGACCGGCAAAAGCGAAAGATCTGCCAGGGAGGTGAGAGAGATATTCAGTCACTCTTACAGGGCACCAGCAAAAGTTCCAGATATATACAAAATTGAAGCTAGAACAGAATTACTTTGGAGGCAAGGAAAACATAACATATAAATTGCCCTACTCTCCTCTAAGTATTCTAGTATAACAATTTTCACCATAAATACTAGGAAAAAGACTAAATTACTCCCCTGAACTATAGCCAAAGTACCGATAATTCATTTTACACCCCCCCCCAAAACTATGTTTTTTGGTTCAAATTACCCCCTATTACAATTTGTCCATGCATAGATGGAGTTTTAAGTTGAAATTTTACAAGATGATAGTACACATCATAACTTTTTATCATTATGTTGATAGATTAGAATATTTAATAATAAACTAATCATTAGATTTTTTTAATATGCATTGTGACGTGAACTACTGCCCTGCAAAATTTGAAATTAAAATTCAACTTGTGTATGGAGAAAAAAAAAGAAAAATTGTATTATGGGGCAAATGAACTAATTTGCATAGTATAGGGGGTAAATTGAACCAAGTTCTAGTTCAGGGGGTTATTCAGACTATGTCTATACTTGGAAGGAAGTAAATTGAACTTTTTCCTAAACACTAACAGTGAAAAAATATAAAGGAAAGAAGGATAAATTTGGGCATTAACATTCCAAATCATAATTAATGGGGCAAGAAAAACATCAGTCACATATTTTTAAACAGCACGGCTACTTATATATTTCTTTTCAACTCCCAAAGATCTTATTAAGGATAATCAATCAGAAGCAGAAGTAGCATTAATTACATTGGTCATATTTAAATACAGATGATGAAGAAAACAAACAAATCAGTTTCAACTAAATACAGCCATAAGATTAAAACTCGTATAAGCATCATTGCAGAACCATGAAAGCAAACAAATGGATAGAAAACTAGAAATTACATGCACAAATGATAAGGAAAGCAGCTGGTGCATGCTACAGCAGTGCAAAACATGCAAAGAATTTTCTTCCAGATCTAGTTCTCTTTATAGAAAAAGCTAAGATAACTAGTATACAAACAATCAATTTATTGAAGGCGTGATGCCATAATTCCATATCCTCTAGCAAATTGTGACATTAATCAGAAAAAATAGACTCTGGTTTTGTATGTTTGTCACTGTAAAGAATAACATTCCCTGACTTACTACAATCTTTAACGAACAGCAGTAGGAGGGAATTCTGCTGAAAAAATAGAAAAGAACATTTGTCTCACAAAGAAAGAAAGCAACTAAGGTATAAACTATAGGTAATCATAAGGATGACAGCGGGGCGGGTTTGATGCGGATATCCGCGGGTTTCGGGTTCGGTTCCTGATTTTCACCCGTGGATTTGCGGGTTCGGGTACTCGAAATATTTCGGGTTTGGTGCGGATCCTAAACTGTACCCGCGGAGCTCCATTGGGCCTCCGAAGTCTTTCAGCCCAGTAAAAGCCCATCTTGAAACCCTAGCTATATAAGGCTGAAATCCTTCAGCTCCTCACCTACCCCACCCATCCCGACCCATCCGCACCTGCAGATGCTGCGCCGCCTCGTCTCATCCATGGTGGCCAGGAGCGGCGGCGGCGGCGCCGTCGAGTTCGCCGCCATGGCTTCCTCCTCAAGGTCGCCGGGGACCAGCAAGTGTTGCGGCGGCTCATCTCCTCCATGGCGGCTGGGAGCGGCGGCGGTGGCGCCACGTCGCCACGATTTCCTCCTCAAGGTCGCTGAGGATCCGCAGGCATTGCGCCGCCTCGTCTCCTCCATGGCGGCCAGGAGCGGCGGCGGCAGTGGCGCCGTCAGGTTCACCGCCGCGGCGCCGGAGGAGTGCCTACTCCTCGACGACGTGGGCACCACCGCCGCGGACCTGGGCGCAGGTCCGCCGCGGACGGCCTGGCTCGACTGCTCGAGGTCACGCCGTGGACGGCGGCGGCGGCTGGTGCTCGACTGCTCGAGGCATCTGTACTGTGCGTGTGTTGGATTATCCGGGTTTCGAGTTATCCGTCGGGTTTCGGGTATCCGCAGGTTTCGGGTTTGGGGATGAATTCTCACCCGAATAGTAGTTCGGGGCGGGTTCGGGTTTTAGGTTCAGGTTTCGGTTTTGGGTGCCTAGACACTCCACCCGAACCAAACCTTGACCCGTTGCCACCCCTAGGTAATCACTAATGATGAAGTTAATATGCAAGTATGCATCAGCTTCTCAGCCAAGTAGTTCATTTAAGTTTCTCAGGTGAGCACCAGTTTTTGATTATTGTTACTACATGTTAGTGCAGTGTTTACAACAAGGCAATTCAGTGCATCAAGCAGTGTCTTATTGCCTTGCCACCACGATTATGGTGTAATCAGTTGTGATAATCGTAACTAGTTTCAGAACTATTTTTCTGCTAAAGCTCCTGAAAAGACACTTTCAACTGTCACGTCCAAATTAGAAACAAATATGTGATTTTTCAAAGCTACAGTGATGGAAAACCGATCCTAACCCCGGCGAGAAATCGATTGAATACAAGCAGCTAACAGTTTCATAGTAACGAAACTCCGATTCAGTAATGTTCGCGCGCCACCAACAAACCAAACAAACACACCATTTATACTGATACAAACAAATTAAATTCCAAGAATAAAAGAAATCCAGGCCGCGTTCCTCATGTCAATCAAACAATAAAAACTTCGAGGAAACGGGAACAAGATGAGGACCTTGGCGTCGTTGCGGACGAACTGGATGCCATGGCCGGGGTAGATGGTGGAGGAGCAGAACCAGCACTTCTCCAACCTCATGGCGCCGCCCTACCGGCTTCCCCGAAACGTATCTGGTCGAAACACTCGACTTGGAGCGACCTCGACCTGGTCTCGGCTGCAAGCGAAGACGAGGGCGGCGGAGGAGAGGCGAACCCTAGCTGAGAGGAGCCGCAACGCCCCGGTGCGCGCGGCCGGCTGGGAGACGAAGGCAAACCAAGGGGATAGGGTTCACGTATGAAGGCTGCTCGGCCTTTCTCAGCCGTTGGTTTCCTCCAACTCTGATCGCACGGCTCTCACGTGGGTTGGGCAGCTCGGGCTAGACTTGACCATGGGCCGTTCTGGGCTGCATCAATCCCAACTCCACCTGACAAGCGGGTCCATGTTTTGCACAGAAAAAGATAAGTGGGCCCATAAATCGTGGGAGTTGAAGGCCACTACTAGGCCAGTGCTATAGCAATTTTTTTTTTTGGGGGAAGGTAGTGCTATAGCATTTTCCGAGCCAGAAGGTTCGTGAACTTCCAGTACATGAGAGAACCCAACGAACCATGGACAGCTTCTTCTAGGGATTTTTCTACTCGTTTTCTTTAGTCTGTTGATTGAGTCCGACTTGGTGACGGCCCTGTTTGGAACGGATTTTACCTGCCTTATTAAATACAGTTTCATGTTCCTTGTACTTTGCTATCTTAAATAAATTGTTCTCAGTTATCATTGTGTCTGAAAAGTATGGTGTTTGCTTCACCAACCTTAATTTTACTTTCCAAGCTACCTAGCATGAACTAGGGTCTTGCTTAGATGCGTAAACTTTTGGGTGTAAAGTATTGTAGCATTTTTGTTTGTATTTGGTAATTATTATCCCGTCATGGGTTAATTAGGCTCAAAAGATCCGTCTCGCAAATTATAGACAAACTGTGTAATTAGTTATTTTGTTTAGGTACATTTAATACTTCATGCATGCGTTGAAACATTCGATGTGATGGGGAATCTTGTAAAGTTTTGAAATTTTGAAGACAACTAAACAAGGCCTAGGTCCAGCAACAAATAGATGTACGAGATAGCTCTGCATTCAGATTGTTAGTGCAGTGGTGAGGATATCCAGCCACCTGTGTGTGACAATGGCAATGGAATGCAAAGGTTTGATGCTCGTTCCATTTGTTCATTCTTTCATTTCTGAAGCCTGTAAAAGGAGCTGTTACAGAAAGACTAATCTCTGTTTAATCTCTCCTATTAACTGATGAGATTATGCATAATAATAATTGTATTTCTGATCCTCTTAAATTGGGCGATCTGGCCCCATGCTACCTCATGCTATTCTAGGTTGGATCTAGCTGGTCGTGATCTCATCTGACTGCCTAATGAAGATCCTCAATGGATGGAACGATAGAAAGGGGTTGTTCCTTCAGTACAGCTGCAGAACGGGAATTCACAATCTTGTAATTGAGATGTATGCGCATGTTCTCGTATTAGTGCGTGAATTAACAAATAGAACATCCAAGCCTTTGTTTGAGAGATATCTTGGTGGTAGTGATCCTTATGCAGTTTGTTCTAGTGATATGTTGATAATAGTGCGCGTCTGCGCGAGAAATGTATCGGGTTAGCTTCAGCTGTAGTGTACGCAGCATTAGCTGCTATTATCTATATCTGCATACAGAAATAGCTGTAGGGTCGCTTTCCGTATGTGTTGGGCACAGTGGTATCAAGTTCACAATTTGTGCTGTTTTTGCTTCACTCGTGTAGTCGTGTAGAAAATAATTTGACGAGTACCCAACACTTGATGGCTGTGTTCTACCAAAGTGACGGCACATCAGGATTTAACTGGAAGATGAGTAATCAGATTCTGTCTAGGTTGCAATGCACAGCGAAATGAGAAGTCAGAGATCAGTTTTGAAGACAGGCAACAAGGGCCAAAATGTAGCAATGCGCAGCCAAATGAGAAGCGACATCAGTTTTGGAGATGGGCAACAAAACATCACCAGTTGAGTACTCTCTCCATCCTAATTAGTCATTTTAGCTTTTCTAGATACATCAATTTTACTATACACCTATAGATGCATAGCAAAAACTATGTATTAGAAAAACAAAAACAAATAATAATTTAGAACAGAGGGAGTGTCTTCGTCAGGGTTTCATTTACCGACCGGACCGGCCAAACCGCCGGGGTCCGGTATCGGTATACCGGTCCAGTTTGGCCGGAAACCGGTCGGTACCGGTCAAATTCAAATTTGAATTCAAAAAACTCAGTTCAACCGGTTCATACCGGTATATCGGCCGGTTAGACCAGTTTACCGGCCGGCTTGAATTCAAATCCAAATTTAAAATCGCATGTGTAACCGATTTGGAACGGTATACCGGTCGGTTTGACCGGTTTACCAAGTGGGCCTTAATGGGCCGTCTCATTTTTTTCTTTTCTTTTTTGGTTTAACTTTAAATGCCCGAAAAGTATGTTAAACAAACGAATTTTTGAGAAAATTTAACACCATTAGAGTCGTCACACCTTGAAGTATTTTTAGAATTTTTTTATTTTTTTGAATTCAAATTTGAATTTTGAATTTGGGCCGGTTTGGTACTGGCCCAAACCGGACCGGTTCCCACCAGTTTTGTAAACCCTGGCCTTCGCTCGCTAGCACATGACAAACGGCAACCGTTGCCATCAACATCCCGACTCCCACCAGAAACTAGAGATTCTTGGCACAGAAAGCATGTCTAGACTCCAAACTGGGTTTGGATTGTTGTAGTTCAGCATCTCACGCACTTTTGTTCTGTTCTGCATGCAGTTGCGCACGCATCCAGACCAAACCACAAGCTCCAATTGGCAAAACAGCAACCACATGAAACCGAGGAACTTAGGAAATTTGAATGCTAAGGTGAGATCCAGAATCAACAACTGAAAAAAGAGGTACCCCAACATACAAAAAAGCAACCACATAAAGTTTATACTATTATGGCATCGCACCAATTTTTATTGCTAGCTAGTATTCCCACGGGTTCCCAATCTTAATGTGCCAACCCTGATTCCCTGAACTCACACTAACGGAAAAACAAGACAACCACCATGCAAGTCTGATGCCGCACAACTTGTAGTAAGGATGCAGCTTGCTTGACAACACACTCGATAGCATTGGTCCCTTGCCAGACTGAAAAGCCCTAGTACAGGTCACCTTCCTTGTGGGTGTGGATGACACAGTCAGACTTGGGGTAGGAGACGCATGTCAGCAAATAGCCCTCGGCCTGCTGCCCGTCATCAAGGAAGGACCCATCTGACTGGTCGACCTCACCAGACTCAATTTTGCCAGCGCAGGTGGAGCAAGCTCCGGCACGGCACGAGTATGGCAACTCCACTCCGGCGGTCTCAGCTGCATCGAGGATGTAGGTGTCATCTGGAGCCTCAAACTCATGCTCTACCCCTTCTGGTGTGACAAGTTTCACCTTGTACACAGCCATCGCAGAGACGTCGAGTTTCTTGGAGGTCTTCAGGCTTGGAACCTTCATGCCTTGGCTGAAGAAGTTTAGAGATGAAGGGCTCTTCACTGCTGTCTGTGGGGTCTGTGTTCTAACATTGCTCAACAGCACGCAGGGAGTAGCAAATGTGTTGATCGACATCTTGAAAGCTGCCACAATCTTCAAATCCAAGTAGAGGAGTCAGTTATGTAAACCATCTTGGCATAACTTAAGAAACATACAAAAGTACAAACATCTGACAGCAGGAAACTATCCTCAGGCATTCACAAATAAAACATGCTCTAACAATCAAGAAGCATCTTGCAACCAAGAGGAGAAACACACGGCAAGTAACAAATCACCAGTTAACCACCAAATTTTAAACACGCCCCATATATTTCACATAAAAACAATCTAAATTTACATAGCAATGACCAAATTCTGCTTCGATATTCACACAAAGACACATAACTTACAATATTCTGTGACAATAAAAAGCAAAACAGAACTCATTGCTTCCTCTGCTACAATTCATTAGCAGATCCCCTTTCTATTTCACTATGCATGGTAATTCTACAACTAATGCAGTTCATAGAGACACACAGGGCCTCTTGATGTATCCCAAAGGTATCTTTACCAAGGAAGAAAAATGGGCACATGACATCCATTCCCTCCATGAAAAGGGGTAGGTTACTCTGCGGAGCAGTATGAGAAAGGCAGGCATTGCAAATGCTCCCCGCCCTTCACTCGAAGCTCCAGGGACCTCACACATTAGTTAGTTTTTTTTACAGAAACATGATAACAAAATTCCTGGACAAGGACTACCACGCATGGGACCAGAAGAAGTTTACTGGGCATGCACACAGCTTAACTCCCATATCCCGAATCCATCTCTCCTGATGCGAAAATATCCTCAATCCCTCTACCATGCACGTTATTCTCGATATGCAATTACATACAAAATCACAGAACCATCGAAATCTGAGGCGGTAAAAGCTACCATGAGCAGCGCGTCATCAAATCCATCCCACCTAGGGTCAGCTGCAAATCACCGTACCTTTTTTTTAAAAAAAAATTTCCACCAAATCACAGTTTCAACATCAGAACACAATATCACGCCTCTAGATAGATTAGTCCGGTTCTGAACCAGCGCACACAAGCAAAGCGACCGAATCAAACACCTAAGGACTGACTGCGCGAGCGACCGGGAGATCCTGAAAGGCTAAGGCAGGCCGACCCGTGCGGGACAGCAAAGGATACCTGAGGCGGCGGCGACGCGGAGATCGGCGGCGCGGACGGAGTGTCTAGGGCGGCCCTTTTCCCCTGGCCCTCCTTCTCTCGCTCGCGCCGCGTCTTCCGTCACCCTCGCGGCGTGGAGACTGGGAGAGAAGGAGGGAGCGGGGGCGAAATGGGAGTGGGCGGTCGAGGCGGCGGCCAAACCCTCGTTTTTAATGGGGGGGGGGGGGGGGGGGGGGGGACGGGCGCGGTGGTGGCGGAATGGAATCCCGGGTGCGCCCGCCGCCTGCTGGGGGCGGTAGGTGGTTTCCTGTTTCGGCTCGCAACTCCGGGACTGTTTTGGAACAGGGACTTAAAAAAATTCCAGGGATTTTTTAGTATTTAGAAGTATTAAATAAATGTTAATTATAAAACTAAATGCAGAATTCTGGGGCTAAATTGCGAGACGAATCTAATGAGGTATCTTAATTCATGATTAGCGAATGGTTACTGAAGCATCACTGTAGCAAATTATGAATTAATTAGGCTCATTAGATTCGTCTCGCGAAAAAGCACTCAGCTATCAAAAAATATTTATAAACAGATTTTATTTAATACTATAAAATAGTAAGATTCATTTTGATGTGATAGGGATTTTTGAAAAAAGTTGTGATCCAAACAGCCTCACTTGCGAATTGCGATCCCATCGGTGGAAGCTTCTGGAACTTGCCGGACCCGTCTGGGCCTGGAACGGGCTCCGATTGGCAGGGCCTGGGCCAAACAGACCGTCCGTTCAAGAGTAGTAACCGTCTGTCAAACTGAATTTCACTACTTTTTGTCCTAAAGAGAAAACTGAATTTCATTCACCACGGCGGGAAGAAAAACATCGTGCTGCCTATACAAGGAGCGCGTGAGCGTGCAACGCTAAATGTTTTCACGGACCCTTGCATGAATCCAGTTGTTCTTCTGCGAAAGTTCAGTAGCATCGTTTCGGCAGCTAATGGTCAAATCTGCGGTTCGCATTCTTTTTTCCCCTTGTGCACGACGCATGGACACGGCAAGCAGCACATGCGTTTGAACGGACGGCCTGTGATCGATCGGTCGCCGGAGGAGCTGGAGGGCCAGAACATGTGCCGCTGACCAGCAGCCTCGCGCAAGCTCCCGTTTGCTTGGAATTCCACTCGACGGCAAATTGGTCGCATCACGTGGTGCCCCATGACCATCACCTGTCCTCCCATGCGGCGACCAGCGCGCACCCATTCGTTGTCCACAACGAATATGCGCGCGTCTTGCCGGTGGTCAGTGCCTCAGTGGAGCTCAACGTGCCGTCCTCAAAAAGAAAAGGAAATCAGTTCAGTGCACCACCGCTGATATGACTGTTGACTCGCAACAACTGACAGTAAGAAATGGCTCCAAGAGAAGTCGTGCCACGCATGGCCACGGAACCATGTATCATGTACGCGCCAATGTATGCGTGATATTACATTGATACTTGTGTGCATTTGTACAGCCAGCCTGGACAGAACATACAATTACCTAAAATGAAAAGAACATGACACAAGAAAGCAAAGGCAGGGAACAAAAAGGATTTGAGAAGAAGCGAAAAGTTTCTTCCTGTCTCCTTATTGGAAAAAAAAAATTCCTGTCTGATTTGTTGATCCCAGGAGTAGTTGCTTCAGTTTTGAAATGAAACATCCTATATATGTCCATGATGCACAGTTCTGTACTTCTGCGAGTATTCTTCAACTATCTTTGGACAAAGAAGGTTTGGTATCATACCATCATAGTCATCATTCTGTTGTGCCCGGTCCTACCCAAAAGTCAGATAGATGGCACATTTGAGCAACGGTTCCCTTGTGTTGTTCGGAAGTTACAAATGCTCAATTGAAACCTGAAGCAAAGATGATGATATAAGACCAAAATGCTAAAAAAGTTCAGCACTACAAGCAGAAAAAGATGACCTAACACAACCTTATGTTCAAAAGCACCCACCAAAGAAAATGGCACAACTTGGAAGATGCCATCTCATGTCGAAAGAAGCCTTCCATATTCACTCAACAAGAGGGGAATGTCATCCATGCGCAACTGTGGTATGTCAAATAAAAATAGTGATAAATGATAAGCATGGAGAGAACAAAAGGAGAGACAGAGTATTGTATACAAATATCCTCAATTGACGGCAGGTGATCGTTTGTGGTGGATTACTGGGTTGTATCGTATGAACTTCTCTGAATACCTGTGAAGCACTTTTCAAATGGAAGAAACGTAGAGCTTCCGTTTCAGGAAATGCTGTCAATGGATCTCCCCTGTAGACGTGTCAAGAAATTGAGGTCATGATCAGCCAAAAAAAAATTACTTATAAAACCTTTTGCTTTCATTATAAACTTGATGATTAGGTAATGAAGAATTATCATGTTCAGGCATAACAAGCTCTGATAATGTCCAAGCTACCTGCACATGCTCAATCACTAACAACCAACTAGAATCTGAGAGAACATGATTTTAGACTGCTTTGCGCCTATCGACATCAAACAGGCCAGATGGCACGGAAATGTACCATAAGTTCCAAGATAAATGTGTAAAGTTCACAGTTACTACTATTCGTCCAAAATATCAAATATGTCTTCATTTCTAGCAGTTCAGGTTATCGCATGACATGAAAGAAAATAATCCACGGTACAGAACAGAGCCGATGTTACAAAGGCATGTCAGTTTCTACCAGATAGCTTCTCGTTCGCGGAAAAGTGAACGGTTAAATAAGCAAAATAACAGACATAGAGGGAAAACTGAAGATTGGAACCATACGAATAGCGCCGGAGGATGAGACGTTGATAGTCTCTCAGCAAAGGTCCTAGTTCGTGCAGTTGTAGCGAGCTTGCTGGAGAATTTTTCCAATGATCACGAAGTACCTTAGTATCACACACACAAAAAAGCCACAATTCTCTCAGATGCAGATGCAGGTGGGTTACAACAAAAGCAAGGCATTATTACCTGAATTGATGCCACCTGGTCACTGGCCGGAAGTGATTGACCAACAAGCCTTGAGGACAACACCAAAAGTTCTTTATCATTGATTTCGTCAACAAAACTTGTTGAAACTTCCTCAGAAAGTGGAATTCCCAATCGTTTGGCCAATTCTGTTATTGGAGACCCCAGAGCTTGCGACTTCTGCGACCATCACATATGTTAGAAATCACAGCCTTTTCTGTCACCTGAAACTTTCACAACTAACTCCCACACATGTACCTTTAAGTTGGATTGCTGGGCATCACCAGTCATAGTGCTAGGTTTGCTGTTTGAATCGATATTAGGAGCTGAATCTCGTTTGGCAATAGGATCATCTGCACTAAAATAGCAAAATTTAGATTACCTCTCTTGATCAAACAAAGAGCATAAGGTAAAGCTTACAGATTTATTTTAAATACAAATCATTTCAGACAATTGGGCAAATGAACCTACGTAATAGGTAGTACAGTTTCTTAATATATATCCAGTTCCTTTTTCTTGTGATATTGCAATTCAACAAAACTCCTTGACACTATTGAAACATGCATGAGGGTAAGATTGTAGCAATATGAATTGAAAAATTTATGCACCAAGTTTATATCTTAGTACATCCTACACAACCTCATGAGATCAATATGCTGATACAGGAGTGATTTATTCTTTTTTCAGTCAAACATGGGATAACTATACCTTCAGGGACAAGCCACCACAAATCGCCAAATGTATTCTTTCCATCAAAGCCGCCAAATAAAAGAAATTGAGACCCTATTGAAGTCATGGAGTGATATGCCCGAGGAGGAGGTGGTTCATTGCTTGTTGGTAGGCGCTTCCACTGGACAGAGACTGTGAAGGATCTAAGTATTAGACAACAATGAATATGTGATGTGAAATTCTGGTGAACTGTTGATTGCTCGAAAGAAAATATAACTGGGAAAGGAA
Organism: Panicum virgatum; assembly: GCF_016808335.1. Taxonomy (NCBI): domain Eukaryota; kingdom Viridiplantae; phylum Streptophyta; class Magnoliopsida; order Poales; family Poaceae; genus Panicum; species Panicum virgatum. Next base: position 1,602,971 of record NC_053144.1, read on the forward strand.
TCAAATAAAAAAGTTGTAGAGTGACACTAGTTTGATGTTTGTAGTCTAGCACTAGCAGTTTATTAGTCAGCTAGCTAGTGTGCCCACTCTACAGAAAAACAGGCTGACCCTTTTGAGCTGATATATAAGAGGTTTTACCTAATTGGATATCTGCACAGTTACATGCCAACCTGTGTTGTACAAGTATGCTACATTTCTGGCACACGGATACGTCATGTGCACATGCTGACTGAGCAAGTGCCATGTAAGGTGAGTCAGCAATAGAGAGAAAGCAATGGATCATCGAGATGATCCAAGTTGTCTATATTGTTTTCTGTATATTCACAATAACCTAATATAGTCGCCTTTGGGTTGACGGTGGTGAGATCAGTTGGCATCAGAATGAGCTTTTGGATTTGCAAGATTGGCCTCATAAGGCACATAGAATGTGCGGGCAAGTATCACATTAACACCTATTACCTGATTTATCAACTAATTTCAACGCAGGTAATACATATCTTCAAACTACATCTACAAAGATAACACAGGCAACACATGCACAGACTTATCTGACATAATTTTTGTGTCTTCATAATGATGATTGTTTACCATGATTGCTTCATGGTGATTTGTACTTTACCAGTGATCACAAGCCAGATTTACAAGACTAGCTTCTCGAGTCTTCTTGATTAATGTTAGGATGTGATCCGACTTATCTGGCATGTATCAAGTTAACCATAATAACTAGACTAGGTTTTCTACTCTTCTTGATTGATGCTAGAAATTAGAATTTGATCCAAAGTTGACTTACTTTATCTTAATCACAAGGAAAATGGGTTGGCATAGCTAAGGCTCTTTTGGCATTGATATGACTTCTTAGAAGCAATTATTTATAGGATATAGTTAGAAGTTAGCTAGGATATAGTTAGAAGTTAGCTGAAAGCTTGTTTTTTGGTTTTGTAATGACAAAATCTCATTGGTTTGCTAAAGATTCTGTCTACAATTATATCGCATAAAGCAGACTAGAACAACCAAAAACTAGCCCTAAGCAACACATAGAATCAACCAGCATCACACCAGTTTCTTCTTTAGGTTAGGCCTAAAAGTTTACCTGTGGAATCACATCTTATGTTTAATACTGGGAAATACATACATTTTGTAATTAGGAAATAAAAACTTTGGCACTGAACAGAATTGTAAAGAATATACAGTGTTCAATGCACCACAAGAAAGACAATTTCCAGTTCAGCAGTCCCTATGCAATAAAAAAAAATACAATCACGTCTTACCCCTGTCTAAAATGATGCATTCATTGTAGTACACGTCATATCTACTTAGCCAACCACCAGTTCCATGTCCTCCAAATAGCAAGAGCTGACAAGAAAGATCTATACATCTTCAGTTATGTGATTATGTATTGCTAGAGGAAATAACTCAATGTATTCCTCCAAACCCTAGAAGGGTGGGAAATATAGTTCCTATACATGGGCCTCTATACATGGGCTCAATATACACCAACACCCCCCTGCAGTCTGAACTACCGGCGCAGCGGTGTTCAAGACTGGACAACAAGAAAGAACAAAGGACAAATACCCCCCAGCAGCCACAACTAGCCACCTGCTACGTTGAGGCTGGAGCGAAACTCCGAGAAGGTCGAGGAGGGTAGTCCCTTGGTGAAGATGTCGGCAAACTGGGAGGTGGTCGGGACATGGAGTACCCGAACATCGCCGACGGCGACTCTGTCGCGCACGAAGTGCAAGTCGATCTCCATGTGCTTCGTCCGCTGATACTGAACGGGGTTGGTGGAGAGGTACACGGCGCTGATGTTGTCGCAGTAGACGAGCGTGCTCTTGGCGAGCGGGCTGTGGAGCTCCGCCAAGAGCTGTCGGAGCCAGGACACCTCCGCCACGCCGTTAGCGACAGCCCGGTACTCCGCCTCAGCACTGGAGCGGGAGACAACCGGCTACCGCTTGGACGACCAGGAGACAAGGTTGCCGCCCAGGAAGACGGCGTAGCCGGAAGTGGAGCGGCGAGTGTCCGGGCAGCCAGCCCAGTCAGCGTCGGTGTAGACCACCAGCTCAAAGGTGGGAGAGCGGTGAAGAACCAAACCGAAGCCAGCAGTGCCACGGACGTAGCAGAGGAGACGCTTCAGTGCAGCAAGGTGGGACTCCCGGGGATCACGCATGTGAAGACAGACCTGCTGAACGGCATAGGTGAGATCCGGCCGGGTGAAGGTGAGGTACTGCAAGGCACCGGCGAGACTCCGGTAGGCAGTAGGATCAGCCACAGGATCACCCAGATCAGCAGACAACTTCGTCTGAGTATCGACAGGAGTGGAGAATGGCTTGCAATCAGTCATCCCAGCCCGCTCTAGAATGTCGAGTGCATATTGCCGCTGGTGAAGGAATAGGCCAGACGGGCGATTCTCAACAGTAACGCCCAAGAAGTGGTAGAGCTGACCAAGATCCTTCATAGCAAACTCCTGCTGCAGAGAGGAGATGACGCGCTCAAGCAACTGCTGACTGGAGGCGGTGAGCACAATATCATCAACATAGAGCAGCAGGTAGGCAGTCTCATCCCCACGACGGTAGATGAACAGAGAAGTGTCAGCCTTAGCCTCGGTGAACCCCAAAGTCAACAAGAACGTGGCGAACCGAGAGTACCAAGCCCGAGGAGCCTGCTTCAGACCATAAAGGGACTTGTTGAGCCGGCAGACCATATCCGGACGACTCGAGTCCACAAATCCTGCTGGCTGAGAGCAGTGGACAGTCTCTGACAGAGTGTCATGAAGAAACGCATTCTTCACATCCAGCTGGTGCACAGGCCAAGAGCGAGAGAGCGCAAGTGAGAGGACCGTGCGCACTGTAGCGGGCTTCACCACTGGACTGAAGGTCTCATCATAGTCCACACCAGGCCGCTGGGTGAAACCCCAGAGAACCCAGCGAGCCTTGTAGCGCTCCAGTGTGCCGTCAGCCCGACGCTTGTGCGTCCAGATCTACTTGCCTGTGACCACATTGCAACCAGACGGACGCGACACGAGGTCCCACGTCTGGTTGGCGAGAAGAGCCGCGTACTCCTCTTCCATCGCGCAACGCCAGTGAGGATCCGCCAAGGCGTCACGGACAGAGGAGGGTACCGGAGAGACCCACTACTCCCCCTCGGTGGCGGAGAGAGTCGCGGCCTGAGATGCCATCCGCCGAGTCACCATGGGATGGATATGCCGAGGATCCTGATGGACGACTGGCGGATGGTACAACTCCGGCTCGACTCGAGAGCGAGTCGGCAGAGGCGGAGGCGGCGGCGGCGACGGCACCGGTGTAGACGTCGCAGGAGCCTCTGGAGCCGGAGGCGGCGCCGGTGTCGGCGCCGAACGACGCTGGTACACCTGCACGGGCTGAGCGTACCGCGCAGGTGCAGGAGGAGGCACCGGGGCCGCGCGCGGCACAGCAGGAGACCACAGGGCCGCGCACGGCACGACAGGAGGTCCTGGGGCCGCGCGTGGCGCAACAGGGATCACCGGAAGCGGTGCCGGTGTGCCGGAAAAACCTGCAGGGAAAGGGCAGACAGGTAAAGGTGGCTGAACCACCGGGTCAGTCGGAAACAGGACTCCAACTCGGGGTCAGGAGAAGGTGTGGAGGAGGTGGAGTAGGTGAAGTCCGACTCGTCAAACACGACGTGTCGGGAGATCAGGACGCGGCGAGAGGTGAGGTCAAAGCAACGGTACCCCTTGTGGTCAGGGGAGTACCCAAGAAACACACAACGAGTCGAGCGGGGCGCCAGCTTGTGAGGAGCAGTGGCGGAGGTGTTAGGGTAACACGCACACCCGAAGATCCGAAGGTGGTCGTAGCGAGGAGGGGTACCGAAGAGAGCGTGGTGTGGAGTGGGAGCAGGAGAAGCAGTGGACGGAATAAAGTTAATCAAGTAGGTGGCGGTGTGGAGGCCCTCGGCCCAGAAGCGCGGGGGCAGAGAGGCCTGGATCAGAAGGGTGCGCACGACGTTGTTCGTCGTGCGAATCATCCGCTCACCCTTGCCGTTCTGAGGAGAGGTATACGGACAAGACATACGCAGCTGAACACCTCGAGAGAGGAAGAAAGAACGGGAGGTGGAGTTGTCGAACTCGCGCCCGTTGTCACACTGGACAGCCTTAATGGTGAGGCCGAACTGAGTGGACACCCAGGCAAAGAAGTGGAGGAGGGTGGGGAAGGTCTCAGACTTGGCGCGCAAAGGGAAAGTCCAAGAGTAGTGTGAGAAATCATCGACCACCACCAAATAGTATTTGTAGCCAGAGAGGCTGAGAACAGGAGAGGTCCACAGGTCACAGTGAACAAGATCGAAGGCATGCGTCGCATGCGAAGAAGAAGAGAAAAAAAGAAGTCGAACATGACGATCAAGCTGGCACGCATGGCAGAGGTGCTCAGCATGAGCCCTAATACCAAGAACATCGGTACTACGACTGAGCTGAGCCAGGACGTCGCGGCCAGGGTGACCAAGACGGCGGTGCCAGGTGGTGGAAGACGGCGTCGCGGCAAAAGCGGCAGACGAAGAAGGCGAGAGTGGTGCAGCGGAAGACGGAAGGCGAAGGGTGTAAAAGGGCCCTGTGCTGTCACACCGGAGGAGCGGACGCCGGGAGGCCGAATCCTTTACAGTGAGGCCAGAAAAGTCAAACTCGATGGAACAAGAGTTGTCAGCTGTAAACTGACGAATAGAAAGAAGGTTATGAACCATCCGAGGAGCAACAAGGACATTGGGAAGAAGAAAAGAACCAGGAGCAGAACCCACGGCGGTGACAGGAAGGCAAGACCCGTCACCAACCATGATGGAAGAGGGACAAGAGGGGTGTGGGGGTCGGACAGAGGAGAGGATACCGGCATGAGGGGTGGTGTGGAAAGAGGCACCCGAGTCGGCGATCCACTCGGTGCTGACCGGCGGCGTCCGCCCCATGGCGCTGAAGGACTGCGCCAGTGCGGCCTGGTCCCACCCCCCCCCAGGCCAAGTCGGTTGCTGACTGGGCTAGCGGGCGGGGTACAGAATGGCGCGCCAGCGGCCTGCACAGGCGGGGCGGCGGCGAACAGGGGAGCAGCGCCAGTGAACATGGCCGCCGGCTGAGGCTGAGGATGAGGGCCCCCCTGACCCTGAAGCGGCCACATCGGGATGCGCCGACCATGGGGCGCTGAAGCCAGGAGCAGAAGCAAGAGCCAGAGCTGTAGCCGGCGGGCCCTGACGACCCCCACCATCAGCACCAGGAGCAGCACCGTCAGCACCACCACGACCCCCCCGCCGCCGCCGCCCACGGCCTCCCCCGCCGCCGTGCTACCCAAGGAGGGAGGTGGCAGGCGAGGCGGAGGGAGCCAGTGGAGCAGCCACGAGCACGGTGGAGGTGGGCGAGGACGTAGTGCCATGCTCGGGGAAGGGGACGACGACGGGCTGCTTGCCGGAGGAGACAAGGAAGGAGTGCTCCGCCTCGGCGACCTGATGAGTGAGAGCGTCAGCGGTGGAGCGCTCGCGCTCCCAAGCGAGGGCAGCCGCGCGAACCCGCTCCTGGGACGCCGCAGCCTCGGACTTGGCGGCGAGGAGGGCCACGGCGAGTGCAGCTTCGGCCAGAGTAGCTCGGGCGACGTTCGGCAGCCCGCGGAAGGCAGCGGCGGCGAATGGCGCATCCGCGGGGGGCATGCCGAGCGCTGGCCATGGAGGAGGAGCATCGGCGACGGCGGCGCGCGCGGACCCCGCATCGCGCGCGGCGTCAGGGGCGGCGGCGCCCGCGGCCTGGGCTGCGGCGACGGCGGCATCAGCCAGGGGCGGAGCAGGGGCCGCGCCCACGGAGAGAGGAGGGGCACCAGCGGTGGCGGCGGCAGCGGCCGCCGCGCCAGCCGTGCCATCGAGGGCCGGGCCGGCCTTGTCCGCGGCGGCGAGAGGCCGGGCCGGCTGCGCCCGCGGCACTGGCGGCTCCCAGGTTGGCCGCGCCCAGGGCCGCGAGGCTTGCCGCGGCGTCCGCTCGGAGAGGACCAGGCGGCGGCGGCGGCCCCTGTGCCCGCGTCGGCAGCGCCCAGGCCTAGGCGGCGTCTACAGGGCGGCCGCGGGCACAGGCGGCCCGGGCGGCGGCTGCAGCGGCGGCGGCTGCGGGCCCGTGGCTCCCGCGGCGCCAGAAGTCCCCGCGCCCGCAGATCCGAGCCAGGCGGCGTCGGCGGCAGGGTAGGCGGCGGCGCCCCCCGCGCCTGCAGAGCGGCTCCATGCGGCGGCGGCAGGGTAGGCGGCGGCCCTCGCGCCAGCAAAGCAGCTCCATGCGGCGGCGGCAGGATAGGCGGCGCGTCCGCTCGGAGAGGACCAGGCGGCGGCGGCAGCGGTGACGGCGGCCGGCCTGGCGGCAGCAGCAGGGGGCCTGGCGCCCGGCGCAGGAGCAGCGGCCGTAGCAAAGCCCCAGGGGCCCGCGCCTGCAGCGCCAGAGGCGCGTGTCGGCCGCAGTGCCCGCGGTCTGGACAGGCGGGGCGGCGGCGAGCAGAGGAGTGGCGTCCGGGGGCCACGCCCGCGCCGCGCGTGCAGGAGACAGGCCTTTAGTGCCCGCTGCCAGGGGAGGAGGGGGCCCGGCGGCCAGGGCCGCGAGGCTTGCCGCGGCGGCAGCGGCGGCGCCGGCAGCGCCCAGGGCGAGGTGAGCGGCGGCGGGGGCAGCAGTTGCGGCGGCGGGTGCCCAAGGCGCGGCGGGCCATGGCGCCGGCGGCCAGGCGGCCGGGGCGCGCCAGGGGCCGGCGGCCGCACCAACCCAGGCGGAGGCGGGCGGCGCCGGATCCAGAGCAGAGGAGGGGAGGGGAGAGGGGAGGGAAGGAGGAGGGGTGGGGCGGCGCCGGCGGCCGGCCATGGTGCCGGCGGCGGCGGCGGCTGCTAGAGGGAGGGAGGGAGAGGAAGAAGAAGGCTAGATACCATGCTAGAGGAAATAACTCAATGTATTCCTCCAAACCCTAGAAGGGTGGGAAATATAGTTCCTATACATGGGCCTCTAGATGGGCCTCTATACATGGGCTCAATATACACTAACATGTATTGAAACCTTTGCATGGGAGAATGTGAGAAGAAAATCCAACATAACCCATCTTATCTTATAATTATATGATCTACAGTCTAGGCCTGAGTGATGCACAACTTGAGGTTGCAAAAGGGCTCACAGCAAAGAACAAAGGCAGATATTTTTTCAATAAATGATTAGACCCTTTTACGTATGTACTTAATAACACAGAAACAAGGATGTGCTAAAAAATTGCTCCCATCACCAACCTAAGTTGATAAATATTGTGTTGCACATGCTGATATCTAATGAGATCTAAAAACCAAAGAGAAATCCACATAATATAATATCTGTTCCTGTTTACATAACTGCCAAAGGAACACTCATAAACCTATGTTATTGTATTACTAGTATCAGGAAACCCATGGCCTCACTGAAACGTGGGTTGGCACTCAAAAACAAAGTGCCTCCAGTCCTATAGATCAGAATGCATCAATGAGTTTTAAATGTTCGCCAAGGTTATATTTTCTTCATAAAATGTAGCAATGATAATTAATTAATATCCGGTACTGACATTCAACGGGGCCCAACTTTCCAAATATGCCATACTAATGCACTCAGAACGATGGAGAAACTCTGAGAGGAAGTATGATCGGATCAAATTACATACATAAGGTCCACCGGACGTTATTGAATGGCCGCATCGTGGTGAGGGAGATTGCCCTGGAAGCTTCAATTGTGTCCAACCTGGTGTCTCATTGTCTTCCAAAATAGACAAAATCAGGTTCATATTAACTGTTTACATCAACCGAGCAGTGCAATGTCATACTAACATACAAATGAATGGCGGCCTAGATAATTTAACAGGAGAAACATCGACGATATATTTGTCAACTACCACTCATCATCAAATAAATAAAGGAGTCATCTCAAATTCTATGACCTCCAGGAAAGCAAGAGTGATAATACAGTGCAAGCAAGATGACAAGTTATATGTATCTAAACTTTGTCCTAACACATTTTAATGAGGGTTTTAATAATTAAGAAAAGGCGTATCCACAACCATTCAAACTGGCCAAATTCTAGCTGCACTGTTAGTTCTACTGGTGTCATCATCAACTGAGCTTAGCATATGCTGCACATAACGGTAGCACTTAGGGACTTAAGAAAAGGATTCCTTTTATTCAAACGGATTTTAAAAAAATAGAAGGAGGTACCTTCTTCCGTAATTCCCTTTAAAGCCCATAAATCACCCATTATCGGCCCTGCTCCACCTGCAACAAAGAAGATATGCAGTAATCGGAAACAGGCTGTTGGGAGCCAAAAGTTTATGACTTTATAATTATTAGAAACCATCATCACATATTCACACATTAGTTAGTGCTGTTAGATTTAGAAGAAATTTAAAATGATCATTAAAACTTCGCTTTCACTTTTTGGATGTGGGAAGGAATGAGAAACATATTAGTTTGTTGCAGCTTAAGATGAATCATAAACCGCAATCTTTGAGGAACCCATAATGAAACCAAGAAATAATAACCACCTCTGCCTCCAAATATAAGCAGTCTCTTCTCAATCATAGTTGCAGAATGCCCACATCTTGGAGGCGGCACGGATCCAGTAACTGCTAATTCTGTCCACTCCAGTGACACTATACAACAGAGAATGCAAGAAATAATCACACTACATTTCCATTGCCATCTTGAAGAGAAATTCAATGCCTACTACAGATTGGATAAATCAGTTGCCTACTTGTGTCCATGATGTATACATCTGAAAGCCATTTTTTGCCATCCCAACCACCATACCTGAATAAATATATGATGTTTGTCACAAGTGAAGATATATAAAGCATGATGGGGGCATGTGTATCAAATAATGCTTACATAACAATTTTTCTATTTCCTATGGCTGAAGCAGCAGCAAACTCCCGAGGTGACGGCAAATCACCAAAGCCAGTCATCTCCGACCACTGCCATAGGTCTGAATGTAAAGCAGCATCATGATTCACGACAGCACTTAGTGGTCGCAGAAAACCTCCAGAATAAGGGCAAACAGAACTAAAAAACCTAATCATAGTAAGATGAAACATAGAGGCTTACCGGTGTCTAGCATCCAAAAATCACCTAACCTGTGAAACAAACACCACATAGTAAGTAACAATAAATGGAATTATTTATGTTAAGCTTCCAAATCCTGCTAGATTGGCCATCTTGATTGCATACCGCTTGCCCCCAGAACGGCCACCAAATATGAACATGTTGCAGTCAATCACGACAGCTACGTGAAACGCCCTTGGGCTCGGGCCTGCCTGCCCATCCGATCCATTAACGGTACACTCAGGCGAGTACCATAGCTTATTCTCTGCGACATATAAGTTGCACTCGTAAGCTTTTAGGTAAACCTCTTTGGTCCTTCGAGTGCATATGATCCCTAAAGGACAATTGCAAGAATGTAAATGCAATCTACGTTTCTCAATGTGATAACCCTTAGGTTCGGCTGCGTCGTGTGCAGGTGTGGTCTGACGTGGGGGATGCAAATTGGCTCGGCAGGCGAACGTTAGGAAAATTGGAGGGAGACTTGATTACCGACGTCGTAGACGGAGACGTCAGAGAGGAAGCGCTTGTCGGCGAATCCGCCGAAGAAGACCACCTTGGACTTGCCAATGCTCACCGCCGTGTGCCCGCTGCACGAGATCGCAAAACCGTGAGGTTGTTGTTAGGCGGGCAGGGTTGGATTTAAAATGGGAATCGACACGGCGGCGACGAGGTGAGCTGGATACCTGCGGGGGGCGGGGCGGTCGCCCCCGAAGTCGGAGGAGTCGGCCCTCACCCAGTGCATCTGCTTCGGCTGCAGCTGCTGCATCCCTCCTCTCGTCTCCTCGCTCTTGCTCCCGTCTGCACGGCTTGTTTCGCCAGAGGAACTGAACCTGGTAGGAGGACGGATATCGCCTAACTAGCTGGAGGCCGAGGGCGGCGGCGGCGGCGGCGGCGGAGAGCGGTGGCCGGCGGGGAGGCTGGCAGGATGGGGGAGGGGATCGAGAGAAACAGAGAAGTCAGAACAGGAGGACGGAAACACACACGGCCCAAACGAAACGACCCCAACCCCGGAGACACGACTCCACTACTACCATTTACCACGTCACTCGACCCACCTGTCAAGGACACGTGGCCGCTCGCGTCAGCATCTGCCTCCGTCTCCCTTCCATTCTACGGCCACCTCGGCGGGGAGCGTTAAAAGCGGCGCCCGCGAGCGGCGCCAGCGTCGGCTCGCCGTCTCTCTTCCTCCAGATCTCGGCGCGAGTTCACCCGCTGCAGATTTCCATTTCCACACCAAGACGAAGGAGAGGTGGGATTCGGAGGACTAAACCCTAACCGCCGTCTCGCGGCGGTGGTTCGGTGCCCGCGCGAGATCCGGGTGGAGATCTAGGGCGCGGCGCCGGCCATGGCGAGCTCCGGACTCGCCTACCCTGACCGCTTCTACGCCGCCGCGGCCTACGCCGGGTTCGGCCCCGGTGGGGCCACCTCCTCGGCAGCTATCTCCCGCTTCCAAAACGACGTCGCCCTCCTCCTCTACGGCCTACACCAGCAGGTGTTGCGTCGGCTGATGCTTTTGCTTATTTCGGCGATTAATTCGGAGTGTGGGCTGAAAGTTTGCGTGGATCTAGCGCGAAATAGTCTGAATTCATGCTGGTTGGGTGTTCAATTGTGTCGTTAGTTTGCTTGTCCTCGTCGTTGAGATATTTGCTTTGTTGATCGCAATTCGGTTCCTGATTTTGGTTTTGGTTTTTGTTTTGTACAGGCCACAGTTGGTCCGTGCAATGTGCCCAAGCCAAGGGCATGGAACCCCGTGGAGCAGAGCAAATGGACCAGGTTAGTTCCACTGGAAATTGCACTCAAATCCTGCTTCTCATTGTCACCATAGAAGCCAACTTCTGCTTTACTTGTAACTTGAAACGTGACTATAGTACTAGACGTCAGTAGACACGATTGAATAGTTCATTCTCATGTATTATCAGCTTATGTATTTCGTAACCCAGAATGGGAATTTGTTCCTGGCCAAAAGTTAGCGAATGAGATGCCTATGCTACAATAACCACAGTATTCATGTAATTTAGACTGTGTAAAGGTCAACCTGGATAGCTGCAAGAGTGGGAAATACTCAGAAAATACCATTTAGCATTGAGTTGCATGTCCTGAAAAAAAAAATTACCCGTTGATTATACGGTTTGTGTTTATAGTTGGCATGGGCTTGGAAGCATGCCATCAGCAGAGGCGATGCGTCTTTTTGTCAAAATCTTGGAGGTATGAGTGATTACATGATATTGTTCAGTGTATGGAGCTATGCAAATTTATCTGATAGATGTATTGGTATCATTGGCAGGAGGAAGATCCTGGATGGTACTCTAGGGTCCCTGAGTTCAATTCTGAGCCTGTTGTGGATATCCAAATGCATGTAAGTCGCACTATTGACTATTGATTGCTTCTTTTTCTGAATATTCAGAATTTATTTTGATCTCTGGTACTATTGTTGTATCATTTAGTGCTCCATCTTCTCAATGTTTAACTCTGCACAGATTTAGTAAGTTTTTTTTCCTCGAACAGAAGATTTAATAAGTTATCCATCTCTTTGCATTTTGTTAGAAACCAAAAGAAGAGCCACAGGTTGTACCAGCTTCAACAAATGGAACATTATTTTCAGAACCAAAAATCGTTTCTGAAAATGGAAGTTCTGTGGAAACACAGGACAAAGATGTTATTCTGGAAGGCCTTAGTACTGTTAGTTCTCATGATGAATGGACTCCATTATCTATCAGTGGTCATCGTCCGAAGCCTCGTTATGAGGTGCGCCAGATAACTCCATTTCCTATTCATTCGTTTAATACTTTAATTTTTCTATTTTCTTTTATAACACTAATAAGAATTTGTGTAACTGTAGCATGGAGCGACTGTGTTGCAAGATAAGATGTATATATTTGGTGGAAACCATAACGGGCGTTACCTTAGTGACCTTCAGGTACGCGCAACTGAATAAAACAACCCACAAGGCCATGTCCATGCATTCTAAGTTATCAGCTATGGCTTTTAAGCATGTCTCATGTGTTGTATATGCTGTTTTACTGCTTTTGATCAAATCGCCCTTAGATAGGGCGTCTTATTTAATACACTCTCTGGAGTCATTGTCCATTTTTCTTTGTGGTTTCTAACTTCACCTTTTTGAATCACTGTGATGTGATATGTGTTTCTTCCAACTATGTGAACCTTCTGTGTGCTTCCTTATGCCAAACTTGTTGGGCTTATAGATCATTTCTGAAATCGGATGTTATCACTGCTCAAAGAGATAATAAACTAGAAGCTATTTCCTCCCAAAATATTGTGAACAAATTCATTTACAGTCACTGGCAATTCAAATGTCATCTGAAAGCTGCTAAATATTAAGTATCGCTGGTCTAACAGATGTTTCTTTTTCACGATTTGTTACAAAATAGGCTTTGGATCTGAAGAGTTTGACTTGGTCAAAGATTGATGCCAAATTGCAAGCAGAATCTTCTGATTCAGCTAAGACCTCACAAATTGCTCCCTGTGCTGGTCATTCATTGGTACACTTCTGCCCAACTAGTTGGACTGTTGCAAAGTCATTTTTATCTTTAAAACTGTAGCTAATGCAGTTGCCTGTTATTCTGTACCATTTTGTAGATAACATGGGGCAACAAATTTTTCTCTATTGCCGGGCATACTAAAGATCCATCTGAAGGCATTACAGGTTTGCTAAAATTCAGCTTTAATCTTTTTTTGTTATACTTTTCAATGTCTCTCATTGCATTGATTTTTTTCTATTGTTGTCACTTAACTTCTGGTGCTTTTATTCTAGTGAAGGAATTTGATCCGCATACTTGTACCTGGTCTATTGTCAGGACTTATGGAAAATCACCGGTAATAGATTTTCTTCAATCGACTATTCATACATTTGAGCATGTAGATTCTTTGTGTGCTTTGTTCAAGTGATTTCATTACATTGGTCTGTGCTTGATTTAAACTTAAGGTCTGTATCGTGAAGCGATTGATAAAAAGTTCTGCATAATATCAATGTTCAGTTGCTTATGTAAGTTTCATTTCATCTGATGTAGGTTTCTCGTGGAGGTCAGACAGTGACTCTTGTTGGAACAACTCTAGTTTTGTTCGGTGGTGAAGATGCAAAGCGGTGCCTCCTAAATGACTTGCACATTCTTGATCTTGAAACCATGACATGGGATGATGTGGATGCAATGTAAGCACAAGAATCCTGATTGCTCATAGCACAGTTCACTTAATGGGAAGAAAAAAAAATCATTAGTTCCATGTTTCTTTTCTATGCTTGTTTAAAATAGTTTTTTCAAAGTGTCTAGATTGGATTGCTGCACTGGTAGTCAAATATAATTGGTTTGCACAGTAACTTTCACGCCGTCAAGCATTCCCTTTCCCTAATATAATAGGGAAAAGGATTATAGATTGCATTGAGGCAATGGTCTTTTTTGAAGCCAACCGTTGTGTTACTTTGTTTTGAATTCAGCTCATTGTGGCTTTGTGTTTTAGAGGCACCCCTCCTTCTCCAAGATCAGATCATGCTGCTGCTTGCCATGCTGACCGCTATCTTTTAATATTTGGTGGGGGATCTCATGCGACATGTTTCAATGACCTGCATGTCCTCGATTTGCAGACGGTACAAACGTAATCTTGCTGGAAGTCTGAAAAGGTTTGTGTCTTATATTTGACTAGTAAATTTTATTATTGGAACTGCAGATGGAGTGGTCAAGACCCAAACAACAAGGCCTGACTCCAAGCCCACGAGCTGGCCATGCTGGTGCAACTATTGGGGAGAATTGGTACATAGTTGGGGGTGGTAATAATAAAAGTGGTAAGTATTGAAAATCTTAACTTAGTGTGTCAAAATCCTTCTAATAACTAAAATGTGATCGGAGTTGATTTATAGGGTTCATCTTATATGCCCATGTTACTGGCTTTTTTTTTTTTTTTGCCTCTTGAGAGAATTTTCTCCAATCAGACCTCATATGGATGTTTTGGGTTTCCAAAAGATCCCAACATGCCTGAACCAAGGCCTTAATCCTGTTCCTTGCATTTTGATGTTATCAAGTAGCTCATACTTCTCTCTACAGGTGTGTCTGAGACTCTTGTTCTCAACATGTCAACTCTGACTTGGTCAGTTGTTAGCACTGTGGAAGGACGGGTTCCCCTTGCCAGTGAGGTATATCTCTTAAGCAGATATTTGGTGCTCAGGATTATTTTTACCTGGTTGCTAATAATTGAATTTGTTGTTATCCAGGGCATGACTTTAGTGCATAGCAATTACAATGGCTATGATTATCTCATCTCTTTTGGAGGATACAATGGACGATACAGCAACGAGGTAACTTGCATCTTCAGTCGATGCTACAAACCATCACTTGCGTATGATACAACTAACAATACGTGGAATTTACTTCTACCAACACTTTTTCCGTATCATGAACAGGTTTACACTCTTAAACTTAACCTCAAATCAGATTCCAAGTCAACTGTAAAAGAAGAAACCGTCTCAGACACTACATCTAGGGTAGTGGAACCAGAGGTTGAAACTTCTCAAGATGGGAAGATACGAGAGATTGCCATGGACAGCGCTGATTCAGATGTGGTAATGTCCTGCTCCAGATATTTTGCCCTGTTCTTTTGTGTATGTATTGTAGAAATTAGGATTCATACCAGTTGAAATTCTGCAAACTTGACAGTGAGGCTAATTGTGTGGTTCTAGCACTTGTAACATAGATTGTGTCTGATACAGAATTCTTTGATGGCGGTTGCTTACTAGTGATGATTTGAGTTTTTGAGGATACTCACACTTCCTTTTCTTTTATCTCTGTGCTGGGTTGCAGAAAAACAACTCCGATGAAGCAAGTGAACAACTTTTAGCGGCTCTCAAAGCTGAGAAAGAGGAACTAGAAGCGTTACTTAACAGGGAACAGCTGCAAACTGTACAACTTAAAGAAGAAATTTCTCATGCGGAGAACAGAAATTTGGAGCTCACTAAGGCAAGTCCTCTTTCTTTTATGCTGGGCGTCACTAGGGCATATTCTTTCAAAATCTCTAGTGAACCTCCTCTTTAAAAGTTACGTAGAAGTCTGAATTCTTCTTTTGAACTACTTTTTTACTAAATATATAAGCATCTGCTTCTGAGGGGGTATTTGAATATTGCACAGTCTATTCATTGCCACATTATGCACGGTTGACTTCTAAGTTAAAGATTTGGGCAAGTGGTGTAAGACTAAAGCTGTACTTTTGTGCCTTCAATTGTCGTTTCTAGTTTAGTATGCTGAAAAGGAAAGTTGAGCCACTGCTGTGTAATTTATTTTGTTGGCTGATTTTAGGGCCCTTTTTCTCATTTAAATTGTGTAGGAACTTCAAGCTGTCCGTGGCCAACTTGCTGCTGAGCAGTCAAGATGTTTCAAACTTGAGGTACAAATGAGTTGATGATCATAACCATTAGCATAACTGATAAATACAATGATCTGATGATACCTTATTTCTGGAATGCCTTCTAGGTTGATGTTGCGGAACTACGACAGAAGCTTCAAAGCATGGATGCATTGGAAAAGGAGGTCGAGCTGCTTCGACGACAGAGAGCCGCGTCAGAGCAAGCAGCATTGGACGCAAAACAGAGGCAAAGTTCCGGCGGCATGTGGGGCTGGCTCGTTGGAACCCCGCCTGATAAATCTGAATCGTGATCGTTTTAGTTCATACAGGCCCTGATTATATATTTTACTTGTAACATTTATATACCCGTTGATATTTTTTACAGATTTTATCCTCGTTTCTGGTATTCGTGTTCATTTTGACCACAGAAGAATAAGAAAATCATTAGTTTCGCCATCTGGTTTGGTGTATTGTAATCACTCAAATGTACCTGTAGGTTTCAACATTGTACACATCAATGCATCATGTATGGTCATTCTTTTGACGTTACGGTTCAATATAGATTATTCGTTTCACTCGGCTGTTCGCACTGGTTGCTTCATATTCCTGCGTCCATATTCACTTGTTTCTATGTAACTGTTGTACCTTGCATTGTACGAACTGCAATAACCACGTCTAAATTATCCTTATGAATCTGCATTGATGGCGCAACGCTATAGCTAGCACTAGTAGCCCTTGACCATAACATACATAATTCCGGATATAGTATTCACATAATGAGATAATTTCATCTTATTATGAACTTGTGGGCATATGAAACATGGACGTTTATCTTAATGGCATCCACTTATTTCTTGTCTGGGATCTTCTTCAACAATTCGTCCAGAACCTCAAACAGATCTGCAACAAGTCCATAATCTGCAACCTGGGCAGCGCCATTGCAGTTGGCTTAGAATTTTCTTTTAGTAATTATTTATACTTGTGGGAGATAATAGTTTAATAAACGCAAGAAGGAACCTGAAATATGGGGGCATCAGCATCTTTATTAACAGCCACAATAACCTTTGAATCTCTCATTCCCGCCAAGTGCTGTATTGCTCCAGAAACTCCAAAAGCCATATAGAGCTCCGGTGCAACAATTTTCCCTGTCTGACCAACCTGAGGACAAAAACACATCGCAGAAATAAAAGGAGCAAGCAATGAATTAAATGGCTGTTTATAAGAGAAGGCAGCAATGACCTAGAAAATTTACAGGATGTTGATCATGGTGGTAATGCCAGTAGCTTAATAGCAACATTTGCAACTATATATTAGCTGGATGATTCATAGCTCATTTAGTAATTTCCTATGGCATGGTATTGCAAATGATAGACTTGCGGTGCTTACCTGAAGGTCGTTTGGAACATAACCAGCATCAACAGCAGCCCTACTTGCACCCACTACAAAAAAAGAAAAGTAATCAGTAAGAAAATTACTGTCTGCAGGGGAACGAATTTTGCACGAGCCTTGGTAAAATGTCAACACTAGTGATTTCAGTGCCACCAAGAAACATTAAGTGTATGGAAAAAAGCAAGGAAAAAGTCCAGATAAAAGCTCAAACCTGCTGCACCAAGGTTCTCAGCCAGCTGCTCCAGCAATTTAAAATTTGCAGCACTTTTTAAACCTCTGCCTCCAGTGACTACTACACGTGCGTTTGCAAGATCAGGTCGCTCCGTGTCTTGGGATGTTAGATTCACCCATGTAGATTTCCCTATGGTACCTATGCATCAGATAATGTGCTTTTAGTTATGCGCCAAAATTTTATATCAGTAAACTGCAAGTATAGGACTAAGGTATCGAGTTTTTTTTTTTGCTGCGACCTGTTTTAACTTTACAAAAATTAAGGAAGTGAAAGGAAAATGATTATATTGATCCTCAATTACAACTAGAGTTTAATTGTGTAAGTGAGAACATTACTAGAGCAACACAAAACGAATAAGAACAATGATGAAGGATTGTTGATTGTTAACAGAAGAATATGATGAAGGAACCAAACAAACCTTCACTGAGGAAAGAGAGATCGACCTGGGTGATTGGTGCAACCTTTGTTTCAGACATAGCCTCAGTAGTTGGAGAAAATGAAGTTGATCTGATACTCATCATGCAAGGATCCTCTCCAGTATATTTCACAGTACAAAGTGCATTTCCAGCATAAATTGGCCTGAAGTCAGAAGTGCACAGTAATTATAGCATGAACCAGTGGATGCCATATAACATTGTGCTCTATGCTAAAGCATGAAGCCCCAAAGAAAGGAAACATCACAAAAGGCAGCTAGGGGCTTGTGTGAATGGTTGAATGAGACCATAGACCATAAATGACTTTACTCTTCAGGTTTATATTTTTTACACCCATAAACTAAAATAAATTAGCATAAAGTGTGACAAAACAGGTTGGTAATGAGCAAAGAAGTGCCGCGGATCTCTAAGCCATAACTTAAGATTCAGTAAACTATCAAGAAGGGAGCATTCGGTAATTTGTCACCATTAATATTGGCAGTTACAGTACCTCATCTGGGGACATGCAGATGAGCACACAAATACTCCGTCCCAAAAAGATTGCAACTCTCGCTTCCCAAGGAGGCAAACAATTTCAAGTTTGACCAAATTCATGTAAATAGTACTAACAATTTATGATACACAATAAGTATCATTAGATTAATTATGGAATACGTTTTCATACTACACCTATTTGGAGACATAAATGTTAGTACTTTTTGTATAAATTTGGTCATACTTGAAATTGTTTGACTCCTTAGGAAGTGAGAGTTGCATTCTTTTTGAGACGGATTGTTTTCCGAGGCATGAAAGTGGGGGTTAAGTACATTAAAACGCACAAAATGGACCAATCCAAACTCCAAAACCACATGTACACATGAAATGAAAACCTTAACCGGCATGCTGGAGGGACAAATATTGTTTCATGATCCCACTCCCCACATGATGAATATAATGCTAAAAAGAGCAGTAAGCAGCAGAATATCAAACCTCACAAAGACTCGTGGCTCCTTTATTGCAGTGACATCAGTAACAGGGGATACATCAAGAAGAGCTGCAGCACGTGGAAGCAAATTCTTCCCGAATGACGTCGATGAAGCTATAACATGAGAGTAGCCTCCTTTCTGCTGAACAGAATGGATTAGCTCGGCCCACGGTTCAGCCAAAGGATGTGCCAAGGCTTCTGAATCGGCAACGAGCACCTGCAGTGCTAGAAAACCAACTGATAAGCAGAGGAGTCCGCAGAACAAATGCTTCTATTTCTCTTCTAGTTTTCACCTCGCTCATGGGAGACATTGAAGGGATAAAATTGGCATCAATACATGATTACTGGACTGGACAGAATTGGGGACCAGCATTACAGCAGCACAATACCTCAGAAACCAATGGATGACTGGACGCAGCATGATCGGCAGCCTTGTGAAGCGCAGGCCCGGATCCACCCAACAGAACGGAAATTTTGCTCTCTTTTGCAATGGCCTCTGCAGCAGCCAATGCGCTCAGGGACGACGGCTTCACGAACCCACCTTCGTGTTCCGCCACGACCAGCGAGCTCGCCTAGATCGACACAGACACAAACATAAATAAGCACTAACCTGTGGAGAGCGAAATCGAAGGCGCTCGCACTCGCAACAACCTTCTCCAGGTTGCTTGATCCGCAGCTAAAAACTACCAGCAGAGATTCGATTCCCACGCGATCGATTAAAGGAGCGGGGCAACTAATTAGTGCGCCGCGAAAGCATCCAAGTTCTCGCGGAACAAAACACAATCCTGCCAACTGAGCCCTTGTGCGAGGTGAACTGAAGTGTATGCGAGGAGGAAGCGAACTCACGAATCTGCGGAGCGACTGGGCGAGAAGCCGCGAGCTGCAGCGGAAGCCGCCGCCGCCGTGTCCGCTCCCCCTCCGCAGCGCGCCCACCACCATCGCCGCCGTGCCTCTCTCTCTCTCTCTCTCTCTCTCTCTCTCTCTCTGAATTCGGAAGGGTGAGCTGAAACTGAAACGGGCTCTGCTCCAGAAAAAGGCAGCAGGAAACGAGCAAGAGTGGGCAGAGCCGTCACGGAATTGGATTGATGGGTCGTTGGAGAGCAGCTGCACGTGTGCCCACGTCTTAGTGCTTATCACCGAGCCCAGCATCTGCCTAAGCCCACGAGGAAAGATATACTGGGCTGGCCTACTTCTCTTCCCTATGGGACAGATCCAGGAGCCATACATGGCGCGCAGGTCAGAGTCAGATCATTAATCTGGGGAATCTCAAAAAAGAAGAAGAAGATCATTAATCTGGGGAAGACTGGCACCAGAACTCCTTAATTACCTCTCAAACAAACTAATTCACTCCAATAATGAGGTACAGGTAGGTAAATAACATTAAGCATAATATGCCCTAGAATTCTTAAAAGCCTTTGTTTTTTGAAACGGGAGGGAGTACGTGAGTAGTTAAAATATCATAGTTATTGTTACTGTAATACCTTTTTAGCTTTCTCATTATTAGTTAGTTAACCAAAATATTATATAACTTAACCATTGACATATTATTAGGATTATTTTATAAAACTTTACAAAAGGATATTAGAACAAGAGTTAGGTGAACTCACTCGTGGCCCTAGTATTCTGCTCCCTGTGTTACAAATTACAAGTCGTTTGAATTTTTCGACTCTAAAAGTCTTTATTGTGATTTTATTCAAAAATTTGTGCAAAATATTTTTTATTATAATTTTTTTATCAATACAAAACTTTTTAATAATTTTATGAATAAGACAGGTGGTCAAATTTGAAGTTAAAAAAAATCAAATAACCTATAATTTTAAACGGGGGCATAAATCTTCTTCTGCTTTTTTCTTATATTATAGATATAGAAATGCCATCCAAATAGTTTTGCATGCAAAAAGTGTCTCTAAAACACTTAGAAGGGAGCCCATCATATTGGTTTGGGATCCAATAATTTGCATCTTTTACACCATTGAAGGATAATTAAAAAAGACAAAGGAAAATGCCTACCGGGATTCGATTGAAATGAAGGTAGCTAGAACTAGAAGGCATTCATGGAGGACAGCCGAGATGCGAGGTCCACCTCGTATGGGACGAGAGCTGTCAGCTGTGTCCTCGTCGACATCGAGAGTTTGAAAAGTCTTCCTCTTCGTCTCCATATCGATACCATAGAGCGTCTGGTCAACACCCAATAATCGGAACAACACAAAGCCGCTCCTCTGATCGCCGAAGCTGGCCAGTTTAATGCCGCGCTCCTCCTCCCACGGCTCCAGCACCATCGTCGCCTCCACCTCCATGTCCACCACCGCGTGCCGCGCCCAGGAGCCTCCTGATGACAGCACCCAAATGGACACTACGAGCTGGTCGACGGCGATGAAGCTCAGCTTCCCGTCCGGCGACGCCGCCAGTTGGGACGACCCAGACGACGACGACCCCTCCAAGTTGGCGCGCTGGCAGTCGTTGGGGAGATCGATGGAGCCCACCGTCGCCGTGTTCACGTCATAGGTCAGGATGTATTCGCCGGCGTCGTCGGCCTTGAGGACGAAGCTGCCGCCGACGTGCATTAGCCAGTGGACGACACCGCCGAGGACGACGGCGGGGTCGTTGTAGCTATCCAGGCGCATGCACCACCACGGGCATTGATGGTCGGTGGTCTTGACGGGGCCCCACCGGCCGCCGGCGGCGTCCAATGACGAAGACACGGTCTGCACCCTTATACGCGACGAGCAGTCGAGGTTCTTGGTCATATCCGCCGCGAGGAGCATGAAATTGCCGCATCAGGCGGCGACGCCGTCGGCGGCGGTGAGCACGACGTAGCTGGTGACCACGGTGACGTAGCCGAGCAGCCCGTGGTAGGGGTCCCGCCCGATGTCCGGCGGGACGGGGAAGAAGGTGCGGCCGTTAGTCATGGGGTCGTACACGCACAGGTCGGACCGGCGCTCCGACCTCCGCCACCTGTTGATCTCGCGGCGCCCCAGGACGACGAGCCCGCGGCGCGACGTCAGGGGCCTGTACTGCTCGAAGAGCCCGGCGGCGCTGCGCGACACGAAGGGCGCCAGGTGGCACATCCAGAAGTCCCAGGCGGCCAGCGTGAGCGGGTGCACGAAGGAGGTGTCGCCGAGGACGCACAGGAAAGTGGAGGGCACGGCGGCGCAGGGCCCACGGGAGACGCGGCGGAGGAAGTCGGGGCTCAGGGCCGCGCGCCGGAGCAGCTTGCATGTGGCGGCGCACCGGAAGATGGTGAGCGCGTCGGAGCGGGCGGCGATCTCGAGCAGGAGATTCGCCGGAAGCGCCGGGGTCGGTGACGGCACCGTCGTCGCGGCCGCGCGGCGCGGCGTGCTTGTTCGGAGGCGTTTGCGCGGCGGCATCGCGGGCGGGTCGCGCGGTTTCCAATTACTACCCTCCTCATGTGATCAATAATAACGCAACGCGCGAGCAGGATACGTTTTGTTTCCTCGAAGATATCCAAGTAGGATACGGATTGCGGGGGCCGTTGGAACGCATACGAGGAGGCCCGGGGCAAATTAGGTATATACTAGAACATTGCGCGGCGTTGCCGCGCAGAAATATGCCCTCCAGTTCAGGTTTATTTTTAAAAATTGAACTGCAAAAAATCCGGGGGATTTTCGTAAAATTGGTATACTGCGGGGTTATTTGGTAAATTTGGTGTCGACGGAGTACTGGTCGATTACTGAAAAGTTCAAAGGATTTTTTATAAAATTGATGGACTTCAGAATCATTTTAATAAAGTCCAGGGTTTTTTTAATAAAATTCACGGAGTACGGCACGATTACTAAAAGTTCAGGGTTTTTTTTAAAGTAAAGCTCCACGAATTCCGAGGGGTTTTCCGTTAAATTGATGGACTCCATGTTCATTTTAACAAAACTCGGGATTTTTTTTGTAAAATTTACGTCTCTAATGTTTTCAGAGCCGACATGGCCCCTTTCCCTGGCCGCGAGCGCGACCAGGTTTCAGTAAAGAAAGATATCGAGATTATATACTGTACCGGAGACTAATACTGGGCTTGCCTACTTCTGTTTCCATATGGGCCGGATCGTGTCGCACATCTCACCTGCACAAGCCATCCTTGTTTTTTTCCCTTTATATCCAATCCAGTCATTTTGACCCACTATTGTTCCAGGAGTACCTAGCCCACGTGAAAGCTACATGTCGCCTGCACTGCAAATTTTCTGCCCATCGCCTGAAGAATATTTTACAGGATCGGTGAAACAATTTCTACCCAAAAAGAGAGAAAAGCTAGCATGTGAAAATCTGTGCACTGCTGCTGCAGTTGCACAGTAACTACATGCATGGCAGTTGCATGCATGTTAGTACGATTGGACTTGTGCAGTACCTGGCTAGCCGCAAATAGTGTTGTTTGAAACATACATGCATGTGACGAGATGGTGACTGTGCTGCTATATTTTTATTTTTCTTTCTCCAATGCTGTGTGTTGCTGCTTCAAACATACATGCATGCAGTAGGGCCGAAGAAAATAAAATGAGGCGCATGCATCTTTTTTATTTCATTTTTCTCTTTACTTTAATTGTATTTTTCTTCTTATATTTATATTCTTTCAATATTCTCTCGTGGCTCTGTTTAGTTTCAAAAAAAAATTTACAGTACCCGCACATTGAATCTTTAGACATATGTATGGAGCATTAAATGCAGTTTTTGAATTTTTAGACACATGCATGGAGCATTAAATGCAGTTAAAAAAATAACTAATTATATAGTCTAACTGATTACCATGAGATGAATCTTTTAAGCCTAATTAGTCCATTATTGGATATTATTTGTCAAGTAACAAGTAACAACGAAATGTGCTACAGTATCAAAATTCAAACTTTTTCACCAACTAAACATGCCTTGTATCCATTCTACAAATCTTTTTGGTCTTATTTTGTTTTTTATTTCACTTTTTTTATTTCCTTCTATATTTTTTCTTTATAGATTATTCGGCCATGTTGACTCATTTGTTCGTTTTATAGATTAAATTGTTCGACCATGTTGACTCATCTGTTCGTGATATTTATTTTTCATTATATATCATGTACAATTAAATGTTCGCAATGTTTAATATTTTGTTTGTTGCACATTATTATTTGTTCGTTATGTTTGATTATTTGTTCGTATTGTTAAAATATTTGTTCTCGGTAGATGAAACTGATAATTTAGTATTAAAAATATTTTTTAAAAAATTCATACAAATATAGGCAAGTGTGGTATTATTTTAAAGATCTTGTCATAAAAAATAAGGGTGCAATCTAAATTTAATTTGGACATACTGTTTAAGATCTATAACTTTTTTTAAGTTCTAAACTTTCTTGCACGTGGGATGACGTCATCATATTTGTCTTTTCTGCATGCATACACGGACTCTTTTCATTTTCAGAATTGAAATGTAAGCATCCTTTACGCAATTAGTTATTTAAATACTATATGAACCTAGCTAGTTGGGCTGACGGCCCTTTTAGTTGTACGTGAAGAAGACTTTTCAAGTGATGGTTGGAGATATTATCACATCTTGTGACATATAACCGCACCCCTAGCCCAGCCCGTAATATTCTCCTTCAAAGTTTCTTATCAAAACATAATAAATAACACTATGAAGTTTACTTACTATATTTTACAGAGAGAGCTCTTACCAAGATCTGCTAGCCGTTTGAATCACTGCACCACTGATGCCTGGACCTGGAGCACCACTGCACCAGCTGCATCCAGCAGAAAAACCGGTGCAATATAATTTTGTACTCACTCTGTTCGACTAGCTGTTGCTGGTGCTGATCTAGTGTGAGAGAAAAATACTGTTGGCTAGTTGGTAGCTGGTGGCTAGTGTTGATTTGGTGTGAAATAAAAATACTGTTGCTGGTTGGCAGCAGAACTATCGTGGACTGATATTTGAGATCAGAACTTTTCAAAAAAATATTTGAGATCAAACGCATGTTAACTCACGCCTCCTTACCTACCCTCACAAGGGTTTACAAATCCGACCGGTCCGGTCAAACCGCCGCCCTCCGGTAGCGGTTTACCGGACCGGTTTGACCGGAAACCGGTTGAATTCAAATCCAAATTCAAAATCACATGTGCAACCGGTTCCGACCGGTTTGACCGGCTGGTTTGTGAATTTTTTATTTTTTTGAATTCAAATTTGAATTTTGAATTGGGGCCGGTAGACCGGTTTGACCGGTTTACCGGCCGGTATGACCGGTTTGAAAATTTTTATTTTTTTGAATTCAAATTTGAATTTTGAATTGGGGCCGGTTTGATACCGGCCCAAACCGTAATCGGATCGGTTTCAAACCGGACCGGTTCCCACCGGTTTCGTTAACCCTGACCCTCACAAGCTTAGGCTGCAATCTCGCGTTTGCTTTCGCCACTCAAGGCGGTCAAGCACTCAGCTGTGAAGGTGATGGCTCACTCACCGCTTAACCGCGATTGGTGTTACGGTACACCCTTCCAATCCATACACCACAAAAGAGACAACAGCTTTCTCCGCACAAACAGATGGCCTGCACCTGTCCTAATTTCTTGTAATCTCATTTATTTCCGAGACGGGTTTTTTATTTATCAGTATTTTAAATAATAATAATAATATTAATAAGCAACTTAAGAGTATGATTGGTTGGCGGGGCCCGCGTCCCGTCCTGGTCAGGCGGCGGGCCCCGCGACGGCGACGGGGCGACGGGCACCACCACTAGGCTGTTGCGCTGTGCGGAAGTCACGCGCCAGCTGGCCACCTGCACGGTGGACAGCACCTCGGCTTGGCCGTCAATAATTCCGCACCCAAGGCCCCACCTCGGCTGCTCAGGCTCTGTCACGCGAGGGCCATGGCATTCTTCGCACCCTCGACAAGGCAACATGGCGGCCGAATACTATACTACACCTATGGAATTCTTGCCACTAATCGAATGGAATCAGTGTCCAAAAATCTTTTTCTAATCGGATGGAATCCATGGCTGGTTTTCACCCGGCAACGCGCAGTGGAAAATCTTCAGCATTACGTTCAGTGGATTCTCGCTGCGAATTGTGCTCACAAGCTTTTGTATTTGATACTCCATTCGCAGATCAAAAAACAAACAGGTATGAATTCAGAACACGTATAATTTGACAGTAAAATGGTGCCGAGATATTTGCCCTTCACACCATCTGATAGGTTGACGCAGAACAAATAATCTGAGTCCAGCTTTGAATCCTTGTTCAGGTCCCATAAAACAGGAATGGCTCAACGGAGAGCAGTTAAGATTCCCCAATTTAATTTTCAAAAAAAAAAAGATTCCCCAATTTCTCCTCACGCCATTTGAAACCAAATCATCCAAAACCCACTAGTTAAATCAGACCGGAGCACTCCGATTTGAACCCTTGCATTATTGTTTTTTCCCATTATTTTAATTAATCAGCTTGTTACCAAGGGCCATTTGATCACCACTGTTTTCAATCAATCAATGCAATGACAGTGACAACCAGACCCGCCCCGAATTAACAACACTAACCGACCAGCTAACCGGCTTCGAATTCGCGTCTCCTTTTTTTTTTGAAATAATTCGCGTCTCCTTTCGGAACCCGATTCCGGCCACACCAGACCAGCTCGCAAGTGGCATTCCCTCCCTTATCAAAAAAGAACAAAAGGAAAAAAAAGTGGAATTCCCTTTATACTCCCTCAAATCTCCTCCCCTCGCCTATAAATAGGCCCCCACCGCGAAGCCTCTGATGAATCTACTCCCATTTCTCTGCTCTGCAGCCTGCACACTCCTTGAGTCCTTGGTCTGGTTGGTCAGTCTAGCGAGTCGTCGGTGTTAGGATCTTTTGGTCTTTCTGGCAAGGCAGCCATGAAACCCCCTCAGCTGCAGGCAGGGGAGGGCTCCTGGGCTCACGAGGTCAAGCAGGCCCTCCGTGACAAACTGCGGCGATCCTGCGGCACCAACGCCGCGCCGGCGCCGAGGCCGGCCGGCGAAGGCCGCACAGCCGCCGCCGCTGGCTCCAGCCGTGGCGCCGACTGCCGCGGCTCGGCCACTGAAGATCCCATAAGGAGAGTCATGTTCTTGGCTCCCTGGGGTCACACATAAAAAAAAGAAACAAGGATCTGCACATACAAGAGCATGGCTATGCTTGCATGGCCATGTTGTCTTGGTCAGATCTGCAAAGAACTGAACCAAAGAAAAAACTGGAGCTTGTCCTGTAAACTATGGAGTTTGCATCATGAACATGAACTCATGAAGGCTAACTAGGTAGATATAGCTATATATGTGGGTTATGGGTATGATGTGAAAAGGAGAAGGTATGTAGTTCATGTTTTCGATCTTTGGGAAGACTGAGCTCTTGAGAAGTTCATGGGTGTGGTTTGAAGGGGTAGATCTGAAAACTTTGTAGCCATGAACTTGTTTTCCAGGAAGTTTGTAAGGAGAACCTGTAAAAAGCTACGAGGAAAAACAATCTTCCTGCTTTGCTTGTCCACCTTTGCTTTAGCAAAACTTGGTGATCTTGCGAATCTTGAACCTATACAACCCTGTATGTGCTATGATAATAGGTTTATGTGTAAATTAATCCTCCTTTCTTGCCCTATTGATCTGTTGAGTTCATCAGTTGAAAGTTCACGAGCTGAATTCATGCTTTCTTGCAGAGAAGCATCTGGAACCTGATATGGCTGCCAAAGAAAAGAGATTCCCTCTTTGCTATTCCACTTTTTATTCAGTTGTGTGCAAATTCCTTCCTTTCTTTTCTTATGATCTGGTGGACGCTCATCGCTGCTGTGATCTGCTAAGTGCCCATGGAAGACTCATGCTTTCCAGTGAAGAAAAATTGCAGACTTCCACTCAGAGTTCAATCAGATAAAAACTAATATTGAAAGCTGCAGTTTCATCTCCAAATGTGTTTTTGCCGTATCATATCATTTGCTATATGTGCAATATCATTTCATTGTTATAGCTTGGACTTGAGAAAACCAGACAAGGAAGAATAAAAGGAAGCAACTTTAAATTGGACTCCTCTTTTTCTTTGAATTAATGACCTACGAATCCTATTCTGAACCAGAATGAAAAAGACAGCCTCCCACTTGCAAGGATAAGACAAACCCAGTGGGCCAATCTCCTTGCTTGTTTTCTCAAGCACCTTATCTTATCTCCAGATATCCAAAGGAGAAATGACCAAGGGTACTAGCAGAAACAGAAGACTCGATCAAGTTGATATACTTCAAATTTAGCCTATCTA
This sequence comes from Panicum virgatum, assembly GCF_016808335.1. Taxonomy (NCBI): domain Eukaryota; kingdom Viridiplantae; phylum Streptophyta; class Magnoliopsida; order Poales; family Poaceae; genus Panicum; species Panicum virgatum. The sequence continues at coordinate 1,630,614 of NC_053144.1, forward strand.
AAGACGAGCTACCAGAAACTAAATTTTCTGGAGTCACGCTTTTCATGTCTCCAGTTCAGAAGGTAGATCAAAGTTTGATTGAGTTGCTTGCTTTTGCCGAGAAAGAAAAAAGAAGAGTCAAGCTCTAATTTTACCCAGCACATACATCTGGGTAGCTGCATCATCAAAGGGAGACCAAAAACGACAGTAACTTTTTTTTATATTAAAATTTACTAGTTGTGTTACGAGCTACAATTTTTGACAAAACAAAAAAGTTGTCACTCATGAAGTTGGCCACCAACTGCGCCCTGAACTTTACAAAAAAAAGGAAACGGTAGCACAGCTACACTTATCTTGATTCTTGATAGAAAGTGATGGCTCAACTTCCATTCCTAGCAATTTCCCAGTGTTTGCAGTTTGCAGCCACCTCCCCTTCTTTAATCACGAGCTCGTAGGAAAATGTTGTGCTAGCCAACCTCTGAATGGTTGGATCTTGGGAGTTCTTAATAAAGCAACATTTAGATGTGTCAAAATTCAATGGATTCCTGAAGCTAGACATAGATTCAATGAAAAATGAATAAACATAGATTCAACTGAACTATCTATGAGCAAACACCACCAGTCAAACTATCTATGACGTTATTCACAAGGCGATAATATCCCAGTGTTCTGACTGAAGAATTTCACTGGTTAAAATACATGTTGCCAGCTATTGCTACAATACTATAAGCACACTGAGGATGTTCCTTTTAATCATGTAGTTTTGTTTACAACAACAACAACATAGCTTTTTTCCCAAGCAAGTTGGGGTAGGCTAGAGATGAAACCCGAAAGAAATAAGTTCAAGGTTCAGTCACATTGATAGCTAGTCTCCAAGCGCTCCTATCCAAAGCTATCTCTTTAGAAATATTCCAATCCTTAAGATCTCTCTTAACTGACTCATCCCACGTCAGTTTAGGTCTACCTCTACCCCTCTTTACATTATCGACCCGCTCAAGAAACCCATTTCGCACCGGCGCCTCAGGAGGCCTTCGTTGGACATGTCCAAACCATCTCAGCCGATGCTAGGTAAGTTTCTCCTCAATTGGTGCCACCCCGACCCTATCCCGAATAACTTCGTTCCGGACTCTATCCCTCCTTGTGTGCCCGCAAAACCACCGCAACATCCGCATCTCTGCTACACTCAGTTGCTGGACATGCCGCCTTTTTGTAGGCCAACATTCAGCATCGTATAACATCGCCGGATGAATTGCTGTACTATAGAATTTGCCTTTTAGCTTTTGTGGCACCCTCTTATCACAAAGGATGCCAGAAGCTTGCCGCCATTTCAACCAGCCGGCTGAAATTCTATGTCTAACATCTTCATCAATGTCGCCATCCTTTTGTAGCACCGATCCTAAATACCGAAAAGTATCCTTCTGGACCACCACTTGCCCATCTAGACTAACGTCTTCCCCCTCATGCCTAGTAGCGCTGAAATCGCACATCATGTACTCGATCTTGGTCCTACTAAGTCTGAACCCTTTTGACTCTAACGTGCGTCTCCACAGCTCTAACTTCCTATTAACCCCTACCCTACTCTCGTCAACTAGCACCACATCATCAGCAAAGAGCATACACCAAGGGATCTCACTTTGTATATCCCTTGTGACCTCATCCATCACTAAACCAAATAAATAAGGGCTCAATGCTGACCTCTGGTGTAAGCCTATGTTAATAGGAAAGTCAGTGGTGTTGCCATCACATATCCGGACAAACGTCGTCGCATCATTTTACATATCCTTAATGAGGGTAATGTATTTAGTTGGGACTTTGTTCTTCTCCAAGGCCCACCACATGACATTTCTCGGTACTTTGTGTAAGGATCGATGGACCAAGAGGGGGGGTGAATTGGGCCTTTTTCAATTTCTAAAACAAAGTAAGGCAACCTTAACCTATGCAAAGTTAGTAGGGCACCAATTCACCAACCGGATAACTAAGCTACCTACACAAGCTAAGAGAGATAAAAACAAAGTAAAGCCTAGCAAGGTAGAGCTAAGTTATGATCTCTAAGTCAAGCACATGAGTAAATTGCATGAAAGAAAATGCTTGAATAAAAGGAATGGACAAGAGACAACCGGATTTTTTCCCGTGGTATCGATGTGTTGGCACACACCCCTAGTCCACGTTGTGACACTCTCAAAGAGTCTTGTCACCTCCCAAGTCACCGAGACGAGGGTGCTCACTAAGAGTCTCCGTTCACCATCCCGGCGTGGTGGAGATCAAGCCACGTACAATCTTCTTCTCCGGGCTCCCACAATCCTTGGCAAGCTCCGCGAGAAACACCCCGATCACCAAGATCGCCTAGGTGATGCCAATCACCAAGAGTAACAAGCTAAGGCCTTCACTTGAGCAAGAACCGATCACCAAGAACGGATGCACACTAGCTTCTCTCTACTCAAGTCCTTAATCTTGCTTCTTGATTGATTGAATGCACAAGTATGTGAATGATGAAGCTCAAGGTGGCTCTTGACTATGGTATGAGTGTTTGGATGTTGCCTGGTGTCAAGAGTGGGCGAAATGACCCATTGGAGGGGTATATATAGGCAGCTCACACAAATAGAGTCGTTGGAGAAAAGCTGCCAGAAAACTGCGTAGCGCCGGTTAATCCGACGTACCCCCCATTGTCATCGTCGGTTTAACCGGTGAATGTAAACTGCCTCTTCTGAAAACTAGCCGTTACAACTGGGGCAGATTAACCGACGTAGCATCGGTTTAACCGGTGAGTGTAGTTGTCCACTGAACCACTGAAAAACCAAGTCTCTGGACAACTGCACCGACGTTAACTCAAACCTATCGTCGGTTTAACCGGTGAGTACAACTTTTGAATTCCTCTGAAAAAACCATCTCACTGGTCAATTGCACCGACGTCTTGATTCAAACAGCGTCGATTAATCCGGTGAATAGAACTTGAATTGCCCTGGAAAAACCAACTCTGGACTAATGCACCGACGTTAAATTCAAACACGTCGGTTTAACCGGTGTATTGAATTTGTCCAGACTCTGCTGACTTCGTTTAACCGACGTAGAAAATTGAGAGCGTCGGTTAAACCGGTGTATAGACTTTTTCTGATTTTGTCTTTTCTGATTTGAGTCTTGAATGAAATCCAAATATTCTTGAGATATAGTTTGAGAACCACTTATTTGAACTTCTAGAAACCTGAGTGACCATAGTGTGCATCCATTTTCAAATGATCATGTCCATGCTCAAGTTACTTAGCCTTAACCCCTCTTAATAGTGCGATCACTATAAAACTATAAAACCTATACTAACCTAAGTGTCCTTCTCAACCTTGTGACACTTAGGACTAGAAAGATCCTTAGCCTTGACATATATAAGTTGAAAACCGAGATCGCCTTTTAGAATAACCGAAATTGAGGGGCCTCTTTTGACATATGACCAAATGAGCGATAATGATCTATTAAGCTGCACAAACTCATTAGTCACAATAATGGTTGTCATTAATCACCGAAACATACCTTGAGGGCCTAGATGCTTACAATCTCCCCCTTTTTGGTGATTGATGACAACACAAACATAAATAACGAGAGAGCGAGAAAGATAAAGCAGGATAAACACAAGCAAACTCGAAAGCAGGACCAAAGAGCTCAAAGGCTCAAACGAAATCCATAGATATGTCTCAAAGAACGGCATACTCAAGCGACAAATGTACATATCCATGAATTAACACCAAATGAGATACAAAGAAACAAAGTCCTGATAACTACGAGCTCTCTCTAGCTCTACCCTCCCCCTAACTCTGGTGCTCCCCCTAACACCTCTCCCCCTTTGGCATCAAAGCACCAAAAGGCGAGCTACGGGTCGTGCTGTCGTGGTACGGCGACGAAGCGGTCCGGGTCGTCGTCGTCGGACGGAGAACTCTCACCCTCGGTGACAGACGGAAGCTGCTGGTCTGGGTCTGAGCTCACTGGGGGAGTAACTGTCGTGGAGGCTCTCGTGCTGGCACTGCCTGGTAGAGGATCCGTAGAAGTCGTAACCGGGTCAGCAGAAGAAGTATCAATATCTGAAGAGGTGACTGCTGAGGCTGCCGGCTGCGTCGACTGTGGAAGCAGGGACTCCTCTACTGCTCCTCCCCCTGAAGGTGCTGCCTGAAGTGAGGAAGGGAGGGCGACCGACTGAACCGCTGACGGTGAGTCCTGAAAGAGTGTGGTCGCCGGCAGTGGTGAAAAGAGCGGACGACCGGCAGACCCAAAGAGTGCTGACATCGAGAACGTGGTCTCCGGTGTCGCTGAGGTAGCTGGAGCTGCAGTAGGAGCTGGAGCTGGTGTAACGGCAAGCTGAGGTGCTCCAACACCCTGAAGTCCGGGCTGCTGCTGCTGTGGGGCGAGTCCGGTGTGAGAGTAAAGCTGGGAGATCATCCCGAACATCGCCATCATGCCCTGCTGCATCTGCTGGAACTGAGCGTCTGTCCTCTGTGAAACTCTGTCAATGAGGCCGACAAAACGCTCCTCTGTCGCTGCCCGCTCTCGGGCGGCCTCTCTCTGTATAGCAGCAATCTGGGCCTCATGGGCTCTCCTGGCCTCCTCCTGAGCAAGCCTGTCCTCTCTCTGCTGGGTCACGAGCTGCTGTAGTAGTGAAGTGAGCTCGGACGGCTGAGTCACCTGAGACTCAGAGACTGTAGCAGCTGCTGAAGTCGGAGGTGCTGGCTGTCCTGAACCTCCTGCCTCGTGATCGTGACTGGCTGGGGCAGCTGAAGGAAAGTACTCAACGTCGTCGGAGGAGTCTGACTCAAGCTCAGACCAGTGAATCTCATCATCTCCCCCGGGAAGCTGTGCCTCTGCTGCTAGGAGTGCCTCATCCTCCTCTGCCACTCGTGCCTGAACCTCCGGTGACAGTCGAGCCATCGCTGCTCTATCTGCGTGTCTGCCCCTCCTCCTGTCCTGTGGAGCTGTGGGTCGGTAGACAGGGAACCTGGGAGCCTCGTCGTGACGGTAAGGAGCACTGATGGGTGACTCTGCTGGCACTATCATAGAGCATATGTAACTGATCCAGTGCGCATAGGGAAACTGTCGCACCACACCCATCCCGTCTGTGATCACATCCTCTATCTCAGCCAGAATAAAGTCAACTATGTCAAAGGGCTCGTGAGTGAGGATGTGTAGAAGCAGGAGCTGCTGCAGTCCCGTAAACCCCTCTGGATAGCCACTCCTCGGTAACAGAGTCCTCCGGAGTGCCATGTGAACAGCGTAAGCCTCTGGGGTCAGCAAGCTCGGCACTCTGGCGTAAGAGGCTGGGAACGGCTGGCGGAAGCACTGAGTGATCGCCTCGTGAGAAGGAGCAATCCCGCCAACCATCGCCCTGCGGGGCGGATCTGAGTCCCCGTAAACCCTCTCGTGCAGCGAGACGTCGACCAGGTCAACTCCAAGAATACCAGCAATGGTCGCCCTCGACAAACCAAAGTCCTGCCCTCCAAACATGAAGTGTACAGCTCTGCGCTCGGGGGCTATCCAAGCTGTAGCGTAGAACACTCTGACCCAGTCCTCGATATAACGGTTCTGCTCCATCTCTAGCAGTCTAGGCAGACCTCTGAAGTGAACAAAGTGTGCTCTCACATCTGCTCCCCCTGCTGCTGTCCTCAGTGAGACCCAGTCAAGAACCCTGTGCTGAAAGATCCGGTGGCCCCGCCTCTGGTAGGTCTCGTAGAAACTGGCCTGTAGCAAAGTCCAGAACCTCCTGTCGACTCTGCTGTCTCGGGTCACCGGGAACCAGACCTCCTCGTCAACACTCCACCTGAGCCTCTTGACCTTGGCCGCATTGGCTCGGGTCAAGTTCTGGAGCAGCACACCTGGCTCCAGACGCACAACAGTGTCCATACGGAACACTGCGCGCTCAGCCTCTAGGGCCTCGGCTCTACGAGCTGCTGCAGCTGCAGCTGTGGACCTGCGAGGCTCCTGTGGCTGGTGACCACCTCGCGTCCTCGGTCCAGTGCGACGCTCGGTCGCTGGTGAAGTCTCTGCTGCTGGGGATGTCTGCCGAGTGCGGCCAGACCGTCGTAGAGTCGGTGACTCCTGTGTGCTCTGCCCCTGAGACTGCTCGGACTGCTCTGCCTCTGAATCTGAATCTGCAGCTGTATCTGACTGATCTGACTCTGCTGCTGCTGCTGCTGTCGCTGCTCTGGTGGCCCTGGCACCTCTCACTCTGCCCATGCCCCTGCCTCTGCCTCTGCCTCTGGGGTCCTCCCTGATCTGGAACGGACGAGCGCGGCCTGATGCCTGCTCCTCGGCGGCCTTGGCCACCATCTCGGCCTTCTCGGCCTCCTTCTCTGCACGAGTCCGCTTGCGAGCGGGCTTCTCGACCACAACTTCCTTACCCTTCCTCTTCTCGCGACCCATCTCGACTGACGGTGTGCGGAACACGAACGCGGCGCGAAAGAAGCAGCTCAGGCAAATCGTCGAGCACCTGGCGAGCTTCTGATCGGGTGCTGCTGCGGTGTGGCTGCGGCTGCGGCGTGGAGGCGTGGAGCACGGCGGCGCCCGGCAGTGGCGGCGTGGAGCGGCGTGGAGTAGCGTGGAGCGGCGGCGGCGGTGGCTACGCGCGCAGGCGGCGGCGCAGGGCGAGCGCGAGGGCGCGGCGGCGGCGACTTCGACGTGCAGGCGAGCGGCGGCGCGGATGGCGCACGGCGGCGCGTGGGCTGTGGCGGAGCGGCGGCGGTGGTCTTGCAGGCGAGCGGCGGCGCGGATGGAGCACGGCGGCGGTTCGAGATGGAGGGACGCGGGTGAAACAGAGAAGGAAGAGAGGCGGCGGCTCGAGCAAGACTCATATATGACAGACGGGCCCCACGAATTTCCTTAACACCGGTTAATCCGATGACTAGGTTTAGAACACCGGTCGATTTCATCGGTGCAGTTCACCCGACACTCAGCACAAAAACCTTCTGAACGCCGGTTGATCCGACGATACCAAAAGTGTACTCGTCGGTTGATTGATCAAAACACCGGTTGATTGCTAGGTCTGATTTGCATTTACTATCACCGGTTGATCCGATGCTCTGACTTTTGTATACGCCGGTTGAACGCCTGTAACTTGACTGAGCTGAGACAAAACTTAGTAACGCCGGTTAAACCGATGAAGATGCTCCATTGAACGTCGGTTTAACCGGTGAAGCCAAAAACCCCACACTCAGCTCACTCTTCTATGCTAAGTCCAATGAACTTATAAAATTCAAATAAACTCAAGTTAATGGACTTGCATAGGCGACTTTACCCCTCAAAATAAATAGGATAGCACACTTGCTTAGATAAATTTCTTTAAACACAAGGAAAAGCCGCAAGAGAGACAAAGCGCCAAATAAAATGTATGAGCCATGTCATAGGAATATTGAAGATAGAAAGCTTCAAACTCATCATGACATTGCTCACTAGGCAATAACGCACCTAACACTTTGCTCTTTTCACTTTTCATGAATTAAGATCTTGTATATGAAAACAAGTCTCATTTTCATCAAGTGATCTCCTTTGTGACCCTTACGCATGCAATGATGATGCAAACTACAACCACATGCGAAAGTATAATAAACATGAAGTGCACACCTATATGACAAGAAATGCATAACAAGAAATTAAGATCTACTTGTCAAGTTTGAACCCACGGGAAGCTTCTTCATGATGAGCCTTTCTACAAGCCTAGAGGAAAACAAGTGGACCACCACCTCTAGCTAAACCCTTGCTCATCACTATCTTACCATGGTTAGACAAGTGTCCTATATGTATGCATTTTTCTATATGACATGGCAACTTACATGACGTTTGCCGCATCTAACACATTGAGCTCATTTCTTAGCCTAACAAAGGTACTCTCGTCTAAAGGTTTTGTGAAAATATCCGCCAATTGCTCCTCGGATCTCACACCTTGAAGGGAAATGTCCCCCTTGGCTTCGTGATCACGCAAGAAGTGATGGCGAATATCAATGTGCTTTGTGCGAGAGTGTTGAACCGGATTCTTGGCAATTTTTACGGCACTTTCATTGTCACAAAGGAGTGGGATCCTATCTAGTTTCACACCAAAGTCCAAAAGGGTTTGCTTCATATATAGGATTTGGGCACAACATGCACCGGCCGCTATATATTCCGCTTCCGCGGTGGACAAAGCCACGGAATTCTGCTTCTTACTCGACCAAGAAACTAGAGAACGCCCAAGCAAGTGGCAACCCCCGGAGGTACTCTTGCGATCCACACGGCTTCCGGCAAAATCCGAATCCGAGTATCCCAAGAGATCTAAACTAGCGCCTTTGGGGTACCACAAGCCTATGCTAGGAGTGTGCTTGAGATACCGAAGGATCCTATTCACAGCCGAAAGGTGTGACTCCTTTGGGTTAGCTTGAAAGCGGGCACACAAGCACACACTAAACATTATATCGGGCCTAGATGCGGTAAGGTAAAGCAAAGACCCTATCATAGAACGATAGAGGGATTGATCAATCGGTTTACCGTCCACATCCAAGTCGAGATGCCCATTGGTTGGCATGGGTGTCTTGATTGGCTTGCACTCATCCATCTTGAACTTCTTCAAGATATCTTTGGTATATTTTTCTTGATGGATGAATGTCCCTTCCTTCATTTGTTTGACTTGAAAACCAAGGAAGAAGGTCAATTCGCCAATCATGGACATCTCGAATTCCCTAGACATCATGGTAGCAAACTCATGGCTTAGTAAATCATTAGTTGAGCCAAAGATAATATCGTCAACATAAATTTGACAAATGAAAAGATCCCCGTTGACGTCTTTTGTGAACAACGTGGTGTCCACCCTCCCGATCTTGAAGCCTTGCATGATTAGGAAGTCACGAAGCCTCTCATACCAAGCCCTTGGAGCTTGTTTTAGCCCATAGAGTGCCTTGTGCAACCTATAAACATGGTTAGGATTCCTCGGATCTTCAAACCCGGGAGGTTGCTCAACATAAACAAGTTCGTTAATAACGCCATTTAAGAATGCACTTTTCACATCCATTTGATACAACTTAATGTTATGATGTGAAGAGTAAGCAAGAAGGATACGGATAGCTTCAAGTCTTGCGACCGGAGCAAAGGTTTCACCAAAATCCAAACCTTCGACTTGAGAAAACCCTTTTGCCACAAGTCTTGCTTTGTTGCGTATCACCACCCCATGTTCATCTTGCTTGTTTCGAAAGACCCACTTGGTGCCAATGATGTTCTTGTCTTTCGGAGGAGCTTCGAGGACCCAAACTTCATTGCGGGTGAAGTTGTTCAACTCATCTTGCATGGCCATCACCCAATCCGAGTCCTCAAGCGCTTCCTCTATGCTAGTGGGTTCAATACAAGAAACAAACGAGTGATATTCGCAAAATGAAGCATGTTTAGAGCGAGTTCTTACTCCTTTTGATGGACTACCAATGATTTGACCAATTGGATGATCCTTGGAGATGCGACCATGCTTCACTAGCGGTACTTGCGTTGATGCTTGTTGGGGTGGATCATGAGTGACTTGTGCTTGTGGTGGAACACTTTGCTCTTCTTGTTCTTGAACTTGGGGTGTTGGCGTTGGCACATCTTCTTGAGGTTGTGTATCATCTTTTTCTTGATCTTCATCCACTTGGGGCGCCGTGGAGGTGCTTGGTGTAGATGAGGAAGGTCCTCCCCCTTGATCATTGTCTTCATGCACCTCTTCCGGCTTGATATCCCCAATGGACATATTCTTCAAAGCTTCATCAATCTCCTCATCACCTACATTCTCATAGCCAACAACCTCCTCTTGGGAGCCATTAGATTCATCAAACTCCACATCACATGTTTCTTCAACTAACCCGGAGGTTTGATTGAATACTCTATATGCTTTGGAGTTTGATGCATAACCAAGAAAGAAACCTTCATCACATCTACTTTCAAACTTACCGAGCCTTTTCTTCTTGTAGATGAAGCATTTGCAACCAAAGACTCGAAAGTATGATATATTTGGTTTCTTCCCGGTGATGAGCTCATATGGAGTTTTCTTGAGGAGTCGGTGAGGATATACTCGGTTGGATGCATGACACGCCGTGTTGATTGCTTCCGCCCAAAACTTCTCGGACGTGCCATAATCATCCAACATTGCTCTAGCTAGGGTGATGAGAGTCTTGTTCTTTCTATCCACCACTCCATTTTGTTGAGGCGTGTAGGTGGCGGAAAACTCATGCTTGATGCCCTCTTCATCGCACCATTCTTCAATCTTCATGTTCTTGAACTCGGTGCCGTTGTCACTCCGGATCTTCACAATTGGGGAGTTGTACTCCCTTTGAGCTCTTCTTGCAAATGTCTTGAAGAGTTCCGGAGTTTCACCCTTATCGCCTAGAAACATAACCCAAGTGTAACGTGAAAAATCATCAACAATTACTAGGCAATAGAGGTTACCACCAATGCTCTTGTATGTAGTTGGACCAAAGAGATCCATGTGAAGTAGCTCGAGCGGCTTGGAGGTAGACAACATCGTCTTGATGGGATGATGTGTTGCAACTTGCTTCCCGGCTTGACATGCTTTACATAGCTTATTCTTGTCAAAGGTGACGTCCTTCAAGCCGGTGATCATCCCTCTCTTGTGGGCTTTCTTGAGGTTGCTCATGCCAATATGAGCAATTCTTCTATGCCAAAGCCACCCAAGAGAAGACTTGGTGAAGAGGCATGTCATGGTGCTTGTTTGCTTTGAAGAGAAATCCACCAAGTAAATGTTGCCATGCCTAAACCACCGGCTTTGTAGTTCACCTACACACATGAGAATTCACTTTTGAGTTTTAGGAACCCAAACAAGCTTTGGGCCTTGCACATGTGTGACAAGAGCTTTTGGGACCCAAAGTTGCTTGGGGAGCTTCTTCTTTGACTCCTTAGTGAGTTTGCCAATGAATTTGGCCTTCACCTTGCCCTTCACCTTACTCAAGAGAAAATGGTTATTTTGAAATATTGAAGAGTAATTCTTGGGTAATTTAGGAAGAGGACGTGATGGTAAAGTGCACTCCCTAGTGTGGTGCCCGGTGACTTGGCAATGTTGGCAATATGATCCAACTTCCTTGATGAAGCTAATCTTGATCTCCGGAGAAGGAGTAGTGGCTATGTTTGGCTCCGGAAATGAACCAAGACCTCTCTTGCCATAGTCACGGGCATTGTTGAAGAGAATCTCTTTGTGGATGTATTCTCCTCTTGAGAGCTTCTCCACACTACTCTTGAGGCTTGCAACTTGATCCATCAATTCCTTTTCCCTAGAAGGTGCAAGCTCGGACAAAGCATTAGTAGCATTTGCATTAATGAGTAGGTCATCACATGAAGTAGAAGCATTGACCTTCTCAATAGTTTCATGAGCAAAGTTCTCAAGACTTGGGTCAATTGCTTCATAGGCAAATTCAAGTTCTTGATACTTGTGAGCCAACTCCCTATGCTCTTGTTTAAGCTTTTTGTGGCTCTCTTCAACTTGCTTAGCAAGTACAAGTGACCCATTGTGCTTTTTGAGCAAGTCATTGTACTTGCCAAGCAAATCGGAGTGGGCAAGCTCTAACTTGGCACGAGTGCTCTCAAGAACCTTGACTTTGCCCTTTTCCCTCTTGATGACGGATGTATACTCATTAATGAGGTTAGCAAACTCATTAGGGTCAAGCTCATCATCACTATCATCTTCACTCTCACATACCTTAGAGTTACCTTTGGCCATGAGGCACATTGGAGGTGGAGGTAGTGATGGTTCTTCATTTGTGAGGGCGATGGTGACTATGTCTTCTTCATCACTTGAATCTTCGCTTGATGAGACATCGGTCACCCACTCTTGTTTTTCCACCAAGAAGCTTCTCTTGGTGTGCCCTTTCTTCTTTGGGAAGAGCTTGGTCTTCTTGTCATGGCTCTTTTTCTTCCCAAGTCTCTTGTTTTTGTTCTTCCTTTCTTCTTCTTCATCATCGCTTGAATCATGCCGATGCTTGCTCTTGTGATCCTTGTTTCTTTTGTCCGGCTTGGGGCAATTTGGACGGATGTGACCTTTTTCTCCACAATTGTAGCAAATTTTGTTCTTGACATCCATTGGCCGGAACATTCCCTTCTTAGAGTCAAAGTTGAACCCCTTCTTGTTGATCTTGTCATTCAAGCGGGTGAACTTTCTCATCATAAGAGCAAGCTCTCCATCATCTTCAACATCGGATGAGCTTTCATGATGATCATCTTCTTCATTGCTTGAGCTTGAATCTTGCTTGATCATCTTGAGCTTGCGGTGCTTGTTGGCCTTGGTTTTGAGAGCAATTGATTTGCTTGTTGTTGGCTCTTCGGTCATACCAAGGATACTCATTTCATGAGCGCGAATTTCGCCCACAAGCTCTCACACTTCCATTGTATCAAGATTCTCCTTTTGAAGCATAGCATTGATAATGTTGTACTTGGGCTTCGGAAGGAGCATGAGAATCTTGCGGTTGATGGAGCCACTGTCAATTTTGGAAACTTCAAGAGCATTAATGTCCTTGACAATGACATTCAAGCGGGAATACATATCATTGCAATTTTCATGAGCAAGCATTTTAAAAGAATCATATTTAGCTCTAAACAAGTGATATTTTTGTTCACGGACTTTTGTGGAGCCTTCATGAATTTCAATTAGCTCTTTCCATATATCACTTGCTAAGTCCATGCCATTTACTCTAGCAAAGACTTCCTCACTAATGGCTTCGAAAATTGCATTTCTAGCCTTTGCATTCCATTTTAATTGCTCGGCGGTGGGAGTTCCGGTGAATCCGGTTTTAGTGGCCAACCACACTTCGGGGGCAATCGCATCAAGGTATGCGGCCATGCGAACTTTCCAATAGGCAAAGTTCTTGCCCTCGAAGTGAGGCGGCGAACCACCCATCTTGGCCATAGCTCTAGGCGGTGAAGCCTAATGATCCAAATGAGCAACGAGGCTTTGATACCAATTGTAAGGATCGATGGACCAAGAGGGGGGGTGAATTGGGCCTTTTTCAATTTCTAAAACAAAGTAAGGCAACCTTAACCTATGCAAAGTTAGTAGGGCACCAATTCACCAACCGGATAACTAAGCTACCTACACAAGCTAAGAGAGATAAAAACAAAGTAAAGCCTAGCAAGGTAGAGCTAAGTTATGATCTCTAAGTCAAGCACATGAGTAAATTGCATGAAAGAAAATGCTTGAATAAAAGGAATGGACAAGAGACAACCGGATTTTTTCCCGTGGTATCGATGTGTTGGCACACACCCCTAGTCCACGTTGTGACACTCTCAAAGAGTCTTGTCACCTCCCAAGTCACCGAGACGAGGGTGCTCACTAAGAGTCTCCGTTCACCATCCCGGCGTGGTGGAGATCAAGCCACGTACAATCTTCTTCTCCGGGCTCCCACAATCCTTGGCAAGCTCCGCGAGAAACACCCCGATCACCAAGATCGCCTAGGTGATGCCAATCACCAAGAGTAACAAGCTAAGGCCTTCACTTGAGCAAGAACCGATCACCAAGAACGGATGCACACTAGCTTCTCTCTACTCAAGTCCTTAATCTTGCTTCTTGATTGATTGAATGCACAAGTATGTGAATGATGAAGCTCAAGGTGGCTCTTGACTATGGTATGAGTGTTTGGATGTTGCCTGGTGTCAAGAGTGGGCGAAATGACCCATTGGAGGGGTATATATAGGCAGCTCACACAAATAGAGTCGTTGGAGAAAAGCTGCCAGAAAACTGCGTAGCGCCGGTTAATCCGACGTACCCCCCATTGTCATCGTCGGTTTAACCGGTGAATGTAAACTGCCTCTTCTGAAAACTAGCCGTTACAACTGGGGCAGATTAACCGACGTAGCATCGGTTTAACCGGTGAGTGTAGTTGTCCACTGAACCACTGAAAAACCAAGTCTCTGGACAACTGCACCGACGTTAACTCAAACCTATCGTCGGTTTAACCGGTGAGTACAACTTTTGAATTCCTCTGAAAAAACCATCTCACTGGTCAATTGCACCGACGTCTTGATTCAAACAGCGTCGATTAATCCGGTGAATAGAACTTGAATTGCCCTGGAAAAACCAACTCTGGACTAATGCACCGACGTTAAATTCAAACACGTCGGTTTAACCGGTGTATTGAATTTGTCCAGACTCTGCTGACTTCGTTTAACCGACGTAGAAAATTGAGAGCGTCGGTTAAACCGGTGTATAGACTTTTTCTGATTTTGTCTTTTCTGATTTGAGTCTTGAATGAAATCCAAATATTCTTGAGATATAGTTTGAGAACCACTTATTTGAACTTCTAGAAACCTGAGTGACCATAGTGTGCATCCATTTTCAAATGATCATGTCCATGCTCAAGTTACTTAGCCTTAACCCCTCTTAATAGTGCGATCACTATAAAACTATAAAACCTATACTAACCTAAGTGTCCTTCTCAACCTTGTGACACTTAGGACTAGAAAGATCCTTAGCCTTGACATATATAAGTTGAAAACCGAGATCGCCTTTTAGAATAACCGAAATTGAGGGGCCTCTTTTGACATATGACCAAATGAGCGATAATGATCTATTAAGCTGCACAAACTCATTAGTCACAATAATGGTTGTCATTAATCACCGAAACATACCTTGAGGGCCTAGATGCTTACACTTTGTCATATGTCTTCTCAAGGTCAATGAAGACCATGTGCAAGTCCTTCTTCTGCTCCCTATATCTCTCCATCAATTGTCGTATTAAGAAAATCGTCTCCATGGTTGACCTTCCAGACATGAACCCAAATTGGTTTTGGGTCACACTTGTCACTCTTCTTAGGCTATGCTCGATAACCCTCTCCCAAAGCTTCATCGTATGGCTCATCAGTTTAATCCCACGGTAGTTAGTACAACTTTGAACATCACCCTTGTTTTTGAAGATAGGTAATAATATACTTCTCCTCCATTCTTCCGGCATCTTGTTTGACCGAAAAATGTGATTAAAAAGCTTAGTTAACCATACTATTGCTCTATCTCCTAGGCATCTCCACACCTCAATGGGGATACCATCAGGGCCCATCGCTTTACCTCCCTTCATCCTCTTCAAAGCCTCCCCGATCTCTACCTCCTGAATTCTCCTCACAAAACATTTGTTGGTATCGTCAAAAGAGTCATCTAACTCAAGGGTAGGGCTCTCACTCTCACCATTAAACAACTTGTCGAAGTACTCTCTCCATCTATCCATGATCTCCTCATACTTCACTAACAGTCGATCTGTCCCCTCCTTAATGCATTTGATTTGGTTGATGTCCCTTGTCTTCCGCTCGCGGATCCTAGCCATCCTATAAATGTTCTTCTCCCCTTTTTTCGTGCCTAGCCGCTGGTACAGGTCATCATACGTCTTACCCTTTGCTACACTCACAGCTCGCTTTGCAACCCTCTTCGCTAATTTATAGCCCTCGATGTTGGCTGCACTCTTGTCAAGGTGGAGGCGCTTGAAACACTCCTTCTCCTTAATAGCCCTTTGCACCTCATCGTTCCACCACCAGGTGTCTTTACTCTCCTGTTTGCCTCCCCTACTCACGCCAAACACCTCTGAGGCCACCTTCCGAACACATGTTGCCATCTTTAGCCACATGTCATCTGCGTCTTCTCCTTCTTCCCAAGGCCCCTCACCTAGCATCCTTTCCTTAAACACTTGTGCCGCTTCCCCTCTAAGCTTCCACCACTTTGTTCTCGCAATCTTGGCACGTTTGTCCCGATGGACACGTACCCGAAAACGAAAGTCCGCCACCACAAGCTTGTGTTGAGGGACAACACACTCCCCAGGTATCACCTTACAATCTAAGCAATCACGTCTATCCTCCCTCCTAGCAAGGATAAAGTCGCTCTGGCTCGAGTGTTGTCCACTACGAAACGTCACAAGATGGGATTCCCTCTTCTTAAACACGGTATTCGCTATCAACAAGATGTAGTTTTGTTTACTTTCAAAAATGTATTCATGCAAACTTACTGCAACTGTTTATCTGGAACAAAAAAGTGCCAAATAAGACCCTATCAACAGAATACAATCTGAACTCTGAAGGGGAGAAGCTGGATTTAGAATGTTTCATTACAAAAGAAAAAAAAAACTACTCCTTCAGATGATTTGTTATAGTAGATGATTTGTTAGTCTGGTAGCCCAGCACAGTTCCTTAGCCAGTTAAGCCCAACACAGCTCCTTAGCCACTTAGCCCAACACAAGAGTGGTTCGTAAGTGGTTCACATAGGAGTGATGTAATGATTGTTCTTGGATATTTGCCATCTATATGCGCTTTTCAGAGTCAAACAGATTAAATGTACAGGGGCAATCATGCGACTGATAATCAACTAGACAATTCGACATACTATAACAGCCTAACTACTGACATGAATTATGATAGCCAATGGTAGTAAGGAGCACACAGGGAAGAGGATGAATTTGTACAACTGAGATGCTTCGACAGTAGTTTAACAACGAACAAGTAGAAACCCAACAGAAGGAACAGGAAAAGGGTACAAATGTTAAATGTTAGGGTACAAAATTGTCTTACTAACCAGTGCTACTAAGCATTAGGATCAGCACCAGGATATATCTTGTTCCATAAATACATTGTCACTGAACAGATACCTAAAAGGGCAATCTTCAGCTGTTCTGAAGTGTTGGCCTTGATGCTCACCCGTCCAGTTAGTTTGTTGTTTACATCAACACGAACTTCCATGTTTGAAGTCCTCCCAACAGAGAACTGGGAATCCAAGTGTGCAGCCATGGTCCACTCTTGACGCCACCTTACTAAGGATGCACCCAAAGTTGCAAGCCCTTGACCTAAAGGATAACTTTCCTCACGCAGAGTTGCCGTCATATTCACCCCATATGCAGCATCACCACCCATGGACACAGCACCAGTGTTAGCTAACAGTGTTAACCTCTTACCAACTGAAAGCTTGTCTTCAAATTTCGCTCCAGTCACCATGGTATTTCCCAAAAAAGTCATGGATAAACCACCAGTAGTGACGTTTCTCTTCAAGCTCTTGAATTTAGTCTCCCCTCTGAGAGTGTAAGCAAGCTTGTCCATAATGGTTTGGATGTCAAAGCCTGCAAGGCTTGAGGCATGATCTCCATGCTTAACTGACATGGAGGAATCCAAATGAATGGTGAACTCTCTCTTGTCCTTGTTAACTTGAACCCACAGAGAAGCTGGATACTTGTTAGCAACATCAAGGCTGTTTTGGACACTTACACCATCAAAACCACAATCATGATCCCATCCATCAGGGTTGTTAACAGCACGCACCAGAAGGTTCGGTGTAGGCTCAAGGCACCGATAACGGTACACAGGATCATCGGAGTCAAACGAAGATGGCAAGGCCCAGTCTGGCATCGGAGATCTATCTTTATCAAATTCATCATCTGGATGATCATTGTCAGAAAGTGCATCATTGCTATGGCCCGCCTTCATTTCCTTAAATCTTCTGAGCTGTTCCTTCAACTGCTTTTTCTGAAGAAGCTTAGTTCGGTAATCATATTCATCAAAATACAACTTCTGTTGCTCCTGGGAGAGATTTGCAACCTGGGATTTACTTAGTGGCTTAAAGGGAGGAAGATGATCATAATCATCTTCTTCATCCTCTTGATTCTCATTCAACAATTCATCTGGATCAAAATCTGTCTCCACACTCCCAACATAATGGTCATTAGAACTCCTAGGGTGCTCTCTAGATTGCAACAAAGATGATAGGAGGTAAGGAAGTGTAGGAACTTGAAAAAAACGGCCTAATAAACTTGCAGGAGAAGCACGGCGGGCTGAGAGACTGTCAATCTCAGCGATCATTTTCTTTGAATAGCATAGGAGGAGGAGCAGACGCCTCCAAGTAAGGCCATCAGGAAGCACCTTTTCACCCTCTGTGTTCCTCCGACAGAGATGATGGTTCTCCACAAGAGCCACTGGATTCTCAATTTGAGGATCATTGGTGACCTGCCGGATGCTTTGCTGAATTGCATGAGTTCGATGAGTCACAACCATACCATAGTTCATTGCCGAACCACTAGGGCCTTCAGGAGGAGCTGCTCCTGAGTGAGTGAGAGTAATAATTGCTCTGGACCATATTGACAGGCCTAGCACACTGGTAATATGGCGCAAGAGGAGTAGGCTATTTGCCTCCTGTCGCTGCGTATCAATCCGATCAACATACAGAATAATATCAGGAGGGCATCTCTTCATATACTTCTTAATAGACTTGAGCACTTTCCTATTTGATTTTTCATCCTTGGCTGAAGTCCCAAGTCCAGGGGTGTCAATGACACGAAACTTGACACCATCAACAGCTCCAGTAATCTCCTTCACAGATGATGTTGCTGGTAGAAAGGCATTTGTTTTGGATTTATCTTCACCAAAGATGGAGTTTATTGTTGCACTCTTCCCCACCCCAGTCTTCCCAAGGACCAAAACATTGCATGAGAATTCAAGTTCCTCAATTCCCTCTGCCTCAAGCTGCAAAGCCCTCTTCCAGGCGTTCTCGAGCTCAGAGGAATGGTTTGACATCCGCACACGCCTGAAACCTTCAACAAGACTAAGACGATACAACACTTGTACTGGTACCAGATGATTAATATCATACCCCAATCTATGAATGAGACGCATGTACTTGATTCGTGCCATGTCCACCTTTCTGTATATCTTCTTTTCCTCATCAGTCATCCCTTTCTTGGGGTCAGCAGTTACTTCTAGCACAGGAGTAGAAGCCACATCTTTCCTAGGAATGCTGGCTACCGTGGGCGGCAGATGTTTGGGCTCAGAAGATTCAACTGGAAAAACTTTGGCATTGCCTTCTCCCATAGAGATGTTTGCGGCCCTTAGAAGTTCAACTAGAGCTGCGTAATCAAAAAGCTCGATTTCCTTTCCATTCACCTCCTCTTCATATTTATCATCGCCATTTATATCCATATCATCTGAGTCATCCACACCAAAGCGTGTGCCTTTGGAAGTAGGCACATTGTCCTCCAATGCTTTCATAAGATGTTCCACAGCATTGCCACTTGCAGAGATTGGCATGTATGTAAGATCATCAGAAGCTTCACCATCACCATCAGCTTCCTCATCTACTTTAGTATGACCACCATCTGCAATAGAATCTCTTGTGGCAACATATTCAGGATTAACATCTTCAACATCCAGGACAGCCTCGTACCTGGTTGTACTACCTTTTGCATCAGAATCATCATTGACAAATCCAACACCAGCATCCTGTCCTTCTGTAGCACTGAGAACAGCAAGCAATTCACCAACCTCATGATCGGACACGCCCTTCCCACCCAAAGCATCCACGACACGCAGGTCATCGACCCCAGCGACAGGTATGAAAGGTTCATCATTGACAGCCTCAGAACCAGCATACTGCTCCCCCTGCTTATCATCCATCAGGTTAGCAACATCCGTAGCATCCACTAGATCACCTGATTCAGCAGCCTCCCCGCCATCCAGCGCGCCGATGACACTCGGGGAACTCTGGAAGCGCCCATCTAATGAACCCTCGACGCCCGTATCGTTGCCATCCGCAATGGCACCGTCCAATCTGCTCCTTGCGGCGGCGTCGAGCACTTCCAAGACGTTATTGGCACCCATGACGCTGTCCTCCAGCGACCCCTCCGCGGCGCCGAAGTCGTCCCCGCTCTCGGGCGCACCGGCGGCCCCCACCGTCTCGCCGCCGGGGACCGGGCTGGCGTCCTCGGGCGGGGGCGGGGGCACTCTGGCGACGGTGAAGAAGAAGCCGTTGGAGACCTCATCCAACAGCTCGGCGTCCTCCCCGGAGCTGGTGGCGTCGTCGAACGACCCGCTGGCGTCCTCTTCGGCGGACGAGAGCTGCGCCGCGACGCGCGGGGCGCCGAGGACCCCGGAGCTGGTGGCGTCGTCGAACGACCCGCTGGCGTCCTCTTCGGCGGACGAGAGCTGCGCCGCGACGCGCGGGGCGCCGAGGACCGAGGCGCGCGGGCGCAGCAGCGGGGACGCCGGGAGCGGCGACAGCGGTGGGGAGGACGGGGCCGAGGACAGCGAGGACCCCGTGGCCGCGTCGTCGTCGTCGTCGTCGTCGTCGAGCGAAGACAGCCGCGCGCGCACGAGCAGCGCCATGGCGTCGCGGCCGGAGGCGGTGGTTGGCGAGCGGGGCAGCCGCCGCCCGCCGAGTCCTAGTCCTAGTTAAAATTTGGATTCGGAGGCGTCGGCCTTGCTGGTTTCTGATTAAAAAAGTTGGATTCTTTATCTGTGGGAGCTGGAGGGGAAGAAGTAGCAAGGCGTGAGGAGGATGGATGGATTCGGCTTGGGTTGGGGTGGGTGAAGCAGTAGCACCCGGCGATTGGGACGGCTGCGGCAGGCGACGGAATTAGGGTTTGGACTTTACCGCGTGCGGTTGGAATTGGGCTTTAATGATTGGACTGGACTCTTGCTAGATTTTTGGATGTCTTTTTGGGTTTTTTTTTCGTTTTTGTTGGGCTTGTGGTCGTGAGATTTGCTAAATCTCGTGTGTTCTATTTTTTTTTAACCTACGATTGAGTTGGAGTTTGATTTCCTGGTCAGGAAGGAGTGCACGTGTAGATTTATGAGTAATAACTAATAAGTATGGCCTATGCTAACGTGTCCAAATCTTATGCCGAATGAATATGAATAGATAGATGTTTCCTACAATTCATGACATAATTTTTCTGCTTTTATAAAGCGGGCTGATGTGTTGTTCATGTGTCGATAAAAGCAAATTTCCAATCAAAATCATGGTATAGAAATCCAAAAAATCTAAACACACACATTAGAAAAGTGTCCTTCCAGAATCTGTACAGCCCAACTCATACTCCACTTTAAATCTGTTGCAGCTGTGTACAAAATGCATATTCCGTCCCAAGAAACTGAATAAAAAAAATCCTTTGCGCATACTAGTATATATTGTGAAAAAAATGTGATAAAAATTTCCGATGCCGGGACTCGAACCGTGGTCTCTCGGTGAGAGCCAAGTATCCTAACCAGTTAGACTACAATGGATTTTGTTCTAGTTCATGTATCAGGTCTATATAGCCATAGATGGGATACAAAACTGCTACACTGATTCTGTTGCTTAGTTGATGTGTGCTACTAGCTTGCATTGCATTCGTGTAAACTGTTATCTAAATTTATAAGCAAACATACGTGCTCATGGCAGGGCGAAGAGAAAAAA
Organism: Panicum virgatum; assembly: GCF_016808335.1. NCBI lineage: Eukaryota > Viridiplantae > Streptophyta > Magnoliopsida > Poales > Poaceae > Panicum > Panicum virgatum. The sequence goes on from NC_053144.1 coordinate 1,651,744, forward strand.
TTGTTTCGTCATTAGTCCTCAAAATCAATTGGCAAAACTCTGAAACTGGAAGACTGAATGGTGAATGGTTAAGCTGGTGAAGCACACCACCCTACGCCATGAAGTATGGCAGTGACTCGGTGTCATCCATTCTACCGTCCTAACTCCTAAGACTCTCAGCATGACAGCAGCTGCTGCACAAGAACAGTGCCGTCTGCCTTCATGGCACCTGAAAAGGCTGAAACCTACATTAAGCAGACAGTTTGTGGGTGCAATAATAATTTAAGAAAACAGTGTGGCGGGAAACTGACCAAATTGGTCGAGCAATCCAGACTTTATAGAAATTAGAATGCATCCAAAGCCATAACGAATGGACTGACGAACCCACAGTACTGATCGAGCAGCTCTAGATCGAATTCGTTCTGACAGAAACAATACATGCATGTTACACAGACAGCAAAATATAACAAATATAACAGTGTGCTGCGGAAGCAAAATTCTCAGAAAACTGAAGTGTCGTTGGTTCCGGCTCTGGAAATCCTTTTTTTTAAGATCCGGCTCTGGAAATCTCAATTCGATCAGTTCGGCGATGCCGCAGAGGCACGGACAGATGGGTTGGTCAATCCGACGACTCCGACTCCGACAAGGGTCCCGCCCGTGAAAATCGCAGCAACGTTTCATTCCGACTTCCGATCGAGGTTCGGCTTGGCTGAACTCTGCAAATAACCGGCGGCCGTTTGAGTCCGACGAGGCCTGTGCTGTGCGTGCGTGCCACGCGCCTGAACCGACGCTGAATCCATCTAGGAGTAGGATTGAGTGAATTCGTTGCCGCCAAGGAATCCGCTGCGTCAATAAAAAGGCGCCTGGCCGGGGCAGTGCAGCAGTGCCACCCTCAACTCCTCCTCCTCCTCCGATCGATCCGCCGCTCGAGTCGTTGTGAACGGGCTCCGCCGAGATCAACCACTAGCCGGAGAGCTCTAGCGGCCTAGCGCAGCCCGTCGAGGCAACTCCACTGATCCGTCGTGTCCACCGCGATGGAGCTGGCGGCCACCGCTACAACCTCAGGCGGAGGAAGGCGGCGCCGCCGAACACCCTGACGCTCCGACCAGAGCGCGGCGGCGCCGGCTGCAGCAGACGGACGAGGACGACGACGATGCCATGTTGTTCGCGCAGACCCTGGAGAGCGAGCTGCTACGCTACTTCGAGCCAGAGAACTTGACGGGAAGCGACGACGACGACAACGTGATGGAGATCAGCCTTGAGGAGTACTTGGGTTCTTCGGGGGCCGCCGCCGTGCCGCCGCGCACTGCTGCTCAACCGGAAACCGGCGGCGCCGCCTCGTGCGTCCAGACGTCGCTGTCGCAGCATGGTCAATCTACGGACGGCGATGACGCCATCGAGTTCAGCCCTGAGAAGTCGGTGGGTGCTTCGTCGCCCGAGCGCAGCAGCACACCAAGTGCACTCACCGACGACGAAGACGACGATTACATGTGCGGCCTGGCGTGTCCGCCGATGGATGACGCCTACGTCGAACTGATCTTCTCGGAGCCCCTCGTGCAGTTTGATCCGGCCTTCGTGGAGGAGTTCCTCAGCGATATGTCGATGTTCTGAACTTCTGATGCAGCAAGTCTTTAGCTTGAAGAAACGAGTTGGAAACGTACTATATTAGAATTGTTTGTTTCTGACAGTGCTAGCGCAATTTCATTCATTCTTTACTTAATTCCTGATTCGTGAGCATAATGATCTAATAAATGGCCGTGGCTAATTTACGGCTGGCCGTATTATAGACCATTGGTACGGCCTCCTCTTTTTAATAGAAAAAACTTTACGTCCAACTTTACTCAGTGTCCATGTTGCATACATGTGAGCGCTAAAAAAAGAAGTAAAATAGCATGCTGCATGCATGCGACGGGGCCAAGGAGAGAAGTAAAAGAAAGGAATGACGTAAGTGCATGCAACGAGGGGAGAAAAAGATTGGGCAGCTGTACACATGTATATAATGTCAAAATAAAAAGTGCGTAGTTTTAAAATTGAGCATCGAAATAAAAATCTGGTTATACAGTTGTGTTTATTTCAATAAGAGCTTCAAAATAAAATCTCACACCACTATATTTCAATGATATATTTTTTATGAGAAAATACTTTTTAGTGTGTTCTAATTTGCTTACCGTTTTTGCAAAAGTTGCTTATGAATTTACAAAATGTTGTGTCACACCTCTAAGTTCAGTTAACTGGATATTTGTGTTGATATTACGAAGATAGATTGATTGGTGTGACTAGTAGATGAGGATAAGCAACTTTGGTAGAGTATGTGAATGTTTATGATCTATAATAGGCAACTTTAGCATATCAGCTGAGCATTTTAACTAATTTAATTTAATATTTTTCTATTATATCTAAAGCAATTTATGTGTCTTTAAAAAATATTGTCAAAACATATTTAAGTGGGGTTTTGTTTTGAAGGTCTCTTCAAAAGAGAGATAATTGTGCAATCGAAATTTGAATTTGATACATGATTTAGAAACTACAACTTTTTAAAATTTTAAAATTACTTGCACGTGGCTATCACCAATGTTGGATTTCACGTGATCTGATGGTCGTACAGACGGACAAAATTATGACCGGTCGTAAGGAAGTGATTACCCTAATAAATTAGGAAGACATTGTTGTTGCTGTTAACGTACAGTTGTTTTCACCGTTTGTGTCCCGCGACTGTTCCTATTTTCATACTTTACAATTGGCCATGAGATAGATCGGATTGCTCTATGTCCGTATTCTCTTCACAACCGGCGGACCCAGGGCCCGGGCTCCCTTGCCATAACTGCAATAACAAGCAAGTGCTAGCACATCGCAACGGAAGTTCTTTTGTGCATTAGCCACTGCTAGAGAGAAGCCAGACAAATAGCCGGCACGTGTGTATTCAAACCAACACTAGAGACCAAACAATTAAAAGAGGAGGTCTATAACTATAGTCACAGTTCGGATAGCTAGCTGTTCAAATTTGATCGGTTGTGGTTGCTATCTTCTTCTAACGGAGTTGTTAATAGAATTGTCTTAGGTTTGGCCAGGCTCCTTTCGATTCCAGAGGTCCGCCACTAAGACTATCTGCACTCGTCGTACTCTAAATTCATCACCTAAAAGGAATATTATGTCCTAGTCATCGAGATTCTCTCATCTATCCACATTTCTTCCGCACTCGTCGTATTCTATATCTCATACTCTATATCCTAGTCATCTGCATTTTCTACTCAAATCTACCCTACCCACCCCTTCTACAGTCACTGGTGAGTGGGACCCACCCAACCTTATCTCCCACTCCACCCACCCACTCCCCTCTCTCTCCTCCCCTGTCTCTCCTCCGCAGAGCAGGGGCGCGTGCTCGCATGGCGGCGTCGAGCTCTCGCCGGAGCAGGGTCGCGCGCCCGCAGATCTGGGCAGCGTGGCGTGGGGCGCGGGTCGAGCTCCGCCTCCTCGAGCTCCCTTCGTGGCCATGGCGGGTCCACGCCGGCGCCCCTTCCTCCTCTCCCTCGCGGGCTGCGGCGCGCGCGGCCCGGCGGGGAGGCCCGGCGGTGCGGCTCCCATGGCGGTGTCGAGCTCCCTCCCACTCCCTCGCCGCGCTGACGCCCTCCCTCCTCCCTCGCCGCGTCGAGCTCCCTCCCTCCCACTCCCTCGCCGCGCCGACACTCTCAATCTCCCCACGTCTCTCTCTCCTCCCCGTGCCGTCCTGGTGCCCCGCCGCCGCCCCCCTCCATCTTCTCTGCTCGAATTGGCCTGCACCGCCGCCAACCGCTCGGGGAGCTCGCCACCGCCGCCAACCGCTCGGGGAGCTCGCCACCGCCGCCGCCTCCAGCTCCGGGAGCTCGTCTCCGCCGCCGGCCTCCCGCTCGGGGAGCTCGCCTCCTCCATCGGCCTCCTGCTCCGCTCGCCTCCGCCGCGGCCCCCCGCTCGGAGAGCTCCCCTCCGCCGCCGCCTCTCCTACCCACGGCAGCGAGCGGCCTCCGCGGCGGCGCTGCAGGCTCGACAGGCGCGCGCGCGGGAGCGGGCCGGCGCGTGGCGGTGGGCGCGCACGTGGTCGCGACGGCGGTGGGCGCACGCGCGTGGCCGGAGCGGCGGACAGCTCCTCGCGCGGGCCGTGGGAGGCGGGCTCCGGCTCCGACGCGCGGAAGGCGAGCTCCGGCTTCGGCGCGCAGACGACGCCCTCCTGCTTCACCGGTGGAGGCGAGCGCCCCTCCCCTGCTTCCCTCCGCGTGCACGAGGCGTGGGCGGCCATGGCGAGGCGGCGGCCCGGACGCCGCGACAGCCATGCGAGGCGGCGGGCTGTGGTGTCCATGGCCGGTGTCCATGGCGAGGTGGCCATGGCAAGGCGGCGGTCGCGGCGCCGTGAGCTCTGGCAGCACGGAGGCGATGCGGCGCGGCTGCGGCGGCCGGCGAGCGGCGGCGGACTGGCCCTCCTCTCTCTCCCGGCGTGAGGCCATTGGGCGGCGCCCCCCCCCCCCCGCCACGGTGGCGTTGTAGCGTGCGGCCGCTACCTCCGCCCTATTTGGGGGACCGCCGCTCGTCCGCAATGATAGCGGACGACATACCGTCCCCCGCTGCAGCCCTTTTGAACGCCAAATGGTACTGGACCACGGGATAGCGTTTGCTATCCCGTACCCACTGGGGGCTAGCCTAAGGTCCGCCACTGTTCATAAGAGAAATCCATGAGAAGGACCTGGAGTGGAGTGTGGTGGTGCGCTCATCACACAGGCCGAAGTGCTCTCCGGTTGCTTCCCAGTCGCATGGGAGGCGAAGGTCTGGCTAGGACTGGACGAAAAACTCGTAACTCGCTAGTTCGTTTGACTCGCTCGTTAATGGCACGGCTCGAGCTCGACTGATTTTATAATGAGCCAACTTGTTTTATAACAAGCCAGCTCGAGCCGGTTCGCGAGCCATAACGAGCCAAGTTAACATCTCTCGATAGCTCGTTCCAGTCCAATTCTAAAATTGTGGACTTATCATCATGTGTAAACTGTAAAATTATAGATCAATTGATGGATTGATTTATGTTCTCTAGTATTAAAATTATAAATACTTTGTGTTTGTTGCTCACTTGCTTTTATAATCTCTCTATATGTGTTTTTATGATTTGGCTCGCGAGCCAAACGAGCTGGCTCGAGCTTTTTAGCGAGCCGAGCCGAGCTGGTTTGCTGACTCGTTTGTATAACGAGCCGAACCGAGCCGAGCCAGTATGCTAACGAGCCGAGCTGGCTCGTTATCCAGGCCTAGGTCTGGCTCATATGGAGTCATGCAACGGAGTTAGCAAAGAAACCAGTTTTATTATTATTGTTTGTTTCTGACAGTGCTAGCGCAATTTCATTCATTCTTTACTTGCATGTGTAATTCCTGATCTCGTGAGCATGATTTGTGTCCTGACTACTATTTTCATGCTTTACAATTGGTATGGGGTAGATCCCATTGCTCTATGACTATATTCTCTTCACAAGATGTATTCTCTTCATAAGAGAAGTCAATTGTTGGAAAATTAGAGTGAATCTAACCACTAAGCTAAGGATCTACACCTACGACATACATGCACAGTGACTGCGAGAATCTCTTCTACGCCTAGTCCTCCCCTTTGCCTTGGCTGCATTCTCTCCACACCATCGTTGCGTGCCACCTCGCTCCCCCACGGCTCCTCCGGCTCCAGCTTCATCGTCGACGACAAGCACGATGCAGCCGCCATCACCGAGCACCTCCATCGCCTCGCTCGGATCCGTTGTTAATTGGCGGCCGTCGCGGATCACCACCAACTCCTTGACCACCTCGCGCTCCAATACAAGGAGGTGGTGAGCCGCTTCGAGCTCCGCTGAAAGCATTTAAGCCCTAATTTGAGTTTTGATAATCAATGACAACATTTACGGACTAAGGCTGACCTCACCAGCCTGTGAAGTGTGCTGGCATGGACGCGGAAAGAACTGTGAAGTGTGCTGGCGTGGACGCGGAAAGCACTGTAGCTGCTACTGTTTGCAGAGAGGAGTTTGAAATAGGTAGTGAGATGAGAGGGGGAATAGGTAGGCTGGTGAGGTCAGCCTAACAATTTCTTGAGAAGAAATTAGTATAGGTTGGTTCAAGAGAAAAGTGAGCATGCATTGATGCCATAAAGAAATTTGGAGATGATGTTGAGGGATATGCTCAAGGCAAAGGTATATGATAGAGTTTTTTCATTTTTGCTGGTCATAAGGTGTTCAGTGGATGAGGTATGACCGGATTAATATGATAGATAGCTGTACTATCAAGAGAGGGTGCGTCGAAAAAGTTGGCACGACGGATGGTCTGCCCCTATGGAGAGGACAGTGCGCCGGTCATTTCAAATTTAATCAGAAATGTTTTTCGTCTCTGGGTGCTCAAAGTTTTGTACTAGGAACAGTCCACCCAGTGGGTGCAGACAGTCTGCTAGGATTGAAACGGTCGACTCTGACAACATTTATTGCACTTGTAGCCGTTAAATTTGAATAGTGGACAGTCCGGTTCTTGTAAGGCGGATAGTCCCCAAAAGCTCTATTTCCACAGGATTTTTGTGTAATGCTTGGATTTTGATGGGCTGGCCATATATACCCCTTTTCCGACCATGGGTGATATCTCTTATCACTTTGGAAAGCTTTTTCTTCACATTCTTGAGCCATCCACATCTCTCTCTCTCTCTCTCTCTCTCTCTCTCTCACACACACACACACACACACACACACTTTTTGCTTAAAGATTACATTCTAGTGAGTGTGAGAGCATCCTAGTGCATTGCATAAGAGTTTGAACTTTGTAGTACTAGGGGGTCTTCAAGCCGTCATCAACTTGTTACTCTTTGGAGTTGTCGCTCCCTAGACGCTTGGAGAAGGTGAAACCATTGAGCCCTTTAAGAAGATTGTGAAGGAGCCCCCATTTGGATTGTGAGAGGTCTTTGTACTCACCTCGCCAGAGTGGTGAAGTGCAACTCGAGATTTGGATAGGTTCATTGATTCAATCTGGCTCAAGATCAAGAGAAGTCTTGATAGAGGAGTAGCTGAAGTTTTGAATCCACCTCAACGTGAATTAGGAGTGACCGGCAAATTATCGACACCACAAGAAAAAAAATTTGTCTCGTGCTCGGTTATTTCTTTGCTCAATTTCATTCTTGCAATTTTACTTTGAGCACTTTACATTCCTAGGGATTGAAATGCTTCTTATCATCATAGGTTTCAAACCCCTTCTATACTTTGATAGATATAGGAGCTCACTTGTATTACTAATTAAATTTGCTATATGTTTTTGTTTTTAGTTATTCACTCCCTCTTGTCAGTATCCTAGATCCTACATCTGCCCTTATACTTCGCCAATTGCAGTAATGAGGGGACGGTCACGGAGAGAATGATGAGGTTCATGTCTCCATGAAGCACCTCTCTCGCCACATCAAGATGGTCGGCGCTAAGCTCACCGACAAGTTACAGCATGCGCCTCACTGAGGAGCCACCTCCGCCAGAGTCGACGAGCTGAACAGCCCCAACTACAACCCGACAAAGGATGGTAAGCATCCTTCGTCCACGCCATAGAAGGTGAGCTCAGTGAGATTAACGACCACATTATTTCCCCCCGTTTGAGTCTAGGCAGTGGCGAAGATAGAGCGAATTAAAGTGGGTGCACTTGTCTTACTGGTGCATAGAGTTGAGCTATTGGGTGCATATATGGTGAAAAATTAGACTTAACTACTAGTTTTGCTTATTTTTGTGGGTGCATCAGCACCCGCTACAATATATCTTCACTTCTGAGTCTAGGGTTCTATTCCTGACTCTTATATGTCCGTATGTTGTCCTCAATAACGGCGTGAAGATGGTGTAACGAACATGGCACCATTTATGCCATTTCGAGTGATTTTGGTGATCGTATGACAACACAAACAAAGAGACTAATGGTTTTGTTAAGTGAACATTTGTAGATCCTAGGGATGAAGTAAAAAGGCTATACAAAGCAAAACACGAAGAAAGAACTCAAAGAAACGCTGAATTGGACGAGTTCTGCAGAAACTAGTAGCACCGGAAGAACCGATGACTAAGCATCGGTGCATCCGATGGTTGTCGGAAGATCCGACGCCATCGCTTTGGTACAAGTCTGAGCACCAAATGGAGATCAAGGGAAGATCAAGTGAAGCACCGGTTGAACCGATGGCTTCAAGATAGGCATCGGTGCATTCAACGTACCATGTTCCAGAGACGATGTCAAGCGAGCAGGAGCAAAGTCTTCAGCACCGGTTGAACCGGTGGTGCATCAGAGCAAGGCGTTGGAGCAATGACGTCAGCAAGGGCAACGGCTACAAGATGATCAAGAGTCATCGGTTGAACCGACACCATAGCATCGGTTCAACCGATGGGTGCCAACTTAGCTGCAGAAGCGTCAGAGAAGCCAACGGCTAGTTTCAGCTTGTGAGTGACCGGAAGAACCGATGCAAAAGCACCGGAAGTTCCGATGCCCACGCAGAAAAGCTGCTAACGACTACAAACGGCTAGTTCGACTTGGAGGCCTATATATATGAGCTCCCTCGGCCATTTTGAGTTTGCTGGAGTTGCTGGACATCCCACACACACCCAAGAACACCTCCAAGCCATCCAAGAGCATAAAAGATCAAATCCTTAAGTCCTTAGCACAAGCTTTGTGAGTGTTAGTGCAAGGTTAGCTCTTGAGTGAGTGATCAAGCAAGATTTAGATCCTTGTGCTGTGGTTCGAGAGTGAACCATCCTTGTATCTTGGTGCGCCGGCCATCCTTGGAGCTTTTGTGGCTCGCCGGCAAGTCAACGACCCTCCGGCTTGGTGTGGAGCGGCGTCGACGACATTGTGCGGGGGACGGAGACCCCTCCCTTCGTGGGCAATCTCCCTTAGTGAAGATCGGGATCAAGGTGACCGTGATTGTGTTCACGGAAGAGACTTGATTGCCGGGAAGCGATAGTCTTTGTGAGTGCTTCAACAACATGGACGTAGGGGCGCCTCAGTGGCAATCCGAACCACAGGATAAATCTTCGTGTCGAGAGTTCGCTTCCTCTCATCCCACTCATTAAACTTCCGCATTTCATATTGCAATCATTGTGCCTTTACTTTCATAGAGTAGTATCTTGATAGGTTTGGCTATAGGTTCCAAAACTCTTTTGGGATGAGAGTTTCACACTAAGGTGAACCGTAGTTGCACATCTAGATAGCTTGTTTTAGTTTAAGTTTTGTACAAACTAGTTGGAGCCATAGGTTAAGGTTTTAAGAGTGCCTAATTCACCCCCTTCCCCTCTTAGGCTAGAGCACCCGATCACTTTCAGATGGTGGGCGAGCACAAGCATGGGACAAGGGGAAACCGACCACTTAGTGTATTGGGTCTGTCTTTTCACTTATGACTTAATCAAGAGACTAATACTTATAAGAGTAATACTTTATCGCAACGCAACAATACTACATAAGAGTGTACAACACCCTATTCTTTAGTGACTACCCTAGCACTCATTCCAATTGGAGGATCCCTTAATCCAATTAAAGGCAGATTCTAAATGGATAGATAGTTTGGACCTCCATTAGAACCTGTTTTATTGACCCTTATCTCTTGCTCTCTCCTGTCTAACACTGCTACCACATTTCATATAACGTGCTCATGGATGAATATCATGGCAAGGAAGGGGGTCTCTATTTATAGGCCAAGGCTAGAGGATTCTTAAATATTAACACTTTTTAACTTTACTTATTTTAATTCTATAGTGCTCCATGAAAAATATCTCACTCTTGCATGCTGAATAATATTTTAGAAGATTGCTTTGCTATTTTCAACATCCATGATAAGAACTTGGAATGGAGTGTGGTGATGTGCGCATAGGGCTGGATATCGAGCCAGCTCGACTCGTTAACACACTGGCTCGGCTCGTTATACAAACGAGCCAGCAGACCAGCTCGGCTCGACTCGCTAAAAAGCTCTCGCGAGCCAAATCATAAAAACACATATCGAGAGATTATAAAAGCAAGTGAGCAACAAACACAAAGTACTTATAATTTTAACACTAGAGAACATAAATCCATCCATCAATTGATCTACAATTTCACAGTTTACACATGACGATAAGTCCACAATTTCAGGATTGGACTGGGATGAGCTATCGAGGGATGTTAACTTGGCTCAGCTCGCGAGCCAGCTCGATTCGAGCTGGCTTGTTATAAAACGAGCTGGCTCATTATAAAACGAGTCGAGCTTGAGCCGAGCTATTAACGAGTGAGTCGAGCGAACTAGCGAGTTACGAGTTTTTCGTCCAGCCCTATGTGCGCATGACAGAGGCCGAAGTGCTCTCCAGTTGCTCGCAGTAGCAGGAGAGGCCCAATGGATGGGCCATAGACCACTGCCAAGCTGACCCCTTCTTTCTACAACTATTATCAGATGTTAGACTCTTCTCGTCTCTTCTAGTGCTACAGGTGAGAGCGGCGGTCCGAGGTGATTTTCTATTCCCCCGTCGATTCGCCATTGTCCTCACCTCCGGCAGCCCCGCCAACGTTGGAGGAGGAGGATTGGATGGATCGGTGGAGGATTTGTATATTCTCTTGCCTTTTAGTTCTAACTAGGTGGACTATCCGCGCATTTGCACTGTTAGATATTATGTAAGGCTACATTTGCACAGAGACAAGCCACGTTGTGAAACTTTGGCGGCGAGTCCTACAGATTGTTTTTATGAAGTCAACATGTTCTCCATGTATGGGTTCTATTTAGATTTTTTTTTTAAAGGTAAATCTGTCTCATTTATAAAAATATGGTGATGGCGTCAACATGTTTTCCTCGTATAGATTCTGTTTAGATCTGTGATTAACGTATTCATGTGCCGCACATTACGTACAATGGTTTTGGTGAGCCTGGCTAATAAGATAAGGGGTATTTTTTGACGGAAAAAGTCCATTTTTGACCATCCAACTCTGGCATCGGTTTGGTTTTGGCCATCGAACTCCAAAATCAGATATCTTTAGCCATCCAACTATCAAAACCGTTCAGATTTGACCATCGGGCTGTTTTGGTGGGTGGTTTTAATTTCTTTATTTATAATTAAGTCCTTAGATTTTAAAATGATTATTACTTTTTGTGCGTACCTCCGATTTAGGTCATTCCTGCGGTCACGAGTTTGTAACGGTGAGTTTTATCTTTTAAAATGTTCTTTATACTATTTTATCATAATTTGTTATGTTATTCCTATGTTGTTGTGTAAAAACAATAATATAAGAAAATTAAAACAAACAATTACAAAATAATATGAACAGCATTTTGAAAGATAAAGCTCATCGTTACGAACACAAAACCACAAGAATCACTTAAATTGGAGATATGAGGAAAAAATTGTAATCATTTTAAGATTCAAGCACTTAAAATAGTCCTTGAATCTTAAAATGATTACTATTTTTTCTCTTATCTCCGATTTAAGTGATTCTTGTGGTCATGCCTTCATAACGATGAGTTTTGTCTTTTAAAATATTATTTATATTATTTTGTAACTATTTATTTTACTTTCCTTATATTGTTGTTTTTGCACAACAATATAAGAATAATATAACAAATAGTGATAAAATAGTATGCAAAACATTTTAAGAGATAAAGCTCACCATTACGAATGCGTGACCGCAAGAATGACCTAAATCGGAGGTACGGGCAAAAAGTAATAATCATTTTAAAATCTAAAGACTTAATTATAAATAAAAAAATTAAAATCACCCACCAAAACAGCCCGATAGTCAAATTTGAACAGTTTTGATAGTTGGATGGCCAAAGATATCCGGTTTTGGAGTTCGATGGCCAAAACCAAACTGAGGCCAGAATTTGATGGTCAAAAGTGGACTTTTTCCTTTTTTGACTAACTTTATTATAATGGCTGCGGTGGGTAATTTAAATTTCTCTTATTTTCTTGATAAGGGATATTTTTAACTAATTTTATTATAATGGCAGTGGTGGGTAATTTAAATTTCTTTTATTTTCTCCGATTAACGAGAAAATTTTTAAGCCTTAAGAGCAAATGTGGAGGGTCCGTTTGTTTGCAAAATAATAAGATAATAGATTTGAATAAGTTAGGGTTAGTTGTGCTAGCTTTCTTCATCGTGGTCGTTCTCTCGTCTCGGATCCGCCTCGTTCGTGGCTTTGGTGGCTTGATCCGCCCCGGTGTTATTGATAAGAATGACGAGATCGAGGAGTTGGACCCTTCTCCACCTCGCTAGTGTTCGGTTTGGCATCAGTGAAGCGTTGGTGTGTTGTATCCTCAACGGATCCGGTGAGTTCTTTTGTCCCTGCCTCGTTTTCTTTGGCGACGGCACCGTTGGCGAGCCATCTCCGGTGAGGATCCAGGTAGGTTTGCTTACCACTTTCTTGAGGACCTGATGGAGTGGTTTACTTACAATTGCTTGGGCGGTCTTTCCCTTTGGGTTGCTAGGTTGTTCGGTGTGTTGGGGTGGCCGGCGGTGCTAGTGGCCACAAAACCCAAGTTCCACAGCGTCGAGATGGCCGGTGGTCATCCTCTACTGCTAGTGCGTTCAACGTTTCGACAGCATGCCGATGCTTTCGGTGTGCTACTCGGTGAGGCAATCGAAAACTTCGTTTCTTCATTGGTAAGGGCTTTGGCTTCAAGCTGCATGCGTTCCTCTTCCAACCGCTGGTGCGGCGACGAAGACGACCGAGAGACCCTTGTTTGGACTGCATTGTCATTTTCCTTTTTTACCAAGGGTGCCTTTGCATAAGTTGCAATGTACACCTTACCTTTTATAGTATATGAAATGCAATCCCGGTTTCTCAAAAAAAAACTATTATCAGATGTCAATCACAAATTCACAGCCGCAGGAAGCAGGGTTGATCATTGATCACCTGCTGGTTCCTCTGTTCAGATTGCTAAAACTAAAATGACAGTACAGTGGTGTCGCTGCAACGCCAGGGCAACCAAATCTTGCCTTTTCACTGCTGAGATGTATACAGTTGAATGTAGAAGGTAAGATCAGATTATCACTGAGAAAGAACAACTTCAGTATTGATCCACTTCACACAGAACACACCTCTAATACTCATTAGGTCGAACACTTTAAACAAGTATACAATACCAGTTCCATTCACACCCATGGATGTTTGCAAAATTAGCACGTCCTGCTATTTTCTTGCACCATGACAACTCAAGACTCGCATAAGACTATTTGAATATTTGACCAACACCTAGCCAGTATCTACCCAAAATGAACCAAATAAATATCCCTAAATACCCCCCCCCCCCCACTGCAGACGTGAATCAGTCATCGGATAATGTCAAGTTAGTGGCATTTCATCATCTTAATAAACGCTACACAATTGTACAAGCAAGTCACGATGTGCAGATACAGTATAAGACGTGACATGGAACAAAAACCTTGTGGCTGTCAACTGGTATCGTTAGTGAGGGGATAAGGCCTGCTATAAAAACGAGCCAGTCAGAGATCAGCAACCACTTCATCAATCAAGGAAGCTAACAACTCCGAGACTATGTCTCCACCAGCCTGGTATGAATCCATCTTGAAATCAACCCAGCTCCCCAGAGTGCTACTCATTTCCCTGTACACAAGTTCATCCACCATCCACTCCTCAGCAACCTTCAGGCTGGTCATCTCTCGATGGATTTCTTCTGCTGACAAGTTTTGCAGGACTGCCATCCCGATGAACCATGAGCCGTAGCCAGCATTGAAGTAGTACGCACATTTCACAGTCAATAATTCATTGACACAGTCAAAGAGCAGCCTCCGCTTCAATCTGCAGCATTTGCCCTCGCCACCAGCCAACAACCTAGTACTGCCATTCAATTCTTCCAACAGATGTGGATCTAGAATATCCGAATCGCCAAACCGCTCCAAACAAGAGGAACTAGCTTTCAGTATTTCTCTTATAAACTCCACCTCCTGTCTATGATCCATATGACATAAGCTGCTACTTTCTGATCGAGGGATTTCTGCAGTAGCCACTGTGATTGATGAGGCTGTGTCAGAATATTCTGATGAGGCATCTGCTTCGAGGAATTTGTTGAAGTGTGTTGAATCAGAAGTTGTTGCTCCTTCGGTTGAACCAAATAATCTTGTTCCTGCAAAAGTAAAACAGAAAAAGATTTGAGAAATGTCCATGGCAACTGTAACAGCAAACACCCAACTACTCTATTTACCATTTGCACTCCTCCAGCTCTCTGATGAGCTGCAGGTTTCCGTTGAAATGGAAGCTTCCCACGTTGAGAGGGGACTTAGACGAAGATGCTCTAACTCTGCTCGATCCGTGGCATCATGATCGTCCTTCGCAGGTTGAAATGGCTGATTAAAGGGAGATATGTTAGCATACAGATTAATGTTTAACCTGTTATGGCTACATTAATATCAACACAGCCCTCTTTGTGTTGGTGTCAGTTTACAGTTTTCGGCAGCAAAATGTATTGATCTATAACATTAATTCAGTGCTTCAAAGATTGCTCTGATCTGATTGTTTGTATCCTCAGAATAGATGTAAAAGGGGGCCTAATCTACTGAGAAGGGGCACCTAATTGTAATGAAAATTAAAGATTATCATTTAAACTATTTTAACTGTGCAAACATATGCACTGTTACCAGTACCACCTTTCTGCTGCACAAGTTAAGTCCGGCAGGAAAAACCCACCAGATAAAGAGGTGCAGTTTGGGGCTGGGAACTGGTTTCAAGCATTTACAAAAAGTTGTTTGACAATATTGTTGCACAAGTCAAAAGAGGCACAAACTATCACTTCATAGCTCTTCTTTCTGGTAACTTGGTGAGCAATACAAACATGCCTCATTCAGCGCAGGAACAAAATATATGTATCTTTGATGTATTATCAGCTACCGCACAGTCAAAGTCTTTCCAATCTTCATTCACAAAAAAGGGAAGTCTTTCCAAACTTCAAATACCAGATGAACTAAACATGTCTTACCAAATGTGCTATATGGAGAGAAATGCATATGCCTAAACAAACATAAAGGTGTTCACTTTCAAGTTTGCAGTAACAATCATCATATGCTCAGGACTAGGAAATTAATATGCATAAGATTGTGCTGGCAAAAGGGTTTGACTGGAAGAGGTGCGCCAGAGTCTCTGATGTACATACCTGACCGCTTTTAGTAGTAAGATCTGTCTGGGGGACAGTAGCTTTTCCATCATTGAAAGACTGCAATGACTCCCTATCATAATCAGTAGAAGCAATGCTAGATGTTTCACATGCTGATGCCGTATCTTCCAAAGCTGTTGAAGTGCCATACACTTTAACACCTTTGGCTGGCTTAGAGTAGGGCGATCTCACCCCTGACGTCAACTCTCTCAATTTCTGCTCCAACAGGAGTCCCAAATAATCACCATCGATGACATCAAGTTTTGTGTTTGATGTGTTGCTTGAAGTTGACACAGCGTTCAGATTCTCTATCAATTGCTTTTCCACTGAATGATTGGGGAAGTGGGCGCCGTGTAATGATTTGTCAACTGGTGAGGTAAATGTGAATGAAACAATTTCAGTGCTGATTTTCTTTTTGTTTGTTGAAAAAGACGATTGCTCATCTATCACAATATTGTGCCGAATCCGCCTCTGGCTTCTGTTAGAATTAATACTATCACTTGACTGGCTTGTATCAGAGTGTAACAATCTTCTGTTTTGTAACCTTCTTGGTTTGGGGATTGCTTTGGCTATGGAATTATTTCTTACATTTGCATGAGCAGTTGGCTGCAAGTCCACCTTTCTGCTAGCTTGAGTACTGATTCCAGCAAATGTGCCAGCTGCCCCGACCTTTCTGGGAGAGGCATTTACTGGGTGAATATTGCTCCGTTGTCTACTGGGGTTTGCTGGGTTTGAATTCACCTTGTGTTTGGTGGCCAGAGCATTCTGCTTTCTGTTATTTGGCACAAGCATACTGGACGAACTTGTTGTGCCCATTTGATTATTATCCTTTTGTTGGTCGAACCCATTTCTCTCAACCAGGCTATTTTCAGGGTTCCTGCGAGTTTCAAGCCTTCTACCACCTTTTCTTGTGCCTTCTTTTCCTTGGGCACGGACAGCTTGAGCAACATTTGATGATCTATTGCTGGGTCTGACCTTTGGGCCAACTGGAGCACATCCATTTGACTGTGAGATCCTAGAAGATGAGGCACCCTCTGAACTTCTCGATCTTCCATCCAAAGATTTCCCGTTTGGTGGCCTAAAAGATGCAGGGCCATCACGTTTCCTCAGTGCTTCATTTAGCTTCTGTGACCTTTGTTGGACTACTATGATCTCTCCTGGGTTGTAGGCCCGCGCAGCATTTGCGAGCCCAACATCATGGACTCCGTAAGAACTGATGTTCTCAACACCAGGCCTAATGATCCGTGATGCTGCCTCCATTATATCAGCTGCATTTCTGCTGGATATATGATTAGGGTTCTTCATGGGAGACAATAACTTATATTGAGCAACAGACAGTGTCCTCTTGGCAAGTCTTGGAGGCAGTGCTTCCATTTTAAACCGATCAATAGGGCTACCCGGCATCTTATGGGGGCTACCAGCATAACTTCTGCCGGTAAAATCGTCATGGTTGTTGGCTTGGAAGGGTTGTTGCACTTTTGATGGCATGGGATTGGATTCAGATGAGCTTGCCGCGGGCATGGAATCCAAACCCATGAGCCTAGCCACAACAGTGGGACACCTCCTTGACTGAGCTTCTTCATCAATTACTGAAGATGAGCAACTATGCTCACTGCTTTCTTTCAAGCTAGGCGCATCTTCAAGGATCTGCTATATACACAGAGCTTTAGCCATTCTATATTTTACAGAACACACCAAACAGCACAGGTGGAAACAAATTAGGGCAACAAGTGGACGCACCGAATTTGACAGTGTACTTGGTGTACAGTCATCAACATCCTTACTGTCACCAGAATTCTCTGCAAAGAAAAATTTGCATATTAAATTAGCCGGACCCCTGTAAAAATGTAACCAGTATGCAGCAATCACTCAACTCATATAGCAAAGCAAATTTGCTTACTCGGATCCGGAGAACTGCTCGTGCTTCCAACAAAAAGCCGCTTCTTAGATTTCTTACCCCAATCAAAGAGACCAAAGAATCCATGCCCCTTTGAAGCAGGTTTCTCCACATCCATCTTGACTCCTCACTATCTAAACCTGCAAATAAAACTGCTCGTATAAATACAAAAAAAAAATCAACAGAATACAAGAGAGGTAAACGCATTTAGCCCAAATGCAGGTAGATTAGCTAATGAAAATAGCACCAACATCTAGTCTGTGCTCCCAGAACCTAATCTTTATCCCGAATTTGACCAGGAAAACTGGCAGGAAAACCGAGAGATTCCGGAACCATGAGCTAACTCCCGCATCCTAACAGCAAACTTCTACGAATTTAACCAGAATGCAGGTAATGTCCAACACAAAGCATTCCGAGAATCCACAAGTCGCCCACCCACACAGCAAAGAACGCCATAAAGATCCAACCTTTTCGAGGCAGCAGCAGCAGCAGCAGCAGCAGCAGCACGGGTCAACGGCGCGGGATTCACCGAGGCAGCGCACAACCGGAGCCAAATCGCGGCGCAGACCAATCCGGATCGAGCCGCATTGGGCCGCGCCTCCCTCGCCCTGCAAGCTCCCCCAAGCAGCGACCTTTCTCTCCCTCACGAACACCTCGAGCAAACGGAGCCGCGGAGGAGGATCCGCGCGAGGCGCGGGTCGGGGCGTCACGTTAGGGTTCTCGGTGAGGCGGGGAGGAGGATTCGGGGGTGGGAGGTGGCCGCGGCTGTGGAATCCATTAATGCCGCTGCGTGAGGCGGGAGAGAGAGAGAGAGATTGGAGGGAGCCAGGGAGGGGAGAGAAGAAAAGGAGAGGAGGCACCTCCTCTCTCACTCCCACCGTGTGTGCGTGTACTCTTCGTCTGGTGCGGTCGTAGCTGGGGTTTGCTCTTGAAAAAGGAGAAATTTGGGGGACCTTTTTGGGATCGGCTTGGTCGGTTTGGTGATGTAAGCAACGAGATTTGGGCGCCTGGATTGGGTGATTTGGCGCCAGGTTTTTGGAGTTTTCTTGGGCAGTTAGTTAGTCATGGAGGAAAAAAGAATGATTTCTTGTTGCTGTGGAGCCCAATGGAATTCCATCCCAGGAGGAAAAGAAAAAGCGAGATCAATGGCTGCTCCAGATCTCTTTCTCCGGGTCTTAACTGGTGCACAGTGCAGTGGCGTACACCGTGTTAGTTCTGTGTCGGATGGAGTGGCGACCAACGTCTGATTCCCACTACTCTACCTTTCTGCGAAATTATAGCATTTCCAGCGGTTTGGCGATCCTTTTACTTAAAAGAAGAGCATGTTTGTTTGGGCTCCTCGCCGAGGGCTCTGTGTGTGGAGCCGGAGCCGGAGCCACGGAGCTGCAATTTGGCTCCAACTCCTCCTGCAGATGGTTAGGAGCGGCTCCACTGCTGCGGCTGTTTGGTGTGGCTCCGGCTTCTCCGGTCCGAAAGCGACGTGCGGAGCCGGAGCCGGAGCTTTCCCAAACGCGCCCGAAATGGCCGGCACCTTGTCGGTTTGTAGAGAACAAAAGGTTACCGAGTGTAGCCGGGCGAAACCAACCTACTATTAACACAAGTGCAAGACGATAATCTTTTTGCATGTTTAAACATCGCGTTTGGTCTTGTTACCGTGCTTCTGGGCTTTGCCAAGCTAACCTTTGTTAGCTTCCAGCGGTCAAAGTGATCTGAAGCCAAGTGCCTGGTCTTTATTTTTTGTCTAAAAAAAGGAAGGGTTCCTTGTTTGTACTACTCGAGTACTCCTCAATTGTCATATCCTGACAGCACGTATGACAGGATGGGCGCGGAACGGCGGCAGGGGTGAACCGAGCTAGACGCCGGCGGCGCGCCGTGCGCCATTGGTTGGTGGCGGTGCGCCATCACGGCGGCCCGCGCCGGACAAAAGAGAAAGAAAGAAAAAAATTGAAGGAACGGCGGCATCATCACGCACCCTCCTCCTAATCACGCCAAAAAACCGCCTCGCGAGCGCGATGATGCCACGCCCTTGCCTTGCCCACGGGGACTCGGCATCCATCCATCCATCCCCTCAGGGTCAGGGCTGCAGCGTGCACACACAAGTAGAGAGACACAGAGAGGGAGGTACGTTGCGTCGACGTCGCGGGCCAAGCAAGGGTCGTCGGCCTTTGTCTGACACTTGACACGGAACGAACGAACGAATCTGGTTCAAGACGTATGCTTGAACCTGACTGAACATCTCAACCACCGCCATCCACACACCGTGGTCCTGTTTGGTTGTCTAGTTGAGTGCTAGAAATTTTTAACCGCTAATTACAATGTTAAATAAAGTTAATTTACAAAATCAATTTCAAAACTCATGCACTAGGAACCTTGAATAATCTAATGAGGCTTGTGACCGCGTGATTAGATGATGGTTACTGTAGCATCACTATAGCCAATAATCGATTAATTACCTCGCGAAAAGTTATGGTCTTGTTTGGTTTCCTAGCGCAATTTGCGCTAGGAAAGGAATGTTGCATGCATGGAGTACTAAACGAAGTTTATTTGCAAAATCTTTTTAGGGTGAGTGTAACTTTGCGCGACGAATCTAATAACGGTAATTAATCTATGATTGGCTACAGTGATGCTACAATAACTATGCTCTAATCGTGCGGTTAAAGGTCTCATTAGATTCTTCAGGGTTCCTAGCGCAAGGGTTCTGGAGTTGATTTTGTAAACTACCTTCATTTAATATCCTTAATTAGCGGCCAAAGTTGCTACAGCTCCTAATGTAGCGCAAACCAAATAGGGTCTATATCCATCTCTAAAAATTTTTTAGAAATAGACTTTATTTAACACTTTATACATGTGAGATTTTTTTCTCGATTTGTGTGCGCTAGGAGAACCAAAAAGACCCGTATGCAGTGAGGCTGCTTCTCTTGTGCTGCCCAAGGCACGCATATGCGCCTCTCGGGTGCGGCGAGCATGTCGGTCGTTGCGCCTGTAGGCAGCGGCCCGACCCCGACTCACTGACCATCCTAATTACTACGCGAGGTTGACAGTGGCGAGCGATCCCGCATTAAGCCCGATCAGGATCAGGGTTTCCTACCGGGCAGGGCACGCTCGATTCCTGATGCTGCTGCTGGGGAGCCAAGGATGCCTCAACAACCACGGCACCAGCGATCGACTATCCGGCGAAAGCCGACACGGGGATCCACTGCCACCCACGAATCCTCAGCTCATCGGATGCGATAGGAGGTAGGACAGCACGGCGGCGTCTCGCCGGCGGCAGATGGTCTCGCCGCTCATAATCCCCTCAAGGATTGTTAGTGATGGGCTGTCAGGCTCAGCATGACGACCGATCTGATTCTGAACCGAAGCTGATTCCTTCCTTGCTCTTGTTGCGCGCAGCACGCAAGCCGTGTGGAAGAGCACGTGTCTGCAGATACTGCCCTGGTTGGTTGTTTGTCACCATGGCAGACGTATCCGCCGTCTCTTTTGCCCCTGGTAATAAGCAAAGGTTTACGCTCGAGGTGGTCTGTCGGGCAGGCAGGTGCACGATCAGTTGGAGTAGTGGTGGGCGTTGGTGCAGTGGTGCATCTAGCACCACCAGTCCACCACAAAGGAGAAGGAAGAAGGAAAGCCGGGACGGTGACGGTGAAAGCTGTTTTCACCCTTCCCTCAACTTTTCCTCCCCTAAACTTTTCCTCGCTCCCCCATGGAGAGCGGAGGCACAGAGGCCTTTGCTTGCTTTCTTGGTTGGAGTCGACTGGTCGAGCCTTGGAGACGCTGCGAGATGGCCACCTTTTCAAGCCAAGTAGGCAACGCAAGGAGCCTGCGCGTGTGCGGCACTAGGAAAAAGACGACACCATGCGCGCAGAGATACGCAAAAACGCAATTGCGGGGAGCACGCAGCGCGATGCCCATGTGCTTTTACTGTTCTTCTTCAAGCTACAGATTACAAGCAGGCTGGCTCAGAGAAGCACAACTGTTTGTAATAACGCGCACAGCTGGCTCAGAGAAGCAGCAACTGAGGCGGTCTGGTCAAACTTGTCGATCGCAGATGGCGCCACAGGGCCAGAGCAATCAATCATGCTCCTGCTTCCATAATCCATACCATACTCGGGTTCAGGTACAGCTTTCGGTTTCGTATGCTTGTACTGCACTTTGGCTGTGTTTAGATGAGGGAAAAAGGGATGCGAAAAGTCATATCATATACTGTAGTATACTGTAATACTTTTTGTTTGTTTGTGATAATTGTTGTCCTACTATGATCTAACTAGGCTCAAAAGATTTGTCTCGTTGTGTACATCAAAACTATGCAATTAGTTTTTTTATTTACATACATTTAATACTCCATGCATGCGTCATTTACTATATTTAATGTTTCGATGTAATAGAAAATTTAGAATTAGGGGGAGTTTTTTGGAACTAAACACAGCCATTGCCGTTTTTCATCTCTTGCATCATCATCCTTGGGCCTTGGCATGAATGATAACGGCGGCATGTGCCGAGTAGCAGCCAGACTTGGTAAACACGACGCACCAAAACGCAAGCAATAAGGTAGGGAGAGGGCGAGAGGCGACCGACAGCGCGGCATGGGGAGCAAGCGTTCTCCAGATCAGCGGCAGGTGCCTTGCCTTCTTCATTTCAGTTCTTCTGCGTGCGTATCCACCAGTTGCCAGATTCCTTTTTTTTCACACCAGAAAACCGCAGAAGAACTGGTGGTCATGGCGCCGCGCGCCGGACTTGGCATTCAGCACGAGACAAACAGAGCGAACCGGCAGCGAAGCAAGGGGTGACTCGCCGAGTGTGATCTCTGGGTCTGGGTGGACGGGGACATTCAGCCACGACCCGGCTCGGAGCGATTCATTCGGCCCTGTGCCCGTTGCCTGACTTGTGAGTTCTGGCTGGAGGGGAGTAATGAACTGGCGAGACTGGCTCTGGCGAGCTGACAGCTGACTGTGACTGCCAGCCACTCTGCTCGGCTGCTGGCCTGTGTCTGTCTGCTTCACAGGCTTGGGCCCCGTTTGGTTTTCATCTAGCACAAGTAGCACACAACTCCCGAGAAAAAAAGCTTGCATGAAGCACTAAACAAAGTTTATTTGTAAAACCCTTTTACAGATGGGTGTAATTTTTCGAGACGAATCTAATGACGGTAATTAATCGATGATTGGCTACAGTGATGCTACAGTAACCATCCTCTAATCGCGGGGTCAAAGGACTCATTAGGTTCGTCTCGCGAAGTAGTACAGCGCTGTGGAGTTAGTTTTGTAAATTACCTTTATTTAGTACCCCTTATTATTGGTCAAAATTTTTGTGCTATTTGTGCTAGGTCAAACCAAACAGGGCCTTGAGGAACCCGAAGCAAAGCAGACGACAATGTGCAGGGGTTGCATGCTTGCAGCAGGCACAGAAGAGGCAGAGGCTGATCAGCTCGCCAACCTGGGCCTCTGGCATCCGGCCCAGCTTTCGGGAGTAGAGGCCCACGATGTGAAAGAAAGCGATCACTCGCAATTTCCTGAATTTATTCCAAAATTTTCCGGCATTATGCTTTAAGTGGTAAGCAATGTTTTGCTCGACAATGAGGTGCCAATGGTGACTTCAGGAATCTCCAGATCTACTGGTCCAGTCCTTCGAAGGTACTCATAGGGGTAGGATTTGCGTACATGTGTTCATAGGGGTGAGTGTGCGTGCATGTTATGAGCGTCTGCATTGTACTGCACTCAAAAAAAAACTAATGGTGATGGATGGATGGATGCTTGCTTGCTTATTCGATATGTCAGAGGCAAGTAAAGCTGGATGGTTAATTGAGGTGATGGTGTCATGGTGGAACGTCCTTAGCTTGGGATGTTAAATTAAGTAGTGCCATGCTTGCGAGTTTTTTTTTTTTGAAAAGATCCATGCTTGCGAGTTGATCTTGAGAGAAGAGATCAAAGCAACCAAATGATCGCTCCATGTTCCTTATATAAGAACAAGTAAAACTAACGGATCTCATTTGATCAAGGGTAACACGACTCACTTCGGGGAAGGAGGCCTACTCAGAAGTAGTACGACCAACATTTCTAGAAGTGTTTCTGTCTATGTGTCTATTGCATTTGCGGGACGAGACTCCTCTCCATTACTGTAGAGGAATTCGTCCCGCTAGCTAACACATGGACCCTGGTGCTATTGGCCCGTCAGTGCTAGCAAATCCCTCTGCAGGCTTGAGCGGCAACGACGACGTGACGGCAAAGTTACAGAACAGTCAGGCGTGAGCGGCAAGAAGCACAAAACAAACTTTAATTCGCGCCAACCTTTACAAACACAGATTACAGAACAGTCAGATGAAAATGGTTGACACGCACGACGAGCACCTCTCGATCGCCGACGAGCTGTCACTGTCAGGTCAGTAGCGGCGCACGAGGCCGGTGCAGCGGTCCTTGATCCAGCGGAAGCCGTTGCGGAGCGACGCCTTGACCCTGGCCTCCACGGCGTAGGCCTTGTACCCCGCCACCCGCCGCCGGCGCTTCGCCTCCGGGTCGTCCGACCACCACGGCGACGACACGCCGCCGGCGGACCCCGCGCCGCGCTCCCCCTCGCCGCCGCCCCGGAACTCCTCCAGGTCCCTCATCGCGCGTGCCGGCGGCGGTGCGCGCCCGGCGTCGTTCCTGCCAACGACGCAGCTCGAGCGGTTTTGGACATGGTAGGAGGGCAGGCCGGCGCGCGAATATATATATGTAGAGGCGGCCGTCCCGAGTTAGCGGCCGGCCACGACGGGGCGGCCGGGGCATCGCGACCCGGGCCGGGACGCAGCGAGGCGTGGAGCTCTCGTCGTTGGTGCTTGGCATGGCATGCCAGGGCTGGCGAGAGAAAGAAAGAAAAACAAGCAGGTGAGGTGAGGACGGCACGCTGCGTCGGGCGAGACCGATCTCTCAGCTGACGCTGATTATCTCAGCTGATGCTGATTGCCTCGTCCCGTCGTCCGGCCAGTAGCTGTGATTCGCCTGCCTGACTCGGGCCACAGCTGGGGTGCAAGTGGAAGAGTAGCGCGCTGCCATCTCCTGCAGGCGCATCGTTTCTTGATATCTTCACAGCATATACCTCAAGAAACCCTCTATTTTTTTTAAAAAAAATGAAGAAACCCGCAATTAATTAGAAGACTAGAAGAGAACATCAGCATCTGTAATTCCAGTGCGTTTTTTTCAGAGAACCGATAAGCAATGAAAACCACATACAATATGCCGAAAGATAAATCTGAAACAACATTCTAATGTGCAAAAAAAAAGGCATTCTACAAGGTTGCACGTTTTTGGTTAATGCAAAATTCGGCAGGGTATAGTACATGCCATATTTGCCCTCTCAGAAGAACCTGACAGCAAATCACAATCCATACACTGATGCACATTATGTGTTCCAGCTCTAATGGAAAATCTATTTTTCCCCCTCCTTTGTTTCTTTCAGTTCAAGTCTCCAATTCTGCTTTTCTACTTATACATCCTTACTTTCCCACAAAAGATACCTAAAACAGATAACTTATTGGAGACAAGAAGAGTTAGCATGCAGGCTTTTAACTCATACAACCCCCGTTTCAAGAGGGTACTCGGTCTCTATGAGACCTAGATAGATGTGCATAAACCAATTCAGTTCAGAGGCCAAAGAGTTCATCAAACTAATAACCATTTACAGTCAAGAGTCATCTCCTCGTTGTGTTGAAATGGGAGGCAAAGAACCGGAAATCCGGATGGTTTACTTGTATCCTGCGTAGCCAGCTGTCAGCCTCCTGCATCAGTAAGGTGACACGTTCCCGCTCTTGGGTTCCATCAGATGCCCAAATGGAGGCACGGAATTTGTAAGGTGCCAGCCCAAAAATAGGCAAAGATAGTTTCCCTGTAGCATTTGCGCAGCGGTGGATTCCCCCAAAGCCAGGGCATGCTGGCGTAGAAGGGTCACAATCTGCAAGAACAATGGGAGAGTAAAAACTCTACACAATCGATGTAACCCAAAGTCGCATCTAGAGAGGCAAAATGTCACACAGGTGTCACTGCCATTTATCTGAGGCAAAGTAAAAACCCATATTCCATATGGCACTATAAGGCACTTAGTATTTACCCTTGCAAGGTGTTGCTAGACAATGGAATGTCAAAAAACAGGCATCAAGATCCTTCAATGTTGGTCCTGTTGGAATTCTATATATGGGGTACCTGCAATTGGAAGCATGAGGATGAAACCAGTAACGTATAGAATCATAGCAACACCTGGTTAGCAGCGTTGCTCTTCTACACAGGTTGTGTCTTATGCTGAAATTCAGCACAGTAGGCAAGCCATTGTTAGGCATTGCAACTGGTAGGCATCCTCTGCATGGGGGCAAGGACAGTCGGCAAATGTCACAACTCTGACCACTGCAACAGCATCATTCTAGTTTCTAAAAACTATAACATGGTCTACAGAAAAAAAGAAGTGTGACATTATGGCAATGAAACTAGATCATTGCTGATAATAAATACATGATATCACCTTAACGCAGATGAGTCTGGAAATGATAAGCTGCTCTTATATCACAACTAAATCACAAGAAAAATTGGACCTCAACAATGACCTACAGAACTAGTCGCAATCACGCAACACATACCATACATCATTGTGAGTACAACAATAGAGAAGCATATTTGCATCATGGCAATAAAGAATAAGCCTTATCGTTGGTAAAACGGAAGTAAAAATTGCATGAACAAAAATCAATAGTATTTGAAATATACCATGCAACAGACATCCAGCTAGATGGCAGCAGATCACAGCTTTTGAATGTCTTCAGAGCTGGAAATCTATCCGCAAGAGTTGATACCTGAGAGCCATGCATAGTTAGCTTCTATACAGAAGACACCTATGGTAAGCATTGTTTAAAAAAAAACACTCACCTTATCTGTGAGAGGCTCTCTACCATACGGAGGATCCTTCTCCAGATACTCAAACACTGGAAAACTTGAGGATGCATTAGTTTCACCATCATCACTTTGTAGGCCACCATTTTCCAGCCGATGTGTAGCTTCCACTGCTGAGACTTGTAGCCGATCGACATCATTTTCACTGCTGCTTTCACTGCTAGTATCCATAGATTCCCCATCACTTTCATCCCCAAGACGCCTTAAGCGAGAAAATTAACTAGAAAAAGTTATACACTATCAAAGACATCACCAAGGTAATAAAAGCAACCGCACTGAACAGTGTGCTGATTGTATTATCTACTTATAACATATTTCCCAACATTCATTTTATTTCATTTCTTTCCATCTATGTCCATTGAACTAAAATGCATGGAATCGTAGCCATTCATAGTGGACATCAGGTGGTGCCTAAAGCTATCAACTCTCTTCTCGCCATTCTCACAAGTTATCATAGAACAAATCTGAAAAATGTTATTACATACAGAATTACTCGACAAACAATGTCACTAAACATCAGCAACATGAGACATTTGCCTGGAAAGGGTGGAGGTCAAATAACCGGGAAAACGTTGGGAATGCTTAATCTGCCTTGAGCTCTAGTACAAGAGCATTCAAGCATAGTTATTTATTTTAATATAGATCAACATAGATGTAAAAAAACTATCGGCATAGTTATTCAAGCATCAGTAACTATACTATGACTTAGTTTTCTGTTGCTATATATGAAAATCTAAGCTCAAACTAACTGAAGCATAAATAAAGAAAGACAAAACAATTGAAACTAGTTTGGTATGCAGCATGCAGGTGGGCCCTCTTATGGTCTCTAAGGCCGATGGAAACTTTCTAGACATTATGACTCTTGTGTGACATAGATTAAGACGTACCTGTTCCTTGAAGAGGGTCTAGATGGATCTGCATACAGCTGGATAGCAGAAAGATACGGCACATAATACTGAATCACAGAGTCTCTGCCATTTAACACCAGTGGAACACCAGCCCCATAAGCACTCCATTCCATGAAAGATTCCCAAAGATCTCTAAGGCAGAAATAAGGCCTTGAATCCATAGCATCATCACTTTGCCGCAACCTTGAGCTTGTCTGCAGCAGCCCAAAGAAAAAGAAAAGAAAAAAAGAGCTTCTTTAATAGGAAGTGGTCTTTCAACCAAAGAACTGAAAATCTTCACGCAAGGAGAATATAGCACATATAGCACTACATGATTTAGAAATAAGTTGTTCTGCCAATTGCAGAATGCAGAGTGTAATTATTCTTCAGAGTTCACAGAAATGCAAAATTTAGAGATAGCTAAGGGCATACATGCATTAAATGATACTGCAGATGTGACCACATGACCTGAGTAATTTACTAGATTGAAGAATCAACAAGCAAAAGTTACACTAGTTGTTCAGAGATTAAGAAATTGGAAGGTTGAGAGTGTCCCTTTCCCATTTCACCACAATGGTCACTAACAACATGTGAAGTATAAAACATAGCTGAAAACTAAGACCTAAAGTGCTATACGGAGCAGCACTGGATGTACATATTTTGGCGATAACCAATCTATATCAAATTATAATAAGCAGTTCTGGTCATCACCCTACATCAAAGAATGATTGTGGCTTCAATACATATCGATCAGAGCTAAACAAAAACTTTAGACAATTCCAAATTATGAACCATTCTCTGATCTTAATTGCAGTGTTTCTCCAGAATCATCGGCTTGCCTATGCAAATGCAGCAGAGATGGTAAAGACTATACAATTTCATCAGATCCCTTACTTATCAGACACAACGGATACCACACTGCAGCCAACTGAAGTAGCAAAGAGTTTAAGCCCCAGAATACCTTGGGCAAGTACAGTGCGGGCACCGAGGGCGTCGTGGAGGTAAGAAATCTCTCTAAATTCCCAGCCTCCTCCGCCGCTGCGGCACCCACCGTGGTCACATTCACCTCAACCGCTGTGGTGGTGGTCGCCGCCGCGGACGCCACCGACGGCTTCGATGACGTCGTCGACGAGGAGTCGTCGGAATCCACCCGGCTGTCTACATCCAACGACGCGTCCACAGCTACGGCGATAGCCCCCGGCGGTGGCGGCGGAGGCTTCTGCCTCGCCGACCGCGGAGACGGCGACGGGGACAGCGATGGGGACGCGGACCGCTGCCCCTGCAGCCGCTGCTGCAGCTGCTGGCGGCGCACATGGGGAGGGCTGTAGAATCGGTTCTCGGGGACGGTACGGGAGGAGGAAGCAGTGCCGCCGGATGAGCCTGCCATGGCGGCGGCGGCGAGAGGGATGGGTAGGTGGGGCTGGGCTAGGGTTTTGCGGGGACTGGGATTGGGGAATTGGGATGATTAGGGGTAGGGTTTTGGTGGCTTTGAGCGCTTTTTAATACGGGGCTTTGGATCTGAGACGAGCGAGCGACCGAGCGACGGGAGGGGAGGGAGCGCAGGCGAGCGAAGACGAGGAGGCGAGGAGAATCGCGGGAAGAGGGAGCGACGGGCGCTAGTACGTGTTTGGTTGCAGACTATAAAAATTTTGAAAAAACATCTTTCTATATTTGAAGTACTAAATATAAACTAATCACAAAAATAATTACAGAACTCGTCTGTAAATCACGAGACGAATCTAATGAGTTTAATTAATCTGTCATTAGAGGTTATTTACTGTAGCATTACTGTAGCAATTTAGCATCTAATTATAACCTAATTAGATTCATTAGATTCGTCTCGCCATTTACAGACAGCAGTCGCAATGCGTTTTTTATTTCGTCTAGATTTAAGTCTCCATGCAGGTGCCGAAAAAATTTTTTGGAATTTGGAATTTGGGAACCAAACACGGCCTAAAATGGCTCATAATCCTCGGTTTTCTTCTATCTCGAGGCAGACCACAAGTAGGAATCTTGTTGAGTACTACTCTGATTGTTGTTCTAAGCTTACTAAGTGCTTGAATTCTGGTGTTACCTCTGTTGCTATCACATCTGATATATGGTCGGGTAACGCTAAGGAGGACTACCTTAGTATAGTTGTTCACTTTGTTAATTCTGAGTGGCTACTAGAGAAAAGAATTCTAGGTTTGAGGCTTATAGATGTGTCACACAATGGTGACAACATTGCTGAGCGTGTGCATGTTGTGCTGGAGGAGTATGGTCTAACTGAGAAAGTTATATCTGTTACTTTGGATAATACATCTGCTAATGCTTCTGCTATGACCATTTTGACTCCTAAAATTTCTAGTTACATGGGTACTATTTTCCTGCATCAAAGATGTGCTTGCCACATAATTAATCTAATTGTGAAGTCTGGGTTGAAGAGATTAAGCCCTTACTTTGATGCATTTAGAACAACAATATCTTTTTTGAACTCTTCTAACCAGCGCATTGCTGCGTATAAAAGTTACTGCATTGCAGTTAATCAACGTCCTAGGAAGTTTGGTTTGGATATGGATGTGAGGCGGAACTCTACCTACCTCATGCTTAAGCATCTTGTCCCTCATAAGAGTAGTTTCAGCGTGTTTATCCAAACTCACTACCCAAGAGGAGAAGGTGATCCTATGTTGTTGACAGAATCACACTGGTATGTTGCTGAACACATCTTGTCATTTCTTGAGCTATTCTATGATTCAACTGTTGCACTGTCTGCTGTGTATGATCCTACATCTGCTCAAATCTTGCATCATATAATTGAGATAGATGGATACCTAAACAAATATAAAAATGATAATTTGCTTAGATTAGTGGTTGTGCCTATGAAAGATAAGTTTCTTAAGTACTGGAGGGACATACCTATGCTTTACTCTATTGCATTCATAATGGATTCTAGAGCTAAGATTAGGGGTTTTAACAAAGCTCTAGCTCTGCTGTCTAACCTCTCTGGTACTAATTACTCTCCATACTTAACTGAGGTAAGAGCTCAACTTTCTACCATGTTTAACAAGTATGACAGCAAGTTTGGTACAGTGAGGATGCAAAGGCCATCACAGCCAGCCAGTTCTGGTAAGAAAAAAAATGCCTGGGGTAAGATTTATGGTCCTGATTCTGATTCTGATTTTGGTCAATCAAACTTTGGACTTAATTCTGGTAATGTTCCCTTTCCCTATACCCCCTCCCCTTTATCTAGAAGATCTTCTGCAAGTGCATTGCTTCAAGCAGCAATCACTGGTGCTGGTCTTGGTATTAGCTCTGAACTAACTTCCGACTTGGATAGTGACAATATTACCCTCTTTGATGATGATTTCAACATCCTTAACCGGTGGCATGAGTACAAACAAACCTACCCAGTTCTTTCAATCTTAGCTAAAAATGTTTTATCTGTGCCTGTCTCTACCATATCTTCGGAGTCTGCTTTTAGTTTAACTGGCAGGATCATCGAGGAGCGCCAGCGACGACTGTCCCCTGAAATGGTGGAGATGCTATCATGCATCAAGGATTGGGAGGCCGTTGAATCAAGAGCGCAGCATGCGGTGGAGGATAAAGAGCTCGAAGAAAGTTTCGATGAGATGTATCGTGATGGATGATCTGTAATGTGTGTGCAGCTGTGTGCTGAATTTGAACTATGTAATATCTAATAATGAACACTTTTAAGTATTGATTGAGCTGGGCTGTACTCTTTTCCTATCTAGGGTTTCTCACGAGATGTGAGTTTTACCTAGATAGATTTTTAATGAGGCAGCCATTGCACCAGCTCACACTTTTAAAAATTTGTTTGTCTCTTTGTGCTTGTGGTTTTGATTTGAGGTTCTGACTTCTAAGATTATTTGATATGCTTGTGGATTTGATCTAAGCTTCTAAGATCATGTTTTCACATGACTTTGGTTGGATTGTATATTTTGTTATGAGTTTGATCATATTTTATCTTTTTGTCTAGAAATTTGAAATTGTCTTTCAATTCTGAATGTTTTGAGTGTTTTTGTGACTTAGTGCCTGGGCCGGCACGGTCACGGCGTGCTGGCCGTGCTAGCGGCACGACACGGCACGGATAAGTGCCTATAGTGTCGTGCCTGGGTCGATTGGCCGGCATGTAGTGCCGGCACGGCACGACTAAGCTGTCGTGCCAGCCGTGTCGTACCAAGCCGTGTTGTGCTAGGTACGTGTTAGTGCCGTGTAGTGTCGTGCCGCACGTTTGGACAACTATAGGCACTAGACACGGACGCAGGTGCGGTTGTATTGTGTTGTGCCGCGTTGGTTGCTCTCTTGCTCACCGTTGTGGGATCCCCGTCCATCTGTGAGGAGAATTGAAGAGAAGATCCAGCCCAATTTCTTCTCCTGGGGACATTTTTGCGACTCTCTTGCTTGAATAAGCTGCCCTTGTTGTAGGCTAATAAAGAGCTATGGAAGAAACTTTCTTCATCAAGGTATCTTATTTGGGAAATGGTAGCGCATGAACGCTAAATCATCATTATTTAGCGCGCTAAGTACACATATAGAGGTATATGATGGGATATATAATTATATTGGAGTCGACAAAGAGTACAATGTCAACAGCTCAACCAATAAGATATGGTATCTAATACGGATTTGATACGATCTTACGTGTTGTTTATCGTCTTCGTAGCTGTAAGGATCACCGGGGTGTCCGACCCTAGAGGGGGAGGGGTGAATAGGGTCACTAATCGCTTTTTAACCTAGTTCTCAAAGTACTTGCATAAGATAAACCTAACACGTCCTATACATGCTAGTTATGACTAAGGTTTATCTATGCTACTCTCTACTTACCCCTAAAAGACTTGCAACCTATAGCCAATCCTAATCAAACTAACTAGGAAAGTAAAGGCATGCAAAATAAAGTAAATGCGGAAACGTAATATGGTAAGTAAAGAGATAAGTGCAAGAGAGATGCAAACTCCCGAGTAGATACGGTCATGTAACGTGGTTCGGCACAAACGCCTACGTCCACGGGACACCGAGGCTCTTCCGATCACCGTCTTGCACTACGCCACCAAGGCGATGCCGGCAAGCAAAGGCAAGTGCCCACAAGACACCGAGTCTAGTGCACCGCCACCGTCTCTCTCGGTCACCCGGCCGAAATCCACTACGGAGCTTCTCCACCAATGAGGGGGTCTCCTCTTCGCCCGCACAGAGTGTCGTTGCCACTCCACACCAAGTCGGAGGGTCACACGACGGATCACAAGTTGCTTGCCGCAGCAAGACTTCTCTCAAGGGAGCTCTCGCAAGAACTAATCCCTATTACAAGCACTAAGCACTCTCACAAGTGTGCTTAAGCCTTTATGATGTGCAATGAAGCTCTATGGTGGTTGGAGATGATCTTTGGCTCTTGTATACTTCCTTGGTCTCCAGCACTCTCAAATGAGCCGTGGGGTGGCATATATATAGCCCACACACCCAAAACTAGTCGTTGGAAAAAGGCTGACAAAAAGTGCTATCACCGGTTAAACCGATACTCCTAATTTTATCATCACCGGTTTAACCGGTGAGTGCATTTTCCAACTAGCCGTTATACTTCAACGGCTACCTCAATCGACAGACGTAATCAACCGGTGAATGTAATATAAACGTCGGTTCAACCGGTGAGTGTAACTTTTTCACCTTCCATGGAAAACCATCCTTCTGGACAACTGCACCGATGTGTTTGACCGGTGATACATCGGATCAACCGGTGTATGTATTTTTCCTGATCTTCATTTGGCAATGCACCGACGTATGCATTTTCTTCAACGTCGGTTTAACCGGTGAGTGTATCTTCAGTTTCCAGTTTCTGGACAATTACACCGGCGTGTGTCTTTTCCTTATCATCGGTTCAACCGGTGTATTGAATTCCTTCACGGTCTCTTCGATTCTTGTCCTTTGGACCGAAGAGGGATGCAAACCCCCGTAGGGGAGGCCCTTCGGGCCTAGCTATGCCTATTTTCTCTTTGTCATCACTTGAACCTAAAAGCCTGAGAATGATCATCTTAACACTCATATTAGTCCAAATGTTGTGTTGTCTATATCAATCACCAAAACATTATATTGAAATATGGCATGAGAGGCCATTTTCGCTACAGTAGCACGACTAAATGAAGATGCATATATAAAATCATGTGATGGGTTTATGTAACACCCCGGTGTTAATTTGAACGCTAATCTTGTGCTTAATCACTAATTAAGGCTAATCACCGTCATTAGCGCTAATCGAGTTCGCATAGTAACTTTCGACGTAGCTACGTTCGACCCCGTTTTTCTAAATGATCCGAGCTTCGAATCAACTTTTGCCCAAAACAAAAGTTGTAGATCTTCTTTTCCTCTACAACTTTTATTTTGGCCAAATTTCAAGTTCCTATATCAAATTTTGACTTTCGAGCGGTCAAACGCGAGCCAAATTCGGTCAAAATTCATTGAGCTCTACTGTTGGCTACTGTGCTCGCCACGGTGTCGCCCGCCGGCCATACAGGCGACTGTGGCCGGCGGCGAGTCCCTCCATGCGTCGGCCATCGTGCCTCGACGCCGCTCTTCTCCTCGCGTAGGCCCGGGAAGCTTCCAATCCCGTTCATTCCTTCCTCCATTCCTCGCGCTCGCGCAGAGCCAAGCCGAGCAGAGGTCGCCGTCGACGCCGCGCCGGCCGTTCCTCGCCATCCCGCCCCGATTCCTCACGCCCCGACCTCCCTAGTCTCGCCCCGCAGCTCCTCCGCCCCTCCACTAGCTCGATTGAGCCCTCCGCCGGCCGAATCGAGCCCGCAGATCGCCGTCCGCCATTGCCGCTCCGCCGAGCTCCGCCCCTCACCGTCGAGCCCCCTCCTCCGGCCCTCCTCCGCCCAAATCGAGCCCTCAGTGAGCTCCCCCGCAACTCCCTCTTCCTTCCCAACCCTCTTCCCGCTCGATTCCGGCGCCACTGCCGCCGGTTCGCCGCCGGGCCGCCACGGACGCTCTGCGCGCCACGCGCGCACGCCGCCGGGCCTCCCTGCGCGGGGCCGTGCGCCACCACCGCACGCCCAGGGCCGCCTAAGCCCCCTGGCGGCGGTGCAGCCCTCCTCCGCCGTCGGCCGGCCGTGGCCGGGCCGGAACGCAGCGGGCCGCCGCGCGCCTTGCCTTGCGCAGTTGCGGGCCGCCACGCGCGTGCGGCCCCCCCTCTGCGCCTCCCCGCGGCCGCCCCTACCCCGCCTGTGCCGGCCCCGTCGGGCTGCCCCGGCTGCGGGTGGGCCAGGCCGCGCCGCCGGTCGGCCGCCGCCACCGTGGCCACGGCCACGGCCCTGGCACGGGCGAAAACGGGGAAGGGGAGGGGAACGGGAGCTGGGCCGGTGCCCACTTACATGTGGGGCCCGGCTGTCAGCCCCCCTCTTTATGTTTTTCATTTTATTTTATTTCAGCTGCAAACTTTAAAAATTTATAGAAAAATATATAAAAATGCTAAATGAATTTTCTTAGGTTTCAAAAATCAAGATCTGCAGAAGAAAAATACTTGTGAGTGGGAAATGTCACTTTTGCCCCTGCTAAAAATTCGGTTTGTGCTTAATATAGTTTATTTAATACTGGTTGTTCTATTTCTCTAAAAATTATGAAAAATCCGCAGTGGCTTACTCCTTGCATGTGTAATCCACTGTAGAAATTTCATGTGCTGGTGTTGTGCACTTTTGTGTAAATCTATTTATGTTTCGTTTACCTTGCTAGAATTAATTAAATGTTTTTATCAGCAAGAAATGTTGGAAAAATTAGATGGCATGCTTTATCAATTTTACGTTAAGCTGGTAAATTTTTGTTTCTAGAGCATGTATGCAAGTTAGGTTTTTGCTTTTAAAATTGCCCCTAGTTATGCTCTTTTCTTTAATAAATGTTGTTAGTTAATTATTTCATGCATGTGTAACCGCAACAAAACAAACTCCTGTCTTAATCCATGCTACCCTAAGCAAGTTTAGTAGTTGTTGTTTTGAAGGAAACACTTCAGGCTAAAATGAGTTGAACTTTGGAACCGCACCTAAGCACTCAAATCGTTCAGTTGTTACTTTCGTGTAGTGGCTACTCAGTCGATGCATGTCAGCTCTGTCTGTCCTTTCAATTGCTTTGTATCGAATTGCATCGCTTCATGAGCATTCATGCACTGCTGTGGTTCTGACTCTAGCAAGACATTTTTCATTACGTGTAGACGTCACGAGCGAAGCCGTCTACGAGATAGTCGCTGAGCCGACCCCGGAGCCGCAAGCAGGGGAACTGCAAGCCGAAGCAGCCGCCGAGCCAGATCCAGAAGATCTTGTTAACCCCGGTGACCTGCAAGGCAAGCCCCGGAGCATAACCCATAATTTCAGTATAATACTGTTTAATTAAGTATTTTGTGCATTTATGTTCTAGGAGTTGTCTGGAACCGTAGAATGCATGTTTTCCCTAAGTGCCCATGAGTCTATACTAGTATGCAGGTGTCGATAGAAATGCTCTGCTAAATAGGATTTCGGCAGAAGTCGAGTGATTCCTGTCACTCGTGTGTTATAAGTCATTGTTTAATGGCAAAGTTACTGAAGGATGAACCAAAGAGGAAAATAGAATTGGAGACCGGGCGGGAATGATTTGGAGTATAGAAATGGAATAGATGAGAAAATGAACTTCCGCCTGTGTCGATTGAGGACCGTACCGTTGTTGGCCCTGATGACTGAGGATTGAACAGTACTGACCACATGCCGGAAGTAGGAGGTAGTCGAAACCGGTAAGCTGTGTACTGCTTTACAATGATAGTTTGAATTCCGACCTGCTACGCTGGGCGTGAAAGTTGGCGGGTGTTGGATAGGATGCCGCCTTCGGGTTCTCTGGGAGTTCACCGGGAGGGGCCCATCACCTGGGTTTTAGCAGGCGTGGTTCAGATGTCGTGGTATTGATGGAAACAGTTGACGCGCGGGGCCCGACGGGGCTTACATGTGTCGTGTGAGTTAGGTTCACCTTGCAAGGTTAAATCGAATCGATTCGCCATCTCTCTCGGTTAAGAGAACCTTGGTCACTGCGTCACATCGTAGTAAGAAGTGGAATAAGCATTGAAAGGTGAAAATGGAAGGTTGTATCTGTTGTTTTGAAGAATTAATCTGATCTACCATGTGTGCTCTAGATGTTTAGGCGAATTTAGTTAATACTCGCTGTACTAAATGGAGTTAAAATATTGAAAGTAAGGATTCACTGCTAGCAGCCTTTCTGCAAAAGAACTCCAGAGCCAAAAAGCTTTGCATGTCTAGGTAAAGGGCTAAGTATACCCAAAGTCGGATAAGCCTTGCTGAGTATTAGTATACTCATGGTTGTTGTTGTAACCCTTCTGAGCAGGTTGTGTCCCCGCTGACTTCGAGGAGGTATGTGCGTCCTGGATTGGACAAACGCTTCCTCCTGGGTGGACCGCCGAGTGGGCCCCGTCTTCCCCGTGAAGATCGGGCAGGTTGGCATCACATCGGTGGGCAGGATGTGGAGCTCACCTGCTATCATCGTCGTGGTTATCGTATTGTATTTCGAACTCGGTTTTAAACTTCCGTTGTGTTTGAACTCTGTCGTTTGTACTTAAAGCTTTTATGTAAAACATGTGTTGTAAATTAATTTGAAGATTTTTGTATGCTGGTATCACCTGTGCTCGTCTTCGTACGGGTCTACTAGTGCAATTGTGATCCTGGAGTACAGTAGTTTAATCGGGATTTACCCGACAGCCTGTCAGATTACACCGTTTTAAGTGCACAGTGACTTGATTAAGTATTAAAATGATGGTTAGCGCACTTAAGCCGGTTTAATTTGGGCGGTGCTGCTACAGTTTAAGTTGTTGATAAGATACTAAAGAAATATGATATTTACAGAAAATTAGATACGATCTCGTGTATAATAGGTGTGGTAGGAAAGATAGAGAGAATTGATCAAGAAGACAAAGGACAACAAGCATAGAAAAAGAATAAGATTTTGTTTATATATTACATATGGTAATATTGTACGGCCAGGTAAATAGTTGTACTTTCCATTGTATCATCACCTTGGTGTAAAATGGTCTGAATTAGATCTAGTGATCATAGTACATTTGAAAACAAGGGGATCTCTCCTTTGTTGATAAGATACTGAAGAAATATGATATTTGCAGATAATTAGATACGATCTCGTGTATAATAGGTGTGGTAGGAAAGATAGAGAGAATTGATCAAGAAGACAAAGGACAATAAGCATAGAAAAAGAATAAGATTTTGTTTATATATTACGTATGGTAATATTGTACGGCCAGGTAAATAGTTGTACTTTCCATTGTACCATCACCTTGGTGTAAAATGGTATGAATTAGATCTAGTGATCATAGTACATTTGAAAACAAGGGGATCTCTCCTTTCGTCTCTGTTCATACAAAGTCTCATAGTATCAGCTGCCTAGGAGCAATTGGTACTAAATACACCACCCACGGCATCCACATCTAGAAATGAAAAAAGTGAACACTGTTGTGAGGTTTCGAACTCACAACCTCTAGCCTCGCGTGTACCTTCCTTGCCACCTCACTTATACATCACATATGATTTGAATGCGAGATGCTTTACATTCGAAGTAGCTGTGGAGGCTTATTTTGTACCGTGCTAAGACGCCGACCGATGCTAATAAATGACATCCTTTAGTACCGGTCGGTGTTATTGACCGGTACTAAATGACTGCATCATATTAGTGCCGGTACTAAATGACCGCGTTATTTTAATACCGGGCCAAAGCATCACCCAGTACTAAAAAGTGAATTTTAGTACCGGGTAGTATTATGACTCGGTATTAAATTGCATCAGGGGCGTCAAAATTTAGAACTGATACTAAATGCACCCCTAAGGTCATTTAGTACCAGTCCTAAATGCGACCGATACTAATACTCATGGACGAATGACTAGTTTTCTGGTAGTGTTAAGTCAGCCACATTTTTCCTGTAGGGCCCTTGATTCTACGTCATTTGTATCTCTTCCCTTCATTGCTTTCTTAGACATTGTGGGGTTTCATAGTTGCCCTTTCTGTAATCGATATTTGGCATCCAATGTATTATTCTAATAAGTCAAAACTATTCACCATGAACTTAGTAAATGAAATTTTATCATTGCCCTCAAGAAAGATCACAAAACGTTAGCCAGTTCAGTTACAATTTAGAATAACCAGGGAGCCCAACAAAAAGAACGCCATACTGTCAAACGAGCAACCTCTCCCGAAAGCAACTTTTCATATCAATGCCAATGCTGTGGAGCACATACTGAGGCACTGAGCAAAGGATGTCTCAATTTCTCCCTCAACACAAAAATTTGAGGACAAAACAATTCTTTTGAGCACATAATGAGCAAAGGCATGTCCCAGTTCCTTATTCTACACAAAAAATTTCGAGGCTAAAACATGATGCTGCACTTTTTTTCCGGAGCTTTACTACGTAAAAGAAGCTCCTTCAGTCACTACAATATTTGCTTATATTTTGTGCATAGAAATAAAAGGCGGTAAACGAGCGAGCAGTGAAAGAAGCAATTTAGGAAGGACCAAGCAGCTAAGTTCACAGCTCTAATAAGTAATAACACAAGCTATCGCTCAGCATATAAAGGTACTTTTTTGGGCCTTGCTAAAAACGAAAATCTTGCCACTTCTACAACAAACCACGTCATTAGAATAGGCCGGAAATGTTTGGACAGAAGAGGGAACGAGCTCTCTCATCAAAAGGAACGAACCAACCATCCATTGTCTCTGTCTGTCCATGACTCTGGGGACCCGTCGAGGTAACCGAGACCTTGTAGCTGTTGTGGATGCAGCAGCCACGGATGGAGACGCAGAGAAAGAAAGATAGTTCACCCATGCCGCCGTGCCATGACCCCCTGCCGTGTTCACGGCGTACGGCCACGCGGCGGCAAGTCGCAGCCATGTGGCCACTTGCCGTTCCCTCGCCCTGCACCTTCACCCCTGCCAGGCAAACAAAGAAGACTCACCTCACCTGGGTCCTTTCCATAGGCATGACATCAACCCACAGAAAGCAAAGCAACCGTGGCTCGGTTCCATCCCAAAACTAGCAACCATCACCAAATCATGCGCCATGGCATCATCATCACCCCGCTCGGAATGTGCCACCGGCGTTGTCACTGTCTGTCTAGCGCTGCCACCAGCGGCGGCACAAGGCCCGTGTGGCGCTGTTTCGCCACAAGGGAAAACAAGATCAGGGACTTTCTCGCAGCAAGAGAACAAAACGGAACAACCCAATAACCAGGGATCACTAGATACCCACAGGCCGCAGGCGTGCGCATTATTTGTTGTTAACATCAATCGATCATCCGAGACAGAGATGGAACCATCGCAAAGATCCCGGTGAGCATTATGCACCCTCCAGAAGGGGAAAATTTCCCAAGGACCTTTCCAATCC
Source organism: Panicum virgatum (assembly GCF_016808335.1). Lineage (NCBI taxonomy): Eukaryota > Viridiplantae > Streptophyta > Magnoliopsida > Poales > Poaceae > Panicum > Panicum virgatum. The sequence goes on from NC_053144.1 coordinate 1,690,914, forward strand.
CTGCAGCAGCATCGCCCACCATCCATGGCCTGCCTGGTAAAGTGGTGAGCAAGCAGTAGCAAGTGTGGCTGCAAAAACACTGCTCGACTGGGGGATAGAGTGTTGACTGCTCAGCCGAGTGATGGAATTTCCCTTTCAGGAAACATCTGTGGGTGCTGCGCTGCTGACCATTCCATCACATACCAGGATTCAAACACTAGCTGTGTTTAGTTCCGTTTTCCAAAAATTTTGAAAACAGAATTTTGACATTTAGAAGTACGAAATGAAATTTATTTATAAAATTTTTTACACGAATGAGTTCTAAATTGCAAGACAAATCTAACGAGCCTAATTAATCCATCATTAGAGATTATTTACTATAACACAACATTGTCCAATCATGACTTAATTAGGCCTAAAAAATTCGTCTCAAAATTACACCCGGAGGTTATGGAATGGGTTTTGCCAATTATCCACACTTATAATTTCTAATTAGTGGCCAAACATTCGAAATTACTGTAGCACTAGAATTTTTTGGAAATTTTAAAGAGAACTAAACACGGCCTAGATCACTAGCAAGCAGATGCAGTGCCATACCTTTCTAACTTTCTCAGATCCAAGGATTAACATTGCATTGCGAAAACCAGCAGATCAGACGCCACACGTACATCAGAAACCTCATCAGCAGGTCAACTGGGACGCAGAAGCAGCCACGCACACATACATCAGATCACAGCGCAGCAGAAACAACCATGTCGTCACCAGCAGTAGCCACTGGTCACTGCGGAGATCATGCAAGAACTGGAGCGCACCGAGGCCGGCATTTCTGGCCACGGTTTCCCGCACACTAGCCACAGATCCGGGAGCTGCAGCTGCTCTCTTGCAAGAACAGAGGATGATCAATAAGCTCTCCTTACATTGCAAGGTTACAAGATACTACCACACTACTACCAGTAACACTACAACTAGGCAAGAACAGCAACAGTAACAGGGAAGAACAGCTAATAGTCTAGAGCGCGACACGATTATTAACTCGCTTTTGTTCCAACAACTACTTAGCCGGGAAAACTTAGCATAGATCCAGGGGGAAAAAGGGGTAGAGAGAGACGCATCTCTCTTGGGCTAAGATCATGCTGCATGTTAAGCAAATCTGCAGCTGCAGCCGCTCCCTTCCTCTCATCGCCTTTGGTGCCTTGGCTGCTAGGTGGTGGCGGCGGGGTGTCAGGCGTACACGACGCCGGAGGAGAGGGCCATGAGCAGGATGGCTGCGCGCTCCTCCTCGCCGAGGCGCCTCCTCCGGCGCATCCGCCGCCGCTGCTTGAGCACCACCTCCTTGCCGAACCCCACCGTGCGGAGCTCTACGGTGACCTCATCCGTCTCCGCCTCCTTTTCCCTCTCCCTCTTGGAGGCGGTGGCGGTGGCCTTCTTCTTCCGCTGCTGGTGCTGCTGCTCGGCGGCGCCGGACTTGTTGGCGTCGAGGCCCAGCGCCTCCCTTCTCTTCTTCCGATACCGGATCCCGCACGCGTTGCACAGCGACTGCGACGAGAAAACACCCAGATCGGAGCGGATCAGCCCAAAACGCACAGATCGGGGGATTGTGCGAGGCCCAGCGCGGCGCTAGGGTTCCCCGGAAATGAGATCGGAGGTCGAATCGGGACTCACCATGGGTCCGCAGGGCCCCCCGCGCCAGAGCGGGGTCTTGGTGGTGTGGCACTCGGTGCAGGCCTTGGGCTCGCCGGCGGCCGGGCGCTCGTCCGGATCCGCGGACCCGCTCCCCTGCTGCGACAGAAAGAGAGAAGAGCCCGATTAGGACCCGCAACCAACACTCGGACCGCAGATCGAGCGAGGAGGGCGCGGATCGGAGCTCACCTTCTCTACCGAGGAGTCCATCACGGGCGCCATGGCCAGCGGATCTACCACCGCGGAACTACTCCCCTCCTCCGGCTCCAGCCTCTCGGGGCCCCGGCGCTCCAGCGCCGCCACTCCCCTGCGCGGATCGGGAGCTCGATCCGTGTGGGGGACGATCCCCGCCGCTCGGATCTGGCCGCTGGGGGTTGCGGCGGCGGAGTAGCAGAAGAGGGGACTAGGGGTTAGGAGCGGGAGAAGCGTCCAGTGGAGGGAACCGAGGCGGGCGATGTGTTGGGGGGGATGGGTGGGATGCGATGGACGGGTGGAGGGAGGGGAGGGCAGAGAAGAAAAAGGGCGAGCTGGCCCCAGGTTTTGATCTCAAAATGGAGGAGGGAAGAGAGACGGGCGCGGGGCGTGGAGGGAAACAGAAAACCATGGAGGGAAGCGGGGAAAATTTGGGCCGTATATGCGCGCCGGCGGCGTAGGGTTTGCGCGAAACCTCCGCGAGACTTTTGAGCAGCTCGGGCCGTGGTGTGCGAGATTACAGATTAGGCAGGCGGTAAACTTGAGCGGGTAAAATTGTCACGGTTAAAGTTGGGAATTTCTCGATTTGGTGATTTACATAGTAGGATTTAGGTCAGCGACATTTTTTTCTGATTCATTCATTCATTCATCTAGAGCTGCTCGATTCCATGATTTTGGAGTGGAAGTTCAGGGTTTTTTTCAACAAAAATGGATATTCATTTTCATAAGAAGATACTACAGTACGTAGAAGACCGGAAATGTTTTCATTCTTGTGCGTGCCGACAATTCCTGGAACATAATTTTGGAGATCCCACACCAGCGTTCAGGACAGTGGAGATCCCCCTCTGTCGAGTCGTTCTGCTTCTTGTGTTCCAAAGCATATAGCTGGCCCAGGTGGCCAGGTAACAGGAGGCGGCAGAGCTCAGTCCTCCAGTGAGATCCCCCAATTTTCAACCCCACCTCGACTGTGTTTGGTAAAACATCACATCAAAATTATAAAAAAGACGAATGTCCACATGAAATATTAAATGAAGTCTATTTGCAAAATATTTTTAGGAATGAGTGTAATTTTCCGAGACGAATCTAATGACGGTAATTAATTATTAATTTACTACGGTAATGCTACAATAACTATTCTCTAATTACGCGATCAAAGTTCTCAATAAATTGATTTCGCGAATTTACCAAGGATCCTGCAGATGATTTTATAATTAAACCTTATTTAGTACTCTAAATTAATAATCAAAGTAACAAAAAGTTTTCGCGAAATTTTTTGAGCCAAACCAAACACGGCCGAGGAGCGCGCGGGGGCTCACCGTGTGCGGCCCAGGAGCGCGCGACGCGAACGCGACCGTTGCCTCCCGCACCGCACGCCCGCTCACGCGCGGCCGCGCCGCACCGGATCATGGACCAGACCGACACTAGAACCCAAAAAGAAAAGCAGAGCCGCCCGCCTCGCTGCGCGGCTCGGCGCACCAAACGCCACCCGCTGTTTGCTGTTCCGCCGCCCCCAGCCGATCCCGCGCGGAGGGCCGGGTGCGTTGGCGGGCAGAGGCGCAGGCCCCGCGCTGTCCGCCGCGGGAAAACCCTCAATTTCCCCGCCCACGCTGAATTGACGCAAACGCCCTCGCGCGCTTTGACTGGTCAGACCGCGCCATCTGGGCTCGGCCCGAGCAAAGCTTCTGAAATATCGTGAGCCGGCCTCTCTCTGGGTTCGTTGGGACATATCATATGCGGGCGGGCACTACGTGGGCCCAATAGAAGACGTGAGCGAACAACCGAATGGGCCCAATACTACAGCCCACTAACTGAGCGCGTATAAACCCTAGGCCTATCGAGTTTGGGGAAAAACCTTCCTCTCGCCCTCCGTCACCAATTCGCCTCCTCGTAGCAACGAGCGGCGCGCGCGATGGCCGCCGGCGGCAGCGATCTCCAGAGCCCGAAGAAGCGCAAGCGGGAGCAGGTGGAGGGGAAGACCAAGCCGCGGCCGCAAGTTAAGGGAGGAGGGGACGGAGTGAAGCGGAAGAAGCACTCGGGTGCTGGTGGCTACGCGGCCCATGGCGGCGGCGCCGGCGAGGCTGCGGCGAAGAAGAAGCGGCCAGCGACCCCCAAGGAGAAGCGCCTGGCTGCTAAGGTATCTCTAAGTGCGCGTTTGTGTCTGTGGTCACAACTTGTTCGAGCACGGGCTTCGATAGAGGCGCCGTTAGCTTTGTACTTGGGCTGAAATTGGACGTCTTGGACTGTATCAGGAGATTTCGGAGGCGAGGAAGATGAAGAGGAAGCGGCATTACAGCCTTGAGAAGGTACTGTAGTGCTAATTTTTATACCGCATGTTCTAGGTCGGGGCTCGCAGTCGCAGCAGCTGTTTTCAGCTCAGGTTATGGTTCTAGCAGTACCACTTTTTGCGGCAAACTGCAACATAACTTGCATTATAATCAATCAGTGCATTTTGCAGTAGTGTCTAGAGTTTATGTCCACACTTAAACCTGTATGTAGTGCCCAGAAGTCAGTTTCTGGTAGCACTACTTACGTATTCAGTAAGGAGGTTGTACACTCTTGACTATCGTGTGGCAACTGTCCAAACTCAATAATCTTACTATGGTATCTGATATTAATGTGTGCCTGGGCTTAACCTTGACTGACGTTTAGTAAACCCATCAGTTTGCCAATCTCAATTCTTGTTTGCTTTGTTTACACCTAATACTGGCAGGAGCTAACAAAACTATGGGAAAAGATGAGATGCCACGATGTGAGCAAAGAGGAGAGGTCCAAGTAAGCATTAGGATCGAAAGCCTTGTATCCTGTGTTTCTGCTCAAACATTGACAGAATTTGCACCTTTCCAGGCTAGTAAGTGAGGCTATCCGAAAAATGGATGGGAAGTACTTGGATATTGTCGGATCCCATGTTACTGCACGTGTTCTGCAAGTAAGCCGATCACATACAATATTTATCAATCTGCTGTGTATGTTGTTATGTTTCTTGTGCCCTGGTTTTGATGATCTGATTATTTCTTTTTGCAGACATGTGTAAAGTGGTGCTCACAGTCAGAGAGGGATGCTATTTTCGATAATCTACAGCCACATTTGCTCAGTCTCTCTCGCAAGAAATATGCTGTTTTCCTTGTCAAGAAGCTTATAGAACTCGGTAAACGTTGCTTAACTTTATATGAGGATTGGATCATATGTGGCTATGTTAAAATGTTGCATGATGGTTTAATGTAACCCTTGTCTTCATTAACTTAACTCCTGTTTGCGGTTGCAGCCACTAAAAAACAGTTTGCCAGTTTCATCTCTTCTCTTCATGGCCAGGTTGCCAAACTTCTTCCTCATACCATAGGAGCTGCAGGTATGTATAATATGTAGTGGATGGTTTGAAACTTGTCTTTTTCTCTTGTCATATGCGTAGACCTACCAGAGTAAATGTTTGTGTGCCACTTGGATGAGCATATCCTATATTCTGTAAAGTACTAAAGTATTAAAAAAAATTTAGACCAAAGGCATTGGCCCAGCTTCTATTGAAAGCAGATTGTTACTGGAAAAACCAGCTTTACACAGAACAAAGCTCCTGACCGAGCTAGCACCAACACACCCTCCACAAAAGAGGTATTAAAATTAGATCAGCATCCCATACTAATCTGTTGTTCTCTCTTTCAGTCGTTGACTATGCGTTTCAGCGGGCAACACAACCTCAGAAAAGACAGTTGTTATTGGAACTGTACTCCACCGAGCTTCAGCTATTCAAGGATCTGACTGTGCAAAGTTCGTGCAGGTTGATACGATATACGTCCTGGAATCCTGGTCTTGTATTTTGATTTTTTTTTTGCTATTTATTTTCTATGAACACCTTTTCAACAGTGGTAATAAGCTAGAGCTTAGCATGTTTTTTCCCCACCTGTTTTATACTTTTATTATGAATTTCTCAACTTATAGGGGGAATCTTTGCAATTGTAGTTATCCTTATGGATTTTTTTTCTGTCTAGATATTACAGTTCCATGGATTCTTTTTTTTATGGTAAATTCCTAGTTCAACTTCTTTTTCAGTTTGTTAGAGACAATCTCCAAGCTTGGATTGCAGAAATCATCTGTCCTGCAGTATATGACTATTGAGATTCAGAAAATCTTGGAGAAGGGTACTGTTGAGTATTCCATAGTACACACGGCAATATTGGAGTACTTTACAATTGCAGACAAGGTAATCATATTGTATGCTGTGTACATATGTTAGGCTACCTGCCCTTTCCTGTGAACTTATTCTTCAGTTTACCAAATTGTAATCTATACATGGTTTGTTAGACCTCAGCTTTGGATGTGATTCGCCAACTTATCCCGCTTCTTACTCAAGGAGCATCAATCATAGATGGAGATGAACCATCACTTGCTACTGAACTACCAAAGAAAACAAAAGCTAAGATGAAAAGGTTGTCAGAGCCACTTATCGTTCAGATCATGCATACAAAGGAAGGATTAAAACTAGCTATTAGTTGCCTCAAGTATGGCAGTGCAAAGGTATCATAGTTACTAACTTTTTTTCCGTACAAGTTCTCATTATGTCTTAAGGCCAATCACCTTCTAACAACTATCCAATGGTGTTTTATTTGGCGTTGCTTTAATTTTCTAAATTTTGTGGTGCTTCTAAAATGCAAATTTGTTTATGCACTACGCCATACTCAGTATTCGTTTTCTTTTTATTATTTTCTGCTGTATGGTTTATCTTCATAAACAAGACTAAATTGATATGGCAATGAATTACAGGACAGGAAGAAGATTATTAAAAGCTTGAAGGGGCACATTATGAAGCTTGCTCTAAATGATTTTGGATGCCTAGTAAGTAATGACTGTATTTGCAATTCTTTTCACTCTTAACTTGGGAAATGTTGTGATTTTATTGTGTATTCATATGGTCTTTTTTCCATTTTAGATAGGATTCAAGCTCAATTTCTCCTTGCACATGATATGGATTTACCCTCAGACATCTACTATGTACTAACACATCTCTTTTTCCTCCAGTTCCTTATCAGCATTATTTCTATTGTTGATGACACAAAGCTTGTTTCTAAGGTTGGTTAGCTACTGCATTTTGCTCGCTGCGAGAATCATCCTCTGTTACAAGCAGTTAGAAATTGGCGACACTGATAGTTTTTCCTTTGGCCTGGTAGATTGTGATCCAAGAGCTGGCAAAGAATTTAAAGCAACTCATCTTGGACAAAGTACAGTTTCCCTTTGGCCAAATGGTTTATCTTTATTTCATCATTTGAAATCTTGTGCACATAAGAAAATTTACTAATGGGTATCCTTGCTAGAACAGAATGGGAGACGTCCATTACTACAACTACTTCACCCACTTTGCTCACGCTATCTGTCTCCAGCTGATCTGGCTTGTCTGAGCTACAATGTGCCTTCTCTTAGTTCAAGGGAGGCAAGTTAGCAACTCTCTTATCTCTAAATATTCTCAAGAGAAACACATGCTAAATATTTTCTGTTTCTGGTTCAGGGTGAGGCATCAGACAGTGCTACCGAAGTTATATCAGAAAATAAAGTTGATGCTGTTACTGATAAGATTGTGTCCGAGAGCAAGAAGGATCCATCACAAAGGCGACATGAATTGTTGATCAAAAGTGAGCTTGCTGAGGTGATGCTCGTACCTATTTAACTACAGTGATACAGGGACATGCAGCCTTATCATTATTTGAATAGTACACTAATTCTTGCGACATGAGTTAGATATGATTTGTAGAATTTGTAGGTGACACTGTCACAGAACCCTGAATGACCGAATTATTCACAGAAACTCTAATCACAGCATTTGCATTCACTAACCCTACTGATCAAGGTAAGTAAAATGTAAACTCTGCAGTTGTAGGCCTCCCTCAGTATTACCTGTTTATCCATTGTCTTCTTTTTTTGTCTGTGTTGGGGGCTATTTTGGCCCTGTTTGTTTTCGATTATAATCGGCTTATCGGTGGAAAACCAAACGCCACGCTTATTTTCGCTTCTGTGATAATCCGCTTCAAAGATTTGAACTACGAAAAGCGAGAAGCGAGAAGCGAGAAAATCTTCGTTTTTCTCAGTCACGCTTAGATTATAAGCTAAGCGAGAACAAACATGGCCTTTGTATCCTAGGGAATATATAAGTTATTACCCTACTTTTTTGGAACTTACCAGTCATGCTGATTATATTTCTGTGCCATGGCCATTCTTGTGGTTGCACTTATTTGGGTAGAAATAGCATGCTTGCACCTTGTGCGTGAAAATTGATGTATTGGAGGTTACATTTACTCCTGTTGCTAAATTGTAATCTGGCTCTGAACTTATGATATTGAATTTTACCTTCCTAATTTTTTATTTTTTATATTATTTGCAGGCTCTTGTCCAATCTTGCATTGAAAATGTTGGTGAATTACTTCGAACAAATTTTAGCAAGGAATTATTATATCAGGTGATCTCCTATGTCATGGCTGCATGCAAATGATGGAACCTGCTCTATCGATTGTTTCCGAGTTATTATGTGCTACTCTTTTGGCATCTCCATGTCCACCAAAGAAATCCCTTGTTGTAGCATTAATTCGTAGGATAACCTTTCTTTAACCTAATGACGACCTTTGTTCATTTTCATGACATGTTAAATTGTTAATTTATGTACAAGTCCAAAATTTTACTGACAAATGGTGAATTTTGCGGACAATGTAAATCTGGTATGGATTCTTTATCTAATATATGGGGAAATTTGTATCACTAATGTGATTATTCTTTGGGACGTGTTTCTACTTTTTTGAAGTGATGAATCTACCAGGATTTTAGGAATAACTATGTAACTACAAATAGATTATTTTTATTCTTGCCCTTGTTTGCCGTCTGTCTATTCTGGAGTGTCATCATTGTATAAATTCCATGATTGTTCTGACTTACCATTTGCAAACCTGAAGGTTGCTGTTGGTGGAAAAGACAATGTTTTGGAGGGCGTAACTGACATGGTCCACAAGTTGCATGATGCAATAGCTTCTGATGCAGCCCAACCAAAGACGGAAGATATTGAACATGCCTTTGAGAACTTCTTTTCCAGCCGTGTGATCAGAAGAATGATAATTGACTGTCCAGCGTTTGCCGTCACTCTCTGGAGTAAGGCTCTTAAAGGGAAATGCAAGACATGGGCTGAAGGGCACAGGTTTGTTTTACTTGTCGATATGATATGCCATGTACTCGAGCTTCCAATACTCATGTGGGTAAATGTTTGAGTAATCATGCTGAATATTTAAGTGATTTTCCATTATCGATTGTGAACCTTCAACAGTTCAACATTATTTGCTCTATCCAACTATTTATATTTTTTTGGACATCTTGTTATTGCAGTTCCAAGGTGGTTGCAGCTTTCCTGGAATCTCCAAGTTCCGAGGTGAAGGATCTTGCAAAAGATGAGCTGCAATCACTGATTGATACTGGCATTCTGAAAGTGCCTGACCATAAAGCTATGGAGAAATGACGGGGGCGGAAAATTTTGCATCAGAAATGACTCGGGGGCCATCATTCTTGTGTACCCTATAAGTTATTGTGACCCGAAGACGTGCCCATAAACTGTTGTCATTCGTCGAGTGTATGCCAGTCTTTTGTACCCTATATAGGCAGTAAATCGGATCCAGTACTTTGTGAGCGCGAAAACAGTCCTTGTATTTGTATTATTTTTCACTTGACAGGTAATATATGATTTTTATTTCTTAAGTGCAGTATTTGTCTATTTGATTTGAATTTGATGGATGATATTTTGTCTCGTTTATATGATCATATGCATATGATGATTGAAGCAACCATTGATCAGTGCAATTCATTTCTCAAAGTAAACAAATATGTGAGATTTTGTCATCGATCACCACATTTTGCTAATCATTTCTCAAAAGGTTTATATCAATGTGGATCCGGATCTGAGATTCTGTCACCTTCAGATAACTTCTCTCATTGAAAAATGCTTTTCGGGTATGTTCCGTGCTTTTGATCTAAAAACAAGTTTTGACAAAGATGAAGGATTATGGATCTAAATGTAAATCTGAACGCTTCTTTCCCGAGATGGAAAAGAAGGAAACTAACAAAAAAACATGTGCTTATGCTAACGCTGTCTTCACCACGCACGGTTGGTTCGCGCGGTGCCCTCTGCGGCCGCCGCCGTCCTGATCTCGTAGACAGGCGACTCGCCTCTGCACCACCACCTCTGGTTCTGGTCCTTATCCCCGCGCCCAAGGCGCTCCTCGAAGCGCCAGAACTCCGCGTTGCCAAACGGCGGCGCCGGCGGCGGGCGGACGTGCGGGTAGTCAGGGAAGCGGCGCCGGTCGGAGGGGTCGAAGAGCGGGAACGAGAACGACTGGCGCCGGCGCGCGCACGCCGCGGCGGTGTTGGCCCGCAGGCAGCCGTCGATGACCCGGCACTCGTCCCGCAGCCGGTTCTGCACGTCCCGCAGCGCCTGCGCGGCGCGGGTCTGCTGCTTGCTCCTGGACCCCGCCGCCGCCCTCTGCTTGTTGTCGGCCGTGGCGCGGAGCCTGCCGCCGGCGGCGTGGCGGTCGTGGCACGCGGCGCAGAAGCTGGCGCGCCGCTCCGCGTCGAAGGCCCGCCGGCGCGCCCTGTCCGTCAGGCACGCGTGCGCCTGCATGCATGGCAACAGCGACACATCAGATATCATACACGCAGCGCGTCTGATGATCAATTAAATTAAATTAAATGAATTCCTCCCCCTCCATGCTGGTAATGTAGTAAATGCGGGCAGTAACAAGGGCGCGTGATCGAAATCGAAGCGCCTGCACGCGTACGCCAGCCGGTGGCATCGCGTCGGATCGCGAGCGCCACGTCCTACTGCCCTGGCGGCACGGGCGCCGTGACTCTGCGAGCCAAGGACTGGACTCCATTAACGACCCGTTGCCCAGCATGAGCTGTACCGAGATCCATCCGATGGAAACCAACAGGCAACAGCAGGCTGGAGTAGTTATGATTCTCCTCCCAGGAGAATCGGATCGATCGTAACAGACAACTGCAGGCTCACTGATGAACTGCTACTGTTGAGGCCATGGCCATGTACTGTCGAATTCGATTGATTTTTAAAATGCTGCTGGTGGATGGGAAGGCACGCTCGAGGCGGCAGCGGAAAGTCTCGGAGAGATTCGAAATAAAGGGGGAGGCGAAAGCATCGCGAGGATTGAGAAGGGGCCGGGAGCCGGCCCGATGAACGTACGAATGAAGAATTTAGAAATGGGGGAAGGAATCCGCGGGTCATCACCTCGGAGACGATCTTGAACGCGACCTCCGCCTTGGGGTGCCTGTTCTTGTCCGGATGCAGCTGCAGCGCTGCATGCAAATCCAAAACCACACGAGAATTGGTGTTAGTTGATCATCCATCGGTTTGCTCGTCGCGCGACGGAAGACGAATCGGACGAGCTCGAGTCAGCTGGTGCCATGGAGGCCTGCGCCCGCTGCATGCGTGCCTTACCGAGCTGCCGGTACCGCCGCCGCACGGCGTCCTCCGACGCGGCCTCGCCGATCTGCACGCCGCCACCACGGCAACGGAAGGTTCAGAGGATGAGTGGAATGCGCGAGTCGGATTCAACAGGCGATGCGCATTGGGTGGGTGCGGGTTACTCACGGCGAGGACGAGGTACCAGTCGACGAAGTGCGGCCGACCGCCGCGCGGGGAGCGGCGGCGGTGCGGGCACGACGCGAACGCCGACGACGCCGCGCACACCTCCCGCGCCGCCTGCGCCTTGTCCGCCGCCGCCGTATCAGCGTCTCGCTCCCTCCCCGCGCCCACCATTGCTCGATCGCCCGGCCCCGCCCAGCCCGCCAGCCCAGCCCAACGGAACGCGGCGGCGTGCCGGCGTCAAACGACTAGACGACGATCCCCGATCGGCGGACGACTATGGCGGCGGCCATGCACGCGGCGGAGCGGACCCCCTCGACTCCCCAGCAGTGAAGCCCTGCCCGGCCGCGGCGCGCGCTAGCTAGTACTCCCTCCTTCCCCGTTTATAAGGCATGGTGGAACATGACACGGTCTTCTAAACAACACTTTGACCATTTATTTATCATATATTATATCACTTTTGATTATAAACTTATAATCATTGTAAACTATGTTTGATTATGAATCCAATCATATGAAATTTGCATTATAAAAATAAAAATTTAATAGTCAAATTATTGGTCAAAGATGAGAAAGTTTGAATCTTGATATATGTGTATGCCTTATAAACGGGGAAGGAGGGAGTAATAGCGGCCGAGCGCATGCACGTGTGCACGTCACGTACGCGCACCGTGCGCGGCGGTGGCCATGACCCAGCAAGGATCGGGCGGGGCGAGGTGGTGGTGAAGTGGCGATCGTGTCGTGCGTCCTCGACTCGGGGGCAGTTGGGTGACACGGGGAAGATGACAAGTCTGGCGTCGGGGTTCGTGGGGGAGATCGATAGACGATAGGTTGGGCTGCGGGGATTGCGGGGGGCGACGGTTTCGAAACGGAGAAAAAGGCGACCAACGGAACGGAGAAGCCAGGCTAGTCACAGGTATCGAGAGACCGAGAAGGAAGAAGCAGGGCATGCAACGAAGAGACGGGCCCACACGTCAGATACTTTTTTTCTAATCTAGAGCGGGTTACCGCACATGCGTTTTATTACATCTATTCTATTCTATTCTATTCTATATTTCTATTGTAGGAGTACTTAATTATATTTAGATGATATTTTTAAAAATATTTATTTATTTCGGAATAATATCTATCGCTAGAATTTATTTTTATTTGTTTCGAAAAAATTTCTATCTGCCCACGAGAAAAGGAAATATTTCTATCTTTAGATAATGTTAATCTTGTCTTTGAATATTTTATTTTGTTCTATAACATTTTCTGTCTCTATAATATTTTTATTTCAGTGGAGTTGTGCGATAGTATGATTTCTAGTCGCATGCACTTTTTTTGTCCAATTTTTTGTTTGGTGTTGATTTTTGTTTTTTAGACTCGCAGCAAAACGATGTCATCACAAGGCACAAAATAAACAGGTCTTGAATCATTTCAATTCTGTACACGTCTCTCCCACGTGCTCTCGAGAGAGAGAAAAATCATGAATATGAGACACGTCACCAGCTCATGGTACGCGTTGCCAACGCGACCATGGTATCACCGCTAATGTGAATTGCGAGTATCAAGTCTGTACGCAGAGCTGCGATAACCGGCGGGGACTGGAAGACACTCTTGTCCTGTTGCTGGGACCGAAGGTTTTAGGTTTGCCAGCGGCGAGCAAAAGTCATCGTGTCCTTTCTGGTTTTGGTTTCGTGTCCTTTCTGGTTTTGGTTTCGCCGACGATGTGTTTCTCCATCGGTGATGACCGGTGGCAGTCAGTATAACAATAATAATCGATATTAATCCTGGTTTGGTGGGTGCACAGATCATGGGATTGAGACCATGCTCTGCTCTGCACTCGGCGATCAGGTTTCAACCACCCGCTTGGCTTCCAACTTGGAACTCTTCATGCCCAAGAACACCATGCGTTTGATTTTTCAGCTTCCAACAGTTCAAACGATCAGTTTATGTCCCAGCGAAAGGAATAATAAAGTGTTAACTATCGGCTGCAGGAACCAGCAGCTTGTTCATGCTAGCTCATACTTTTGCTTTGCGTCCTTGTCATTCTTGTACATGCATCGATTTTCCGATTAATCTGCGCGTGGTAGGAATGTAAACATCATGCTATGTGCGAACTAAAAAATATAGCTGACGAGTTGTGCTTGAAGCTTATTGAGCCGTGAGACCCTGACAGCAATGTCTCAGCAGCAGCTCACCTGCCTGAGGCTGGTTGACAAAGAAGGTATAAAAACACGGTCAAAGGGAATGCCTTGCATTGAGACTTTCAACTACAGAGTAGGCCATAGCCCGCAGGTACCAATGCTGTAGGTTTGTTCAAGACTTGTTGGCGCGATACGTAGCTCTAGCCTGAGCTGCAAATCAGAGATTCAGTTTTAACAAAACAACTCATGTACTAGCTAGCTGCCTAGCTAGCTTGACCTCGGTTTCAACTCATGTAGTTGACGGACAGGTTCAGGTTCACCTTCAGTGTTACCAGCATCACACCATCCCACGCAGCCATTGCTTCACTTGTTAACACATCCGGTAGGTGTTTGTAAAAACTTGCTGCTGCCATCACAATCTCGCCCTGTGAGTTCCTCACAACAGCGCCACCTGCTCCATCACCAGCAGTCGAAACAAAGGCAGCATCAGTATTGACCTTCATCCAACATACTGGTGGCTTCTTCCCCATGACCCGCTGACGAGGAGCTGCCAGCATGCTCGTCGTTTAATTTTCAGACAAACCAAGTCTGACTAGTCAGGGGATCCAAGGAGACCTCAAGTTCGTGGCCTCTTCTTGTTTGCAAAAAGGAAAGGAAGCATCCCACTCTGAGTTTCCAGAATCATTTGGATGCGGCCCACTGCAAATAGGCCCACGTCGTCAGAGGTATCCTGGAATCTTACCGGCGATCTTCTGACGCAGCGCACGCCAGCCACTCCAGCCCACCCAAGTGGGCTGCGTGCGTTTCTTTTTCTAAAATCACGTGGTGTCGGCCCAAAGCTACCCACAAGCGGTCATACTGGCCCCACGGAGCTTGGTCCCACAAGTCGGTCTGAATGGGCGTGTAGCGAAAATTGTGGTAGGGGATAGTTTGTGGTCAATCATTTGTGCCGCCCTGTTGCTCTCCTGATTCATGCCGATCTGACCAATAGACAGCCATGTGAGCCACGCTGTCCTCCCGGGCCCACCCGTTGCCCTCATTCGATAATTAGGCCATGTTTAGTTTCAAAAAAAAATCTACAGTACTCGTCACATCGAATATTCGGGCACATGCATAGAGCATTAAATACAATTAAAAAATAACTAATTACATAGTCTAACTGATTAGAACGAGATGAATTTTTTAATTCTAATTAGTTTATATTTGAATATTATTTGTCAAGTAACAATGAAATGTACTACAGTATCAAAACCAACAATTTTTCACCGCCTTAGCATCCTGAGCTCGCTAAAGGCTAATGCCGTGGGTTCCCATTACAGATTTGTAAGAGGTCATATTCACAAAATGAGCGCATTGGGACTTCAGATTTGGAATTTGGAAGCTGTCTAGAGACTTTTTTATTAGTTTTATTTTAGCATTTTTTTATTCTAAGTTGTTAATATGGCACATGGAAAATTAGATTTGGAGAAATAGTCTTTGGGTTACGGCATGACTCCTTAACTTGATCATGCTAGGATTTAAGTGCCGCCAAATAGTTTGGCATGATCAAAAGTTGTATGTTTTAAAAATTTTGTTTTACACGTACCACTAACGATCTTCCAATAAAATAGGTTTAAAAGAAGTATTGATTTATTTGAAATATGCATTGGCAGACTGAAAATATGCAGCCATTTTGCTACTTTATTTTTTTCTTTTTTGAATTTTAAAATATGGCATTGTCAGATAAGAAAGTTCTTCAGGTAAGCAAGAGTTTAGTTGCATATACATAAAAAATAGTTTAATTCACACAACAATTTTGCTACTGCTTATTGTATGGTCCCAATAGTGCACTTGGGCATAACTTTTCAAACTTGTGAATGTCGCATGAGGTCAGTGATGCTTTTTGCAAGACGCGATATAACCACTCCAACATCTTTTGTTTTAGAAACATGTAAAAATGTCATATCCACTTCACTAATTCGTAGAGATGATTACGACCGGACCACATCGAGGATCGAGCGGTCCATTTCAACTTTTGAAATCTCGCTATCAACACCTGGCACATTTTCATTAATAACTCTATAAACACGTACAATATCACTTCCCAATCAAGCTACTGTTGATCAAAATATGTCCTAAGGAAACTGATAATTTTCCCAACCAAAATCATTGCTGACAAAATAAGCCTGCCTGGCTCACTTGCAACTTGCAGAATTTACATATCGGTCCTTCCCAAAATAAAAGCGGACACTAATCTTCTCCCTCATTCTCATCTTCGTCGCCACTTCAACTTCAACGCTGCG